>NC_091810.1:36425000-37050000 GCF_041296235.1 Equus asinus
CAGTAATCTAGGGTCCCAATGGAAATTGTGTCAAGTGACTGGATTCTAAGCATATTTTCAAGATAACACCAATGTGAGTGGATGAGGGCTGTGAGCCCAAGAGAGGAATAGAGGAGACAGAGTAACTGGTAGAATGAAGAGGCTGGTTTCCGAGATGAAGACTGGTGAAGTAGCAGGGGGTTGGGGCTGGGGGACTCAGGAGTCCCACTCGAGGCATGTCAAGCAGGGGGACACATGACCCTGAGCTCAGGGTGGTGGCTGGAGCCGTTCTGGGTGCCAACTCTTATCCCCTCTAAGCTCCAGACTGAATGCCCAGCTGCTCTTCAGCACCTCCACTGGATGTCTAAGGGGCGTCTCCGACTCGTAGCAAAAAGTAGTATTATCTAGAAGCACTGTCTGCCATGGGTGTGCGGTGGGGGTGGAGAAAGTAGTATAGTCTTTGAGAAAAAGGAAGGAGTGTCATCTGGGTGGCTGCTTAGGGTTTCTTGTTCCTTCTGCAATGGAACTTCAGAGGTTCATGTACTCCTACCCAAATTTCCGGTTCATAATTGACCCAAATTGGATGAAATGCTTTGGATATATAGTAGAGTCCAAGGATCTGACGTCAAAACATGCATGGGGGGCCAGCCCAGTGGCGCAGCAGTTAAGTTCACACGTTCTGCTTCCGGCTGCCCAGGGTTCCCTGGTTCGGATCCCTGGTGTGGACATGGCAACGCTTGACAAAAGCCATGCTGTGGTAAGTGTCCCACATATAAAGTAGAGGAAGATGGGCACGGATGTTAGCTCAGGGCCAGTCTTCCTCGGCAAAAAAGAGGAGGATTGGCGGCAGATGTTAGCTCAGGGCTAGTGGTCCTCAAAAAAAAAAAAAAAGAGTCAGCATCTTTTCAGGGGCCAGCCCCATTGCCCAGTGGTTAAATTTGCAGGCTCCACTTCGGTGACTGGGGGTTTTGCTGCTTTGGATCCTGGGTGTGCACATGGCACCTCTTGTCAGGCCACGTTGAGGCGGCATCCCACATGCCACAACTAGAAGGATGCACAAGTAAAATATACAACTATGTACTGGCAGGATTTGGGGAGAAAAAGCAGGAAAAAATAAATCTTTTCATGTTCCTTCTTCCAGTGTTTATTGAGTTGCCTCCCACGTGCTGGTGTATTCGTTTCCTGGGGCTGTCCTAACAGATTACCTTAAACTGGGTGGCTTCAAACAACAGAAATTTATTCTCTCACGGTTGTGGAAACCAAAAGTCAGAAATCAAGGTGTCAGCAGGGCCACACTCCCTCTGGGGGCTCCAGGGAGAATCTTTCCTTTTTGTCTTCTAGCTTCTGGCGGCTGTTGGCAATCCTTGCGGCCACATCACTCCAATCTCTGCCTCCATCGTCACATGACCTTCTGCTCTGTTTCTGTGTCTTGTCTTTTGTCTTTCATAAGGACACTTGTTCTTGGATTTTGGTCTGTGCTAGACTGAATGTGTGTCCCCCCCACCAAATTCATATGTTGAAACCTAATCCCCAATATGATGGCATTTGGAGATGAGGCCTTTGGGAGGTGACTGGGTCATGAGAGTGTAGCCCTCAGGAATTAGGTTAGTGTCCTTATAAAAGAGACCCAGAGAGCTCCCTCGCCCCTTCCACCAAGTGAGGGCACAGCAAGAAGATGGCCGTCTATGAACCAGGAAGTGAATTCTCACCAGCCACCTTGATCTTGGACTTCCCAGCCTCCAGAACTTCGAGAAATAAATGTTTGTTGTTTATAAGCCACCTAGTCTATGGCGTTTTTGTTTTAGTGGCCTGAATGGATGAAAACAAGGTCCCACCCAGATAATCCAGGAAGACCTCATACGAGATCCCTAAATTAATTACATCTGCCAACATCCCTTTTCCAAATAAAGTCACATTCACAGGTTCTGGGGGTTAGGATGTGGACCTATATTTTGGGGGGCGTGGGGACACCATTCACCCCACTACTCTTGGCTAGTGTTGCAGACACAGGAGAGGATGTAACCAATTCCCACAGTCACATATCTATTAATTAATTCAACAAATATTTATGGAGCACAGGCTATCATACGAGGCCCCGTGCCTGGCAGTGCAGACGCCGAAGTGAAGATAACAGGCAAAGTGTGACCACCTCATAGCCTTGTTAAGGAAACTGGATGAAAAGGACTCAGCTCTCCTGGGTGCACGCATGCTGTTCTCCTCTCTGTATGTTATTGAATCCTACCAATGCTGGGAAGTGGCTATTAGTGTTTCCATTTATGGTGGTGGAAACTGTGGCTCAGAGTAGTGAAGTGACTTGCACAGGGGGACAGTTAGTAGGTGGTAAGGCCTGGATTTACACCCAGGGCTGCCCAATTGCAGCACCCAGCTGTGCACTGCAACACCACCTCCACAAAAACACCCACCGGACACCACACGGGCACGTATTCAGTGCTGACTTCTGTGGCACGGAGTTCAAAACGGGTGTAAACGGATTTTAAAAATGGACCCCATTTCAATATATGGGGGAGAATATTCTTGGAACTTTCTGGTGCTTTTTGGAAAGCACTCATTTTATTTTATATTCTGCAAATCTAAACGTGCAGACTCAGGATGCTAAAAGTGTGGTGGTCCCAGAGACCTCATCCTGTTAAACAACACGAGAACGATGAAATGCATCTTTGCCTGCGCCTCGGCAGCCTTGGCCCTGGGTTTCCTAAGAGAGTGACACCCTCAAAAGGTGTTGCATCTGAAAAACCACCACAGCGATCCTGAAATTGATTGTAATTAGATGCAACACATACAGTTGCCAACCAGCGCTCTGAAAAAAAGCACGCTATGTGCACAAACCCAGTAGTTAGAAATGTGGCTTCCACTTCCTTGTACTTACTACCTGGTAAGAGAGTGGGGATCCTTTTTTCTTTTTTCTCTTCCTTTTCTGCTGTGGCTATGGAAGCACTAGTGTGGCAGACGGGAGACCTGAGGATCCTCTGGCAGTGACACCTCTGAGCTGAGTGATCCACAACATGTCGCTTCCAATCTCTGAGCCCCAGGTTCCTCAGCACCAAGCTGAAGGTTTGTTCTAGATAGGTGATCTTTGAGGTCCCTTCTGGCTCTGATGTTTTAACTGTGAGGCTAAATATTTTGTGCTAATTATTTTTGTGAGGACGTGTGTTTCGTATGGCTAGGCTTGGTTTACATTTTTTATGAGACAGATGAATGAGGTTAATAAGAATAGTTAATTTAAAAAAAGATATTGAATTCCCAGAAGACATTTTACTATGACTTTAATTATGGAAAGTGCTAATTGCATCAATCCACAACTTGAAAGTTGTCCAATTGCTTGATGCACAAAGTAAGGGACAGTCTTTCCCAAGTTGATCTCAGCTCTGAACGAGTACCAGGATGTGGAACAGCTCACTTTCTAGATATAGAAAGAAGGAGGAGCAGCAGAGGCAGGCAGGGGCATATTCAGTTTCTTCCCTTGTCTTTGGCAGCTTAATGTCACTACAACAGATAAGAAAAGTACATTTTTTTAATGTAGCTCCACTATTATCCACCTGCTGTATGCTCTGACTGTAGGGCTGTCACTAGCCTATATGGCATCTTCACTGCAAGTTAGCAAAAGACATCTCCTTTCAGAGAACATAGCTCCACAAACAAACAGCTTGGAGAGCAGTGGCTTTGCATCAGGGTTTGGTGTGGTGAGTGGAGCTTGAGATGAATTACAATCTCTACTCTACCCCTTGCCTGAGTGTTTGTGCAGTGCACACACTGCCCCACTGAACAAGGCAGTCCTTTCTGGCTCAATCACTTCAACTCTTTCTAGTCTACCCAAGAAGAGGCCTGTCTTTATTTTGAAAAATGCCACGATCACTGCTTTCAAGACAGCTTCATTTGAGACTGCAGGCAGAGGATGTGGAACACTTGAAGGGTTTGGAACACTTGGGGTAGAAGAGAAAAATGACATTTTTAAGGAATGGAGAGAAAAACCATTGTGGCTGAAATTCTCAAACAAGCGAGATGAAGTTAGGAGACGAGCCTCTAGAGATGGATGGGGTAATTCTATAATCCCAAGGCCATTGGTGGGGGGCTTTTTCCTAAAAACAGTGGGACTCTATGACTGGTTTTAACCATTGAAGGGTTTAAACAGATCAACCTGGTTCCTCTGTAGAGGGTGAATGGTAGGAAGCCTTAACGAGAGGCAAGAGATGCTGGTGGTTTGGGCAAGGGCAATGTGGGAGGAAGGGGACAGGATTTTAGAGATATTTATAAAGTAAAATTACCCAGAAATAATGATGGATTAGATGGAGGAATGAGGAGTAATTTCAAAAGTAAGAATAATGGCTAAGATACCCTTCTATGTGCCAGGCACCATTCCAAGTGCCTTACAGATATTACAGTGTACAGATTAATATCTGTAACCAGTGTAGGAGGGACTGTAGTTTTCCTCACTTTATAGAAGAGGAATTTGAGGCACAGAGAGGTTAAATAACTTGCCTCACATTGCACAGCAGAGTTGAGATTTGAACCCACAGAGTCTGAGGTTTAAGTCCTTGCTCTAAACCAGTGGTCCTTGACAGGGGATGATTTTGCCCTAGGGGACATTTGGCAATATCTGGAGGCATTTTTGGTTGTTACAACTCAGGTGTGGGGGGTACTACTGTCATCTAATGAGTAGATGTGAGGGATGCTGGTAAACTTCCTACAATCATAGGATAGCCCCCAAAGGATTATCTGGCCCCAAATGTCCCATAGTGCCGGGGCTGAGAAATCCTGCTCTAACCACTGTGTTGTGCTGCCTCTCAAGGTTAGTGCTTAGACTTCCATCTTAGACACCTGATTTGTCAGGACTAGGGGAAGACCAGTTTGAGGGAGATCATGAGTTGCTTTCTGGACACATCCGGTTGAAGCCCTTTTGGACCCCCAAGAGGAGACGGCAAGTGGAGAGCGGATGCTGGCTGGGCTGTGCGGCTCAGAGGAGAGGACGGCCCTGGTTAGAGTAGGCTGCTATTCACTGCGACTGAACGCACCCAAATACCTTATACATGTTATCGTGTCTTTGTTTGTTTATACCCATCCTCTTCCAGAAAGGATGTAAAGCCACTTATAAGGGTGAGGAATAAACAATAGGCCACATTAAAAGCAGGACAAAAGAAGATGTTAACATAAGGGTGGAGACACAGGATGGAGCCAAAAACAAGGCTAAAAAGGACCAACCGTATTCCTGGCTGCCGCGGGGCTGTTACTAGGATTTTACTGGACTCCTCCATCCCGGTCTCCGCTGACCTCCCCGCCCGAGTCTTTGTCCCTCTCCAGCAGACGCAGCCCGAGTCTCACCTCTTGGCCTCTGCAGCTGAGAAGACAACTGGATATGTTCGCAATGTTGAAGTTCCCGGTAGACGGTGGGACACAGCCCAGAGCAGGCACAACCCTCCCCTCACCCAGCTGCCTTCCTGGTGAGCGGTCAACCCAAAAGGCAGGCATTTGGTGCAGACATTCATGGTTTTGCTTTTTAGCAGATAATTCACTAAAATACTTTCAATGTGTCGCTCATGCTATAAAGAAACAAAAAGGAGTCCGGGAAGAATGAGAAGGAGAACTGGGTGAGATGGCGTGGTCGGGAGGCCCCTCTGCGGAGGTGGTGGGAAAGCAGAGACCTCAAGGAGGAGGAGCCAGCGGCGTGGAGTGGGTGGGGCGTTCCGGGCAGGGGACCAGAATAGGCGGATATCCCTGTGGGGAAGGAGCCTAGGCCTTTGAGAGACCCAGAGGAGGCCAGCGGGCGGGCAGGATGGTGAGGGAGGTGAGACGGAGAGGAACACCGGCCGGGCTGTGTAGGGCACAGTAAAGGGTATAGGTTTTACTGCAAGTGCAGGAAGAGCTCTGGAAGGATGGTGTGGGAGGGACCAACAGTTGATTCAAGCCCCCATCTCCCCCGTTTCTCGTTAATAAAACACACACCGCTGAGCCGAGCACATGGCTGCCTGAAGTAGGGACTACTTCCCCAGCCTCCGATGTAGGTGTGGTGAGGTGACTCAGGCTCCAGTCACTAGGATGCAAGCGGAGGTGCTTTATGCAACTTCCGAGAAGTGTCCTCGAAAGTAGGGAGTGCCCGCACCCTTGCTGCTGTGTGGGATGTCGATTGCATGGCGGGAGCCCCAGAAGCATCTTGGACTTTGAAGTGACCTTGGAAATGGAGGCCAGGGATGGAGGCGCCGCAAGCTAGACGCGTGGAGCCTGGATTCCGACACCATTGCCCTGCCAGCCAGTCTTGGATGCCCAGCGCCAGATGCTTCTGTGAGAGAGGGAAACGTCTGTCTGGTTTAAGACACCGTTAGCGGGGTTTCTGTCACGGATGAACGTAATCCTAGCGGATGGAGGTTTTCAGGAGGGAGGGACCTGGTTCTGTTTGTCATATAAGCGGTTCCCTTGGCTGTTGTGTGGAGAATGGATTAAAAGGGAGCCAGTGTGGAAGCTGCTGCAGGGAGAGAGTAAATGAACGAATTGCCCAGGGCTCCCTGCTTTCTCACCGTCTCTGATGATCTGTCCATCTTTGCTGTTCTGCTCCATTAGTCTGTGAGCCTTCTTTACAGGCCGTGTAAGTCAGCTCGGCTGCTGTGACAGAATATCAGAGACGGGGTGGCTTAAACGACAGACACTATTTCTCACGGTTCTGAGGGCTGGAGAGCCTGAGATCAAGGTGCAGCAGGTTCTGTTCCAGGGGGGCCCTGTTTCTGGCTTGCAGATGGTCGCTTTCTCCCTGCACCCTCACATGGGGAGAGAGGAAGATCCGGTGTCCCTACTCTTCTTACAAGGGCACTAATCTCATCACGAGGGCCCCACCCTCATGACCTGTATAAACTAATTACCATCCCCCCCAAACACCCTCGCACTGGGGGTGAGGGCTCCAACACGACTTTGGGGGGACACAAACATTCAGTCCGTAACACAAGCTGATTGTGCTTCCCTCCTTTCTCCCCTTGCCATCCCCAAGTTCACCAGTGTGACCAGAAGGAGACCAGGAATGTCGTGGCAAACCCCACACCCCACTCCTGCTTCGTGAATTTACCTCCCCTTCCACGCAAGGAAAAGTCTCACGCAAGGGAGGGGATGGGAAGAGGCACTTCTTCCAGCACTAACCCTGGAAGGGTGCTTCAGGATCTCCGAATCCCCACTGTACAGATGGGAAAACTGATGCCTAAGGAGGAGAAAGGACTTGCCCGTGGCCACACAGCGTGTGAGTGGGACAGAAGTCGTAAAATACAGAAGCTGGAAGAGCAAATAAAAACCCTGCCCCCTCATTTAGGGGAGAAACTGAGGCCCAGAGAGAGGGAGTTAGTGACAGCCAGGATAAGGACTCAGGACAGGGTCTCCATCCTGGGGAGCAACCAGTGCAGTCACACAGGATCTGCACTTAGGATTTAATGCTCTACTGTCGTGTCTTGAAATTCTTAATGATTTTATCTTTAAGTATGTGTTTTGTAAGTGAAGTCTGGTGGGACAACAGAGTAGGCGTGAGGGTAGGGAGCCCCAGTTCTCATGAAGTCTCTCCTCCCTCTGCCTCTCCAGGTGGATTCTTGGCCACCAGCTTCCCAACCCCCTGGTGTCCCAGGCCTGGCCCTGTCTGCCCCTCCCTGATCCCCCTGCCCCAGCTTCCTCTCTGCCACCATCAGGGACCTGAGCCCGGGAAGGGTTGGCACGCACACCCCACAGCGTCTCGGGGTTGGGCACAATTGCTGCCATGCTGCCCTAGGTTGGCGGCATGAGGGTGCGTTCAGGAGACAGCTTGGCAGGTGTGGGCCTGGCCCCTACCCCGATTCAGATCCCTAGTTTGTCGTGGTTTGGCGGTTGCAATATTTGGGGTTGCCTGTCCACCACGGTTGGGGGGAAGGGCCTTTGGGAAAGCGGAATGCCTGGCTCCACTTTCCTGCTCCCCCAGTCACCTGGCAGCTGATAGGCAATGCACGCACATGCCATGTTGCAGGCCAGGATCCTGGGTGCCTGTAAGGTCTGTGCTCTCCCCACGCCTAAGGGACCATGGTATTAGATAGCGAACCCCACCGCGGCAGGTCGTCAAGAGAGACTGCAAAAGGAAGAAAGCTTTATACTGCAGGACCTTTGCCAGCACCTCTTTCCTGCTGTTTGAACAAGGGGTCCTGCACTTTCGTTGTGCACTGGGACCTCAGGTTAGGTAGCCAGTCCTGACTCGGGACTTCTGATTGCTCCTTCCATCAGCTTCCAGCTCTTCCTGAGCAGCACTGGCTTTTTGGTGGTCAGCCTGCTGTGTTCCAGGCCCCGGGCTCAGCCCTTTGCCTATATTATCTGTTTTGAAGCCATGCAGTAACCCAGCGAGGTGTGTACTATTATTAGACTCATTTTAAAGGCGAGGGAGGGAAGGCACAGATAGGCTGCATTAACTTGCCCAAATCCTACAGCTGGTCAGCAGGGAGCCCGGCTTCCCACACAGGCAGCTGTCCACTTGTCCTAGCCGGGACTGTGGGCAGTTGGGGGTGGCAGAAGGAAGGCACTGCGTCTAGGGCCTGGCCACCCCTCTGCTCCCCTCCCCAGCAGGCTCACCCGGGGGGCCTCCAGGGGAGGAGACCACGTGGCCCAGACCACTGTGTAACCAGGCAACTGTTCCAAGAAGCTGCCTTTCTTCCATGCGCCTCCTGCCTTATTCAATATCTGCCAGGCAGCACGCCTCCTGGGAGCATCCCAAAGTCATTGTAAGAAATAAGGCCGGCTGGGGAGGCCTGCGGGGACATCTAATACTCACGTCTCTGAACCCTGCCCCCCCGAAGTCCAGAATCCATCTGTTGGGGATTCCGAGATATTGGTGCGAATCCACATTCACAGGGGCTGGAGTCTGCCCTGCACTTGATGGAGAGGGTGTGGCGTGTGGGGAAGACAGGTCGGGCGAGGCTCTGTGCCATGTTACCCTCCGTCCTCAGCTGCTCCCCAGATGCCCCAGGTTCCCCCGGATGGAGGTTCAGAGACCCTGCACCCTCAGAAGCAGCGTGCAGCTTAGCCATCTCCCTTCTGCTCCCACGATTCCTGCCACCTGCAAGCAGGTGCAAGCTGAAGGGGGTGACCAGGATTTACTCAGCTCCTATTATCCTCCCTGTGCCAGATGCTAGGGAGAGAAAAATTAGCAGATCAGACCCAATTCCGTTTTCACAAATGGGAAGACAAAGGCTCAGGCAGGAAGAGCCTGAATCTGGCTGAGGACAACTTCTGCCTTTCCCACCAGCCACGCTGCCTGTACAGGAACAAGGGAATTTAAGAGTCGCCTAAGCCAGCTCCCTCCTTTTACAGAGGGGAAGCTGAAGAACAGAAAGGGAAAGTGTCTCCTCCAGGGTCACACAGCTCGCTTCGCTCCAAGGTCATCTTGGAATTACTGGAGCTCAGTTTTGACCTGTTCTTGGATTCAGAGACTGTTTAGAACTTGAAACCTTGTTCTGTTTTCTGAAGCCAACTTGATTATGCTTGTGTTGATGTCAATGTGCATACAGTACTGTAATTTAACTAGAGGGTCAGCATAATGTAGTTAAGATGCATTCCTGCCTCTTAAGAGTGGTGGGATTTGGGACAATTATTTCATCCCTTTACGTCTCAGTTTCCTTCTCTGTAAAACGGAGATAATAGTAGTACTTTCCTCATAGGATTATTGTGAAGATTAAATGAGATCATTTATGTCATTAATCTTGAATATTATTTGTGTGAAACTTTTATCATAGTTTTTCAAAATCTTAACCAGATAAAGAACAGGGCTTACATCATAGTCTTTCTTTATTGGGATCCCAAAGGCCTAGGACTATGTCTGCAAAACAGTAGATACTCAATAAATGTTTCCTTAGTTAGTGAAATTTTGAAAAGTCTAGAATTGAAGTCAGGGTAGACTCTGTAAACCACACCAAAATGGTAGAAAAGGTGTCATCCTTTTTCAGCCAAGACTGGACTTGAGCACATTGGGCATCCAGCCTCCTCTTCCTTCCTTTGTCCTTCCGCAAACCTCCAGCCTCCTCTCAGGGCAACACTGGAGACCTGTCATTTCCTCTGTGACATGAACTTAAGACCAAGGTGGTCCCTCTCCTCAGGGCGGCTACATTCCCAGCCTTCTCTGCAAATGTGGAAACTCTGTCATCAGAGAGAGGTGCCAGGGTGGGGAGCTTATCACGGTGCTCAGGGAATGAGGCAGACTGGCTGGCTGTTGGCTAAGCTTGACAGTGAGGCTCTACTTCCCAGCTTCCCTTGCAGCTAAGAATGGCTAAGTGACTGAGTTCTGGGCAGTGAACATGGGTGCCAATGATGTGCACCACTTCCAGGCCTGGCATCAAACCTTCCACGCTCTGTCCCCTTCCCCAGTCATAAAGGGAGGACCCCCATTCCTCTGCCCTATGCCCCCCTCAGGAGCACTGATTTTGCACTTCACTGGATTGATAAACGTTTATGATGTTAAGCCTTTGAGTTTGGGGAGGGAGGTGGTTATCTGTTACAGCCTCTAGTACTTCAATAACTCACCTAGTCATGAGGCAGGCGGCCACGAAAGGAAGTCGAGGCGCTGCTCCCTAGGGTTGGGTACAGAAGCAAACAGGCTGTGCAGGCAGCGGGGCTGGGTTCAGGTCCTACCTGCCTCGTTTCCTACTGCACTTTTCTTCCAAAGGCTCTGGGCAAGCTGCCAAAACATCTTAAAAGTGGAGACACCAATTCTTGCTTGTTCATTCTCTTCTGAAGAGACTCACAGGGAATCAGAGAGCTGGAAAGTAGGGCAAGGGTTCTTTGATTTCAGCTCAGTTTTTTCTTTTTGCCTTGGCTAGGGGTTTAGAGTTAAAAATTCCCTGAGGGCAGAGTGCTTCCGGCTCTGCCTTTGCTGCCTGTCCCTCCCTCCCTTTCCTTCCCTTCTCCTCTCTCCCCTCCTTCCTCCCTTCCAACCTCCCTCACGCCCTCTCTCTTTCTCTCCCTTCTTTTCTTCAGTCCTGTGTCCCGTCCACATCCTGTGATCAATGTGAATGCGGGCAGCCTGGATTCCCACCAGCTCTGCCACTTTTAGCTGTGTGACCTCAGCCAAGTCTGCCTACCTCTCCGGGTTTTCATTTCCACATCTGTAAATGGAAGATAATGCCACTTGCCTTGCCAGGTCGTCGTGTGAATTAGAGACGTAATGTTAAAAGACCAGCACAGGGTTACCCCTCAGGGGGAAAAAATGGCTCCTGCTTCTGTTGTTACTACTACGAAACTTTACACTCTCTGATTCTGTGTTTCTATTCAATCCTTCACTCAGTAACCACTTTCGAGTACCTACCATGGACATACCATGAGGGCAGTGATCAAGAAGACAAAGTCCCTGCCCTCACATGGCTGGCAGACAGGTGGATGTCATATAAGTGAACACACGCATAAAATCATTGCAAACTGTGATGAGTGCTATAAAGGAGAGAAACAGGTTGCTGAGGTAGAGAATAAGGGGTGAGGGGGAGGTGAGGCTAATGTGGAATGGGGCAGTCAGGGAGGGCCTCCCTGAGGTGACACTTCTATGAGCCCCCAGGACTGGGAGGCAACCAGACAAAGAGACAGCTAAAGGAGGAGCCATCTGGGCAGACAGCAGCTGGTGCAAAGGGCTCTAAGTCGACAAGAGGCAGACGAGAGGCAGTGTGGCTGGAGCAGAGGGAGTGAGGGCCATGAGAGAGGAGGGGCCACCTCCTGTCCGGCAGGCCAGGGTATAGAAGGTGAATTTTTAAAATATATATTTAAGCGTAAGGAGAAGCCGTTTAAATGGAGTTTTGTGGTGCAAGTTATGTTTTTACAACAGTGGTTTTCACAGTGTGGTCCCCAGACCAGCATCATCAGCATCATCAGCATCACCGGGGAACTTGTGAGAAATGGAATTCTCAGGCCCCACCCCAGACCTACTGAATCAGAGACTCTGGGGGGCGGGGGGGTGGGGGCGGCGGGCAGCCTCTGTGTTCTGACAAGCCCTGCAGGTGATGCTGGTGCTGCTGGTCCCGACTGGAAGCTCAGTGGTTCTCACTCCCGGCTGCACAAAAGAATCCTCCAGGAGCTTTGACGAGCCATGAGAGTTGAGAACCCTCCCCCCCCCCCACCCGGAGACTCTGATGTCATTAGTCTGGGGTTGGCACCTGGGCATTTGTTAAATTTCCCCAGGGTGTTCCAGTGACTCCAGCAGCTAGGATCACGCTCTAGCTGCCGTGTGGAGACTGGACTGGAGTGAGAAGGGAGAAGACACAAGCAGGGCAGTTAGGAGGCTGATGCGGTGGTCCAGGTGAGCAGCAACGGCAGCTTAGACTGGAGTGGTGACAGGGAAGGTGGAGGGGTGTGAATAGATTTTAAATATATTTAGGAGGAAAAAAATCAACAGGACTTTTAGATGGATAGGAAATGGGGACGGGGGTGGGACTTACATTCAGCATCAGTTTGAAGGTAACATCAGCATGAGAGTTAAGACCCTGTGCTTGCAGGTGGCCTCAGCTAGAAGACCCTGGGAACACGGGCCGGACATTGTCATGGGGGACTGAAGAGGTGCCTCTTTCCTATCCGCCTGGCAGTTAAGGCAGCGACGAAGATCGCAGCAGGGCTGGCACGCTCTGATTTTCTCCTGAGCGCTAAGTGGAGCTGCAAGGTGACAGAACCTCCCCGCAGTGCTCGGGTGGGACGTTCCTGTGTTAGAGCCGAGTTGCCTGAGAACCCTCTGGGATCGGGCCCCGCCCTTCAGGGAAGAGCACCCGGCAGAGTGTTGTATCCAGGACTTACCAGCAGGGGGCGAGCCAGACTCGGAAATGACCATTGCTGAGACCTGGGTGAATCTTGCTGCTGTTTCCAACTCAAGAAGGTGATTCACTCCGGAAATAGTAATCATGTCTACATTTACTAAACAGCTAATGTGCCAGATCCTGTTCCAAGTGCTTTGCGTGTACCACTTCATTTATTCCTAATAGCTCTGCAAGGTGGATGTTGTGAGCATGCCCACTTGACCTGTACTCAGGGAGGATAACTGACTTGGCCCGTGTCTCTCAGCTAGTCAGTGGAGGAACTGGGCTTAGTCGTCTAGCCTGTCTGACCCCCTGGGCATGTGGCCACTTCTCTGTCAGAAGGGCCAAGATCCCCAGCAGCTCTTTCTTGTCCCTGCTGGTGCTTTCATTCACACTTGGGGGAGATGCCTTGGAAGCTGGCCTCACCTGAATGAGCAAAACCTTTGAAGTCAAACTCCCATGGCTCTGCCATTCACTTGCTGTGTGATGGTGAAAAGATGACTTAACTTCTCTGTGCTCGAGTTTCTTCATCTATAAAATGGGCTGAGATGTATGGTGTGATATGGTCTTATATCACTGACCTAGAATCCAGAGGAGGTGCTCAATTTATGGCAGCTTTTCTGCCTAGAATGATTTCACAGGATGTAGAAAGAGCTCTGGAGGGTCCAGAACTGTGCTGTCTAACAGAGCTTTCTGCGGTGATGGGAAAGCTCTATATCTACACTGGGCAGTGTGGTAGTCTCCAGCCACGTGTGGCTATTGAGCACTTGATACATGGTAATTTAAAATTTAGGAACCGAATTTTAATTTTTATTTAATTACAATAAATTTAAATTTAAATAGCCACACGCGGCTGGTGGCTGCCATGTTGGACAGTGCATGTCTGAAACGTGTCTGAGCTCAAGGTCTGTGTAGCTTTGAAAACCCCTTGGGTATTAAATAAAACAAGCCATGTTCAACATTTAGAGCCTGGCATATACCAGGTGCTCAGTGAACTTGAGTTTGTCACGAGGAAACATAAGAGGGAGGAAAATCAACAAGCAAAGCCACGTTCTGCTCTTGACAAATTTTGTTAATTTGTGGGACCAGACTCTCAGACTTCCCCAAGGAAAATCTCCCAGTCAAGCCAGAATTTTAAAATATTTCTTCGACATATATTTAGTGGGGAGAAAGGACAAACTTATGTTCTTGTTAATACAGTGTATGTTCAAAACAAATTTCTTTCATCGTTCACTGACTAAAGAAATCCTCCTTCCTTTTCTATGCCCGTCTCTTTCATTTTCTCTTGCAATTTTATAAACCAGATAACTTCTTAGTAAGTTTTTTAAAGACTTAAAAATGTAGATAATAAAATGACTGGTCTCCAGGAAACAGCACAACCTCGTGCCTTTCTTGGTTCTAAAAGTTTATCTACTAAGCTTTGCCGTGAATCACTAGTCAGTTGGTAAATCTCGAAATTTGGTGGTTGAATCTTGCAGCCCATAGAGGGTGATGGCAACAGTTTCCTACAGATGGGTCTGCGTTGGTGGATGCTGTCATTTGTTTCCACCATAGGTTTACTCTGAGAGCATTAGGACCAATTTGCATCCAGCCAGCTGGGTAAGGAACCCTGAGTTCACGGGCACCTTGTTTCCGTATTGTTTCCGTGATGTTTAGTGTTCCCGTGCTCTGGGCTGCTGGCCCATCCCCTCCTCTGGCCCTGACCCACTGTGACATGAAACTTCTGTCACTCAGAGCACCATGTGTGCTCTCCAAGGGCTGCTTGGCTGTGTTCAGCTGCTCGCAGATCCTATGTTTCATTCCTCACCATCCTGAAGACTCGCATTCTCTGGGCGCCCTAATTTGATACATGGCTCCTTGAACAAGACCTGTGGTTCTTGCAACAGACGGCCCAGTGTAAGGAGTTGCTTTTTGACTTCTAACCCTTCCTTCCACTCTACATCAAAGCCCTCTAGGAACATAGAGAATCCTCTGCCAGATTGACATATTCCTCTTTTTTTTTCTTAACTCATTTTTTCTGAGCATGGTTCATTCCTAACTCTGTCACCAAGGTCCCAGGATCCCTTGGGAGCGGGTCCAGATATGAACAAAGAGGATCCCTCCTCGATTGTGCCTTTGAGGGAGGGGTGGACGGATCTCCGGGTCTGACTCCTTCTCCACCACTCTTCTCACCTCTGTGTGTTCTCCTAGCTCCCATATGGTTGAGTATCCTTCTCCAATAGCCATTTCCAGCATTCCAGACACCCAAGCAGCTGTTAATACACTCCCCTAAGGCACCGTGCTACATGGTATCTATTAGGTGAACATCCTCAGAACTCAAAGAACCTGCCACAGCCAGGAAGCGCTTCACCCAGGTCTAAGGCAACCCACTGTGGAAACGGCAGGTCCCACCCCAGGGCTGAGCGTGGGTTTTCACCTTCAGTTATTACTCCTTTATATCAGAGCCAGTCTGCAACCTCAGCTCTTCGTACCCCTCGGTCAGCCCTTCTCTACTCGCTCCTCTGCACCTGTCTGTAGGTAACAGTGCTTCCCTCATCTTTTAGGCTGGGCATCTTGGGTTCCCCCTGGACTCCTCCTTTGCACCATGTGTCACAGGGTGCCCTCGCCCTTTGGCATTCCATTGGGTTCAGCCAATGCGGAGGCCCACAGGGGATTGGAGGGAGGGAGAAGAGAAGGAATGGTAGGGATTTCCTTTCACAGTCACCTCAGCCAGGCTATGTCCCTAGACTAAGGTCTCCACCCCTCTCAGGCTGCCTCCTCTGTGCCGCTTTGTCAGGTTCTTGGAACAGCACCCTTCCACCCCTTGTCCCTTCAGATCTAGGGACATGACCCCTTTGCTTCTCCTGGCCCTGGGTTATGGCACCAGCCTTTATGTTCCTCTACACTGCATCTCTCTAAATAAACCTTCCTCCAATTGTCCTGGCTGGAGTGTGCCATCTGTTTCCATCAGGCCCCTGACAACATCCCTTCCTTTGGCATATATACGCATGCTGGTTTCGCTGTATTTATATTCCCGATTTCTCTGTGAACCTCTCCACTGAGATTTACCTCTCCTTCCAAACACTGCTTGGGCACAAGATGTTTGCTGATGGTTCCAAAACTTGAATTTCTCCATTCTGGTCTCTTTCAATCCAACCATCCACATGTCCTCCTTACCCCCCCACCCCCACCCTTCCCACCATCCAACCTTTCTACTGGTTCGTTAGGCATGGAAACACTAGAATGAGGCTGCCTTGGGTTACAATACCAGCTCCTCTACCGACTAATTATGTGACCTTACCTCCCCAACCTGCAGTTTTCTCCTCTGTAAAATGGGGATAATGATTGGGTTGTCAGGAGAATTAAACGAGATCTTAAGATGGTGTCTGCACAGTCTGAGGCTCCTCTGTAGCTGTTGACTGTGATGATTTCCATGTAACCTCCAATTTCTTAACTTAGATCTCTCAGGTCTCTCTTTCTTGCCCTTCTAGCTGGTAGATGACTTCTACCCCCAGCACCATCCGTGATCCCGAGGTGACCTTTTGACTCCTGGGCTTTAAAGAAATCCTGAATTTCCATGAGCCGAGTATAGTCGGAGAACAAACTCTTGCCTAATTCCTGTAGTTTAGTTTTCTTATTCCCCACAGTTACTGGTAAAGAATAAGAAAAAGGAGCTTTCAATTGTATGATGTTTAGCATCTCCCGTGAAGTACGGGCTATTCAGAATTCCCTAGGGGAAAGCATACAGAGGCTGGGGGATCTTTTCCAACAGAGGAGATGGGCACAGCCGGCGGACGGATTTGATACCAGTCCTAGAAGGCTGGGGAAGAGAGAAGTACGAAGCGCTTTACACGTGAAGACTATATAAGTATTTGTGGTTTTGCACTGGATTTGATGGAGATCATAGAGGAAGTTGAGACCTACAGTTAGCTCGGAGATTTAGGAAGATCTGTGGCTGTACATTCTCTGTTATATGTCTGATCCATTGACAACGTTTAAGTGTTGATTATATGATTTTTCACCTCTCAGCTCCTGAGGATTGTAGCAAAGGGATTAGGAAGGAGGTGTGTGTATGAAATTCACCAAGAAAGAGTTGAGGATGCAGTTACAACACATCCACAGCCAAACGAATTTTCTCAGTGCTCTGTTTATTTCATGTTTTTATTTTCTCAGGAGTCCCCCAAAATAGCCATTTATGCACATTTGTCTTCCCATCTAATTTTGCTTTAACAATAGTCTGGAAAACACAGCCAGATGCTTTCTTCAAAAAAAGAAATCTACATGCTGACATCAATGTCAAAATTAGCACTCAGTCTCCAGAAAGTCAGTTTTTCAGTTCAGTTAATAATTAAGCTGGCAAACCCACCTCTTAAGTTCTGGGACCACAGGGGCTGAACCCTGACCCAGCCTCAGGGAAATCAGCCAGCTAAGCTGCTCTTTCTTGCAGTTCCCTGGAGAAGCATGTTCTAAGCCAGGTTTCCTATTTAAACAATTAAATTTTAATTACCCAAGTAAGACATGAATCAATTCTCCTTTTGAAAAATGTAATACTTCACACATGAGCCTAAAGTTCCCTCGGACCAGCAGTCCTAATCATGATCCTGACCTTCTTTACTGGAGGTTACAAGTTTGGGCTGTGTCATTCCAGAACTATTACTTTGCATTTTCCTTCATACATAAGTACACGCAGAAAATAAGTAGCATTGTTGTGCGCTTTTCTCACAGTCTGTTTTCTCCTTGATTCCTTACAGTCTGGTTTTTCCTGGACCCCTGCCCTTGAAGACAACCAGAGACCAGACTGAAAAACCCCATGGACCATGGACGTGTTTCATAGCTCATTCCTCCCTGGGGAGTAGAGAATTGACTTATGCCCATTGTCCTTGTATGATAAATGATTGAAAATAACTTTTTAGTATGGTAGAGGCTAATTTCTTTACTTTGTATTCTATAATTTGTTGATTTTTAAGAGAAAAGGGAAAAAACTCCCTTTGGGATGCGACATTCACAGAATTCGTGCTAGAAAGGTCTTAGATTGTATCCATTTTACACGTTCAAGTTTAAGAGGAGAAACAAGGAAGTGGGAAGGCATCAGGAGGGGACCCCTGTCTTCGGTGTTCTGGTCTCTGCGCTTCCCTCTACCCTACCCTTAGGTGGTCCTAGAACTTGGTTGGGGGGGCACCCCACAAATATTGAAGGAAAAAGCTGCCTGAAGGAGCAGTGCAGTAAATTAAATATCCAACGAGCACAAGACTCACATTTTTTTTTCTTTTAAAATAAGCAACAGCAGGTGGAGAATATCAGACTTACTCTATATTCGCCTTCAGATTATGATGAAAAGCTATTTTCCACTTGTGTCTCCTCTCTTTCTCCCGCCCCACCCCTCTGAGCTAGCCTTAGTTGCGTTCTCTTTTCTGAATCCATCGTGGTATTCGGTAACCGCTTTGAATTTCTCACTGGCAAAAGCTAATTGCTAATGTTGATTTTGCTTATTCTACACAGAATTGCATGGAGGGCTTTCTGTACATTTTCCACTTCATCCTCACAGAATATTATATGAGGTTAGTACTGTTATTATCCCCATTTTACAGATGAGAAAACTGAGGCTCAGAAAGCATAGAGACCTAGCCACGGTCTCTCAGCAATAAGTGACGAAATGAGGGTCAAACTTTACTTCTTGACTCTGAAGCTCACACTCTTAACTCCACCCCATACTACCACATGTTTACTTACCTTTTAAAACAAACAAGAAGAAACATTTAGGGGAGAACAGATAGAAGACTCTTAATAGGTTCTAGCAAACTGCCCTATAAGCATAGGAGCTCAATGAATGTTTGAAGCCTAAAGGAAATGCTCTGAAGACTAAATGACTTAATTTGTATAAAGACCCAGAAGGGCGTCTGGTACTTAGTGAGGTCTAGATGGGTATTAGGTGTTGTTATTAATTTGTGGAGCTAACCGTGTCAGATTTATGCTGCAGCTAATACCTCAAAAGGGAAGACACTTCTTGTCAGGGTCCAAGGTCACAGAGACCAACGATGCTATTGAGGCAATTTAAAGAAACTTCCTTGAAATAGCACCTCCAAGTAGCTGGAGGGCTTGGGCTTGTTAACAAAACCATCTGGGACATTCTGGCTGTGGGAACAATCAGCCAGGACTCATGGGAGGGAAGGAGTGGAACCCCTTATTATCACCGATGTTTGGAATTTGGGACCACCTTCTCCCCCTTGCATTTCCTTTTGCACAGACCAAACCTATAGTTACTGCTTTCTTCCTGGGACTCCTATGCTGTCTGCTGCTTGCTCCCTCTTCTGTTATCTTTTTGTGTAGGTGGATCCTTTTTGCCTATATTTGAAACGTCAATCTCTTTTGCCACCCATTCTGGGGGCAACCTGCACATGGCCTGGGTAAGTGGGCAGCAAATCGTGTGATCCCTACACTTTCCCCAGCCATGATGAATCAGGGTGACCATTTGACCCTCAAGGTCATAATGGAGCGTTGGAACTGGCCTCCATCTTGGGTCACGCAAGATAAGTAAGCAAATAAAAAAGCCTAAGAGAGACAGTGAGGTCACCTCCATTCCTGGTTTTTCAGTTCTAGGGCGCATGGCACCTGGCTGAACTCTGTTTCCTATTCTTGATTCCACAACCTATTTTTCTTTCTTTTCTTTCTTTCTTTCTTTTTCCTTACATAAGTTAAACTGAGTGAAGCTTGTGTTACATGGACCTAGAAGAGCTTTTACTAGATACTTCCTAGCCAGGTAATTAAATTCTCTGAGGCCATAGTCCCTGTGTGCCTCTCAGAGTGTGAGATGCGGCCTGGTATGTTGTAACTATTCAATAAATAGTTGTTTCTGGATAATGGAGATTTTATGGAGTGAGAATTATCTTGATCTGTGGATTTGGATTAAACTTTGTTTTCTTGAGGGAGAGAGGCCATATGGCAATAATTGAAATCACTCATTTGTTTATCCAAAGACATTTATTCTAGATAACAGAAATTGAAAGGTAAAACAAGGCCCAGTTTCTGACTTTAGGAGGCCCCTTGTCTAGCAGGGGAGATAGTCATGGACAACAGAAAGATTATAGTTTGATTGGTTAGTGTCACCCAAACACAATGTTCCCTCCCTACAGCTGCTATGATTGTTGCTCCTTCTTGCAAATTCCAATGTCTCTGGCAAACTCAGATGTAAACAGCAGCTCCCCTACCAGCCAAGACCTACCCAAGGATCTGCGATCAAGAGCGCAACCTCATGGTGATGGAGTAAGTGTCCCATCTAATTCTAATGTAGAATTCCTACCATTTGGCTTATCAAACAATTCTAATTATTATATTTTTCACTTCAAATAAATCACTGACGCGTCTTATTCATTCCAGGCTATTAGTCATGTCTGAAGTTCAAGATCGCTTCCCAATAGTCTCTGTTTGCACGTGGAGGATTTTTTACAAAATACTGGAATGTCTTTCAATCTCCTTTCCCAGATTTCACAACAAGTTGGAATATGCTCAAAGTCATGCTTTTTGTTCTCCCCTCAAATGGACCAGGTGGCATCCTTGCTGCCATCCCCGTCGGCACCCCAATTCAAAAACTCATCTTATTTCCCATGAGGAAGGGCCACGTCTCTGTCACTGATGAATGAATGTATTGAATTAATTATTAAAAGATGAACTCATAATTTAACACATATTTTTGAGTACCAACCATATGCCATCCCTCGGGCTAGGTCCTGGGGACCACGGAGAATCAAACAGTCCCAGTCAGTACCTGTCATCTGGAGCTTGGAGTCCAGTGGGAAGACGATGTTCAACAGAGAATTACACAGATAATCCGTTGATTGACAGTGTCATATGCGGGATGAAGGAAAATTACCAAGTAACAGGAGGGCATAGAATAGGAGGGTCCATGGATCTGGGGTGTCTGAAAAGGAATCACACATTAGCATTGAGGCTGAGGTCTCCGTAGTTGTGAACCAGGCAAAGAAGGAGGGGAGAGCATCTGGATTCAGGGAAGCAGGAGTCCAAAGGCCCCAACAGGGAGGAACAGCCTGAATGCCTTGGTGGCCACACCTGCAATGCTTAGGAAATGAGAATAACTCCTCCTCAAATTGTCACCTTTCAGAAAACAAATGCTCTGTTTTAACCAAAATAACTGGCTGGTGAGTGAGAAGCCCACGATCAAAACAAATGCCTCAGCTGTCACTGAATTGGAAACATTTATGGATGCGAAGATGTTTAGAAATGTGAGTGGTAATTCTAAAACAGCCCCTCCCCGACTCCATCCCCGCGTCTCTTTCCCCAGGAATCAGGTCTCACAACCCCAGGATCCCAGAGGATCTTTTCACTGCAGAAGAACCACTGAGGCCTGAAGGTTCCTGATTTACCTTTGTGAACCTTGGCCTCCCTGATGTGGTGGAGACGAAAACTGCAAAAACCCCGACAAGCGGGATTTGGGGGGAAATAAGCAGAATTGTCAGTCAAGCCCAAAAAACACTGCTGAAAACAGATGGGAAGACTGAGGCACAGAAATGACTAGGTAGGTGACTCAAGGTCACACACCTAGCAGACTTGGTCGCGTCACGCTGTGTGCCTCTCTAAGGGCATGGACCGTAGGGACTGGCAGCCAAGGCTCCCATGCCCAGCCCTGGAGTGGGGAGCAGGGGTACAGGATCAGCTGGGTGGGGCCAGTCCCACCTCAGTCACCTGGACTGAGAGTTGGGGGAAGGTGATTCCCCAAAGGGAACCCGGGTGCTCTTGCCAGAAGAAGAGGGATTGGGTGCCAGGCAGGGGAAACCACACGATCCTCTATGATGAGACTGTAGGAAAGTGTGTACAGAGAGGATATTTTTCTCTCCAGTCTGATGTTGGGCCCCAATTTCAAAGAACAGGAGGCTATAAAAAGAGCAAGGGAAGGAAGTGCTAATTAAAAGGTCCCTGCAGGCTCTGGGGTCAGGAAGAACACAGAATCGGAGTTAGGGAGGCTCACAGCCTAAGGGTCATTGCAAGGGCTCTGGGGGCAGGACGGAGGGTCAGCCCGAGGACCTTAGACAGATGGGGCATGGGACCTCTGTAACTTCATCTTTCTCATTTGCAAAATGGTGATAAAATACTGATCTCTCAGATTTCTTGACAGCATTCCATGTCTAATATATGTTGGTTCCTTAGCCCCGTGCTTAGTACATGGCCTGTTCTCAATAAATGGTAATGGCTGCAGTTAATGTCATTGCTAAGGCTATTCAAATATTAGCGTCTTTGTTGGCCCTTCCTCTGAGACCAAAAGTCTCACTGACTGGGGCCGGCCTGGTGGCGCAGCGGTTAAGTGTGCATGTTCCGCTTCGGTGGCCCAGGGTTCGCTGGTTCGGATCCCAGGTGCAGACATGACACCGCTTGGCAAGCCATGCTGTGGTAGGTGTCCCACATATAAAGTGGAGGAAGATGGGCACGGATGTTAGCTCAGGGCCAGTCTTCCTCACTAAAAAGAGGAGGATTGGCAGGGGTTAGCTCAGAGCTAATCTTCCTCAAAAAAAAAAAAAAAAGTCTCATTGACTCCTCTGAGATCTTTGGTTCCTTTTTTGAGATCACAAGATCAAGGACTTTTTCAAGTACTTAGGATCCTAAAAGTCCTCATGGCACTTTTCCAGCACATACATTGTTCTTACTTTGGGGGTGGGCAATAGGGATCACATCAGGATGGCCCGCTCTGGTATTCTTCATCTGTTTCTGTCAGATGCTGAAGAAACAAGAGCCTTTGTATTCCTTTGGTGCAGAGTGTTCAAATGGCAGTGTCCTTCAATGCTCCCTTCACACTGATTGGCTTTCTAAGGGCACCTTGTAAAGGCTCCATCACCATGTCCAGTGTCCTCTGGCAACCATTCTAGGCTCGGTCTCCAGAACCCACTTGCTCTATCTTGCCTGCCTTTGAATCCTGCTACTTCACTCTTAGACTTGACACTCGGCTTTCCCGGTTTTCCGGCTGATACGGATCGGTCAGGTGTCTTTTTGTTGAAATGACAGAAACCCAACTGAAACGGACTTAAGCAATTATGTAACTGAAAAATCAGGACAGAGCAGGATTCAGGGACTCCAACAGTATCATCATGTCTCCGTCTCCATCTCTTTGTCTTTGCTGTCCTTTCTGTTGGCTTCATTCAGGCAGACTTGTCCCCTCGGCCAAGCGGCCACCAGCAAAGGCCGATTTCACCATGTGATTGACCGCATGAATATTCCCACTTCTTCATCTTTCCTGCATGCGTGCACTCTGCCAGTGACTTTGCAGTTTTTCCCACCAGCAGTGGAGTGTGTTTGCCACTCCATGATGCTGAGCATGGCCATGTGGCCAATTTCAGCCAAAAGAATATGATTGGAAATGACACGTGCCAGTTCCAAGCCTAGCCCTTAAGAAGAATTACCTGTTTTCATTTGCCTTTCCCTCATGCTTCTGGAATCATCATGAGAATATCCTGCAGGTGGCCTGCTAGATCCAGAGAAACAAAAGACATTTGGAGCAGAGCTGCCCCACTGACCACAGACCTGAGGCAGAAGCAGAAGCATGCCAGCTTGCCCGCAGGCCCGTCAGTGTGATGATCAATGCTTGCCTTCGTGTGCCACTGAGCTGTGGGAGGGTTTGTTCTGCAGACTCGTCGTGGCCACGGTTGAATGCTGCACAAGCTATTGTCTCAACAACCATCACCCAAAGAGAAGTTTTCCTTCCTGATCATTCCAGAAAAATTCCTAAGATCGATTTTAATGGGCCAGACTTATGTCTATTCCTAGTGTTGGGGTGAGAGGGAAAAAGAAGCATCTAGAACTAAGACATAAGCACTGAAAGTGAAGAAGCAGTGGTTCCCCACAGGAAAATCACACTGCTGTTACCAGAAGAAAGTGGAAAGGATGCCAAGCAGGTAGAATGACTGACTCTCACTACTCCATCCTTGAAGGAGATGTAGAAACCCGTGTCCCATGGCTCCATACTAAGTCAGGAACCAGACTTGCTCATGTCTACACTCATCTGTGCAGGGTGGAACTCAGCTGGAGCTAAAAACCTGGCATCAGTTGGCCAGGTAGAGAGGCCCAGTCCACGGTATTTGGTGTGCCACCAAAATTAAAATGACCCAGCCCCTAGCTTCTCTCCCTTTCTAGGCGGGAATGGGTAAAGTGGCTTCAGCCAACTGAGAGGCTACTACTTGGCAACTCGTCCTCGTTTCCCACAGGGCCAGCTCACCTTGGAGGTGAAAAGTAGTGGCTAGAATAATTGCTGGGTCCGCACCTGGACTGGATTTAGAGCAGTCCTTTCTCGCCAGCCACAGCCCTTAAGTGCAACCATGGGCTTTAATCTCTTGTGGGGTTCCTGCCCCACTGCCTCTCTGTTTTTGAAAGAGAATAGACCTGAATTGGAAGCAGGACATGCAATAAATATCACCCTTTCGCCCTGTCTCATGGGGTCATTCAACTTGCTGAATATCACTTAAAATTAAGTTGAATTAAAAACTGTAGTGGCTGTATTTTGCTTTCTTCCTCCAAATCCCACTTTTCTACCTTGACCTTTTTCCTGCTCTGTTTAGCAGCTGCTGTCTTATTTTTTATTTTTGTTTTTTTTCTGAGGAAGATTAGCCCTGAGCTAACATCTGCTGCCAGTCCTCCTCTTTTTTTCTGAGGAAGACTAGCTCTGAGCTAACAGCCGTGCCCATCTTCCTCTACTTTATATGTGGGATGCCTGCCATAGCATGGCTTGCCAAGCAGTGCTATGTCCCCACCCAGGATCTGAACCGGCGAACCCAAACGTGAGCACTTGACCACTACACCACTGGGCCAGCCCCAGCAGCTCCTGTCTTTAAGGAATGTCATTTGGCTCCAAGAAATTCATGGGTCATTTTTGATGGACAGTGTACTGGGAAAGGGAAAATTTCTATCTCATTCTGACAGTATTATACCCTAAAGCTGCATGACCACCTGCGCTCTCTCCAAGCCTTCCATCAGGTAGAGGAAGCATTTAGAGATGTAAAGAGAAGGGTATTTTTCCCTACTCCCCAGGGTGACCCATCACTCTTGCCACAGTCCACCCCGACCCTCCTTTAGATGCCAAACCTCCTCATGGAGTTGGGAGAAAATGCTGGGAGAAGGCCCGGGTGGGGGAAGCAAACACTGGTCAGTGTGTTCGCTCTGATTACACCCTTACAGTAGAGACAATAGCTCCCGTGAACACAAGCAGACAAGGCTCAATGCAGCTTTCTTCCCCTCCTCAATGCAGCTTTGATCCAGCCAGGGCTACCGGGAGGAATTTCAGTCTAACTGGGGCAGCCCTACCTGGGAACCATGCCTCACTCTGTGGGGGTGGCTCCTCCCATGACTGGGGAGGCTATCGGGAGCCGGCATGGAAAGTTCCATAAACATGGAGCACCAGCACCCCACCAGCGCCTCCACACACCAGCCTGATTGAATTTAGCACATGTCTTTGCTATAGGTACGATTGCCGATGACAGTTGTCAAGCTGTTGTGGCTCAGTCTCAAAGTCACTACCGTTTTGTGACGCAGGGGCTGGAACTGCCACTTCTCCCAGCCAACTGGCGCCATGTCAGGTTCTGCCACTAGGAGGCGCCAGAGGGAGATCGCAAAGCTGGAGGACCGAAAAGGGACTTTTATCTTTCAGTTCCCACCAGCTTCATCCTGGCATCGAAGTTTGTTTCAGTCTCTAGGTTTTTTCAACACCCCTAGTACCAGCCTCTTAGTCATTTCTCTGCCCCGTGATTTACAAAACTCTCCTACTTTAAAAACAACCACCTCTGGGTTTTAAAAACAATCCCAGCGCCCTGTGTACAATTTCACAACAAAGGAGAGAAGCGTCAACAGCTGGGACGATAGCAGAGGGGTCTGCGCCTGCATGAAGATCCAATTTCTTCCCGGGTGGTGGATAAAGCTAAGGAGATAAAAAATGACCTTTCACCTTCGGGAACAGTAATGTAAGATTAATTTGAGGCTTTGAAACTAATGAGTTGGCTCGTCCTGGTGCAGCATCCCGTGAATCACGTGGTCTTTGCAAAGGCAGCAACCCAGGCATCTATCTTCCTCAGATGGTGCTCCGCGGAAGGAGGGAGGAGAAAGAAATTCATTTTTAGAAGTAATCCTCGGAGGAGAGAGATCAGCTAGGTCTCCGTAAAGCTGGTATTAGAGTGAAGGGAAAAAGAACAGAGAGCGAGCGAATTATGTACCTTTAATCTGCTTAGCTTTTCACTGTCGAATAGCCGAAGGGCTCAGACAGGCAAGGGTACTGTGAGATGGTTAAATCTATGAATTTGGAGTTAGGCCCCTTGGGGTCCAGGCCTGATCTGTGACTTTCTAGCGGTGTGATCTTTGGTATGTTTTAAAACTCGTATTTTAGGGAGGTTTGGATTAGATAGTACGTGGAAAGCACTTATGTCCGGGCTAGGAATCTGGTTATTTTTGTATTTTCAATGTTGATTGAGAGAGGCGGGAGCAACTTGAGGGTGATCTATCCACAGACGGGAAGTCTGAGGTTCCCGCTCCGGCATGAGGAAATGTCTAACAGCAGAAGACGAAAGTAGAGCCAGGCCGATGTGCATCATGGGGAAACTGGTTTCAGCACCACCCAAGAAAGAATGGTCTCGCGTGCTGGCTGGCGGACAGTGGGAATGGCTGCCTAGAGAGGCAGTGAGCGCCCCATCCTTGGAAGCATGCAAGAAGCAGCTCTTTCCACTATATTAAACAATGGGTTCAATTATTTCTAAGGATCCTTCTCCCTGTTCAAATTCTGGATCTTTCTACTTGCTCAATGTGTTGCCCAGGGTCACTGAACCTCTCAGAGCCTGAGTTGCCTCATCTGTGAATCAGGCAGATGGTGCTACTGGCCTCGGTCTTATGATCTCTCTCCCTTTCCCCTTCACACCTTCCCTCCAACAAACTGATAGTCATGATGGGCCAGGCACTGTGCTAGGCTCTGGGGATACTAAATGGAAGAAGATGGGATATAGACACTGCCTTAGTAAAAGCTCAAACATGTAGTTGAGACAGACAGATAAACAGAACGTTATAAAGCAATTCCTTAGATGCGCTGATAGAGCTTTGCATTGAGTACTCTGGAAGCATAGAGGCGAGGCATCTAACTCAGCAGGGATGAGGTGGGGAGGAGCAGTCAGAGAGTGCTTCCTGGACGAGATGGGGCAATAATTGGATGGTGGGAGTATATGCTTTGGAAGCAGAGTCAACAGTGTGATCAAAGACCTCGGGGCAAGAAACAGCATGGTGTGCAGGGAACTGCACCAAAGGCAGTGCTGGTGGGATGCAAGCCATGAGGGGACAGTGATGGGAGACAAGGGGAAGAGGTAGGCAGCGGCTGGATGATGCAGGCCCTTGTCTTCCGTGCTAAAGAATGTGAACTTAGATCCTGTCAATTATGAAACGTCAATGGATGATTTACACAGGAGAGTGACATGTTCAGGTTTCTGTTTTAGAGCCACCTCTCTGGAGCCTGTGTGGAGGGTGAATTAGGAAGAAACAAGGCCAGACCACCAGTTGGCAGACTGCTGAAGTCAAGAAGTCCTCTAAGCCAGAAGTGATGATGCCATGAACCAGGCTTCTTACAGAGTTGTGGTGAGAATCCCATGTTGAGATGCCCAGGGAAGCTCATAGTAAAGCATGAACTGCTTCCCAAATGCAAAGGGTCATAATTATGATCACTCTATAAAAGTTTCGTTTGAGGAGCCATCATACAAATTGGGTCCCCTCATCACTTACCCTTGCAGTGGCAATAAAATCCATACATGTGGTCCAAACCAGTATAAATGGTGCTTGTACTTAACAAGAGCCTTTGAAAAGGTAATGAAATGACTGGCTTGAAGAATAATTTTGCAGATGCTTCTGGGATATGAAGTTTTCCATTCCATGACTGAATTTTGGTGCTGCTGGGAAGGTTGGGGGAGAGAAGCACAAGATTAGATTTCACGCAGGCAAGCTAAGAGGGCAGATGATGCTCTTTGAATAAAACTTCTAATGGATTTGGCATGAGAGGGCACTGGAGATGGGCTGAAACGTCTGAAATTTGCTCAACTGTTTTTGCAGACAGCTGGGAATTTACCAGCATTATCTTATTTTACCAGAATATTTTTGACGTTGTAGATGTGCCCCGGAACGCCTCATCTCAGGGAAGGCAAGAGGAGTCTCTCTTAAGAGAGTATGGCGTCTGCTTCTAGTGCTGTTTACGGCAAAGCTGAAAACTGTCTTTGAAATTAACAACAGATGTGCATAAATCTTCAGTTACCTAGCAACTAATACAAGGCAAGCAGAGGTTCACAGGGCTGGGTGGAGGTAAACCTGTTTTAGAATACCTGGGAGCCTTTCCCTGCCGTGTGGGAAATCCCCCACACACTTGGGGATTGCTGGGAGGGACAGAAAGGAAATTAACACGACTAATTAAATGTTTAAGTTTCTTTCTTTCTTTCTTTGTAAAAATTTAATCAGATAACAAAAACCATTCCTAAATCTCTGAGGTTTCTAGCAACAGAGAGGGTTTATAGACTAGATAATTTCTGAGGCCTCTTCCAAAGCTCAACTTTTGGCTATCAACTAGCTATGTAACCCCGTGTGTAAAATGAGAGGTCAGATTAGGGGATCTGTAAAGTTTCACCCACATTTCTAGGATGTATGGAGCAAGAGGGTTTTTAGATTTTGGTTTTGTTGATTGAAAGGTATGTGTCTCCAGTCAAAGTAGATTTTTAAAAAGGAGAAAGTGTTGAAATAATGATGCCAAGAGGCATGTGACTTAAAGGATACACACACACCACACGCACACACGTATATTCTCTGTGTGTGTGTATATATATGTGTGTATTTTTTATTTATAAAAATTAGCTTATACATTAAAGGTTGGATTATAAATTCAATGTTACAGGGCCTGGCAGGTGACACAGAGGAGTTCTGTGCCCAGGGAGCATGGTGAGCCAGACAACTGGGCAGCTGCTAGGTGGCTCCAGCTGAATACGGCCATAGAAGAATGGGGCCCAGCGCTGCCAGATCTTTTGATTCTTCAAAAAGCAGAAATCCGGAATTCATGTAGAATCTCCTATTTAAAAAATATTGACAACTAATTTGGAGTTGTAAAAAAAACATTGAGTGAATTAAACAATGTGAGTCTGCCTTAAAGCAAAACTTCTGAACATGAGGTTCTCTTTTTAGAAATTACATGGTTGCTCACAACTCACTTTGTCTGATGGGATGGAGACGAGCTTGTATAGGCCACCGGCTAACAGGGTTCATCCAGTGCACCCTACATACTGTGCTGGGTGCCTTTCACATCTGCCATGTTCAGAATCCTCCAAAAGGTGGGCATCATTCACCACAAGAATCATGATCCCTGCTTTACAGATGAGGATGCTGAGGCTCAGACACGTCAAGGTCACGCTGAAGATCACTCAGCTCCTGAGTCCTGGAGCCTCGATTTCAGTCCCATCTCTCTGACACTAAGGCTGCCTGCTCTTAAGAGTTTGACTCCCCTGGAATGAAAGAGGGGAAGGGTTTTTGTTCTTTGGGGTTCTTGCTTTTTTACTAGTTTTAACAGAATTTCTTGAAGAGGTGTTAGGAGGCTGTCTTAGTTTGCTAGAGCTGACATAACAAAGGACCACAGACTGGGGGGCTTAAACAACAGAAATTTATTCTCTCCTGGTTCTGGAAGCTAGATGTCCAAAATCAAGGGGTCAGCAGGATTGATTTCTTCTGAGGTCTCCCTTCTTGGCTTAAAGATGGCCGTCTTCTCCCTGTGTGTTCACACCATCTTCCCTCTGTGTGTGTCTGTATCCTGATCTCTTCTTATAAGGGCACCAGTCATACTGCATTAAGGCCCCCCATACGATCTCATTTTACCTTAATCACCTCTTTAAAGACCTTATTTCCAAATACCGTCACATTCCCAGGTACTGGGGGTTAAAGCCTCAACATACGGATTTTGGGGGGACACAATTCATAACAGAATCCATAACAGAAGCCATCCATTTTGTTTTCCTCTCCCACCCCTTTAGAAGTAGGATTATTGGAGGGACTGATAGAAGTTTCCTGAGTTGGAAGCCAGAGTGTAAGGCAGGACATCAGCTCACCTGAGGGAAATGCTTCTCTTGTCACCCAAGATGGCTGACCCCGCCATCCCTCAGCCAGGCCCAGGAGGAATGTGGTGTGTTCGCATACTTGAGCCAGTTAACCTGTTCCCAAAGCATAGCGTCAATGTCTTAGAATAAATAAAACGTGAGATGTTTAGCAATGTCACTGCCTTCCTCGGCATCACTGGTTATATCTGTGTGTCTTGATTTAAAATGATATTGATATGGACAAGTAGCATTACATATCAAAAACTGGAAACAACCCCAATGTCCAACAATAGGGTTAATAGGATTCTCTGCAACCTTTGGAAATTACGCTGTGGGAAAATATTTGCAACGTGAGAAGATTCTCATGATAGATGAAGTGGAAAAAGGAGGTTACAAAGAAGTATGTACAGTTTGATTCCAATTTTTTGAAAACAGTTTATTACATGTACATATATGTTCACATATGTGTGTATGTGTTCATGTGGAAAGGTACACTCCAGGATATTTAAAATAGCCCTCTCTCAGTGATAGAATTGTGCATATTTTAAATTTCTTCTGTTTTTCTAAATGTTTCATGCTTTCGGCAATAAATATATATTATTTTTGCAATTAGGGGAAAAGCATTAAAAATACAAACCTTGATATACACACTCAGTTTACAGAAAAATTTTTCTAACTTAGCCTTTTTCATAAGGAACTCCCTTACAGCTTTTTACTCAAGACTGCATTTATAAAAATTTGATTTACTTGCCGTTTTCCAGAGACACCACTGAGCCATGATTACCTGGATTCCAGAAGAATTTTTTGTGACAGGACTGAGAACCTCTTCTCTCTTTCTTTGTTCATCTGAGTCTCTTTTCCCATGAAAGGGGTTTTAGGAGTGAATTCAGAGAAAAGGTGGTGTCCCACAGACCTGGATAAAGGGCACTAAAATAAATAAGTGGACTAGTTTAACGTGTCTAAAATTTCATCCAAGCAGACCCAAAAAGAAGCAGGATGTAATTTCGTAGTGACTTTGTTCCTTCTATTTCTCTTTATCTATTTGAGAAATCCTTTGGATACACTTCCTTTTTTAATAGAATGTGCTTTGATTGGCTAAATATCTCTCTGATGTATCCTCTTATGAAGGAGAGGTGTGTGGTGGACACTGCTGTCATGTCAAACTTGGAAGAGGCAGTCATGGTCACCTTGCCCAACTCTTGACATTAGTGGTTCCCAGACCTCTGAGTCCCCTAGAGAGATTTTGTAAAGGTTCCTGCAGCATTACAGAAATAGAACGGGCCTGGGACTATGGATTCTCAAAGCTCTGATTCTTTTGAAGTCCAGCCAGTTGGAGAAACCTTTCTCTACGTGGCTCATGAATTTCTCCCTTCAACATCACAATAAATGGTTCCATGAATTCTTCTAGAGAAGGAGAATTTTCTACCTCATGCGCTGGCCCGTTCCACTCTTGGACAGTTATGCCTATTATAATCCTCTTTTGCGTGTCACTTGGATTCCTCCAACCAGTTCAGAGGTTAAAAATGGAGTCACGTCGCTGGTGTAACCCAAGGTCCAAAGTGGCCCAATCTCTGCACAGAGTCACATCTTCAAAGGCAAAACTAATTACAATGGTAACTTAGGGCTTTACTGTGACTCCCCAAAAATGTGGTAAGGGGTCCAATTCACAATCCATGGCAGCATTTCTCAAAATCCTTTTCCCTTTCCTTCTTGATTCTGTTAACTCCTCAGTTACACCAGAGCTCCTCATTTACCACCCCAACCCCAGCTCTTTCCCAGAGCTCCCCGCAGCTGTCACAGCTGTTCCCAAATAAATCCCATCGACTATCAATTGCTGTCTATAATTTTATTTCCATCTCCTGCTCTAATAATCTCTCTCTGGTGGTGCCTATGGATTAATTCTTCCCTGATTACCATGTTGGAGGATATTAAATAATACTGCTCTGCACCCCGATGACTCATAGTGAAGCACACACCATGCTCTTAGAATCTCAGTCTTGGCGTCAGCCAAGCCTGGCTTTTGATCCCAGCTCCGCCTTTTGCCTACTGTGTGACACTGGGCAAGTCACTTAACTTCTCTGTGCCTCAGCTTCCTCATCTGTAAAATGCGGGCACTCACAAAATCTAACTGAAAGCGTTGTGAGAATTAAGCGAAATTTGATTAACTCAAGCAAAGTGCTTAGCACAACAGAATATTGGTTCTCTGCATGCACCAATATTTCCATCTTTTTTTTTTTTGAGGAAGATTAGCCCTGAGCTAACATCTGCCGCCAATCCTCCTCTTTTTGCTGAGGAAGACTGTCCCTGAGCTAACATCTCTGCCCGTCTTCCTCTACTTTACATGTGGAACGCCTGCCACAGCATGGCTTGCCAATCAGTGCCATGTCCGCAACTGGGATCTGAACCGGGGAAGCAGAATGTGCGCACTTAACCACTGAGCCACTGGGCTGGCCCCTCCATTTTTTTTCACCATCATTTTTTGGAGGGGCTGACCGAAAGAGAAGGGTGATTTTGCTAGAGAGTGAAGAGGACCTGGTGAAAGACTTAAAGCCAAGGTCAGCAAACTAAGCCCACAGGCCAAATTCCACCTACTACCTGTGTTTGTAAATAAAGTTTTACTGAAACACAGCCATCCCATTCATGTATGACTGCTTTTGCACTACGTTGCAAAGTCGAGTCATTGTGATAATGACTGCATGACCCACAAAGCCTAAAATATTAACTCTCTGGCTCTTTACAGAGAAAGTTTGCCAACTCTGATTTAGAGGATAAAAACGAACTGTCTTTTCCACTGAGTCTGCCACTGAAGAGATGGATGTCATGAGGCTTTCTCTATCAAGTGAGGTGGTCGACTATAGTCAAAGGTTTCTTGCACCTAAGAGTCAACTCTCAGCAACACCTTAATTCCCATTTTTTTCCACCAAGAATTAACATCTACAACAATCAAGAATAATGCTATGTTCCTTAGAAGCTTGGCTAGTTCTACTAGAATTCCAAAGAATGGAGTGTTGCATCTGATAAGGCCATTGGGACAAGGCTGCCCAAGGGCTCACCTGTGTTTATACGTCTGTGCCTCTTCCCAGGCACAAAGCTAGTTGGCACCTCCCAATCCCCTTGCAGTAAGGTGGGCCAGGTCTTGAGCTTTTGCTGATGGAATTGAGGAGAAATATGTCCAGCATTCCCACACCTGAATTGAACACTCCTCACTGACCCTCCATACTCTCTCCTCTTCCTTGCCTGAAGGATGCAAACAACCCAGTGGACAACCCTGAAGTTTAGAGAAAGCCATCCAATAGAACTTTCTGGAATGATGGAAAACTTCTATTCTGCACTGTTCAATATAGTAGCTTCTAGTCATATGTGGCTATTGTGCTCTGGAAATGTGGCTAGTGCAACTGAGGAGTGAATTTTTACTTTTAATAAATTTAAATAGCATGTACAACTAGTGACCGTCATATTGGACAGCACAGTTCTGGAAGATGGTAGACTCAGAAATTAAAAGAATCATAGGCTTAAGGTCTGGATGGGGCAGAGCACCCCCTCCCCCCTTTTCCACCCCTCTCCCTCCCTCCCCTGCACCACTTGCATGAGACTGTGAAGTGAGCAAGAAATAACCAGCTCTTTGGCTAGGCCTGTGAGAATACTGTTTACCTAGCTAGGCTGCCCTGACTAACACAAACACACATCCTGGCAACCACTTTTGGGGAGAGAGGGCAACTAATCCACTACTCATCCATTTTACAAGCTCAAGGAATGCCAGGGGCCCTTACTAAGGTCTAGTTTTCAACCTAGTCCGTGGCACTGATTATCCTGTTTAAGAGACGAAAGAGGTGGCTCCGTGGGCCAGAGAGTAAGTAGCTTCACTTAGCAGCTTGGTCATACTGACCCCAGCTGTAAACTAGGTAGGAAAGTTCCGTTCCGTTCAAAACTTAGTTCCAACTGTTTTTTACAACCATTTCCAACTGAACGTGTCCCATGCATGACAGAGAAAGGGCCATCTGGTTTGATGATTTTTGGCTTGGAAGAAGAGAACATGAAAAAAAGTGTACGTTTTAATACTCAAGAGATCAAATTCTCTGCTGAAGAGGAAATGAACTCCATGTCTAGGAGGATTCCGCCAAGAAGGGGCTAAACAGACGCTGCTCTCTGGGGAGTTCTCAGCAGCTCTGTGAACACCACTCGAATGTTCCTTCTGGTCCTTTCCAAGGTGAGATAGTAACTCACCGCTGGAGCAGGACAACTGGTCTCTCTTCCTTTGGTGTTACCAGGGAGGGTCTTGCATGTTCTCATCCAAAGCAAGAAGGGCTAGGATGGAGCCATCTTACCTCCTCTGTGTGTCCACCTGTTTCTGGGAGAAGTGCCCCCAGACATCTATTTTTTTGTAAGGAGAACCAACTTTGGAATCAAACAGGCCTCTACCAAAATCCCGAGTCTATCGCTGCCTAGCTTGGACAAGTTACTTCCCTTCTCTGGGCCTTGTTTTCTTTCATTTAGGGATCATAATAAACCTATCCCACTGAGCTGCAGCAAGGATCAAATGAACCGGTGTCTACAGAAGGATTTAGGACAGAGCTCCATACAGTCAGTACCTTGGGGACTGAGGGTTTGGAGCACATAATTCCAAACCTGGAACATCAAGGAGGGGCTTCAGGGTGGTCCTATAATGAGGACGTGGGCTTGTGTGTTAATTAGAACAGTGCTTCTCAAACTGCAATGTGCATTCATATCACCTGGGATTTTGTTTACATGCAGATTCTGAGTTAGTAGGATTATGTAACTTAAATGAGTTTCCAGATAATTTCAAGGCAGCTGGTCCCTGACGTCACCTTTGAAGAGCAAGGAATTAGAGGTCTTGTCCTGATCTGTGTTCCCTCTTCTGTTACCTACATAGAAGAGATGTACTGTTTACAGCAGTCTCCCCTTATCCATGGGGGATACGTTCCAAAACCCCCAGTGGATGCCTGAAACCGTGGATAGTACCGGACCCTGTAATAGTATCCCCTTATCCGCTGACTGCAGCTGACTGCAGTTGACTGCGGGGGTAACTGAAACTTCGGAAAGTGAAACCTCGGATAAGGAGGAACTACCGTATTTTGAGTGGGGAGGATGGGGGAAGTGTAGGTTAAGGTTTATGTAGCGTTGGCAGACAGAAGGAGAATCTAGGCAGATGCGTAAGGAAATTGTGGAAAAAGAGATGGATTAGAGCTTTTCAACTCCGACTGGACTTTAAACTCACCTGGAGGGCTTTAAAAACTATCCCTTGTCAAGTCTCACCCCAGGAATACTGATTTAATTGATTGGGATGGGGCCAGACATGACATATTAAAGAAAATAACTCCCCAAGTTATTCTCGTGTGCAGCCAGGGCTGAGAACTGCCGGGCTAGACAAAAGAGGCAACTTTCCCAGCTGGAAAAAATCAGAGGTCTTATCAACATATTAGATCAGGTTTGGTTTTGGGAGCTGGTAGTTTAGGGAAAAAAAAGCCTCATGGTAAGAGAAGCCAATTGGTTGAAACTTTGAAAACTCAGATCCATTTGATCAAGCTGGTACAAAAACACTGAATCTCTGCCTCACCTGAAATGATAACTTAGCTCTGTGATGTGTCTGTCTGTTGAGAAGCCAAGGGTAAATGGGAGATGTGAAATCCACGCAGTTCTTGGGATTGGAGGAGCTTTTTCTTTCATTAACAATGTGGATTTGATTGTCCTCTGTGCGCACAGAGGCTGTGGAACGCTTCTCATTGGAGCACAGAAGCGAGCCTTGACTGGTGGCACTAACCAGGCCTCCATCCAGTGGGTCTCTATCAGGGTGTCATGAGCCCAGCACAGATGCTCCAACACATTCCAACCAATGAGTGTAATTAGTTTTGCTGTGATTGAGTGTATGCTCTTGAAGCCCAGGTGTAGGCTGCCTCCTTGTCACCAGAAGCCAGCTCAGGGTTGGCCCTTTGCCAGCCTTGACTCAAAGATCAGCCCCGATCTGGGATCTAGGCGTGCCAAGTGTCTGTGAATATTGTGGTTTTATGGAAGGTTCCTTACGTCTTAGGGTGGGGGCCTCATCAGCCACTGCACAACATTTCCCTTGAACAATCCCCATCAGATATACTCTCCCCCGGATGCCTGTGCACACAGCCAATAAGGAGATTCTCCTCCAGCCCTTCCCCTCTCCCCCTCCCAATCTTTTACTCCTTTAGGGCAGAGTTTGGCTCTGTCCTAGCTGCTTCACGCTTGGCTGCCTGTACCCAGGCATAGCAAACACAAGGCCCTCAAGAAACCTGGACCCACCCTCTTTAGGTCTATGTTATAAACTGTTACCTGGGTGCTGAGCAGTTTATTCCAATGAGTGCAGAGCTGGGCACAGCTCCTGTAAGAAGACAAACATAGCCGATGCAAATCACAGCCAAAGAAGCTGGCCATGAGAAGCCTTTGCCCTATATGTCCCCCAGTCAAAGGTTCTGCTTCCTGACTGCGTGTTGGAATTATGCCAGGAGTTCCTAAAATGCTGATACCTGGGCCGCACCCCCAGAGATTCTGATTTAATTGGCCTAGGGTGTGGCCTGGGCACTGGGGTTCTTAGACGTTTCCCAGGTCATTCCTAATGTTCAGCCAAGTTTGAGAGACACTGTTCTATCCAAAGTGCTTAGTGCTGAAGAGCCAGTGAAAACGACAAGCACCGTTCTTGTCTTATAGCAGCAACTGCTTTGTCCTGAGTGCTGACCTGTTTAGTTTAGAGTGTTTTAATCCCTTCGAGTGCCCTAAAATTCTACCATCAGAAAGGATAAGCGTGGAAAGGTTGAGAACCACTGAATAATTGTGCGTCTTGGTGAGACAAAGAGGCCACTAAATGGTAGTATGTGTGTGTGTGTGTGAGATTGTGAGATAGGAGAGAGAGAGAGAATTTATTTTTGAGGTGGGATTGAGGAGAAATATCAGCTCCCTGTGTCAAACCAATAGCCTTGTTTGCGCGAAGTGTCTCAAGCATAGACTGGCCAGCAGGGGAAATGGACGCCAGGAAGCTCTCTTCTCTCATCTTTTCATGGTTTCTATTCATTTGACAGAAGGCACTGAAGGAAAATGCTACAACAACGGCTTGAGAGAGCCAAAGGGAAAGGGTAACCTTGAGAGCAGAGCGGGGAGGAAGAGAGGCTGGGGAACACCAGAAACAAGGGTAGTCAAGGTGGGGGGATGTCCACTCAACTTCAATCACACACAAGCTGGGTCTTCACATACATATTTGGGTAAATTAAAAGGTACTGCCTTGGATGCACCCAGCTCCCACCCCAGAGTACATGGGGAGCCCTGAACACTGCTGTGTGTGTTTGTACTGGTGGGTGGGGGTGTGTGACACCCAAAGGCAGTAGGGATCATGGAAACTTGGGACAAGAAAGCTGGGCTTCACTCCTTTTGGAACCACCTCTCTTAAATCCCATCACCTCAGGGAGCATTTGTTTCCTCTTCTGACCTTGTGAGTCCTGGGGTTCCAATATGTTACTTATGAGTGTATGTTGCAAATAGTAGACTGAGACATAAGTGTAGGGGATTATTAAAAAGTCAACTTTGCACCTTTGTGTTTTTATAGAGGTACTGGGAAAATGAGGAGCCCAGTGTTATAAAACCCTCAAATGCATGGTTGAAGGGAGTGACAGAAGAAGAAAAGACTATTTTCTATTAAAAAAAAGGTTTTCTATTAAGACAAAAGTCATGGGGGGGAAATAAATTTAGAAAATTGCCAAGAAATAAGACCTGAAATTTCTCCTTCCAAAAGAATACTAGTATTTGTCTTAAGAGACAATTATTTAGGCATATTTAAAATCCATTATATTTTCAAATTTAAATTCATTTCTCAATTCAAAACAATACATGCTTGGGTGGGGGGATGAGCAAGACAGGTAAAGGGGATTAAGAGGTAAAAACTTCCAGTTATAAAACAAATAAGTCATGGGGATGTAATGTACAGCATAGGGAATACAGTCAATAATATTGTAATAACTCTGTGTGGTGACAGATGGTTACTAGACTTGCCATGGTGAGAATTTTGTAATGTATGTAAATGTCGAATCAGTAAGCCATACACCTGAAACTAATATAATATTGTATGTCAACTATAATTCAATAAATAAATAAAATTACAGAAAATTAAAAAAACAATACACGCTTCTTGTAGAACTTGAGAATAGATAGATAAGAAAAAGGAAAAAAATCAAATCCTCTACATTCTACCACTTAGGATCTCCCAGTCTTCTAGAACACTTAAAAGGCAAATATTTCTATAGTTTATATTTTTACCTTTATTTTTATACAAGGAATACACGTTCATTTTATAAAAATCAGATGAACAAATGGGAAAAGATTAAATCACTTGAAATTCAAATCCCAAAACAATTGATCATAATCTGTGATATTTTTTGTTATAGTCTCTGGGCTTTTTCAACATTCGAATATATGTGTATTTTTGAAAGCATAACAGGCACCCCAAATCTTTTGCAAACGTAAACTCATATTGCTATTTTGTAACCTGCTTTCCAAATGGAAAAATATTCGTATAAATTTCCCCATATTCTACAATATCATTTCTAATGTCTGGGCAGAATTCCATGGGAAGAACACACTGTTATTTATTTAACAGGTCCTCTAACGTTAGGTATTTAGATTATTTGTGATGTTTTTCCTCTTGGAAACAACTCTGTCATGACTATCCTCTAACCACATATTTGTGCTTTTTTTGTAACTTAACTTTTAGGATAAGCTGAGGCAATGACTCTGCAGAATTCTAAGGCTTTTCATAGAGAAGGATGTATGCTGCTTAGTGTGGTACTTTTTATTATTTCAAATATTTTCGCTTTAAATATATTAGAACATATTTATAAATTTAAGATGATTTAATGCCCTGTGAAATATTTAGCCCACCAACACTCTCTCTTTATTTCAGTTCTCTCGTGATTCAATTTTTTTCGGAGTGTATATGTTGGTTTCATGCTTATTCAAGAAAATCTGTAGACTGCAGAAGAGTTCGCATGGGGAAGAAAGAGCAAAGACCTCTATAATCCCACCACTGAGAGTGAATCATCTCTCCAGTGACCCCCGTCAACTCCCTCACCACCCTGGGCTTCACACACTCTTTTTCAGAATACCATTTGTAGACTTCTGATTAGGAGCACGCTTTGATGGATCTTGTAAGTGTTGGCTGCTGTTCAGGGAGATTTTACTCATTTTGCAACACTCAGAATTGTTTCTGTAGGTAACAGAAAGAAATATGCACCTGGGTGAGGTTGTGTTTAAAGACTGTGTTCTTCTTCTCTATTTTAGGAAGCACCATGTGGACACATCGCTAAGGTTTGCTGCAGGTATGTGGGGACAAGGTATCAGAGGCTTCACCTGGCTTAACAGACACGAATTTATATAAGAAAAAATGGAAAAGCCAAATACAGAAGACAGGCACGTATAGGCCAAGGGAAGGAGAGACACACGGCTTCTTGCTACGTCTGATCCAAATTTGATGCGAGAAGACCTCAGGCAACAAGGGCACAATTCTCAATTTAGAGAAATAATTTTGCATTTCTGAATACAAAATGAGCACATGTTCATTATAGGAAATACATTTAAAAGGCAAAAAGAAAAAAAAAGTCATTTCACCATCGATCCATTTTAATGTTTTTTGTGTTTCTTGATGCATATTTTAAGACTAATCAAATCCAAACAGCCTATGCTGGTTTTGTTTTTCTACTTTATATTATAGCAAAGGCTTCTTCCCATGTCAATAGTTGTGTATGAGGATGTGTTCAAGTTCCATTAGTAATTGTATTGCCTTGAGAGATGGGGAAAGAACATACATCAAAGATGTCTATGAAAGGCAAAGACAGTGATAAAGCAAAATAAAATTATCTAGTGTTCCCCAACAGCTGACAGCGAGACTGTGTTTTCCTTCCTGGGTTACTAAGCTTTATCTTCCTAGGCAAGATAAAGTGGTGTTGAACAGATGAGTAAGATATTCCTTCTCATAAGTGAGCCTCAAGTGAAAATTAGCCCATGGAAAACTGGCTCCTGCACTGAGATGGACCAAGAGGGACTCATCGAGGAGGAGGCGCTTCTTACGGCAGGTGTCAGGGGAAACACTCTTGGCACCTTGTTTGGGAGGTGGAATTGGGCCTTGCGCATGTGGCTTGTTCAGATAATATGTGGAGATCACTTACATCCTCTTGGCGTCTTCTCTTGGATCAAGCAACCAAAGTTAAAGGTCTAGAAACCCTCAAACCATGTTCCCCAGAGCATTACTCCTGTTGCATCCTTCCCCAGCCACATCTACCTGGAACCAAGACATGGGACAGGACTGCTGCCACTAGCCCCTGTAGTTCCTTCCAGGGAATTTTTAAAAGGTGCCGCTTCCTCAAGATACATTCATTCCATCTGTTAGAAACTTGTAGTGCTCTGGTTTTGTTACTGACCTTTGCTAAAAATTGCCATAATTAAAATGCAAAAAGGTGACAGCCACAACGTGAACACTGCCCTCCTGACCCGCCTCTGCCAGTTATGAGGCCACGTGCTGAGCAGGGCCAAATTGCGTATGCAGCCCTGCTGAGAAGGCCAGGTGAGCATCCTGTACCGGGACTAATTATAACCTGGGGTTTTAATTGCTAACACCCTCGGCCCCCCACCCCTACCAAAGCTACTGCCTTTCGTTTAGCCATTTAACAAGTGTTTGCTGAGCATCTGAAATGAGCCAGACCCTGTGCTAGGCCTGGGCAAATAAGGAGGCGAATAAGCCGCGGCATTTACCCTCTGCAAGCACACCATCTGCTAGTGACGGAGGGTGGTGGGGACATAGAGAAATGCAGTATAGGGGAGTGTACCTTTGAAGCCCCTGAGTTTTGGAGCATTTGTAACAGGCCTAGGATTAGGGTAAGGTGAGTGAGGCAGGAACGTGTGAGTGTAGGGTGGGATCCTGTCTTTATTCCAAATGGTGATATTCTGTTCATCATGACTTTTTTTGCATTAATTTTGAGCCTTTAAAATATTGCCTAAAAATCTTGTTTATCTTGATTGCTGTGTTTATGGGTCCCCTGTAAATTTTGCTCCTGGGGTGAACGCCTCACTCGGCTCACACTACTCCTGGCCTGTAACTCAAATCAAACACTACTCTCTGGGCATTGAAGATCATCAGCTAACACTGAAACACAGGTGGTATCTAAGCCGTCTCACCCTATTCTTTTGAATTTGGGGTGTAGGTAGACTGCCCTTGCCACTAACTTGCTCCATTAACCCAGGCAACCAGTTTTTCTTGACTCAAATTCAATGTCTCGTCTGGAAAAACATTCAGCCGTGAGAATTATCTTTTTGACAGTGATAAGAATGTCTTCCTTTACCAATATTTATGGAGTCCCTAGGATATGCAGGCACCCTTATACGCTCTAGAGCTACTGAGGCGAACAAGACAAGTTTGGATGAGGGCAAATAAGTAAACGAGCTCATGTCCATATATGCTGCACTCGAGATGAGGAAGTGCGTGTGGGAGATGTTACAACAGGGGGTCAGAAAGTTCTCTCAGGGGAGGTGGTATTTGAGCTGAAACATCAACGATAAGTGGACACCATGGCCTGTACCTCTTAGACTTGCAACCTTTTTTTTGACAGCTAATCTTTAATGAGCCCTGAGTTTGAGCCTGTAATAACATCTGTAACAACTGTACATGTCCCAATTCATCTCTCTCAACAATGCTGCAAGATTAGGATTTCTGTCATATCTTTTTTTATTGATAAGGAGACAGAAGCACAAATAAGGCAATTAATTTGGGAAGATCACAAGCTAGTAAGTGGTGGAAAATGAATAGGCACTAGGCAAAGCTTAGTGAGGTGGTAAAGCTTAGGGGGGCGGCAAAGCTTGCCTTCAACGATTCAACAGTCACTTAATGAGCATCTACTGTACCCAGGCGTTGGGCAATCACACATGGGCATATTTCACCCTCCTTCTCCTCATCTGCCAACACTTAGTGAACACTAAATAGATTCATGCATGGTACAAACTTTTAAAACAGTTCATTTTGGGGGATGATGGGACTTTTATATATTGATTGTGCTGGTGGTCACAGGTCTGTACGAATTCGTCAAAAGTGGCAGAATTATGCACAAAAAAGGGGAATTCTACTGTATGTCAATTATACCTTAATTAAAAAAAAAAACCTTAACCCCCATCCCTCTACCTCCACCCCCTATCCCAGCACAGCAGCAGGGGGCCTTGAAGTGGTCCCTGCCCATAACTTAGGCGCCAGGGGTGAAGGAAGAGGCTTTGGGGGCGGGCCCAGTGAGGGAAGGGAGTTAGCCCCAGAGGGCCGGCGGGGAAGCAGGGAAAGGGAGAAAGTAGGCACAGCCGGTGCGGGGGAGGGATGGGAAGGGCCCCTGGATGGCGGGGCGAACCCGGGGAGGGCGGGGGGATGCCGGGAGAGAGGGAGGGACCTGCGGGCGGGAGAGTGAGCAGCACAGGGAAGGGAGGCGGGGGAGGCGTGCGCTCCGGAGCCCCCTGGGGGCTGCGAGGCGGAGACAGCCAGGCCACGGGCCGCCGAGGGTGCCCGCCCAGGCGACCCGCCCTCCCGGCTGCGGTGCGGACGGACCGACGGACGGCGCTGCTTGCAGGAGGCGCCCGGCCATGTTCAGCCGGAGCTCCCGGAAAAGACTCTCCAGCCGCTCGGTGAGTGTCCCCCACCCGAGCGGGACCGATCTCCGGGTGTCCCCGGTCTGCTGGGAGCGCCCCTGCCCCATCTCCCTCCGCCCGGCGGCCGCGCACCTGTGGCCCCAGGTAAGCCGGCCCCGCGGGCGTGGGCGCGTCCGGGGCGCGCGCGAGCGCTCGAAGGCGCGGAAGGGGTTAAGTCTGGATGCCCAGGCTGGGCGAGAGCGGGACTAGGAACCGTGGCCCTGGGTGTCACAGGCTGGGGGCACCCCGGAAAGCCCCCTCCTTCGCCTCTTAAGGCAGATCGGAATCCCAGCACCAAAGCTCCAGCGTCCTGCCTCTTGGAGCTCTAGACACGGACTTGACTTTAGGGCTGTCTTTTGGGGTGTCCTGTGCTGCCCCCTTCCCGGGAGCACCAGCCTGATCTAAGGCGAGCGCGCCATGGTCGCTTCTCGGGGACTCTAGGGAACAGAAAGGTCTTGCTTTTGTTTCTTAGAAACCCGTGACCAAGGTGTCTGGGGGAGACAAAGCCCCAGCCTTGGCCATTTCTTGGTGGCTTGGTGCCCACGCCAGAGTCCGAACACCCTTCCCAGAGCAGGAGACCACCCCTGGGACACCGGCAGCGCCCCGCCTCACGTCCCCACATCAGAGAGGAGCATTTGAGTCAAATCAGATGAGGTGGAGTGGGAGGGACAGGTGGTCCTGCCTGGGACACAAGTGGGGCTTTAGAGGGTGTCCCCGAGGTGGAAACATGGGCGTGTTGTCTTTTTGTTTTGAAGTTGACCGGACTGGGGCGGATCGAAAGAGGCCAGCCATGTAATGCCTGTGGTGACCAGTGCCCCGGGTTCGCCTTGCATAAATGGAGGTAGGACGCCTTAAATCCAATTCCTAAAGGCACAATAGCGTAAGGAGGAAAGTATATATATATACGTATATATATATATGTATGTGTATGAAAAACATATATATATATGAACACGCATATATTTTTCTCCTTTTGTAAATCTAACTTGTAAGTCACATGGAAAGAATGCAAAGGCTGTTCCTTTAAGAGTGGGACTACATCTGCTACAAATATTGAAGGTGGAAGTGGTGGCCAGACACTGGGGGATGCAGGAGAGCTGGGCTCAGGCTGCATTGCTCTGATGTGAGAGTTTGGAGTCCCTCCTACCCACACTCTGTGTATCTAAGTCACTCAGCCCCAAACAATTCAATCTGGGCATGGCAGCGTTTCCGACTGCCACAGTGCAGGGTGTATAGGATTCCCTGGACTAGCTGGTGTTTTCCAGTTGTGTTTTTAATTCAGCCCCTGTAGCTCTGGGTCCCAACCACAAATCCACCACTGCCTGCCTGCGCTGTGTCAACCCTCTTTGGTGGCCAGATGTTTCTTATTAATGCGCCGTGAATGTTGACTTCCAGGCAGCCCCAGCCTGGATTGGAATGATTATGTTTGGGACACAAGGGATCTGGGTGCCCTCCCAGTGCATCTGGCTGCTGGGGCTCTGGTTGGGAAAAGTTGGGGTACAGGCTTGCAGACCCTCAGTTTGGTGATGTAAAGAGAAGAAGTGGCTCCTTCTTGGCAACTTCATGAAAAGGAAAAACTGGTGACAGGAGAAAATTCTCCAACATCATCACACGTTCCTCTCTGATTAGTGCATCTTTCCCCCTTTCACCGCCACTCACGTGCCCCTTTGAAGAAGGCTGTTTCTGGATGCTAGGGGGAATTGCCTGCTTTGATTTTTGTGCCCCTTCTGTGTGTGCTTCTCTACTTTCTCCCAAATGGTAGCGTGTGCTGGGCACCCAGTTATAGGGAAACTCCCAACTGGCTCCTTCAGAAATTAAGTGCTTTTGTTCCTGCCTCAGATGGGTCTGGCAGCCTCTTTGCCTTTGTTTCAGGGCACTGAGCACAGCCCTTACGGCTCCCGAGCATTTAATAACTTCTGTGTCAGGGGCGAGGCCAGGCGACCTTATAAATATGTAACGGGCAGACACCGGCATCCCTCGGTGGTGCCAATGTTGTAGCCAAATACGTTTGCTCGGGGTGGTCCCTTCTGTGTCCCAAATGTGAAAGTGGGCGACACATGGGAATAGGTGTAGAAGCTTAATTTTGTGAACCACATGCGGGAAGACACGGCTATAGACTCCTTCCCTTTTGATGCATCTTGTGCTCGCGTGGGGGTGGGACAGGCAGCGTGATGAACAGGGGAGGGATTCCAGCTTCCCTTCCTCCCCTACTCTGGAGTCTTTGGGTCCACTTCTGACCAGAGGCCTGTAGGGTAGTGGTACAGTGTGGGGCTATAGCCTGGCTCCCCTCCCTCCCGGCTGTGTGACCTCTGACCTCTGGTCAGTCACTTGCTTTCCCTACGTCTCAGTTTCCCTGTTAAGTGGGAATAATAATGGTACTTAGCTCTCGGCATTGTTGTAGGGATTAAATGAGATACTGATAACACATTGTTTGTCAAGTATCAGGTACACAGTAAGTATTAGCTACTTTTTTTTTTTTTTGAGGAAGATTAGCCCTGAGCTAACATCTGCTGCCAGTCCTCCTCTTTTTGCTGAGGAAGATTGGCCCTGAGCTAACATCGGTGCCCATCTTCCTCTACTTTATATGTGGGACACCTGTCACAGCATGACATGATGAGCAGTGCATAGGTCCACGCCCGGAATCTGAACCAGCGAACCCCGGGCAGTAGAAGTGGAGCGTGTGAACTTAACCGCTGCGCCACTGGGCCCGCCCCAATATTAGCTACTTTTGTTAGTTATTTTTAGCTTCCTCTCAACCACTGCTCAGGAGGAAACATAACTAGCCCAACTGCAGATGCTGGCTGTCCAGGTCACTTTGGACTTTCATGACCGCAGCTTCTTGGAGAACCTTGTGACACTGTAACCCAGCTGATTTTGTCAAGGGAAAACAAGTGTTTTATTTTCAGCCCATTGTGGAGCCTTTCTTGTGGAAAGAGACCCTTTCATTAGGCTGAGACAGGTTTTCATGCTGAAGCAGTGACCCCCCCCCCCGCCCCTCCCCTGGCCCCAGCAGCAGAAAGGCTTCACTTTGGCTGCATGAATGGGGTTTTTATGGCATTTCCACCCATTGCTGGAAAGGAAGCAGCTCCTTGCTTTTGACCCCTCCTTTCCCCTATGGGCATCCTTTCGGGTGGCCTTTTGGAAAAGAGGGACAATCATTTCTGGGTTACAGCACAATATTCTTTTTGGCAGTTCGAAATCCACAGTATGCTCACTTTCCAGCCCAATGACAGGAGACCGTGAACCCCTGGGAGAGACAGTTGTGTCTGAAACGCAAGGCTGGCCCCAAGCAGGCTGAAAGGCTGCTTTGGTCTGACCCAAGGGGAGTGAATTTCCCTTACCGCAAAGTACCAAGGAATCCTAAATATTACCACTCCTTGGCCTCTTAACCAGCATCTCTGCTTCCACCCTGGTCCCCCTGCAGTCCACTGTCCACACAGCAGGCACCTCCTAAAAGGAGAACAGAATGGTGTCACTGCTTCCCAGCTCGAAGGCATTCAAGTTCTAGAGAGGAAGTGCGCTGTAAACAAACTTTGCTTGCCCTGCTGGTGAGGTGGAGAGCTGGGGCTTTGATGTCCAGGCAGAGCTGGGCTGGAGTCTTGCTCTGGCTGTGACGAGCTGTGTGACCTTGGGTGAATGATTTAGGCTCCCTGGGTTTCATTTTCCTCAACTGTCAATCTGAGATCTCTCCACTGAACAAATATTTGAGTGCCTGCTTCGTGCCAGGTGCTGCTAGGGGTACAGCAAAGCAACACAGACAGGATGCCTGCCCTCATTCAGTGAATAATATTTGAGATAAGGTGGTGGGGAAAGGACTCTCTGAGGAGGTGACATTGGAGCAGAGAGCTGGGGCAGGAACCAGCAGTGTCACCATCTCTTGGGAGCTTGTTAGAAATGCAAAATCTCAGGCCCTGCCCTAGATGCACTGAATTCACCGCTGAGCTTCAACCAGACCCCCAGTGGATTCGTGTGCATGTTAAAGGTGGAGAGGCCGAGTTGAACCCCGCTGTGTGTGGCAGACTGCTCCCCATACTTCGGGGCTTCCTCCTGTGGGAAGAGAAGGCTAAGGTCCTCTGGAGGTCTGTTATATTTTATGGGGATCTTCCTGAGTGATCTACTCTCTTCCTCATTTTTTATTGTCACCCACAGCTTTAGGTGGCAAATGTGGGAACTTTCAGGATGTCTAAAAAAGCCCGTAAGGACTTACATATCTTGGAGAGCAGAAGGCTCACAATTGTTACCCAAAGCTGTCACCTCCACCTGATCTAGGGCAGCTGAGGAGCTAGAGGAACAGAGGTGGGCAGCCCTCCCTGAGGTGACTTAGCCCCGAGAAGCAGCACCTCCGGGCAGCCTAGGGCAAACCCTACAGTGGCCCTGGCTGCAAGAGGGCGTTTTCACTAAGAGAAAGATGCAGGTGTCTTCATGGACCACGGCTGGAACAAAGTCATTAATAACCAAGCCCTAGTGCACTCCACACACAGCTTTCCGAGTGGGGGTTAATTGGCCTTCTTGTTTGCAACCAGTTTGAGCAAGGAGAGGAAAATGGCCATTTTTACAGTGAAGAGATATCCTTGGAATGCCTAGGCACTGTGAACAAAAATAGTAATAATAATAGCAAACAACATGAGCAATAGCACCGATGAGCAGAGCTGTGTCTCCATGTTTTGCATGTGTTTCTGTGTCATCCTCACCAAACCCTATTAAATAGATGTGATTATTTTCCTGCTGAGGAAACTGAGGCTCGGGGTTGTTAAATGATTTCCCCAGGGTCTCCTGGCTAGGGCGAATGAAGCTGGGCTTTGGCTCAAAACCCAAGCCCATTTCCTTGTGACTCACTGCCTCTTGTTACTTCTCTATTCTAAGGCAGAATCACAGACGAGGGGCCTCGGATCACATCCAGCCTGCAGATGGATTTTGTTTGATCTGCACAGTGTGTTAAATAAGGGGGCTTTTTCTACCATTAAAATCTGGGTTTGGGGGGCAACCCAGTGCTGCAGCAGTTAAGTGCACACGTTCTGCTTTGGTGGCACAGGGTTCATTGGTTTGGATCCCGGGTGTGGACATGGCACCACTTAGCAAGCCATCCTATGGTAGGTGTCCCACATATAAAGTAGAGGAAGAAGGGCACGGATGTTAGCTCAGGGCCAGTCTTCCTCAGCAAAAAGAAGAAGATTGGCAGCAGATGTTAGCTCAGGGCTAATCTTCCTCAAAATAAATAAATAAATAAATAAATAAATCTGGGTTTCAGAGCTGGCCCAGTGGCGCAGCAGTTAAGTTTCTGCTCTGCTTCGACAACCTGGGGTTTGCCGGTTCAGATCCCGGGGACGGACATATGCACAGCTTATCAAGCCATGCTGTGGCAGGCATCCCACATATAAAGTAGAGTAATCTTCCTCAAAAAAAATCTGGGTTTCCAGCTTCTCTTGGAAAATCCAAACATGTAGTAACATCAGGGCAACTTCCTACGTGACAGTAAGTGACAGTAAGTCACGGAATGTCAGTGGTCTCCCTTTTGATGGGCGTGGCCTCTGCCTACCATAGTCTCCAACATTCCATGTGCATTCGAGGCCCTCTTGAAATAGTTAGGTAGCCTGTCAGGTCCCAGAAGTGATTGGAGCTTGCAATCCTGAATGAGCATTCTCACCTTCTCCAAAAATGATTTAATAAAATAATGAGCGTCTGTAATAATAGCTACTATTTTTAAAGCATCGACAGTGTTAGGCAGATGTCCTACATCCTTCCTATCTTTTGCTTACAACAGTCTTTGGAGATGGGTGCTGTTACTTACACCTATTTTAATAGATAGGATGCTGAGTTTCAGAGAGGTTAAACAGCTTGCCTGAGTTTATACAGCCAGCTAGTCAATGGGATTCCAACCCTGTCTGACTTCAAAATTCTGTGTTCTGGACCAGGACTTCTCAAACTTGGCTTGCATGTGAATTACCAGGGGATCTTATTCCAGTGCAGATTCTGGTTCAACATGCTTGAGGTGGGGGCCTAAGATCCTGCATTTCTAACAAGCCGCCGGGTGATGCTTCTGCTGCTGGTCCACACTTTGAACAGCTTCAGTCCAGACCAGGAGTCAGCAAACTACAGCCTGCTGGCCAAATCTGATCCTTCACCTGTCTCGTATGGCTCATGAGCTAAGAATGATTTTTACGTTTTTTTTTTTTTTTTTAAGGAATGCCACATTTATTTATTTATTTATTTATTTCCTTTTTTTCTCCCAAAGCCCCCCGGTACACAGTTGTGTAGTTTTAGTTGTGGGTCCTTCCAGCTGTGGCATGTGGGATGCTGCCCTAGCACGGCCCAATGAGCGGTGCCATGTCCGCGCCCAGGATTCAAACCTATGAAACCCTGGGCCGCCAAAGTAGAGTGCGCAAACTTAACCACTCGGCCATGGGGCCAGCCCCTGATTTTTACATTTTTTAATGGTTGGAAAGAAAATCAGAAGAATATATCATGACGTGTAAAAATTATATGAAATTCAAATTTCAGTGCCCATAAATACAGTGTTATCTGAACAAAGTCACACCCGTTTGTTTATATACTTACTGTGGCTGTTTTCATGCTACAATGGCTGGGTTGAGTGGATGCAACAGAGATGGTATGGCCCACGAAGCCAAAAATATTTACAGAAAATGTTTGCCAACCCCTGGTCTAGACCACTATCTAGGGGAATATGCAGGTAGCTTCTCTTCGCTTTAGAAGAAAGGAATCTGAGAACTCTTCGGAATCATCCCTCCACCCTGACTGAGAATGGTGCTAAAATCAAAGGCAACCAAAGAACCAGGGAGCAGACCAAAGCCGTTTCTAAAGGGCACGTGGAGATGAGGCTTGCAAGACCAGATCAATGAACTGCCAGTGGATTCTAAGCTCCTTGTAATCCCTTTAACGTTTCTGCTTTGCTGATAAATGTAGATTCGACTTGAGCATTAAAAGGCGGGCTTTCAGAACAAGGCTCCTGGAGTCCCACTTTCATGAGCGCTGGCGTGGCAAGCCCGAAGCAGTGGTGGCTTTGTGAGGTCGTTTTAATTATGCAGAGCGGTTTGTCTCCAGACAACGGCACCCGTCCAGGCGGGATGCTTTGGCTGCGTGTGGTGGCTCTGGAGGCAGCGCTCACTGGGTCAGCCAATGCTGTGCTGTGAAAAGCATCTTTCCTTAGTTGCCCTGGCAATTGTGTTGATTGTGACTCGGGCCGTAATTTGGGGAGATGCTGGCCTGATTTTCTTCACTGGATTGTAATTTGGCTAAGGAATGGGTTCCCACTGATTATTTTGTTTGGGGAGGAAAAACACTCTGTCTCAGTCAGCTGATATGCCAAGAAAAGGGAAAACGAGATGGATGTGTGTGTGTGTGTGTGTGTGTGTGTGTTTGTGTGTGTGAGACTTATGCCTGGAATCTTCAAGATAGAGAAAGATACTTAGCAGCTAAGAAGGTTGCTGGTTAGCTCACCTTATGTCACTGGCATTTGATGATATGCCTGATGGAAGTGGAAACACCCTGATAGGGTTTTTCTCTCAAGTAAACATATCAGTTCCAAATTTATCTGTATTGTTGTCTCTGATTTTGAAAAAGGATGTGGCTATTATAGAAGATTTAAAAATCACACATGCACACATATAAAACACACATGGCATAGAGGGGAAAACCCATACCTTTTAGAGCAGGGGTCAGTGAACTACGGGCAGTGGGACAAAATCAGCCTGCTACCTGTTTTTGAATGGCCTACTAGATAAGAATGGTTTATATATATATATATATATATATTTTTTTTTTTTTTTTGCTGAGGAAGATTCGCCCTGAGCTGACATCCACTGCCAATCTTCCTCTTTTTGTATGTGAGCTGCCACCACAGCATGGCCACCGACAGATGGGTGGTGCAGGTCCATGCCCAGGAATTGAACCCGGCCACCAAAGTGGAGCATGACAAACTTAACCACTAGGCCACCAGGGCTGGCCCTAATTTTTATATTTTTAAGTGGTTGGAAAAAAAAATCAAAAGAAGAATAATATTTTGTGGCACATATAAAAATTATACAAAATTTAAATTTCAAAGCCCATAAATAAAGTTTTATTCAAACACAGGCATGCCCATTCATTTAGTATTATCAATGGCTGCTTTTGCAATAGCAGAATTGAGTAGTTAAGAGCCCTGATGGTTCACAAAATTGAAAGTGTGTAGTATCTGGCCCTATACACAAATAGCTTGCTGACTCTACAGCTGAAGATATATGTTGTTAAGGCTTGGTGTTTATTTCCTCAGATTCATTCAAAGTATTATTTGTTAACAAGATTTTACAGAAAATATACATTGTATGTATGGTCTGTTATAACTTAGTTTTTTCACACTTAGAAAAACTTTTTGAACATTTTTACATGTCAGCGCATTAAGGGCAAAAATATCTAATACATTTATTAGTTTTTAGAATACATTGTGTGGGTTATCATGGAATTAAAGTTTTTCTATTCCTGGCCGCTTTGGTTGGTTTCCATTGTTCCTTATTATATGCTATATGACAATAGCTTTTTTTAATGCTACGACTTGCCTATGTAGAGCTCTTGTCAAATTGTCCTCTAAAATCATGGTGCCAACTTCCACCCCTACCCTTAAAAAAAATCGAGTCTATTTGTCTGTTCTCTGGGCTGAAGCTTTGCAACATCTCAGCTTGTATAGCAGCCTAGTAATTAATCCTTGTTTAATCACCCTGAGTGACAATTTGTCCCTGATGAATAGTGAGAAAACACAGAGCATTGATGTCAGTCATCTTTTTCTCCAAATACATTGTATTTGTCTTTAATCCCCAAAGTGGTACTCACATTCTGTTGAAAGGCGGTTATTCATCCTTATGCTTCTGCTGTTTAAGGTTGGTGGGATGAGGGAGAATCTAATAAATTTGTTATTTTGTGGTCTCTTGGTTCAAAAAGCTCAAAGGTTATCCTTTAACTCTGTGATTAATGAGTACCCCAGAGGGATTTCCCTGTGGAGAGAGGGAGCATTCCCTAAAGGGAATAATTCCCAGATCATTGAGCATTTTGAGATCAAAGGGATTCTACCTGCCTTGTGTATGGGAGATCCATGGGGGGCATCTCTGGGGAGAGATGTATATTTCCAGCCAGTGTCGTAAAAACTCTGAAGCGTCTAAGGGCTTAAATGGGAGCATGATAGCTGAGTGGTTAAGGGGTCAGGCTTTGAAGACATTTTGCTGGTTCTTGGTTATATAGTCTTGGTTCTGCATCTTACTGGCTGAGTGTCCTTGGGCAAGTGATTTAACCTTTGCGAGCCTTGATTTTTCTCTTCTGAAAAATGGGAATAACATTACGTGTCTTATGAGGTTGTTGTGAGGATTCAATAGGATAATGCGTGTAATGTGCCTCAGGGTACATGGTATGCAGCGTGGGCTCCGTATGTGCTTGTGGTTGCGAGAAGGTTTAATGGAAACAGAACTGGGTAAGGAGTAAGAAGACCTGGGTCCAAGGCCCTGGGATACAGATTCTATGACAGAGAACAAGTTGCTTCCCCACCACGGGCCTCATCTTTTCATTTGTTAAATGAGGATGATGATTCTTGTTTTATGGACTTTAACTCAGAAGAGACAGAACGAAGTCTGCCTCCACCTTATTTGGGGGTTTAGTTTCTAAAGGAATTAGCTATTCTTGATCGAATGGCAGAATCATGTGGCCCGTCACACCCTCCCCTGGGGATGTATGTACTTTTGAGGAAATGAGTTTAGAGACTTGGACTCTATACTCTCACAATCTCTTTGCTTAAATGAAGTGTATATATGATATTTGTAAAAACGGTTTGCAAACGATAACAGAAAGACAACATTTAAACTGTGCCCCTGGGGTCAATATTGAAAAAGGGGACTTTTTTGTGCCTTGCACCCATCAACTGGACCATGAAAATTCATGTCCAAGATGAAAACCACAAGTCATCAAAACAGTGCTTAATCCATTTTACCCAAGCCTTTTGAATGAGTGTGCGTGGGTTCCAGTGTGCCATGCTCAATATTTCCATTTGTGTGATCACCAGTCCGAAGCTCCCTCTTCTAAGGCATGAGAAACAAGAATAGTTATACAATATTTGAACCTAAGATCACACATTGGAAACTCCTCAGATAAGATCTGGCCTGTACCTATATTTTGTTAACATTGTACAGGATTTAAAATTTCAGTTTCCAACATTTGAGATTTTGTGTAAAAATTCAAATTTGGGGTTTTCTCTGGAAAAGTTAAAATATCTGGCAACTCTGGGCTTGTATTCCTCCCTTCCTTTTAGATAGAAAATGTGTGTTCAACTTTTTCACAGTCCCCACCATTCCCTATTGTCTTGCACCTGGTCTGCCTCACTTGTTTACATTATTGGCTGGCTGCTGTAGACCTCTGATTTTGTGACTGTTGATTTGAAGAAGAAAATGAGTGAATATGCATGTTCGGAAGGATGATGTGAACAACAGATAAGAATAAAATTGCCGCTTGGCAGGGACAACTGTGCTGAGCAAGTCATCTAAGCACTGAGTCTTCCCTATCTAGGAGATGCTCTCAGGGGAGAGCTAAAATTATTGAGGACCTGCTGTGTGCTTGGCTTCTTTTGTGCATCACCTCATGTCATCCTCACAACAATTTTCCGGGGCATGTATTTTAGTTTCTACTTTTGTGTGTGTGGGGGGTGGGGTGGGGGGGGAAGATTGGCTCTGAGTTAACATCTGTTGCCAATTTTCCTCTTTTTGCTCGAGGAAGATTGTCTCTGAGCTAACATCTGTGCCAATCTTCCTCTACTTTATATGTGGGATGCTGCCACAACATGGCTTGTGTGTAGTGGTGTGTAGGTCTGCGCCTGGGATCCAAACCCACGAAGCCCAGGCCGCTGAAATGGATCGTGTGAACTTAACCACTACACCACTGGGCCAGCCCCTTATCTCCTACTTTTTAAATGTAAAGAAACTGAAGCCCCAGAGAGGTGTGGTGACATGCCCTAGCACATAAGTAGGGTAATAAGTAGTTGATTCAGGGTTTGAAACCAGGTCTTTAGGGCTCGAGATCACAAGTTCTTTAATCAAGAGAGTGTTTAAGTCTGGTATTTTGACTCTCTTGGTCTAAACATAAACTATACCTTGAGGAAAATGGGGTCTTGTATTCTCAGTGGCCTGGGGCTGAGATCTGACTATCGTCTACAATGGACAAAATGAAGAGCCCTGGGCCAGTTGGTTTATTAGAGGCTGGGGTCTTAAAGGTGAAACTCCTTTAAAATCAGAGGATGTGCTGCTGAGTTTATTGGGGTGTGAGAAAGGTGAGAAATTGAATCAAATACAATGACATTTCCAGTGGAAGGCTGTTGTAGTTTTCTAATCAGATCTGCATACATTAAGCGGGCTCCATTCAGCTTGTTTACAGCTTTGATGTCTAATTGGGCGGCCTGGGGAGTCTGTGAAAGGGCGAGGAGGGCAGTCTTTAGAAATGTCACTTGCATGTTTCCTGGAGGACACCTCCACAAAAGGGATCAGTCAAGGGAGAAAGTTTACAGCGCATCCCTCCAGCAGCCAACTTTAAGTCAACAAGCTAAAACTAAACAAGATGGGCGTTATCCAACCTTTGGACCTATGCTTTTAAACTTATGCTCCCCGATGCTTACCGATCCTGACACTGTGTTGCAAAACAGACGCAAGCACATTTGCCTGTTGGAAGGCGTTTAATGAGAGCGTTATTTGACTTTATGTTTGGTAAACTACTCAGGATGCAGAAACTGCTTTCACAATTCTTAAAAACTGCCTCATTATGTGGACATGTAACACCCAGAGCGGGTCCTCCAAGTTTGAGTGCTGAGGAATTAGGCCTCCAGGGGACTTATTAAAAGAATGCAGGTGTTTTCTTTCTTCAATGACGCTGTGAAATTACTCTGATAATATAATTTCTCAAAGTCTTTTGTTCCACAATCAGGCACCCAGGAGCGCTCCTGTCATTTGCATCCTTGATGACTCGGCCTTTAGAGCTTCTCCAGTGACTTATTGAGTTGTTGGGAAATTATAATGACAGTCTGTTCTCATCTTTAGGAAGCCAAAAATTTGGAGATAATAGATAACTGCGGAATGTCCATCATCTTGGGTCTGGAATATTCGAAGCCATGGGGAAGAACACATGAATATATTTTTCTGGGTTCTGGGAGGTGGAACAATTTAATAGATATGTTCAACTGCTAGGGATTTCGGATAATTTTTTTCCTTTAATTTTCAAAATATTGGTGATCACAGCATTTTAAGGCAGGCTTAATTCTTATTTTAAATTAGTTTTGATCAAATTGTTGTATGAGAAATTGTGGTGTACACAATTTGGAAAATTCAGCAAAGTCAAATGGTTTATTAAAAAAAACGAACATACATAACTTCATCACCCAAAGAGGAGTACTCTTAGCATTAGAAGGTGATTTCCTTCTAGTCTGGTTTCTTTACCCAGAGTTTTACATAGTTATATTAATTTTCTAGAGCATCCGAAACAAATTACTACAAACTGGGTGGTTTCAAATAACAGAAATTTCTTCTCTTACAGTTCTGAAGGTTAGAAGTCTAAAATCAAGATGTCAGCGGGATTGGTTCCCTCTGGAGGCTCTGAGAGAGTCCATCCATGCCTCTGTCTTAGCTTCAGTGGCTCTTGGCATCCTTGGCTTATAGATGTGTCCCTCCCGTCTCTGCCTCTGTCATCGCATTGTGTTCTCCCTCTGTGTCCCTGTCCTTCCCTTCTCTTCTCTTATAAGGACTTGTCATTGGATTTGGGCCCACCTAATCCAGGACGATCTCAACTCCAGGTCCTTAACTTAATTCTATCTTCAAAGACGCTTTTTCCAAATAAGATCAGATTGAAAGAGTCAGGTGGATGTATCTTTGAGGGACCACTGTTCAACCCATTATAATAATTGTGGTAAGAAAGCATATCCAGTTTTATCTTCTCAAGCAGTGTGCCCAACTAGGGCTTTCTAAATATGTTCTTTGTAAAACTACGGTTGGCATGGGAGGGCTGGGCCTTGACTTTGGGGTGCCTTTGTGGGGAATACACTTTACTCGTCTTTTCTAGGCACGGTTAAATGCTTGCAACAGGAGGGGATAGTACACGCTGCTATTAGTAAGTGGAATTCCAGGATGGAATTTGCTGGCCATGTTGATGAATTCAGCTGTCTGAATCAGTTGACCTCCAGGTCGCCCTGTGAAGTCCATCCATCTTCTCTTAGCTTTTGTTGGGCCCTGCCAGGGAGCTGTCTAGGAAATGAACTGGGGGTGTGTGCACAGCCTTTTTGTGGCAAGAGCCTTTGGCCCTGGGGCCTTTTAATTAATGTCTAGGTTATATAATTGATTCACTTTCAAAGGTACAAAACATGGGCTTCCTTAGAAAAGGAAATTCTTCATAATCCTGGAAATAGGTTCCATCTCTGCAAAATCCTGCCAGAGCTAACTCCCTCCCCCCATGAGTTCTCTGTAAACACAGCCAGAAAAAGCGTAACATTAATTGTACTTCCCCATTCCCTGATTTCTGTTAAACCCAGCATGAATGGATTTATTTCAGAATAAATTATCTGAAATAAAATGAAAGCAGATTATGATTCTTTTCATCATCATCTTAGCTATCATTAATTGAACATTTACAATGTGCCAGCAATATTATATTCTAAGCACATTTCTTCCGTTCTCTTATTAAATTCCTGAAACCCTTTATGAGATAGACACCATTATGTACATTGGTTTCCTGAGGAAACAGAGATGCTGCAAGTTTCACTTACTTCCCCAGGGTCACACTGCTGGTTAGCATTGAAACCAAGGTTGGACCTTGGGCTCTTAAACACCGTATTATATGGTGCTCGGCTCCAGAGGGATCTTATAGATTGTGGTAGGGCTGCTCCCCTTACCCCTCAGGGTTTGCCATTCATTAGATCTCAGTTGGGGCTTAGAATTTGTACCTAATAAAATACGTGCTGCTGCTGCTGCTGGTCTAAGGAATATAATGTGAGAACCACTGGTCCACACCATAGTCCAGCCCCCCAGGACGTGATAGTCACACCAGGGAGACCAGATAAACGTGATTTAAATGGCTGTCCAGTTTAGCAGCCATTTCTTTCTTATGACCTAGTACCTTTCTTATCACAAAGTATCACAAAGTCGCTTAGATTACTATTAAATGATTGGTATTGATGTTGAGGGCTAGGAGTTCAGATAGGAAAGAGCCCCTTCTCTTACTTAAGGTTTAGTGTATTCTTGATCATCTTCTCTTTCCTATCACTTAGAGGTCATGGAATTTAATAAAGTGGGTTTTAAGCTCTTTCATCAGCTGGAAAGTAGAACCAGCCAAGGTCTGGTATCTATGAAGATGATTAAAGATGAGTAAGTTGTAGCCCCACCAGACGGTAAAATACATTGTAGGGCTACAGAAATGGAAATAGTGTACTGGAGCAGGAATGGAGAGATCCCTGTAACAGACTAGAACATCTCCAAACCAGATCCAGGTCATTGTGGGACAATGGTATATGATGAAGGTGACATGGAAAAGCAGTGGGGGAAGGATTCCATAAATGGTGCCAAGACAAGCGGCTTCCCATTTGGAGTAAAAAGAGATTAGTTCAAAACTTTTAAATTTAGAAAAAATTTAAATTTTATCATGGATGAATGTTTTCACAAATTTGGAAAGTAAAAGGTATATCTAAATCCAAGTTGTTTTCCCTTCCTTTTTCTCTCCCTCACTCGCTACCCTCTGGCAACCCTGGCTCCCTTACAGGTCCCCCAATACTACAAGTATATTCCCATCTCAGGGCATTTGCCTTTGCTGGGACCTCCCCCAGGACCGCCTCCCCCAGATATCCACAAGGTTCGTCCCCTCATCTCCCTCCAGACCTCTCCTCCAGCGTTTCCTTGGAGCAGTGTTCCCTGACAATCCTAAAATCATAGTCCAGTCGCTCCTTTTCTCTTCCTCTGTCTTATGTTTTTTCACAGCACTTGTCACTCCCTGCCATTATATTATATTTTTAACAGATTATCTGGCTTTTGTTCTGCCTTAGAACTAACTACTTTAGCCTATACGAGCATTTAAACTTCATGAGGATATTTCGTTCCATGTCTCTTTTGTTCACTTCCCCCAAAACCCAGAAAAATACCTGGTACATAGCAAAAATCCCAACAGAATTTGTTGAACAAATGAATAAATGAATGGATGATGTGAAAACCAGAAGTCCTAAAGGAAGATGGATTATTTTGATATGAGTAACTTACAAATTGTCAAAAGATAAATTGAGGAAATTATTCGGAATACATATGATATGCAGAGGCCTAATTTTTTAAAATATGAAAAGAGCTCCAACTAATAAGAAAAACATGAAACAGCTCATTAGAAAATTGAGCAAAGAATCTCATCAGGCAGATGTATGAGAAAATATTATTGGTTTTCTTAATGATGTTACCATTTCTAATGTTTCTGTTTATTTGTGAGACCAATATAAATAGCTGTTAGAAAATATATTTGTGTAGAATGGTGAAGTCTTTGTTCAATGAACGATAGCATCTCTTTTCATAGGAATTATTAAAATACTATACATACTCTCATGTTTTGGACTAAGCTTTGTTCACTTATGTCAAGAAGATTAAAAGACTTTTTAAGATTCCTTAGGATTTGGACTTGTCCATGGATATCAACCATATTCATAGCTATGATAGTGTGATCCAAGAGATGACAGGAAAACAACTAGAAAACAACAACTTCTACAACATCAAAAAATCAGTTCTACATCTAGGGATGTGGGCATTTGGCCACTTTATGGCTCTATTTCTGTTTTCTTGTCACAATGGCTCCAGAGTGCTGCTACTGGCATTTCCTGGGCTGGGGACAGGAGTGTTAAGCATTCTGCAGTCTGCAAGACAGTGCCCTCACAATGAAGGTCATCCTGCCCCGGATGCCCATGGCATTCTCACCCGGCGAGAAGCATTGGAAAGTGTTGCAAGCAGCAGATGCCTTTGGGACACCTTTGATGTTTGGAAACTACTTCTCCGGACCTCAGCTTCCCTCATCTGTAGATTGAAGGAGATAGAGTATAGAACCAGGAAGGACCTCATCATCATTAACACCTGGTAATAGCATTACCACGGCTTCCTGCTGAAGTAGCCAACGGAGGAAGTTTTGGCAAGAAGAAATTTAAGAGAATAGAGGTTCTTCAATCTCCTTGCTGGATAAGCCAAAACTCTCCCTTCCCTCTGCAAAACATCCAGTTAGTGGGTCCCTCTTCAAGGATCCCTCTAGTTGTGTTGCAGAATTGTATATTTACCAAGTGAATTCGTTTGTTCCCAAACCTGTTTATGGCAGTTATACCTGCTACTGTGATTGTGTACGTTACCTTCATAAACCCATGAAATATGAACGTGAAAAGAAAGAAGAGTTGTTACTTCTGTGAAAACTGAGCTGAATGCTTGCAAATGACCCCCAAATGAATACTAAAACCAAACAAACCAGTTGAATTAGGTTTTGGGCAAAACAATTATAAAAGATTGGGAACGAGGCAGAAATTGTAAAGGGATCTAGATTTTTTTGACAACATTCTTTAAATTCTGGCACCACTCTAAAAAAAACCCAAACTGGAAATTGAAGAAGGTGCAATATCGATGTGTTTTATAGTTGAAATATAAGATACTCTGATTTGTAAACCCATATGTAAAACCCCCTCTCCTGCTATAAATGAATGTATGGTTATATGTTTCAAGAAAAAAATTTAAGATATGTCTGTATCATTATTTTGTGATTCCTCAATGTGACAGACACTGCTGGTTTCTCCACATCCATGGTCTGCTTCTTTAGAAATGTAATCTTCAAAATATTATCTGACACATAGCCTGAGAATTAAGGCAGTATTTCTCACCCTTCCTTGCTCCTAGGGGTTGCCATTTGACTAAGTTCTGGCTAAAGGTATATAAGTGAAAACAGTGTGTACAACTCTGGGGAAGTGCTTTTCAAGGGAAAGCCTGGACTTTTCTTTCCCTGCTTCCTGTCCACTGGAATGTGGATGTGATAGTGAGAGCTCAAGCAGCTGCATTGGACAATGAGGTGGAAGTCTTGTGTTGAAGACAGCAAAACAAGATAGGCTGTGCCTGAGTCCCTAATGATGATACAGATGCTGTGAAAGCCTTGGACTACACAACTCCAGACTGTATTTATGTGAGAGGGAAGTTAATTTCTATCTTGTTTATGCCACTATTATTTTGGGTTTTCAGTCATTCACAGCTGAATTTCATCCCAACTGGACTACAGATGTTGATTGTGTTGGATAAGAGGCTCTGGTATACCAGCTACTCCCCAAGGGTCAAGAATTAATTTTGACTGCTTCAACGGGAGTACAACTGTTATTTTACTGGAACTATCATTTCTAATAGTAGGGATACACTGTGTTCTGAATGGTTGAAAATCTAGAATCATTCTTTTAATTTTAGGCGTGCTTGCAAGGGGAAGGGGTGCTATTCCAGAATATACTGTCCTGAGGCAGGATGACTTTCTCTGGAACCTTGACTTCTCCTAAGTTATTAGAGTGACTTGAATTACCTATGGATATAATAGGTCTTAAAGGAGGATAGTTTTTCCTATTGTCCAGCTTCTCTGTGAATCTGCGCAGTTATCTATTGAGGAATAACCTGGAACATTTCAGGAATGCCATCATGTAGCACTGATTTCACCCTCTGAGAAAGCACATATGCACTTTCGGAATGCATTTAGAACTGCTTATTTTAGGATTAAAGGGTATAGAATGAAGGAATATGATTAATCCCCTTGATAGCCCCTATCATTTTACCAGCAGATGAAGCAGAGGGATGGGGTTCACATTACATCCGTGGAGAGCTATGCCACAGTACCACTGTGTGTGAGTGTGGGCGACGGTGAAACCGTATCGCCTTTGTGTGAACAGAACACAGCATGTGCCTTTTTGGCCTCTTAATTAAGTAATCGCCATCCAGAAAGTTTCCTTTGCTGCAAAGTCTGCCTTGTCAGTTGTGTCCAGGATAGTTTTGTATGAAAGTCTTTAAGCTGGAATTATCTTTCTGATGGTTTTTCCTGACTAGCTTTCTCAAATTATCTGAGAAGAGTGTTAAATTGGTAATAAAAAGTGTCTAAGAAAAAAGTGGATGACATTTTGGGGTCAAGTTTTTACAAGTAAGAGGAACACACTGGGAAGTTGATTTATAAAAAGTTTAGAGGGAATTCATTCATTCAAGAAACTTTGTTTTGTTTTGTGGTTACTATGGCCTCACATGCCATGACATACAGTAAAAATGATATCATAAATTTACGTGTTTAAAATACATGTATGCAGGGCTGGCCCGGTGGCCAAGTGGTTAAGTTCATGTGCTCCGCTTCCCAGGGTTTCACCGGTTCAGATCCTGGGTGCTAACATGGCACCGCTCATCAAGCCATGCTGAGGTGGCGACCCACACAGCACAACCAGAAGGACCTACAACTAGAATATACAACTATGTACTGGGGAGCTTTGGGAAGAAAAAAAGAAAAGAAGAAGATTGGCAACAGTTGTTATCTTAGGTGCCAATCTTTAAAAAATAAAATAAAATACATATGTGTATATGTTATACATATGTTGATATGAATATATATGTGTGTATGCGTGTATATAGCCAGGTCTGGTGGTCTAGTGGCTAAGATTCCGTGCTCTCATTGCTGTGGGCCTGGGTTCATTTCCCGGTCAGGGAACCACACCACCTGTCTGTTGGTTGTCATACTGTGGCTGCTGCATGTTGCTGTGATGCTGAAAGCTATGCCACCGACATTTCAAATACCAGCAGGGTCACCCATGGTGGACAGGTTTCAGTGGAGCTTCCAGACTAGACAGACTAGGAAGAAGGACCTGGCCACCCATTTCCAAAAAATTTCCCATGAAAACCCTATAAACAGCGGTGGAGCATCGTCTGATACAGCGCTGGAAGGTGAGAGGATGGTGCAAAAAGACCAGGCAGGGTTCTGCTCTGCTGTACACAGGGTTGCTAGGAGTCAGAATCCACTTGAAGAAACTGACAAGAATGTATATACATGTATGCGTATACGTTTTGCTCATTTTTAAACGCACATGATGGCATACCATAGATACTTCCTCTTTGTCACTTAATAATAGATCTTGGAGAGATTTAATATGACTATATGTAAATATTCTTAATTTTAAAAGAAGACCATGTAATATTCTACTATATAACTGTGCCATAATTTATTTTGTACCAGTTCTCCAGTGATGATTATTTAGGATGTTTAAAATTTCTGGCTATCACAAATGGTCCTTCAGCAGACATTCTTATTTGTAGATCCATCATTGCCTTTATGTGTGAAAATATCTACAGGATTAATTCCTAGAAATAGGATCACTGAATCAAAGGGCATGTGCATTTTAATTAGATGATATTGCTAAATGGAAAAAAAATGGGTTTCCAAATGTGTATAGATCTATCAATGTGTATGAGGGCAGAAGACTAATTTTAAATGACTAAGCATTTAACTTCAACAAGTTTTTTGGAATGCCATTTAAACATTTTTTTGTTTTGGTAAAATATACATAACTGGAATGCCATTTTTATTCATTACTTTGATTTGCCAACCTAAAGTTTTTGTAAAACCACTAAATTGGATTTAATCTCCTTGTACTAAGATAGGAGCTATTAAATAATTTAATCCTGATAGAATCTCTATGGGAATAATACAGACCCTCCTGATTGTAGCTAGGGTCCGCCATGCTGTCAACATCCAGCTACTGATGACGCGCACGGCACTGCTTTTTGGTTCATGTTCTGCCAGAAGGTTGGGTGGAATGAGGCAGAGGGCTGGGTGTCAATGATTTTGGTACTGATCTGTTCTGCCCCTAATTTCTTTCCTCTGCTCTGGGTCTTGATTTACATATGTGTAAAGATCAAGGGATTCAATGAATTAGGGAATAAAACCCTTCTCCCCCATTGCTCCCATCACGCCCTCTGGAAATCTTTCTTTAAATGAAACCTTGAACCCAGGTTGAAAATCGCAGGTTTTCTGTGCCTGGAAGCATCTGCTTCTCTCCTCCTACCACCACTCTACTGCACTCTCTCCCAACAGGTCTCCCCACTTCCACCTTTACACCCTCTAATCCACTTTCCATGCAGCACTCAGATCCATGGAAGTGGTTCTTATGAAATATTGAGCAGATCCAAAAATATCCATAAAATATGTAGAAGGCATAAACAGCAGTGACTCAAAGGCACCCCTGAGCCTACCGCCTGGCTCTAGGAAAAAGAGCCTTGTTATCGTCTTTTCTGATTCCATCCTCTTCCCCCGCTCAGAGGTAACCACTCTCCTGAATTATGAGTTTATCACATCCTTGCTTTGCTTAATAGTTTTGCCACAAGTGTGTTTCCCTGATAGTGTTTTGTTTGCTTCTGCAGTTGGTCTTTTGGAATTCATGTGCAAGAGCTTCTCTGGTGCACCCAGGAGTGGCCTTGCCAGCTCACAGGGTGTGTACCTAGGACTTGACTAGATAAGGATACACTGCTTTTCAGAGAGGTTTGTGTCAGTTTATACTCCCATCGGGAGGTGAGATTGTGCTTGTTCTCATCCTTGTGCATGTTTGGTTTTGTCAGATCTCCTCTGCCCCTGCCTGGAATGTCCTTCCCCAGCTAGCCCAGCACTTGCTGCTTCTCTCCTCCTCCAGCTCTCAGTTTAAACGTCACCTTCTCAGAACATTTCTCTGACCATACGCCCCCTTTCTGCCAAGACTATAGGCTCCACAAAGGAAGAGCCCTTGTCTCTGGTTCATTGTTGTATTCCCCAGGGCCTAGCACAGTGCCTGGCACATGGTGGGCACTGAATAAATAGTTGGTGAAATGAGTAAGTGACTGAGTGAGTTCAGTCCTTTCCAGTCTGAAGTCCCCAATCCAGTGACGTGGAATAAAGACAGGAGAAAGTTAAAGGGAACCCACTCCACGTTTGCCTCTGGCTTTAAGGCAATTCTGTGATGGAGATGTTATCAGAAGACCTTCTTTGAAGGAGAGTAGATGCTAAGCTACTCTGGTGGAGCAGAACATTTCCAACACTAGACACCAAAAATGATGTCTGTATGAAATAAATGAGTAAACAGAGCATAAAGAAGCGGGAACTGTAAACTTGCCTGTCTCCAAAGAAAGAAGGTGAGCGGAGGTGCCCTTGGGGTGCACAATTAACCTATATTCCAACCAGCATTAAGTGGGAAAAAAAAAAAAGTAAATGATGGGAGGGGTGGGGCTGTTTTCTTTAAGAGCCCAGATTCCCCGTGTGGACATCCGAATTTGCTCGTGGGCGTTTGTCTTTGGCCTGCACTCGTGGGAACTGGATTCTTTCAGTCCATCTTGGTTACATGTTGTCTATGAGCTTGGCATGTTCAAAGCTGAGAGGTGCAGCCACAGTGCTGGACAGGCTGGGAGGGAGGGTTGGCATGGGGGTCCCCAGACTCACATCCATAAAGAATGAAACCTGTCACACAGAATCACCTACAGCCAGCAGAGCACTTTCTCATATGTAATCTGATCACTTTGAAATGGGAGAAAATTAATTGGTGCCCAATGTTCCTGTGAAATCCCCGCAGCACAGGTGCCACGGGGGAACTGATAATGTGGTCAGGCTGGAGTCTCAGTTTGCTCATTGACCAGCTCTGTAAATGGCCGCATGTCACTTAGCTTCTCTGCACCTCAGTTTCTTCATCTGTAAAATGGGAGTATCAATACCTCTCTAAGAAGTTTCCAGTGAGAAAAAAGGGATATAATGAAGGTAAAACACTTGGCATCATGTCTGGCACATGGGAAGCAGTTGAATTTTTTCTTTTAAAGAATTGTTATCCTTCTTTTAAACCTGAGGGCATAAGGGGTGCACAAAGGAGGTTGACGTCCTGGAGTCTGCAGCTGAAACTGGGCCCAGAACCCAGATCCAGGGACTTTGGGCTAGTGTTCTTTAGACCCACTGCTCTCTCAGAATAGCTGGGATACCCTCACCCCTCTTCATTAAACTCTCTCTGTGACGGGACTACTCCTATTTGTAAAAAGCTTTCGCAAGTCTTTTTTTTGGCCTCAGTACATTCTTGGTCACTTATGATTTAAAACGGGAGGATTAAGAGACTGAGCAATTGGCAGAAGGTTGCAGGTACAAATGACTTTGAAGATTGTGAAAAATGAAGCCGGAAGTAAAGAGAGGGTAAACAGAGCTGTCAGAGCATCGGCCTCCAGATTGCAAACCTGTCGGAGAAACAGACTCGGGGGGGCTCTCTGTGGCCCTTGCTGGAGTGTGGACGTGTGAGGCCCTCTCTGAGCCTGTGGCCAAGGGGAAGTGCCTTTTTGTGAAAAGGATGGGCAGGCTGACTTAGGATGACCCAGAGGAGCAGAAAAATCCCCTCCAAGGCTGCTTGCTGCCCACCGGCCGACAGACCTCCCGGCTTCAGCCCTGACTGAGTCCTGACATCCTGCTAGAGGAGCGTTTCTTAACCTGGCAGCCCAGGGATAACATTCAGGGCACCCCTGAACTTGGACGGGAAAAAATTTACATCTTTGTTTCTACTAACCTCTCCTTGAACTTTAGCATTTCCCTCAATTATTAATGAAGGCAACAAGCCACCATAATTGCATTCACAATACCTGTGGCTTTGTCACCAATAAAAATCCCAGATGTTTTCGTATCACGTAACAGTCGTGGAAGTCATCTTGAAATATCATTTATGCTCATTGTTGCTTAGAAATTACAGTAGTTATTAGATTTGCTGCTAGATCTTTGTATGTCATGTTTCAATAAATATAATATTACCATATATACTGTTATGTAAGTTATAACTTATATATAACATTTGTAACTATATAACACATTTATAACTATATAACTTATATACTATACACTAAGTTGTTATATATGCCATATAAACTAGCATATAAGAAGGACATAAATTGCTATGTCAAATTTTTAAAATATTTTAACTATATTTTAATGCAATTGGTTTCCTTTACAATATGATATGTTTTATGTTACTCATTTTACTATGGGAAGGGGTTCATGGGGTTCACCAGATGCCCACAAGGAGTGTAAGGCCCGGAGAAGATTAAGGACTCTCGTGCTTGTTCTGGAGGGAGGAGAGAGGAGATGGAGGAGCGAGGAGTAGAAGCCAGGTAACACAGGGTCTGAGACTGGTGGGGGCGCCAGGGTGAGGGGCGGTGGGAAGAGCCAGGCTGTGACAGAAGAGGCGAGATGGAGGCTGAAGCAATGGGGAGGCTGGAGGAGGCCCAGGCGTAGAGCTGGGACTGAGACTGGGGGTGGGGCAGAGGGTTAAGGCGTGGAATTTGGATTAGGGTATGGGATATCCAAAGGGATAAAATGAAGACTCTTCCAAGGGATATGCAAGCTTGGAAATGCTTTTAAAAACTTTTTATTCAAGTATTACATGCATAGATAAAAGTGTATAAATCATGTGTACAACTTGAAAAATTTCCCCAAACTGAACACTCAAGACTTAGATCAGGAAACATTACCAGCCTTTCTACACTCAGTGCTCGCTCCAATGATATGTGTGCCAAGCTCTGGGAGACTCTCAGAAGAACAAATTGGGTAGCACCCCAGTGGGATCTCCCTCTTTTTGTTGGAGTCATGGAGTTTGGATACACATCCGGACAGCAAGGCGGGTTTCATAGATTTTTCCTCAGTTGTGTTTGGCAATAGCTGAGGACCGTTGACCAGTTGTATGCCCAACATCTCCCAACGACACAAAGAAAGAAATGCAAATAACCAAATATAAAAGAAAGGGAAGGGACCTACTGACTCCCTTCTTTGTGGCAGCTGCTCTGCTAGGTGCTTAATATACACTATCTCCCTCCAGTCTTTGCAACAACCTTACGAGGTAGGTCTCCATTTTATAGAAGGTAAACTGAGTCTCAGAGTTTAGCTCTTGGCACAGCTCATGCTGCTGGTAAATGTGAGAACCAGCATTCAAATCCGGGTCTTTCTGGTCTGAAAATCTGGAACAAGTTGCTTAACTTTGCTGATCCGTATTCCCTCACCTGTACATGAGGACGCTGTTACTTACCTCAAACGATTGTTACTGGGTTTGAGGAAGAGAAATTCTGTGAGGTTTGTGGAGTTTTGTGAGGATTAAATGAGATAATGCATTAGTAAGCGTAGAAGAGTGCCTGACACATACTAAATTGTTCCATAAATGCTAATTACCATACCTGGCAAATAGAGGTATTTAATAAATGTTAACTTTTGTTGTAGTTGTTAAGCCTCTAGACTTAGAGCTATTTGTTCCATCTCATTATTGAGCGTATGTCTTTAATGTTATCTGGTAATGGCTACTCCTTGGAGCTAAAGCATCTAATTGCACAGGGAAATATTTGTAATGATGATGCCTAATAAAAATAGAACCTCTTTTTATCCATTGACTCTTTCACTGAACAATTAGTTCACTCTTGATTTTTGCTTTTGGCCACAGTAGATACAGAATCTGTGAAAAGGGGCTTGCCTATTTTGTTTGTTAAAGATGGTGATTATTTTCTTGGCCTGGTGTTCACACTTGTCCTAGCTACTGAAAATTAAAAGAAAAAAAAATGGTATTTGAAAAACTCATTTTAACATGATCCACTTAAAAAGGAAAAAAAAAAGCTCACTGTAAGACATCCAATTTGGAATGTTATAAAGGATTATCTCTGCAAAATGAAGTGTATTCATCTAAAAAATTTAAAGGCATATTCCTTTCACTTGAACTGAAATATCACCAGTGATTTTTAATTAGAATTTTTTTTTTTACTTCTCAAGTTCCCAGACTAGAATGGAAAAGGTCAAGACAGTTTGTGCAGAAAAAGAGATCTGAGTTTTATTTCTCTCATTTTATAATCATATTCTTCTTTTTTCTTCTTCTTCTTCTCAATAGTTGACATTCTAAAAATAATCTTGTGTTGGTTTGTAAGCTTCCTCAGTCTGGGCTAGGATGAATTCTTTTTTGAAGATGTTATCACTGCATTTGGTTTCCAGTGATAATCTGCATGGATTTAGAAGAATTCCCCTAGCAAAATCTTGTGAGGTCGGCCAGGGCAGATGTTTAACATTTCGGCAACTTATCTCCTTGTTTGTTTAGCATTTCTTAGCCTTTGAAGCTTCCCATAAATAGTCATGAAGTTATCACAGAGGAAATCAGCTAAGATGAATTGATGTTATTCCCAAAGGCAAGTCTAGTGCCAGCAGCTGGCTGGTATTTCAGAGGGGTGGCGGTGGGAGCCGTATTGCCTGCTTTGTGGAAAGCCCCTCTTCATGGCCTCATAAACTGCACCGTTAGTGCTTCTCTTGATGGCTAACCCAGTTGAACCTTTGAGGAGCCTTTTGAATTTTTATTTCATCCTGGTGGGGCGGAGTGTGAATTAGGAAACAGAAAAACTGTATCTTCAAACTACAGAAGTAACTTATCAGTTATATGAATACTTCTGATGAGGGAGGGGGAAGTAAGTGCCTCCAAAATACTCCCCCCATACACCTCAGTGTCACTGTCGGGTACCTGAGGAATTCAGCGTAGAAAAATATACCAGAGTCAATGGACTGGAGAATTGTCGTAATCACCTATTTGCTTGGACCATTGAGGCTGACTGTTGTGAAACATGGCGCTTGTAATGCTCTTTATTGAAAATCCTGCCTGAGGCACCCTGTCAGCTCCAGGAAGTGATGATACTGGAGCTCTTGATGGAAGACAAAGTATTAAAAAGGCCTTTGTGAGAATCTACCCTTTTCCCCTGACCTCTTGCCCCCTCTTGTAGGCCAGACTAAGGCAGTGCAAGCTTGAATCTGTGAGCCACTTCAGAGTTAGAATCCTTAAGACTCAGTGACTGAGGGGTTGAAAGAAAGGAAAGGTTTCTGGATTGGGAGGCTGGGTGATGCTGAATACCCAAAACAGGGAGGCCAGGAAGAAGAGGAGAACAGATTTGGGGAGGAAAGGGAGAGTTCATTTTGGGTAAGATGGGGTTAAGTGGCCTGTAGGACCTCCTGATGGAGATATTCTGAGGCTTATCTTAGATTTAGGTTCAAGAGCTCGAGGAAAAGATATGAGAGTCGTTGGTGTTTAGGTAGTTGAGAGTAGTTAGTTGAAGTCATGGGAGCAACACAACCAGGAGAGGGTCTAGACACCACTGTAAGGTAAGAGTATAGTTATTGGTGAAGAATTGCATGTGGCTGCAAGTAACACAGACCCCCTCTTCCCTCAAACAAAGGTTAGCTTTAGTGAGTTGGTTTTGTTTTTAACATGTCATGAGGAATACTGAGTTTGGGCATTCAGGGACAGCATGCCAGCTTGATGCTCTCATTTGAGACTCATGCTTCTCTCTTTTAGCTCATACATCCTTAGCATGCACTCTTATCCTCAACAATGTGGGTTTTCTTGCCCACCACCACCCCCTCCCCAGTCCCTGACCTTGCACAATCGCTATATTTGAGGCTGGAAGAAAGAGGAAGGGAGAGGGGAAAGCAGTGTTGCAATTGAATCATCTTCCTTTCAAAGGAGATCCACCCCTGACTTCTCTGCACATCCTGTTGGCCAGAACATGGTCACCTGACCGTCCCCACCTGCGTGGGAAGTGAGGAAATGTAGTTGTTGAGCTAGATTCATTGCCATCGTGAGTAGTATGTTGGGGCTCTGTTAGCAAAGCACTAGGGCCAAAGGAATGAATGAATTAATGAATTAAACATTTGGCAAATATTTACTAAATACTGGCTGTGTGCAAAACATGGAAGTATTCTTCGTCAAGTGGCTTTCTTTTCTTTCTTTTGCAGTCTTCTTCCAATTGGATCATGACCTGCCCTAGGCAACATTGTAAACTGTTCACGGAGTACTTACTGTGGGCCCAGGATTGGTCTAAGTGCTTAACTTTCATTATTGCATGTGATCTTCACCTACAACCCCCTGAGGCTGGCACTGTATGTCCATTTTACAGGTAAAGAAACTGAGGCCCGGAGAGGTTAAGTCGCTTGCTTGGAGTCACCCAGCTAGTGATACTGTTTTCAGTGCTCTCTGCTGCTTTTTTTGGCCTCATATATCCAACCTAAAGTCCTGCCTTCAACAAAGTCTCTCCTTTTGGTGCCCAGTTCTTTCATACCTGTTCATTTCCTGAGTTAAAATAAATTCCTCCATACTTAAAGGTATAAAGTGCTACTTACCTTTTTAAAATTTACCGAGGATTTACATTTCCTAAGAGAAATTACATTTTAACAGGCTTGTTTTGTATGAGAAATGGTGGTGCCAAAGGAATGCATCTTCAAGAGTAGAATTTTCACCTGCATGGAAGTGGGAAGCATTTGGGGGATGTGGGTAAAGGGATTCCAGTGGAGGGAAAGCTGACCTTATTAGCAAGATTGTGGCAGGCGAATTCCTATTGGACCAACTCATCCTTGCAGGAAAGACCGGGTGAGAGAGAAGGAAGGAAGTTAGTTAAGTATGGATGTTTTGCCTGCCGTTTTACTCTAAGTGCCTAGCTTCAGCATGAGTGGGAAGGGGAGGACATGAATCTCCTGGTTCTTGTTGGTTTCAGCTTCTGACTGCCTCTAGTGGTGTGGGCTTTTTGCCATGTGAGTGAGAAGCTAGCATTTAAAAATACATATTTTTGATGCATTGTGATCTTTTGGTGCAAGCTGGTGACTTTCTCTAGTGCTCAACTGAAGCTGCAGTGTCTGTTTCAACACTCGAGGAAAAGTGACTGAGATAGACCAGGAGAGATGGTTATCGTTCTCCAAGATGGCACCTTTCTCAAATGTGTTGTGAAGAGTAACTCCCCTCTACATCAGGGTTTCTCAACCTTGGCACTATTGACATTTTGGGCTGGAGAATTCTCTGTTGTGGGGGGCTATCCTGTGCCTTGTAGGACATTTGGCAGCATCCCTATTATCTACCTGCTAGATGCTCGTTGTGACACTGGACATTGCCACATGTCCCCTGGGGGACAAAGCACCCCTGGTTGAGAACCACTACTCTATTTGACGTGACCTTATGTACTGACTTTAACACCAAAGCCCTGCTTATAATGTAACTTGAGCCCATATTTACTTTCTAGTTTTATTGACCTATAACTGATATATAACATTTCCAGTTCATATTTATGAGACCCTTATAAAGCTGTCATGGATGGGATGTTTGGGGCTTAGAGAAATTCCATGCCTTGACGTTGGGTAGAGACAGTTAGAATCTACCTGTAACATTCCATTGAATAATTTAACCATGAAATATTTATTGAGTGCCAGCTGTATGCAAGGCACTGAACTAAGGCTTGCGTATAGCAGGGTAAGGCATAGATGCAGTTCCTGCCCTCATGAAGTTTCTACTCTACCTCTTCGTGCTCCTGAAGCTTGAAACATCAAATTGTAGATTTCATTAAATTTCAGTGAGTGCTCTACAGGGAAGGACAGGATGGCCTGACTAAGCTGAGAGGACCAGAGAAGGTGACATTTAATCCTTTATTTTGAAAGATGAACAGGTAAGAGGGGGAGAGTATCCTGGGCAGAGGGAACAGCATGGGCAAAAAGGCCTGAGGCAGGAAGGAGCGTAACATATTCGATAGACTGAAAACCAGGGTGGCTGATAAATGGAAGATAAGGCAGGGTGAGAGAGATGAGGTGAAAGAAGAATGACCAGGCCAGACCATCATGGAGATTTAAGACTTTAAGAACAGCGGGAAGCCATTGAAGGATTTTACACAGGGGAGTGATATGATTCGATTTGTGTTTTAAAAGATCAATCTGTCTCTCTCAGGGTCCAGAAAGCACAAGTTTCTCTCCAGGCCAGGAGGGACTGATCTTGTCCCATGTCGGGTGATTCTGATGGAGTCTTTTGAGGTTATCACTACCATTGGTGCCTGAACCCATCCTCCAACTACCCCAATTTGAAATCTTTTAAAACTTTAAATAAAAGAAGCAATTCCCATTCGTGTTCTCCCTTTGTTCTCCTTCTTTAAACTGTGATTGAAGCTGCGCTCAGATATCTGAAAACCCCAGAGAAGAAAATGATTTCCATAGCAGCTGTAACCATGGGAAACCTTCAAAATAGCTCCGTTCCTCTAGCCCACTCTGCTCTATTGGTTGGCTAGAAATAAGGGCTCGCATTTTGGCGTTCTTCTTTTTGTCAAAATCCATGTCGATGAGAATCTTCCTTTCACTTCCATGTACATCTTATCATAGCTTGAGAATAAAAGGATGGCATATTTGGGGTGAGGGAGGAAAAATGAAACCTCTAGGATACCTTTGTTTGTTCGAAAACTAGAGAAACTCAAGTGGAATGTTGATTTAGAAGCTGAGCTCTCAGGTTGATTTTCCTGTTGCTTGTTTCCTCCTAGGTAGCATGATGGGACCAAATACCTAGTCTTTGAGAGGTATCTGGAGCAAACTTTTTCTTTCTTTTTGAGACACTGGAAGTGGTTTTCATCAATTTCCCTTCCATTTTGCTCTCACAGGCTCTTGGTAATGAGCCATCCCTTAGTCACTTCAGAGAGATGCTCAAAATTCTTCTAGATACATATGATTCCTCTTTGGAGAGTTTCTATTGTAAAAATTAGGACAATTTTTGGGGCCAAATCACTGGTCCAGTGCCCTTTTTTTGGATGGGCACAGGGCAAAAATGGGCTGGTCAGTATTCCTCTTGGTGAACAGATTTTAATGAAATTGAAGGCATGACAATGAATTAGAAGTTATTACTACAAAAGTTAATAAGGAGACTGGAACATATGAGTATAGTGTTTGCTTTTGGAATTTGGCCAGGCCACTGGGAGAGGCTCAGGAGGAAAGTTGAGAAAGGAAATACGAAGTTCAGGCAAGTTCGTTATGTGCATTCTCATTTCCCAAATGTTTGAAAACCATGTCGAGAAATGCATCACATAAGTTAAACCATCTGCCGGTGACTTTTATGTTCATAGCTTTCCTGGGTCACCACAGATAACAGGGTAACTTCTCCAAGATCTCTGCATGTATGATAGAAAGCTGGGGGGATTTCCTTTATGCAACATCCTTATCCTAACAGGGCGGCATCCTTTTACCTCCGGAACTCACTGTCTAAAAAGAAATAACGACTATTGTTGAGCTGGACTTATCATCTGTTGTTGTACTTTGAGGTTTATGTTTTTAAACAAGGCACTCAGGACCTGGCACTCAGTCAGCCAGAATCATGATGCAGGAATTTAAGAGATTTACCCTGGTTCAAGAGCTTGGCCTGGCCTTCCAGAGTTTTCCCATTGACATTCATGTGCCTGATTAAAGTACACTTATAAACATTAAATAAGATGACCTATGCAGCTTCCCTAGCATATGCTCCATAAATGTCAGTTCCCGTCTCTTGTTAAACTTTAATAAGGGCAATCTTAAGAAAAGACCATTGAGTCTGTCTGACTGAACCCTGTTGGGGGCGGGCGTGTTGAGGTATGGTCGACAGCTTCAGTTTTCTGTGAAGGAAGTGGTGTATAATCATTACCTGGAGTGGTAATGACAGTTCTTTAGTCTCTCTCTTGTTTGCAGTCCAGACTGGCTGGCCTGAAAGCAATCGTTTCTCTCAAGCAGACTCCAGAGTGAGGCACTGGACAGCTTGCCTCGCTAGCGTGCTGCAGCCTCTTTGAGGCCACCAAGATTGGTTGGTCACCACCTAAGATGCTGGCGTCCACGCATGAAAACCTCACTTTGCCCAAATCTGCCTGTTAACGTGTTCTTCCTGTTAAGAAGTCATTAGTCGTTAAATAACAAATGTCTTGTGCCCTTTAGACTATATGATTTGGCTCACTGAAAATGTTTTCGCTATGCGTTCATCTTTCACGAGCACTTTGAGAAAATTTCTAGATGCCAGACTTCCTTTCTTCACTGACTCTATTGCTCAATTCTTGATAAAAAGAAAATTTTCCTTATCTAATCTCAGAGTAAACTACCTTTCCTTTCTTTGACTTGTAGACTCTTAAATCTAGGAAGACTCTTGGAGATACCTGGTATACCCAGTTAGAAAACAGATTTACAAGAGAGGAAGTGACTCTTCCTAATTCAACATATTTGTGGCAGAGCCAAGGCCGGAATCTGGGTCTAATGTGGTGTTTTCCAAACTAAGGTCTATAAATTCTGTGAAAATTAAAAAAATGTCTTGTAAATATTTATCAAAAAATTATTTTACTAGTTACACATATAAAACTTCTCTTTTATGATGGATAATTCATAACTGATAAGCGTGTTAATTGCATAATATTTTGATTTAACTTTCTCTCAAACTAAGCCCTAATCTATGGAGAGGTCAAATCTATGGGAGGGGTCAAAGGGTGAGGGGGCTGCTTGAGACCTTTCTCCTTTTAAAGTTTGCCTTTAACAAAAATTGATTTTGTGCTGAAGACATCTGATTCTAGAAGATCAGAAGATTGATGTTTCAAATCTCTTTGTGGATGTTATTTAGGAGACGTTTTGAATTTTGATGGGCCTGGATGCAGTTCCTGGCACTTCTGATCCTTATTTTTGAACAAATGCTGGAACTTGCTAAGCTTCCACTTCCCCCTCAGCATGGTGAAGTTCATAATACTTCTTTCATGAGGTTATTGTGAAGATTAAATGATGTATATTATATGTAATGCTTTAGTGTGGTGTCTGGCAATTGCAGAAAACTATTATTAGCTGTAAGATCAGCAGCTAATTTCTACTCTTGAACTTGAGTCCATGCTAACGAAGAAGGCCCCCTCAACTTCTCTGTAATACGAACAAGTTATTGAAAGTGTCTGGCTTAATTTTTTCCTCTTTTTTTTGGCTAATCTCTTAGTGTGACTGAAGCTGACTATTCTTACCAGTAGGAAAAGATGTTTGTTAGTTGGGTGTTAACTTTTTTTTCTCTGAAGTCTCCTGTGTCCATATTCAGATGAATCTTCTGATTTTAGGCTATTACCAGGGTCCTCATAGACCGAACGTATCTACATATTTTGTTTCCTGCCCTTTCATTTATCCTTGGGAATCTGAGTCTCACAGCAGGGATACAAAAGTTCTATTTGAAACTACGTGATGATAAAAAGAACAAGAAATTTTGCTGGAACAATGCAGAGATGCATAATAGCTCACCCTTTCTCACACATGGAACTAATTGTGACATTCATCCCGGGGCCCAGTTCCTGCAGCAGGACTCCAGGGCCCACGCTGTAAAGATGTTTTGGAATCCCACCTCTGTCAATGCCCAGTTGGGGAGGCTGCAGTATCAGCTTGGAGCTACACAAAAATAATAAAGTTGAACATTTTTCTGGAAAGATGACCCGTATGTTTAATATATTTCAGTATGTGAACCAAAGTCAGGTTTGATTACAAGCCACATAAAAGCTTCACTTAGCTGGTTCTTCTCATTTTTCCCCACTCTTTTTTGAAAATGGGAATACAGTGCACAGGACTCTCTGTATGGCAGCTGTGCTCACTGCCACTGTTCACCCATCTGTGATCCCACAAAATGAGGAAATGTTGACTCCTGCATTCACGCTTTGTGGTTCTGGGATGTTGTTTCATGAACATCATCTCCTTAGACCAAAAGGGACATTACTCATAATACTGGAACTAATAGAACGCTGTGGTTTTTCCACCTTCTTTGAAAACCCCTTAAATTATATTTTCATTTTTGATTGGCTACTTCTCAATAAATGGATCTTATTGAAGTTCATGTGGTTTTTCGTAAGTAGTCTTCAGTAGTATTTAATTGTTAAGTATTCATTATTAAGCACTACTAGTTAAGTTCTGCTTCTCAAGTACCATTAAAATAAGAGTGCTCCCTGAAGGTGTCACTGTGCCTCTGTCCATGAATGAGAATAACCTATATTTTCATGGCTCTATGCAGCTTTCAAAACCCTTTTGCATGTATTATCTCATGATACCAGCACCCTGGAATTTTTTTTTGCTTTTATTTTTTACGATCACCCTTTTACAGCTGATGAAACCAAGGCTCAGAAGGGTGAAGTGGCTTGTTCAACATAGCTGGTGTGTGACCAAGCCAGGATGAGCATCCAGTTCTGACTCTAAAACCAGAGCACTTGCCTCTGCCCCAAATGGCCCCCCCCATATTGCAGTGGAAGTTCGTACTGACCAAGGCGTCAACGTGGGAGAACGAGGTATTTTTTGAGCTCCTTCCATAGCCAAGTAATGTGTACATTGCTTCATTAAATCTTTCCACAACCCTGTGAAGTAAGTAGGAGTCCCATTTCACAGATGAGAAAACAGGTTCAGAGAGGTTGTATCTAGCACAAAGTCAAAGTGATTAAGTTGTAGAGTTTAGTTTTATTTCTACAGCCTGTGCTCCATGCTGCCTTCCTATAAAGTAGGTAAAACTGTGGGCTGTATTCTCTGCTTGCTAAGGTAGGCAAGTCTCTAAAAGATTTGGAACAATTACAAGTGAATTTGGGGTTAAAGTTGGGGCTTCTGAAAAAATAATCTGCAAATATTTGAAAAATGCACATATCCATTGAGGTTAAGCAACCAAAACAGCGGAATGTGGTGATCTGTTTGGTCCCAGTTCATTTGTTTTTCTTTGCTTGAGCAGAAGAGTTAACTTTCTCTTAGAGCCAGGAAATAGGAAAAGGGTCAAGAGCTTATATAGAAGGTGGATGGGAATGAGATTAAGAAGCTGTCCTGTGCGTCATATCACCCTCTTCCACTCAGCCCTAATGGCATCAGCTTACTTTCTTTTACTCTAGAAAAATTCCAGAATTTAGGTCCTGTATCAGTTAGCTATTGCCACAGTAATGACGTGTAATGAATGACCTCAGAATCTCAGTGGCATGCAATACTCAGTATTTTTTCCTCACTCCTGAGTCTGTGGGTTGGCTGCAGTGGCTCTGTTCCTCATGTCTTTCATCCTCTTCCTGGGACCAGTGGCTAGCCTGGGCATGCTCTGCTCATGGCAGGAGCAGAGGTACAAAGGAGCAAGCTGGAAAATTCAAGCTCTCTTAAGGCTTTAGTTTGGAACTGGCACATTGTCATTTCCACTCATTTTCCGTTGGCTGAAGCAAGTCATGCGGCCAAGTCAAAGATGAGGAGTGGGGAAATATACTCCATGATGAGCAAAAGTGTGAACACAGGGAGAGGTGAAAATTGAGGCTGATATTTCAATCTACTATATGTTCTAATAGAACATGTTTTGGAATTGGTCCTTTTAAATCAGTGGCCTTACATTTTTTATTCTATGGCCCCTTTTTGAACAGATGAAAGTTATGAACATGCTTTCCAAGAAAATAAAATACACACCCAATTGGGCTTTCAGTTTTCAGGGGATCTCTCAAGTCTAACCACGAGCCCCAAGTTCAGATAGCCCCCTGGGGTGTTGCCCTGGGCAGTGCCCTCTCTTCTCCAGCTGAAGGGGAGTGAGACAACCTCCTTCCTGCGACCTTCCCCTCAGATGCTGATCCCAGATGCTCAAAAATTCTTAAATGCGAGCATTCAGTATTGGATAAAGTCTTTTTTCATTGTTTTCAACATTAAAATAGGTTTATCAATCTTTTTTGATTATAAAAAAGGTTTCTCCAAAGCTAATGGGTAAACAAGTGCTCTTCTAGGATAATATTCTCATTCATTCACAGCAAAGTGTGAAAAATAAGGGTCTTAGGGTGTTGGCTGGGTGGTGTAATGGTTAAGTTCGCGTGCTCCGCTTCGGCGGCCCAGGGTTTGCCAGTTAGGATCCCAGGTGTGGACATACACACCGCTTTACCAAGCCATGCTGGAGCAAGCATCCCACATATAAAGTAGAGGAAGATGGGCACAGATCTTGGCTCAGGGCCAGTCTTCCTCAGCAACAAGAGGAGGATTGGTGGCGGATGTTAGCTCAGGGTTAATCTTCCTCAAAAACTAAGTAAGTAAAATAAGGGTCTTAAATTACATTAGACTAAATCCAATCAATTTAAAGAATACTCCTTTTTTCTTGATGTTTGTCTTTGGTTTTTAGATTTGTTTTAAATGATTCCTTCTTTTAAGAAATCACGGTGATATTAAATAGTTTTATAAATGTCCTTAAACCCTACGTAGCTCCCCCAAATTATTTTGGGTGTTTTCCTGACCTGTGAAATCTCACCCTCTGAGAACTGCTGATGCAGAGTCACTGCCCATCTGAAGTTGGAATCTTGTGATTTCTCCCCATCCCTAAGGAATCACGCAGACTCTGATTACCTCCAGCAATGGAAAGTCACCACTATTGGTCAGCTGTGACCATTGGGTCATTCTTCCTTATGTCAGTGTGAAATCTGTCTCCCAGTCGCCATACCCTTGGAGACGTTCAATTACCACAGTGACCTTCGGGAGTTTATTGAGCATTTTAAGTATAAAAGGAGGATGAGGCTTATCTTTCATCTGCCTATTGCTGATTCCTTAAACTTACCACTTTGATCTTGTTTAATCATTTGCTCTCCATCCGAAACATAGGGATGCTTCAGAAGTTAACTAGCCCGTTACTTCTAATTTCAGGCCCGTTACTGGACCGAAGGTTCAGTAATCAGGGATGTGAGTGTATCACTTTGTAGCAACATCATCACCCCATCCCCTATTCCTAGTCTCTCCTGTAGAATTCTTCACTTGGCCGGGAACCCTGTAGGGCCACTCTTCCCATTTTCCGGGGGGACAGAACTTGAAGAAGTCAGCATCCTCCTCTCCCGTGAGTCCTTCAGGATTGCTGGACTTTGGTCCACTGCCTGGCCCAAGATCTCTGAGACCAACACTTAGTGCACTAATGAAAACCCGCAGCAGAGGGCGGTCTCTCATGCTTATTGAGGCTTCCTTTGCAGTGATGTCTGTTTAATTGAAAAACCCATAGAAAAGTTTCTTTATTAGTCTGGCTTCATAGAGGGGAGAAAAATCCTTTGCTGTCCTAGAGGCCATCTTTTATCTGCAGGAAGGGTTGTTTTGTTCTTGAAGGGGCCATTGCTCTCTTCTCTTTACCCGACCCCCTAACACTGTTGGGTCTAATTTGTGAAAGTTCAAAGACAGAAGGGGGTTCATTTTAAAGTAGCCTTTCTGGGTTTTTGTTTGTTTTGTTGTTGTTGTTGTTTTTACCACGTATGCAAAGAGGTAGGGACATTTGAACACGGGACAGCCAGCCTTGCTGATCTGTCAGACTGTCTTAACAGCCCCCTGCTCAAAGGGTGATTATTAATGGCAAACATCTGATTTTCTTTCCTGTGCCGGGCACTCTGCTGAGTCTATTTTATACAGTGATTTAAATAGTCACAATCCCCCCCCATAAGAAGGGTATGTTTGTTAGTGCCATTTTACATCTGGGGAGATGGAGATGCTGAGAGGAAGGATTTGCTCTGTGACCTTGAGCAAGTCACTGGACAACTCTGGGTTTTACCTTGCTCATCTGTAAAACAAAGGTGTTAAAGTGAATAGCTTTCAAGATCCCCATTTCCTCAAGTTTCTAGACAAAATCAGATCAAAGGCACTGAAGCCAAAGTTATCATGAAAATGGGAAATCTTTAGTGTGTGTGTGTGTGTGGGTGGGTGGAGAGTGTTGATGTTATTGACAAGGAATCAGGGCTGTGCTTTTCTCGTTGGTTTAAAATTCCTTGAGCTGAGCCTATGGCATGTCGGGAACCCAGCATCGGCTCAGTTTAACATCCATAAATGTTAAGATGCTGAGCCTGGTCCAATTTTAGCAGTAACCTGCCTCAGTTCCCTGGGAACGTCAAAATGGGAACTGCATTAGAGGTTCTGAAAGCTTGGCCACTTAGCAGATGCTCCTGCTCTTCTGTGAAATGCAGAAGCGAGTTGTGAGCAGCCCGAATTATACAAAAGAGATCACCCTCATTTTGTTTTTCCCAATAAAAATTTACCAAAAAACCTGATTTACCTCTCTTCCTAGAAAAATTCTCAAAAACGGAACAAATAGAACTGTTGATGGCTAATCTTCTTTGATGGAAGTTTTATTCTCCAGGCGTCAGCCAACTGTGAGAAGACTTATTGTGAGTCTGTTCTAATGGTTTTGTATTCCTTCAGACACCTCTAAGCAGGCCCTCGATGCTGGGTGCTACTTAGCAGGAGTGGGGTGGAGGCAGGAATGAAAAAGCCACACTCAGTAGTTCTTATGTAACCGTGGGTATACCTAGGTGGCATCCAAACTGGGCCATGTGGGTTATAAAAGGCAGGGCTGATTATTTAATGTTTTTTGTGGTTTACAAATCACATGACGAGAAGGAATCATTTTAAAGAGAGAAAAAACTTATGGTATAAATGAGAGACTTTTTATTGGTGGATATATTAAGTTGTACCATATGAAATTGCTATCTGGCAGGGAATGTCTGGGCTAGGAAAAATAAATTCAGGAGTCATCAGCAGATCGATGGTATTTAAATCTGTGATTGAGATCACTTAAGGAGAGAATGGATGTAGGGCAGTGGGCCTGCCCAAGCCCTGATGCTTTGCCATGTTAGAGGATTTATAGAGGAGAGATCAGTGAAAGAATTAGAGAAGGGAAAAATGTGCCCTTAGATAAATATTCTACCAGCAAAGTTTAACACACACACACACACACACACACACACACACGTACGTGCATACACACATAAGCACTGTTAAAAGTCTTGGTTGCAGCATTGCTTTTTCCAAGTGAACTCTCCCCTCCCAAATAACCTTGCCTGGCAAAGATGCTATTTTGTCAGAGGAAGCAGCAGGAGCTGCTAAGCTGAGATGATGATTCATTATCTGTTAATGGTTTCCCCCTGTGGTTTTTCTCTATTTCTCACAACCCCCTACTCCCTTTAAGTGGAGTTTTTCATGTGCTAGAAAATCCATCTCTGTAAAATCTCCAGAACTCTCAAGCCTTCTGGACTTTTCTTGACACATGGAACCTGGGAACTTCCATGCCAATCCAGAATCAATGGCTGTTAAACTGTGCCTGAAATTTGGTTAACTCTTTTAGCCACATGCTTGTGATGGCTGATTTTATGTGTCAACTGAGCTGGGCTGTGGGGTATCCAGAGAGTTGGTCAAACGTTATTCTGGGAGTTTTATGGATGAGATTAACGTTTAAATGGATGGACTTGAGTAAAGCAGGTTGCCCTCCCTAAAGTGGGTGGGCCTCATCCAATCAGCTGAAGGCCTGAATAGGAAAAGAAGACTGACCCTCCTCTGAATAATAGAGAATTCTCCAGCTGACTGCCTTCAGACGTCATCTGTGGAATTGGCTCTTCCTGCCTGATGACCTTCAAATTGGAACATGAGCTCTCCCTGGGTCTCCCACACCACTGGCTCACCCTGCAAATTTTGGGCTTCTCAGCCTCCATAATTGTGTGAGCCATTGCTTAAAATCAATAAGTCTCTCTCTCTCTCTCTCTCTATATATATGTATGAATCCTATTGGTTCTGTTTCTGATACAATGCTTTTTACCTCTGTTCTATATCATCTGTCTCTTTATTCAGATGAACTTCAAGGGCCTGGTCAGGTACAGGCTGACTCTTGTACTGTGGAGATCCTCATTTCTTCTGGGACAGTGTCAACAGGGGTGGAGGCCTTAGTACTTTCTGCAGCCAGTGAAGGTTTGTTACACAGACCCTCATGCCATTATTAGGTGGTTATAAGGTGTACGTTGGCCAGGAAGGACTGTTTTTACCCTGTTCAATATTTGAACTCCATTAAATCTTTGAACTTGAGCAGAGCAGTCTGCTGTCAGTCTTCCTCGTTTCTTTCACCTGCTTTGCAGATTGCTTCCTGGAATTTGTGAACAGAAAGCAAGAGAAGAATGAAGGACTAACATTTTCATTTCCTTTGCTTTATCAAGTACACATTCAGTGGCTAAAATAGTGCCCTAAAGCATTTTCTAAGCAATATTTACTATTTTTTTTGGAAGATATTTTTTCATACATTAGCTCATTTAAACGTCACAGGAATCCACAGAGGGTGCAAAAACAAGTATTTCTCAGGGCTGGCAGTTAGTCGTTAGGTATCAGAATAGGTGTACTGTGGTTACACGGTTGATTGACATCGATGCGAAACCAGTGTGGTGGTGAAGGAGGCCTGGAGCAATGTCAGGGCTGGGGCAGCTGGGTCCTGGGGGCAGCTGAATGGACTGATGCGGGGCCTGTGCAGCACCTGCCAATGGTTCCTGAGTGGCCAGCACTGGGCAGGGCTTCAGAGAAGGAGGCAGAGGTGGGTAGTGGTGTCAATGTCAGCAGAGGCCAATCTCAAGGTCTCTGGGTCCAGGTCATGTGGGAAGAGCTGACACCCATTCACTGGCCAAGATACATCAGCAAAACCTGGACTCCCTCTGGCTACAACAAGGTGCTGTGGGCCAGGCATCCAAATGTTTATTAATGTACTGGGAATGTCCTTGAAAGACTTTAATGTGGTTCTATATCAACCATTTGTCCGACAGGGGCATTGTTTACCAGTGACAACTACATTAAACAAAAGAGCATACCAACAAACACAAACTAACAAATGATTTGGAAAATTTTAGAACGATTTGAAACACAATATGTGGTATAGCTTAAATCATTTAGCCATTTCTGACAAGCAGGCCACTTTTATGCACCCATATATGTTATGTAGAGAATAAAAGGGAATGCATTTTAAAATTTTGGTGTGTATTTTTATATCAATTTATATCAAGTTTAGTATTTTGAGTATAATCACTGAATAGTCTCATTTTACAGAAAAGGAACTGAGGGTGTCTGACGCCACTTGCTGGGCTTGTTTCCCTTCCACTCTGCTCCTTGGAGCTTTATTGATTTCCTCTCTGCACAGTTTATATTCATAGATTGGCAGTAGCCAATCAGACCTTGCATCCTGAGTCTTATCCTAGGTTCTCCCTAGAAACTGTCTTAGTTAATGTACAAATGGAAGAAACACTGAATTATGCTAGCCAGGCATTGAGTAAGACGTAGGCGTTTTTAGACAGAATAGTCTTTCTGTCAGGAACAGAGGAAGATTCAGAAGCTCTGAATTATTTATAGATATTATTTATAAATATAACTATTATTTATAAATAAAAAGGGCAGTATGACAAGGCCACTGGGACTCATGTGAATAAAGAGAGGGATGGCGTAGGCTAATGGCAAAAAGCATCCTCTGTGGAAACATACAGACTTGGGTTCAAGTCCTGGCTCTTCCTTTTACCATTTGTGAGTTCTTGGCCCACTTGTTTAAACTTCTGGCCTTAGTTTCTTCATCTGTAAAATTGGCATCATAATATCTATTGCATAGATTTACCTCTATTGTAAAAATTGAGGAATGATTCACAGAAAGTGCTTAGCACAGAGCCTAAGAATAGTCATTGCTGAATAAATGTTGTAATTGTTACAATTACTGTTGTTAAGTGGTTATAGTAAATAAATAATAAACTCTCTTCTAGTTTGTCAGAAATGCTCAATGTTTGCTCAGAGGTGCTTTGATGGCTCTATTTGTTGGTGACTATCCTTTCTGGGTTTCAGAACAGTTTATAAATATTCTTCCAGGTGATTCATGTGTTACCTGGAGTACGCCATCAAAACATCTCAGAAATGTCCACCTTTTGCCATTTAGACCACTCTTCCCAGGATGTGTTTCTCACTTGGAAGGGCATAAAAATCCTAATCAAGCCTGTTTGAGGTTCAAAAAAATATGACTACTGTCTCTACGAGTGACCAGGACCACTGTGGTTGTTGACTACCTCGGTGGCCCTAATTCTTCCCTCCTTCTTGCATTCATACTATCTGTAGTGCCCTCCTACTTGTATGCTGCCCTCGACCATGGGAGAGCTTTGGCCAATGGGGTGTTAGCAAAACTGATGCAAACAGAGGCTTGAAAAGGGGCAGGTGTGTTTCTGCTCTTGTTCTTGCACTCCACCATCATGATGGGAAGGATGTGCCTGCTTAGCCTGCTGGTCCAGGAAAAGAATGAGAGGCACGTCAAGTAGAGCAGAGTAGAACGGCCAGACAGCCTGAATCAGCCAACCCCAGCTGCACGAGGGAGCGCAACCTAGATTGGCTCCCATGGGCACTTGGGAAAGAAATGCCACTGAGGTCTTGTATTCAGTGTTATTGTTGCAATAGATAACCGATATAGCCAGGCAGAGAGGAAACTCTGTTTTCTGGTGGTTGGCTTTTCCATGAGAAAAATGTTGGAATTTTTGTCTTTTAAAATTTTTATGTTCCAAATAGGCTTGATGCTTTAAAGAGAATGTAGCTGAGACTGACATGTCCTCAGGAGCGCCAGCCAGATTTTCAGCTTATGGCAGGATGTCGTTATTTAAAGCCTGTTGGGAAATAAAACCTGTGTACTCATTTGAAGCTGCTTGTAAGTGCCACAAACGATCATCGGTAAAAATGAGAAAGGGGATGGGAAGGGGACTTCGTTTCCCTGCTGCTTTCTGCTGATAAGTTCTCAGGATAGTGAGAGCCCAGAGTCACCACTGTGCAAGACCTCCAGGTAGTCCTGGCTGCTGGGGGTGATGCTGCTGAGCGGGCAGGATGCTGCTCAAGGGCAAGTCACATTCTCCAGAAGGCTCCATTGCCAGGGTTGGCAAGGGAAGACACATAGGACCACCTGGATCTACCTCCTTCTCAATGCCTGTTTCCTGAGCTGTTTGGGAACTCGAGCCTTCTGCTATCTTTGCACTTTCCACACTGTAGCCTAAGGGCCTATTTGAGAGGGAAAGGGGCATCTCCCACTAGCCTGTGATTCTTCTGAGGGCAGCAAGTGGGGCTTGTTCTTTTTTTATGTGTGAACTGTCTGACATGTACTTGGACCTCAAGAGCAAATGGATGGATGGATGGATGGATGAATGAATGAATGAATGAACAAACAATGAATGAATGAATGATGTACCATTAAGTATTTACAAGGTGCTTCAGTTTGTCCTCCATGGACATACGTACTTTGGGGATGCAAAAAGAGAAAGAAGGCATGTGTGATCCCAGGCAAGTTATATAATCTTTTGAGACCTTAGTTGTCACATGTCTAAAGGACATAGAGTTCACGGAGTTGGGATGGAATTATGTGATCAGGCCTGAAGGACGTAGCCTTGTGCCTGGCACACTGTACGTGGCTGCTAGTAAATTAGTGGTGGTGGTGATGCTGATGATGGAATTTGTACTTTAGTAGTATAAATCATACTTAGAGATATAAGTCTCTGAAAGAGAATCCATGTGCAAATACTTGAGTGGAGACGTTCTGAGAGAGACACAGTCCCCGTGGGAGTCAAGGCAAGGACACAGCTACCTGGAGGGCACTGCTGCAGCTGGGACAGCTGAGAGGACCGTGGAAAGGCACAGGGGGAGCAGAGCAGAGGAGCTGTAAGGAGGGACTCTGAGGAGTGGGTGGCTTTTGAAAGATGGTGAAATTTTGACAACGTTCGTTTATGTAACACAGAATTTGGATCTTCAAGGAATTCTGAGAAGGTATAGCTCTGCCTGGGTTTGTAGGTCTCAGAGACCTTGGTGAGCAAATGGGACCTTCCATTGGGCCTTGCAAAAAAAAAAAAAAAAGGACGGAATTTACTTGGGAGTGAATAGAGAGGCAAAAGCCATACTTTATTTCTTGGACCCTTTTACATTTCACTCCTATACTCTGAATAGATGTAATATATCACCGATTATATTCTCAGTTTCTTCTGCTTTCTCCTCATATTCCTTTCTTGGTTCCTTCCATTCCTTCTCACTGTTTGTAAAAGGTCACAGACTGTGGATTTGAACAGATCTGGCTTCCAGTTTCAGACACTGCTGCTGATTTATAGTATGACTTCAGGAAAGATATTTTGGTTTCTGGGGCTTGATTTTCTCATCTGTAAAATGGGAAAATAATTCCTACTTTAGAAGGTTCATAAGAAGGTCGCTTAAGGTAACATATGCTAAGGGTTCAATTCAAGGGTTCTTGATAAGCGATGGTGACCAGCATCATTCAATTTTTATTCCTCTGCCATCCAAGTACAAGAGACCTTTTTCACCCTACCTCAGAGCCTGATGATAAACCAGTTTAGACCCAAAAGTTCTAAGGGATTCAGCGTTACCATATGGCTCAGCAACCTCATTCTTTAGCTGAGTGCTGTTCTGTGAGAGTCAGTTGGCTACCCTCATATGCCATAGGAAAGCCTTTTGGTTATCTCCTTCGAGTGTGCTACTTTCCTGACCCACGCCAACACTGTCAAGTAGCTCCGCATTCTACATCTTGCCTTTCGCCATCTGGTGGCCACACCCCGAGCTGATACCCAGCACTCAAGAGAAGGTCTAGCTCCTTAACATATGCCGACCTGCAATCTGATTGGTTGGTGCTAGTGACTAAATATTTTGATTATCACCCCTGGCTGCCATCTTTACAGGCATGGATTTGCAGTACAAGTGATTAGGAGATGACTTATCAATGCCTGTCTGTGAGGGTTATAATTTAAAGACTGGCAACAGCTGGATTGTGATGAAATGGCTCAAATGTACACATGGGTAACAGAGACTGAGGGCATTGGAGACAGTTTCCATGAAAATTTTCATTTTCTAGAAAAAATCAAGTTCTTTAGTGAGTCTGTGTTTCTCAGCACGGGAGCTGCAGGCATCTTGGGTTGGGTCAATGCTTCGTAGTGTAGGACTGAATCATACATATAACAACATCCTTGTCCTTCACGCACTAAATACACTTAGCACCAGAAAATGCCCCCAGACATTTCCTGATGTTGCTGGTGGGACGGTGGCAGTGGAGGGGTGTAGCGATAATGCCGTTGGCGGAGAACCACTGTGTGATTAGCCAAACAGACACAGCAGACAACATTTTATAAATACAACGCAGAATAAAATTTAAAGTAGAAAGTCCTACTTAATAAAAATAATTAATCAACATTTACCTTGCCATTCAATCTGACTCTCTCTTTTTTGTTATTTTTTAATTTTTTAATTGTTTTCCCTTTTCTTCCTAAAGGCCCCCAGTGCATAGTTGTGTATTTTTAGTTTTGGGTCCTTCCAGTTGTGGCCTGTGTGACGCTGCCTCAGCATGGCTTGATGAACGATGCCATGTCCGCGCCCAGGATTCAAACTGGCAAAAGCCTGGGCCGCCGAAGCGGAGCGCGCGAACTTAGCCACTCGACCACAGGGCCGGCCCCCTGACGCTTTTTTTAAGACTGACGGGTAGCAGCCTGAACTATTTCATTAACGTGCACACAGCCCTTGCACTGCTCCAGGGACTGGGCTGAGCGCTAGAAGCACAGTGGGGAGTAAGCAGCAGTCCTTGCCCTTCCAGGGCTGACCTTTGTAGGCCTGCCAGGGTGTAGAAACATCTCTGGCTTCAGAGCATTGGGCAGCAGAGGCCTGGGCAGGGAACTTCCATTTATCCTTCCATCCCACTCTAGAAGGAGTAGACCTTTATCTCATTTATCTGGGATCTCCTAAAGCAGTATTAACCCCTATAAGATCCTAGTTGATGGGTTTATCTTCCTTTCACCATTGGAGTAAGATGGGGAAATGTCATTTAAACAGAAATGACATACAAAATATTTAATAAATATGATGGCACAGATGCCTGGAATTCACAACCGGTACTGGCCATGACACTGGAAATGGGCCTTCGCAAGCCCCCTCTTGTGCTATGAGTTAACCCTATGGTGTTGGTGGGGTTGCTTCGGGGAAGGTGCTGGAGAAGTGGCTATTTGCCAAGTATTTCAATATTTTAATAATAGATTTGGCTATTTGTGCTTCCCACTGAAAGTCAGTCTTTGTGACCCTCCTTTTCTCAGCATGAGAAGATTGCCCAGGTCACTAAATTTTAAGCCTTGTGCCACATCTCCCTTCTTTTCCAGGTAGCTTGCCATTTTCTCCCTGTCAGCTAGGTGTCCTCCTTTAGCACTGTGAGTGGCACACGGGTTGGATGTAACTGCTTTTGGAAAAAATGTGTCTGTTTACCCCAGGACTCACATTATAAACACATTTAATGAGGAGGTATTCAGTTTTTAAGCCAAAAAATAAAGTAGTTTCTTCCCCATCAAGAACTAGTTCTGCTCTTTCTCTTTTTATACTAGCTCATGTGGCATCTTTTTAAAGGTGGTTCCACCCTCCTTTGGACCAGATCACTTACACCCAGCCGGCTCTCTGGGAATCTACTCCCAGCCCTGATGTTTAGTGTTTTCGCTTCTGTGGTTTCAAGACAAGCCTCTAACATTTGTCCAGTGGAGCATTCTGTGGTCACATACATGCATGCGTAGAGCTTACTGAAGTTGATTGGCGTTCTTGTTTTACAAATTGCTACCTTTTGAGATTTTCTTTTGGTTTTCTTTGGCAAAATAACTTCTTGGTCTTGAGAATCTGGCAGCATCAGATGTCTGCTGGCTTTTGTGTTTAACATTATAATTGCTTTGATATCTGTTCGTCTTACCTCCAACTTGGTAAGAATGTTTTTGCACGGTGCTCTGTGTTTGCACAAAGGATACTGTAAATCTATAAATGTGTTTGATTTCTGTTCACTGGTTTGTTTTAAGATGGCTTTTTAGGAGAGGATGGCAGAAATGGATGCCTTTGAATCCTTTTGATCATCATCAACAAACCAAATAAGAACATGAAAAGGGGTATTTATCCCAATCATAACCCCTAAATGGGTATTAACATTTGAAAGAAAAACGTGCCTGAGATGATGGAACTACAAAATGCGCTGTTGAGCAAACATTCGGGCGGAGTTGTAAGTCATTAAGTCATCTTTGTTCATGGCTTTAGGTGAAAGGACCTAATTTGTCAAGTGCCTTACAGAAAAGAAATTTGTGTCTCTAAGACTTAGTAATTTTAGTCAATTCAGATCTTTATTGACTTCTATTGTTGAAACTCTGCCCAGGAGTAATCTTTAAGCAGATAATTATTTAGTGACAAATCAAAGCCTCAGTAAAAGGAAAGTGTCAGAGAGCAAAATGGAGAGTGCTCCCTTTGATGTGTAATATAGCTCAATCTGTTCCTCTTCCAAAACTAGGAGAAGCCCATTCTGGATCCTGTCCTCTTGGGCTCTTGTGGTTCTGATCTGTTTCTTGATCTCTCTTTCCAAAGTCCTTATTGAAGGCTTTTGAGGACCAGAGGGAGAGTAGGGGTCGCTGGGGGATTTGCACAGGGGAAGTGGTATTGGTTGGGAAAGGAGATGTGATTCAGGAGGAGAGGGCAGAGTGAGAGGTGAGGGAGGGTAGGAAGACAGAGAAACAGGGCCAGTCCTATGCCTGCCTGAATTTATGGGGATGGCTCAAGGCACAATGGACAGCCAGCCTGACACACACTTTTTTGTTATAGTGAATCTGGGTAGAAGTTCATAATGGTGGCAGTAGTAGCAATAGCAGCTAACTTTTATTGAGTGCTGGCTGTCTGCCATTTTAATAGGCCAAGTGTTTTCATTTCATCCTCAAGGAACCTTAGGAGGGTGAAATTTATTATCCTTGTTTTCCTGTTGAGGAAACTGAAACTTGGAGAGAGTTAGAAACTCAAAAGAAGTAATTATTACATTGGAGAAGTGAGTTTGTTATATATACTCTTCTCTTTACATGAAATATCTTTAGAAGCCTATTTGAGACCCTCTCCATGGGAAAATTCCAATTTGGATGTGACAGAGACGGCATAAATGTGCAGGTGGAAAATACTTTGAAGTAGGCTTCCACTATTTGGGAAATCTCTCATTACACCAAGTCAAAGAGGTTGGAATTTATCAATTTGTTTGTTTTAATTTTTATTGCAAGACATCTAGCTTTTTAATATATCAACGTGTCACAAATTTTGTAGAAGGGGCTGTAGTACATTTTTCCAAACTGGGCCACTTTTTCTTTCTTTTTTTTCTAGGGAATATCTATGAACTTCTCAAAACTATATGTATTTGAAGCACCTTTTGCGAAGCAAGGATGAAAGTGTAGAATGTGTGAGTAGGAGGAAAGCGATGTAGGCGCCCTGCTTCATTGCACTCCTGACTCTCCGTGACTCAAGACAAAGTTTCACTTCTCTCTGCCAAAGCTTTCCCTCTATAGCTTGGAACGTATGTGTCTCGAGAACTATATTACAGAGATGTGTTATTGTGAATACTTAAATGAAAATTAAAACATATTTCGTTATGGACACTAAACTGATATGAAGGCATTTTGTAAAGAAAAGTGTTAATAAAAATATCTTGTCATTCTTCTATAGTGGAGGAAAATTGAATTTTCTTTGAAATACCTAAAATTTTAATGATCTAAACTATTAAAACCAATTGTTTTTCTTCTTGCTTGGGAAGTTGGGAAGAACATTTTTAAAAGATGATTGAGATGATCGAATCCTGACAGGTATGAGCTTGTATTGACTCTGTTGAAAGCCTCAGATGGAAACCGGTAACCCTACTTGGATTAAGGCCCTGGATTCTGAGCTGGAGTCCTCCAAAACTATGGTCTTGTTCTTCTGATTTAGGGCTCATGGTGACACTTCAACCCACGTGAGAAACAACTAGAGAGCCGTAACTAAACTGAGGGCAGTTTGTACAGGCAAAGAGGAAAAGATCACACCTCCCAGAATCCCAGGGGCCAAGAGAGCCTGGACCGAATGAGACATCAAACAGAACAAGGCAGCCATATTGCGGAAACACATCCTTGGATGTTGTATGGCTCTTTGTTTTTCTTTCTGTTCCTTTGAGGTATTGGATGTGGAACCAGCAGAAAGAAGACATTTCCCTAACACCAAACGGGAAAATGTAGTTGAGCCTTCTGAAGTGAACTATAAAAAGCACAGATCTGTGGAAAGAAGAATACATTTTCTCCTCAGTGAAGTTATGTATTTAGCAGCTTTTTGACTGCACTTGGCCTCTGAAGCACGAGTGTAGGAAGGTTGCGTTGCTGAAACTTAAGACCTCACAGAGGGCCATAGAGGCAAGGCCGCCGCCTCACTGTCGGTCGAAGATTCAGCTCCGGTTAGAAAGAATGTGAAATATCTTCCCATCCCAGCAAAGTGAGACTGGTGGTGGGTTTTTGTTTTCGATCTTTCCACCCTTCTTTCTTTTCCAGTTCATTGACAATTCTGCTCATGCTTTAAAATAATCTAGGCTCAAGGAGAGGTTTGCATCTCGCTGATTTTGATTACTCCCACATACTGTATTTATTTGCCGTTTAAATCATCTTTGTCTGGAGGAGATTCAGACATCTGATCTCTGCTGTTGTTTGCTGAGGCAAGGCAAGGGGAGGCAGTCTCTTCAGAGGGGCCTATTGTGTGAGGAGGCCTCCAGGGAAGAAGGGGAGAAAGTAAAATTCAAAATGACAGAGAGAGGGTGACTGCTCACTCAAACCTTTGTATGGGGGCCCTCACTCTCCTGGGGGTTGATGGATGGAGGTGCCTCCAGGACTGTCCTTATCATATGAAATACACAACACTCATTGTTTCCCCTGCAGCTGGGCCTTAGATTCAATTCCACAGGCTCTTGTCCTGGGACTCTGGTCTCCTTTGTCATGCCTCCTGGTGACATGAGGCGCTGGGTGACCAAGAGCTGCCAAGTTTCCCATGAGTTCAAGGACCCGGGGTTGGGAATCCTCCTCCCACCCTCCCGGCAGGTGAAGAAATTATCAAAATCTGCGATTCATTAATTGTAAATAAAGACTGGACATTAACAGTGCTATGCAGAGGCAAACTGAAGCTCGAGGCAAAGAAAAAAAAATCGGTAACGTTGATCTTGTTTTTATTTTAAAATTTTGATATTTTGCTCAGTCTCAACTGTTTTGCGTTAGATTTCATTTTTAACACCATTGCATTAAAATGTTATTTTTCTCGATCACTGAGTTTTTTGGTGCCCTCTTAGATTTTGCACCCAAGGTGAGTACCTCACTTGGTCCTGGCCCTAGTAATAAGTTTTACGTGCGTGCTTTTAACAAAATTATTATTATAGTGTTAATAGTGTCATTTACCCTATATTGAGTACCTATGCTGTGCCCATGGCACATGGACCCGATGTCCATGGACCTTTGTGCAGCATGGGAGACATTTACAAGCATTAACTCATGGAATCAGCCTGAAGTAGGTACAGTGATTATTCTCATTGTAGAAATGAAGAAACTGAGGCACCAAGAAATTAAGTTATTTGCCTGAAGTCAGGACCCAGCCAGGAAAGGCAGAAGTGGGATTCTAACCCCAGTCTGGCTCCAAATCTCTTCTCCTAATTTACTGTCTCCAAGAGACTGAAATTTTTTCACTCTATTCATTGGGGGTTGTTTCTGTTTTACCTGTTCAACAACTTGAGGTTTTCCATGAGAGAAATGTCTTGTTTTCTGCCTGGGAGATAATGCATCAAAAACTCAAATGGAAGCTGAAATTCAGACAGGAGGAAAGTATGTAGAAGGCCTTGATTCTGTTAATCCGTGAAAATGGGGTGGGTGGGTATTAGTCTAGTTTCTTTCTTCTTGTATTGGAAATAGTTTTTATAATAATGGTTTTAATAGCTTTAAAAAAAGTAATATAGAATATATCTGTGTAAAGATTGGTTGGCTCTTCAGTGATTATTGTAACATAGTTTCATTGCCTTCATTTTCTTTTTCCTCAAATACATTTATCTTTAAATTCTTTTTAGGAAGTTGAGGTCTTGACTTGAAATTTCCCCACCCCTGTTCCACAGACCTATGCTGTCCAGTGTGATAGCTAGTCATCACATATGATTATTGGACACCTGAAATGTGGCTCATCCTAATGGACATACGCTCTAAGTACAAAAACACGCTGGAATTTGAAGACTTAGGATGATAAAGAGAATGGAAACTCCCTCATTAATTATTTTTACATTGATTACATATGGCCATAATATTTTGGATCTACTAGTTTAAGTAGAATATATGGTTAAAATGAATTCCACTTGTTTTAATTTTTTTTAATGTGGGGAGTAGAAAATTTAAAATCACATATGTGACTCGCGTTTATTTCTGTTGGACAGCATGCTATAAAATATTGCCTCTCAGCTGTTTCATTTGTGAGGCAAGAGGTTGGTGTGTTTTGTTTTGTTTTGTTTGTTGCAAGAGCAAGTCAAATTTGCCAAAAAAGAAAGGAAGAAAGAAAATTTTTGGAACTTCAGACTTTCAGCCAGTATAGTTGCCTCATTAAGGAAACTTCACCTTTGTTCCTGCCACGTCTGCAGACATGTGAATTCTTTAGGCTGTAGCATTAATTTACATTCCAAGAGGTTTGTCAACAGCCACACGCCTATCTTTCAGAGCAGCTGCCTGTAAATGGCTTCATGGGACTGTGAATAGTGGTTAGGTGCTCATTAGACATTGAACATTGATAGAATGGCCTGTGTTGGCCAAGTTCAGAGCTCTGCCATGTCTTCCTCAAAGTCACAGTGCAGAATGGATCTCTGGGCACTAGGGCCTGGTGTCTTGGCCCTCAATCTTTAGTTTGCAGAAAAATCACCTGGTGAGCCTGAGGAAGTTGCCGGTTCCTCGGGCTGCTCCCTGGAGTGTCTGCTTTAGCGCTTTTGGACCAAGCACGTCAGCTGTATCATTTCTCACAGCCTCCCTCCACCCACCTCTCCATTCTGCCATGAATATTCAGTCTCTCTCTTCACTCTGTCTTGGGGATATCTTTGCTCTTTCTAGAAAGCATTCCTCAGTAATCCAATCAGTTTCCCTTTCTTCCTCTCCACACACGGTAGAGGCTAATTTACTTCTGAATAGCCATTGACCATTCTTGGCTCTCCAAAAACATGCTAGTGCATGTGGACAGGAGATGGCAGAGGGCGTCTTTGTTCTCTTTCCTCTTAATTGTCTTACAGATCAGTGAAGTTTAACTTGAAAGATGTCTAAAATCTCCTTTGAAGTAGATGAGATATAAATTTTCAGCAAATTTTAGCTTCAATGCTTGGCATATAGAAGATGCTCCATAAATATTTATTGAATAAGTGAATTTCTGTCCTGTTCATCTTCCTTGGAAGCTGCGTTAACTCCTCCTGGTCACCAAGGGACTGAATTTGTAGGGCACTGAGGCGCTAATTAGGCAAACGCTCTACTAGAGGAGTTGAATGGAGCTTTAAAGCCGTATTGTGGAATGTGCCTTAATGCAATCAATAAAAAGGACCCTTGGGAGTAACTGAGTGTAACTGCTCCCTTGATATTTTCTTCGGCTCCTTTTGTCCACCACATATACCTATTCCTCACTCTCCATCTCTTCTTTATAGTGGAACTGTATTTGTCCAGAATCTGGGTCACAAGTGGCAGAGGTTGCAATCTCGAAGGGGTTTAAGCACAAAACTGAGAATTTTATTGATTGAGGTTATCAAAATACCCAAGCCAGGCTGCGTGCAAAGCCTTAAGCAACATCGTTAGGACATGGGTCTCTCTATCACTTGGCTCTTCTTCCCTCTGCATTGGCTTCCCTCTCAGACCGTCTCCACCCTTGTGGGTCAGATGGTAGTCCATTGTTAAAGCTCTTCTCAAACTCCACCCTGCCTGCCAGACTGTGGCTCTCCACACAGATTCAGGAAAAATCCTGGGGCTTGGCTCTGATTGGATTGTGTACCTCTCCCTGAACTATGACCATGAGGATTAAAAATTCTGATTTGACAGATCTGGGTCACATACTTCCCTGGGATCCCAGCCTCACCCAAACTGCTTGAGTAGAGGAGGGCAAGGGCATGGAATACCAAAGCTAATTCAAGGTCAGTTTATTACTGAAGAGAAGAAGTGCTTAGTTGGCAAAATATATCAAAGGACCACCAAAAAAACCTACAAGGGAATCATTTTTCTATTTCTATATGAGATTAACTTTTGCCACGCAAGCCACAGCCCTCCCCACTTCCAAAGGCACGTGGCAGGAGTACCACTGTCCTCAGCAGGTTGGGAGCCCTTAAGGGGAGAAAACACGCCATGTTGATCTTTGAACATACCCTAGGACATTGCACACAGCAGGTTTTAAGTAATTGTTCCAATCAATATAGTTTCATTGTGTACCTACTCTGTGCCTGGTACTATTAAATTAATGAGTTGCAATAGTCAAATTGGGTTTTACACTACAACTTGCTGACGAAGAGCATGAGGTTTGAGATAATGCAAATGTGGCTCCTGGTCGGACTCTGCCATTGACTAGCCCTGTGGATTTTGGCGAGTCACCAGTCCATCCAGACCTCACTTTCTGCATTTATGTGACGAAGTTAACATGGTACCTCCCACATCCAGCAAGCATGATGGTTAAACGAGATGATGCATGTAAAATGCTTTGTGTAGCAGCTGGCTTATAGTGAGGACTGATACATAGAAATTAGTACTGGTATTTATATGTTTCAAAGAACGAGTGTTTGGTGACCATCTATATTCATTCATTTGGCGTCTGTTAAATTGACACAGGATAAAGATGAATAAGATAAAATTTCAGTTCTAAAGAAATTTGTGGTTTCTTGGTGGAGGCAGTCCTGTAAACAAATAATCAGAAGTAATGCTTATAATTCCATGGTCCATATGGTTCAGTCCCCAGAGCTGTGTGCAACCAAAAGTAATTTCAAACTAATTTGGATTTCTAGAATATCATGAAGGGAAGCATATGCCCTGCTGGTATGTATCATTCTCTCTTTTCCTCTTTCATTGACTGCCCTCAGCCTGCTGAGACATGCAAGTCCTTTCACGTCATGGACCTTGCTGACCTCTCCTGCCCCACCCCAGCCATGCCCTACTACCGGGACTTCCTGACGGTGCCATTTTTTTCTTTGCCTTGGATTCTCCATACAGTCGTTTTCTCTGCCCCAAGGCTTTCTCTATCCGTCTGTAGTCTGAGTAACATCTACTTTCCCTTCAAGACTTGGCTCAAGCGTTACCTTCCATGATAGGTCTTCCTGGACCCTTGGCCTTGGCCTTGGCTAGATACCTCTCTTCTCTTGCTAGTTCCTATTGACCCAGTGCATGCCACCATTACTATCCTAACCCCATGATGATGTGACTGTCAGCACCCCCTCGGCCTTCCTCACTGTCATGTGTGGACTATGGGCTGGTCCTCCTAAGAGGAGATTGTGATCTCCTGTATTCTCTAACAGCCTGGCACCATATGGGATGAAGGGAGGGAAGGCAAGGGGCCTTTCCAGAGACGAACTAGAGGGTCCTCTGACATTGACGATCCTTTATGGGTCATTTTGAACAGGATCTCCACCTGGTGAATGATGTTTTCTGGTCTAGGCTATAAAAATAACAGTAGCAACAGAATAGTGTAGTCCAACCACCACAACGTCTAGCCTTTGCCATCAGTTAGAATTGGGATGGACTTTTAGGTCTTACTGGCAGTGGGTGAGTTCCCTAACCTCTTAAACCTACTTATCACGAAAATGGACAGGATAACAGGACCCATCTCATAGAGTTGCTGTGAACATTTCATGAGATGATGTGGGGAAAGCCTTGGCACAGAACTTGGCACCTAATAAAGTCCCCCATAATGGTAGCTGCTGTTACCATAAATGTGAAGCATATTTTGGAGGTATCCACTGGTTTTTCAAGATGAACCACCAATGACAGTGTTCCTCAAGGAAGTGGTTTGATGGTTTCCTATGAAAATTAGGAAGAAGGAAGCAAACAGCATGTCGGTTGCAGAGAGGGAACATTATTTTGTTTTGCTTGCTTTTTGCTTTTGTTTTTCACACCTGTTTTCTCAGGGGAATGGGACTTTGTGTCTCGCCAAAACTTGACAACAAGTTAAATACGTGGTTTAAAGTCCTCAGCAGTCACAGCAAATGTGAAATCAAATCTCTCATTTGCTTTGGAGCGTCCGGACGGCAAGGACAGCTGGAGTGTTGCTATTTTTTATTTCAAATAAAAGAGTCAGCTCCTCGTTACCATAGAAACCACCAACCTAATTATAAGGAGTTTTGTTCACTGGATAAAAGTCATCATTTCTTTTTCCTCCCCATGCTCATACAGGTCCCCAAAATATTGGCATGGATTTGATCCTGAATGAAGGGATTTGCTCTCTTTAGCAAAATGATTATTGTGCTCTGACCAGCCAACACAGAAAAGAAAGGAGTTGGGGCTGGCCAGAGGCTTGGAGAAATAGCATCCATAGCTCATCTACTTTAAAAACAAGTCATGAGCATTTAGCAAGAATGAATTAGTGTTTTTAAAGTAAAGTTCAAAGAAAGATGCGCCTGATCTATTCTATCACTAGGTAGACATACCCTTCCTTGTCTGGAAGTGGAAGGGTGAACTCTAGCTCTGGGATCCTCCTGCTCTAAGATTTTGCCCTGGGATTCTGAGATCTATCATATTATATAACATTGCAGTGTTTGGAGAAGAAATGCTAAACCATGGGTTTCTAAGAGCTGACAGGCTGTTTAACATACATTTGGGCTTTCTAGAACGGTAAATAGTTGTATCTCACTGTCAGGGCTCAGCTCAACAGTGTGGAGGCTTCTTGTACATGCTTCTGTCTTATTGAACTTGCTGTCCCTTCTGACCTTCATGCTGATGTGTATTAAGTGGAGATTCTTCTCCTTGACCCTAGAGAGGTGGTCTTCAAACAGTCACCTGATAGAAAGCCAAGTGGCAATGAGGAGCAAGAGTCTTAGATGTATTTTGGGCATAAGGTTACTTAGGGGTTAGAGCTTTGCAAGTGCAATTAATATTCTTTTTTTGGAGATTCCATTTATAGAATGTACCAGCTGTAGGTCATTGCTGGTATTGAACACATTGCTAGTATTTTGTAGACACTGAAATACCCAGTTGAGATGTGAATGTTCCATATGCACCTGTCAGGAGTTTTGAAAGCTACATCAGGCCATTTGGGATTGGGGGAGGGGAGGCATGCGCCACAGAGGGGTGGACTAGACTGAGGCCAGGGGAAAGCGTGATAGTGAAGACAGGAGTCCCTGAAGAGACTATAAACACAAAAAGAAGCTTATATAAATGTGTGTGGAGCATGGGATGGGGAGAGAGTGCTGGTGGAAATGTGTTAGGCCCTATACCTCGGGTAATGTTCCAGCACAGGTAAATGCTTCTTCTGTGGGTGTCCAGAGTAGATCCCTTGATTTGGATGCAGTGTTCTTTTACCATATTTACTCCTTGTGTGGTTTCCTCTGCTCTTCCTGCCACGTCCCCCCACTCTTGATGGCTGTGGTGGTGATGGTAGTGATGGTGGTAGTTGTAAAGACCACGGTGGTGGGGATGATGGAAGTTGTGATAATAATGGTGGTTATAATGATATTGGTAAGTCGGTGGTGGTTAATATTTTTTTAGCACTGTCTCAGTGCCGGGCCCTGTTATAAGCAGTTCTATCTGATGTCTATTCCCTTGTTTAGGTCAGAAACCTAGAAATCTTTGGTTGTTCCTTTTTTCCATGTACTCCATCAAACTCTCAGCAGGTTTTGATCAGCTCTACCTTCAAAATCCATCTCTGTTTTGCCTCTCTGGCTTTCATCTTTGCTACCAATGTAGGTCAACTTACCTTCCTCTTTCACCTGTCTCCTGCCAGAGCCTTCTCCCTGGGCTCCCTGCTTCCATTCTTGCCTCTTATAATCCATTCACACAGCAGGCAGCGTGGCCTTCTAAAATCATACATCCCTTCCTCCTCAGAACCTTCTTCATGGCTTCTCCTCCCACTGACATTAAAATCCAAGACCTGTGGCCACAGCCTTGATCCCCGAGATATCTATCTTACTGGCCTCATCTCCTGCCACTCTCTGGTGCTTATTCTTCTCTGATCATTCCACCCTCTTCCTGATCCTTAAGTCGCCAAACCCTCCAACCTTAGCTCCTCCCCGCAGGGCTTAGCATGGCTTGTTCTCTATTTCACTGAGGGCTCCCCTCAAACTCAGCTTTCTCAGAGATGACTTCCCTGGCCGTTCTCTATAAAATAGCAGCCCGCCCTCCTCCATCCCTCACCTTTCCTCTACCCCGTTAACCTGGTTTATTTTTCTTCACAGCACTTACACTCTGTCATCATTTTACAAAGCTTTATAATGTATCTGTGGGGGAGTTTTCCTCTCTAGAACATAAACTTCATAAAGACAGGGACCTCCTCTGAGTTTTCACCTCTGTATTCTCACAGTCTAAAATAGTGCCTGGCTCACAGTAGAGGCACCATAAATATTAGTTGAAGGAATGAACAAATGATAAACTTGTATAATAAAAAAAAATAACCCTAAGATTTATATTTCCTCTTATGGGGAAATTGAGGCTTAGAGAGAGAAGTTATGCCCTAGACCGTGGAGAGAAAAGCAAAGGACTTCAGTTTTCCTAAGAAACTGGTTTGTAACTCACTTGAATTTCTCATTCAAAGCTGACTCTGGCGGGCCTCATCCGATGTTTGCCCAACGATGCGATCCTTGGCATTGGTGGTGTGCAAGATGTTTTAGATGATTCATGGACATTATTATTGAACACAGTGTGAATTTACTTTTTTTTTGGCAATGGAATTTTTAAATTTTTTATTTTATTCTTAACAGTGAGACAATTTACATGGTGTATAAATTCACCAACTTAAATTGTATAATTCAGTGCTTTTTAGGATGTTCACAGAGTTGTGTAACCATCACCACCATCAATTTTAGAACATTTTCATCACTCCAGAAAGAAACCTCATATGTATTAGCAGTCACTTCACCCTCTCCCTCCACCCCGCCACCCCCCACCCCCAGCCCTAGGCAACCACTAATCTAATTTCTGTTTCTATAGATTTGCCTATTCTTGTCATTTCATATAAGTGGGATCATACAATATTTTGGTTTCTGGCTTCTTTCACTTTAGCATAATATTTTCAAGATTCTTCCATGTTGTAGCATGAATCAGTACTCCATTTCTTTTTATGATTGATCTACTGCATGGATATACCACATTTTATTTATTCATCATTTGATGGACAAAAAAAGTGGTTGTTTCCACTTTTGGGCTGTCATGAATAATGCTGCTATGAACATTTGTGTACAAATCTTTGTGTGGACAAAATGTTTTCAATTCTCTTGGGTATACACCTAGTAGTAGAATTGCTGGTCTATGTGGTAACTCTATGTTTAACATTTTGAGGAACCATCAAACTGTTTTCAAAGGTGGCTCCACCATTTTACATTCCCACCAGCTGTGGATGAGGATTCCAGTTTCTCCACATCCTCACCAACACTTGTTATTGTCTGTCTTTTTAATTATAACCTAGTGCGTGTGAAAGTGAATTCACTTTTCTGTTTCCCTTTTTAACAGAGAAGGTAGGCCCTCAAGACTGTGAGCAAGGAGACCACAGGGTCTAAGTAGAATTTCATGACATCGTTTGACCTTTATTGTATTTTTAAATAACAAATCACTTTTCCTTTACTTCCCCTTTATTTTAAAATGAGGGCATTATGTAGTCTTTTAAAAAACAGCTTTATTGAGATATAATTTACATCTGACACAAATCACCCATTTGAAGTATGTAATTCAGTGACTTTTTAGTATATTCACAGAGTTGTGCATCCATCACCACAATCAATTTTCAGATATTTTTATTACCTCAAAAGGAAACCCCACACCCCTTAGCCATCATCCCTCAAGGCCTCCTTACCTCTAGCCCTTGGCAACCACTAATCTACTTTCTATCTGTGTTGGTTTGCCTATTCTGCACATTTTATGTATTTTTAAAAAAATGGTTAACTTCCATTTATAGCAAAGTATATTGGTTTTCCTATGGAAATATAAAGTTTCCCTTTAAAATAAATGTATTAAAATAAAAAATTTATAAGTTTAGACAATATAAAATATTGTGAGTGGCATGTACAGAAGAGGTAAAAATTGCTACGATGGTCAGCAGTGCCCAGAGATTGGGCACATGTCCTCCCGGTAGAATGCACATGGCCAGTGTTTGGGAGATGGCTGATAGATGTCCTGGGACTAGACTGGTCCAGAGAAACTTCATCTTTGGACTAGAACAGAGGGAGCCTGAGCGCCTACTAGGCCCACATATCCACATCATCAAAGAGCACCCCCCACCAGGGAGCTATGTGACTTTGGTTAAGTTTAGTGCATTCTGCTTCAGTGGCCCAGGTTTGGGGGTTTAGATCCCTGGTATGGACCTACACCACTCATCAAGCCATGCTGTGGTGGCGTCCCACATACAAAATAGAGGAAGATGGGCAAGATGTTTGCTCAGGGCCACTCTTCCTTACCAAAAAAAAAAAAAAAAATCACCTCAAACAGCCCACTAAGGAGACCACAAGGTGTCCCTTTCATGCACCCTCTACTGTACTTGTCTGACCAAGAGCTACCTTGAGTTGGTGTTGCTCAGTTCAGGGTCAATCTTTGGCTCATCAATAAATATAACTTTAACCTCTGTTGATCTTACTTGCTTTAAGAAAAGAAGTGCTTGTGTGTTTGTACCTTTATTTATTCCTGTGATTTCAAAATTATATGAATAAAGGAAACAGGGATTATTTTAATGTTACTGCCCTGAAAATTTATTTATGTATAGTGTGTCATTTGGCAGAATATTTACAAGTTTCTGTTGACCTTGCTCATTGAGTACAGCTACTAAATATTATGTAATAAAAAGAATTTTGTCATAACGGTAAAAAAAAAAAAGAAAGACCTAATAAGCCCTACTTCAGAGGGTCGTGATGAGGACTAAATGATGGGTATGTGAAAAGGATTTAGAGCACTCCTTAACACAAAGCAAGTGCTCATGAAGTGCTCGCTGCTGGCTGATTATAGTCACATCCACGAGAAAGCTCTGAGTCTACCCGTCCCTCTCCCCACCCAATTCTGTCGCCTCCTTGTTGCCTCCTCTCTGCCGCTGCTGCTTTGCCTTCGCAAGCAGAGACTTTGCTGGGAGAGCAGCCCCCTCTGAGAGCAAGGAAAAAAGCCTTCTGCACTTGAGGATATTTGAGTAGCTGCGTTCTCCTGCTGAAATAGCCCAGCTAGCTTTCAAGTTAGAAACACATTGCCCTTAACCGAGTTTACAAAACCACAGGTTACCCCTTTCTGTTTTTGTAAATTGCATCAAATCAAACCCTGAAAGCCAAATTCCATGGGGGCTGAGTGCCTTTGTTATCAGTTCAGCAAGTATCCTTGGACGTGGACATGATTCCATACCCCAGTGCTTGGCATGCATCAGCAGACCAGAAACACGAGGAATGTTTTTTTTAAAAACCATTATACAAGTAAATTGGGATTTTAAAAATACATTTTTACATGTTTTTCTTTGCTTGGATCAACCATATGTTAAAGTAAGCTTCACCTATGGCAACAGTTCTCATCTGAGGCTTATTATAGCTTAATAAAAGAGTATGTGGGTGGTGAACAGAACTTCGCGCAGAGCTGCTCGAAAATCGGAACTAATGGCTTTTGTCTTTTTACTTGTTGATCTAACATGGTTTGATTTTTGCCTGGATTATGGATGAGTGAAGCCAAGTCACCATTGGTGCAGGACCTAAGCTAGGCTCTGTCAGTGTCCAAGGAGAAGACATCATTTAGGGTGGGGCCCAGGAGGGGACAAAAGGACCCAGGACTCAGACTCCCTGGGTTCTGATCCCAGCTCTACCACCACTTAATAACTATATGAAAATTATGAGTTATTAGGCCCTCCAGACTTTAGGTTTCTTCATCTGAAAAATGGGGATGATAACAACTAGCTCACAAGATTGTTGTAGGTCAATGAACTATTGCGTGTGACATTCTTTGCATGATGCTTGGCATAGAGCTAACCCACCTGCCATTATTGATATTACTGTTGTTTTCCCTCATTTCTGGAGACAGTGAAGAATTTGACTCTGTTGGATATATCTGAAATGCCCTCTGATGTCTAGCCGAATTGCAATTAATTGCCACACTGTCCTCCTCTCTGTTTCTTGAACATATCAACTTTTCCCACCTCAGAGCCTTTGCACTTGCTGCACTCCCTCCCCAGCCTGCCCTTTCCCCGGCCCTTCACCTGGCAGCTCCTTGTCAATATTCAGGTCTCTCCTTAATGTCTCTATTCCAACCTCAAATGCTCTGTCATCTCCCCGTGTTTCTTTCCTTCACTGCACTTGCTTCATTTATTATCTTGTTCATGTATTTGTTTCCTTGTCTATTTGTCTGTCTCCCCCACTAGAAGGTAAGCTCCATGAAGGCAGCATCCTTATCTGCCTTGTCTGAGGTCGGATGATCACCTCCTAGCTCATTGCCTGGCACATAATAAGCACTGCTGAAATATCTGTTGAATTTCAATGTACGACTTGGAGTTCAAATACGGAGTTTCCTAAGTGGTGGGACGTGAAGCTTTAGAATAAGTCTTACGCTAGCAAGGCTGCCATAATGTTTTAAAAGGCTTATGTTCTGAATTTCAGTGTTACCTCTCTCCAAACTTTCCCCTTGATCCACCTTGATGTCATCAGGAGGAAGGCAGACAGGGTGACAATGACTGTTGATGCAGATGACTAGAACTGGTTTAAAGGCCATCAGAGGATTTAGTTTTCATGCCAGAATATAGGAAACCCTATTTCACCTTTAGCAAAATGCAGACAAATGGATGGATGGTGTTACCATTGTTTCAGCCAGTTAGTCGATGTGTCAAGGGAACAATTGCAAAGGTTATAATGAAAATTTTAGTGCCTTGGATGACATGGCCATTTAGGGAGGAAGAACATCCTTCTGGGGCATACGCGTCAGTAGGTCCATGTTGCTCTATTTCTAGTTTCCCTGGATCATTGGAGATAGGGATAAAGAAGGAAACTAATCATTATATATATTATTAATTGCTTATAGTAATAAATACTATGGAGGAAAGATATGGTTTCCATAAGAGAGATCATCGTTGCAGGAAACCTACTTTAGACTGGATGATCAAAATACATGAATGAATCCCTTAGAGAAGGTGAATATGGTTTCCTATATTTTGGCATGAAAAATAGGTACTCTGATGGCCCTTATACATGGTTCCTTGCCCTTCCATTTCTGGCAGAGGGCAGAGGGAGCAACATTGATTCTTTAAGAACCCAGGCGATCTCTCTCTTTCTCAGACTTGTGGTGGATGCTCAGTTCTCTTCTTGCTCCAGTTCCTTCCCCTCCTTGTCTCCTTCAGCTGATAGAAATGACTGTCATGTCATGCAAGGCACAGAAGGGGCTTGGAACTGATGGATGGCCAGCTACAGGGGCACATTAATAAGAAATAAAATCCTTCTGGGAGGAAGCGAGGATAATGATGGCTTCTGGGTCACGTGCTTGGCAGAGCACAGACTTGCTTGCGGTGTTCCAGAAGCCTCCAGAACAGATCCTTAGTGCTGTTTGGAATTGCACAGAAAGGCAGATGTTTTGGCAAGTGGCTACTCTTTCTCCCAGCCATTCACCCAGCCCAGCTGGGGCCCTTGCACTTCAGAGGTGGGAGAGCAATCACTTGAGTATACGTTCTGGCAGTATCTTCCGGACACAGTGTGCATATTTGTTCATTGATATTTGTTTATTTCTTTAAATCTACTTCTGTCTAAAATGCACAGATTTACTTGAGGGCTGACTATGTGCCAGCATCTGGATTAGGCACTTCACAGAAGCCTCACCACAGCGCTATGAGGGGTGCAATTTGGAGCATGGTTCCCTCTTTCAGATGGGGAAATTGATGCTGGAAGAGATTCTGTTTACCAGGGTCTTATAGTTAGGAAGCAGCTGAGCCTAGGGTTGCACACAGTCCTTTTTCTTAACCACTGTGCCGTCTCATTCTTCACAAGTGTCACATGCTCAGTGTAAATAGTTAGAAAATAGAGATGTGGGAAAAGAAATTTAAAGATATACCTGTAGATCGCTCCTAATTCTGCTTCTGGTACCCACTCATAAGTCTACTAATCAGCGTTAAGTTTTTGCTCTCTACACTCTATCTGGGTGTATGTATTTCTGCATGTGTACAATGTATACTTTTATAAAATATCGAATGCATGTACCTATATATGAATATGTGATTATAACTTGCCACTTTTTTAATAAACAGCCAATAATTTCTTCCCATATCAATATATATCTACATGTCATTTTAATAACAGCATAATATTCTAAGCATCATGTCTACTGCAATTTCTTTCCCCAAATCCCTATTACTGGACACTCACTGTTCCCTCCCTCCTGGATGACAAGAAGAAGCATCCTGTGGTACAGTCTTTCACTATTTTAAACTACTACTGTGGATTTTTTTTTTTTTTTGAGGAAGAGTCACCCTGAGCTAACATCTGTGCCAATCTTCCTCTATTTCTTGTACATGGGACACCACCACAGCACGGCCGCTGATGAGTGGTGTACGTCCACCCCCGGGAACCGAACCTGGGCTGCCAAAATGGAGCAGGGTGAAGTTAACCAGTAGATCATGGGGCTGGCCCCTGTAGACATTTTTGTACATATGTCTTTTTGAACTTATCATTCTACAGGATAATTTCTAGAGCGGTAGCTACTCCTACCACAAAGGACATGTCAGGATAATTACATGATCACAGACAATCAGACCTTGAAAGAATATAGTTTTAAGCATTTAACCTGGCTCTCTGCTTCCTGGATTAGTAAATGCTGGTTGGCTGGCTGCCTGCAGCTTGCAAGGAGCAATCCAGTAGGGTAGACAGAGTTTGAAGCTTGGTGTTATAACGTGATATGATATGTGAAATAGAAGTATGCTCAATATATAGGACAGAGAAAGGTTGCACCTACCCAACTCCACCTGAGCATCAGGTGCTTCTCATATGAAGAGCGGGGAGGATGAGCAGTTTAGGCTTACAAAGTGAGGTGTATTAGGTAGAGTGGCCAATGATAGAGCCAGAAAAATAGCCAGGAGTCATATCAGAGAGGGGTTGGTGTGTATCATTGAGAAGGTTAGGGCCAACCTCTGGATTTCATACCAGATGTGATGAGGGGAACCTTGGAAAGGCTCTAGGGGGGCAATTTGCATTTTAGAAGATTCCTTCTGGCCAGGTTGTGGGGCAGACAAGGTTGGAGACAGAGAAATGAGTTGGAAGGAGGTGCAGTTTTCTAGGTGAGAATGGTCTAATTTTCTAGGTTGTAGGGGTCTAGATGCATGCAGTGGTGAAAGAGTGAGAATGCAGAGGCTGGACATCAGGCTGTTTAGATTAAGGGCCTCATCCTGGATATGGAACTAAGCTTATGGGAGGATATGACCCTTGAAGTTCTGTCCTAAAGTGTGCATGTATACAAGATGTTGTTAAAAATGTTTACATTGGGGGGGCTGCCCCATGGTGTAGTGGTTAAGTTTGGTGTGCTCCACTTTGGCAGCCTGGGTTTGTGGGTTGGGATCCTGGGTGTGGACCTATACACTCATCAGCCATGATGTGGTGGTGACCCACATATAAAATAGAGAAAGATTGGCACAGATGTTAGCTCAAGGCTAATCTTCCTTAAGTCACAAAAGAGGAGGATTGGCAACAGATGTTAGCTCAGGGTGACTTTTCCTCAGCAAAAAAAAAAAAAGTTTACATTGGTAAGACTTGGATGCTGGGTGTAGACAAGCTGTAGAGTTGTACCTGTTTATTCTGGCTAAAGTTATAAGATTTTCAAAAGGATCCCCACATATTGGGGTGATGAAAGTCTTCTAAAACTGGATTGTGGTTACACAACTTGACAAACTTACTAAAAATCAATTTGTACACTTAAAATGGGTGAATTTTATGATATATAAATTATACATCAATAAACGTTAAAAACAGGGAGAGGTCCCCATAGTCCAAAGCCACTAAACTCTGAGTGTTGAATTAAGATGTGATGGTTCATTTAATATGTCAACTTGACTAGGCTATGGTGCCCAGTTGTTTGGTTAAAGACTAGTCTAGATGTTGCTATGAGGTATTTTTTAGATGTGATTGATGCTTACAATCAGTTTACTTTAAAGTAGATTACCCTCTATAATGTGGGTGGGCCACGTTCAATCAGATGAACGCCTTAAGAGAAGAACTGAGGTCCCCTGAGAAAGAAGGAATTCTGCCTCAGACTGCAACATAAAAACTCTGCCCGAGTGTCCAGTCTGCCCTACAGACCTCAGACTCCACCCGGCAATACTGACCCTTATCTGAATTGCCAGCTTGCCAGCCTGCCCTATGAATTTCAGACTTGCTTGCCCCCAGAATCATGTCAGCCAGTTCCTTTGGAGAACCCTGACTGATATGTAAGGTAAATTGAAATATTTTAATTGCTTTAATTTTTTAAGTCCTTGTCACTGTAGAAAGCGTATTCTGGCCTGCTATTCACAGGTGTGCTATTAACCATTTGCATGCGTCCAGACCGTATCTGGACCTGGTCGCTATGGTTTATATTGGGAGGAGTTGGGCAGAAACCTGGAGGGTCCTGAACCTGCTCCATGCAGAGTTAGTGTCAGCTCCAGTGCACCTTCAGTGGGTGGGCAGGCCATATAGCCTGGCTCGTGATGGTGGTCTGAGAAAGGCGGGCAGGAGGCAGGACAGCCCACTGGCTGCCTCTTGTATGGTGAAGGACTCAACTGAATCACGGCGCAAGGTGGTCCCATGTGACTGTGGCTCTCAGAAACCCAGCCACCTCCCTTGGCCTGCAGTCCGAGTATGTGTTTTGAAAGAAGGCACACTTGTGATCAGCTGCAGCTCTGAGTTTTATTAAGCTTTGGCCAGAAACCATATGAAAATGACAGCTAGTCCTTGGATGCGTTCTGCTTCTCATCCTGCTAGGGTCCTGACTCACTTTGGGTTCACCTTGCAGCTTTGCGCTAAGGAAGCTTCTGTTTCAGTTTTTGCCGTGGCATGCAGGAACGGCAGGAGGAAAATCTAGGCAGACATTTCTAGGGAAAACTCGTGGAAGAGTGGAGCCTTCTTACACAGAACACACTGGAACTTAGGTCCACACTGGAATGATCCAGTCTTTATTGAATACCTACTATGTACCAGGAATTATGCTGGGCTTTGGGCTACTGTTGGTCCATACTTTTAATATAACCAAGCTTGCCATCTTGCTGCCCAAAGAACAAAGGAAGAGAACATATCCTCAGTTTGAAAATTGGTACAAGGTTCCATTCTGAGATGAAGAAAGGAAAAAAAAAACCCCGTTAACCACCTACATGGTTAACCTATAAAAGATTGCCCAGCTCTGGCACCTGAGAGTCTTGGATAGGGACCCAGGCATGGTCCACATGTTGGTATTTAGTATTGTCTGGATGCTAAAATATTTGAGAAGGTCACGGAATGGTTTCCTGGAAAGTCGTCGTAGAATTGTGTGTAGTTTCTGCTACTTACCAGCTCTTTGGCCTTTTCAAGTCTTTATTCTTGTTGGGGGAACGGTCCTTGTTCCTTCATCTGTAAAATCCTCCTTCTCACAGTATTGTGGCAAGGAGCAGAGGAAATAATGGCCATTCAAAGAATTTGGATGGGGATATTGTGGGCTGAGCACTAACAGCCAGGTTTTAATAGTCCAATAAATGCTCCCTGATCTTGGTGAAATTGCATACTAAGGAAGGAAATGGACCTTCAGCAGGGTGTGTACGATTGTGAGTGTGTGTGTATGAGTGAGCATGTGTGTGTGTGTGTGAGCCTGTGTGTTAAAGAGAGGTGTTGTCATCAAAGAAACATGTTTTGACAACTGAAAGTAATTTAGAAAAAACATCCACCCTTTTCTTGCTTTTCTCAAACCTTGTGAAGGAACACAGTGCTTTAGAAAACCTATTTTCCCCACCATCTTGGATTTTGTCCTGGATCACACATCTACTTCCCTCACACATTGTTGGTTGCCTTCCATCTCTCTCTTCCAGATTGTTCTAGAAATTCCTCAGAAAACACTCTTCCCTTAGACCCCACATCTCTTCTGTTTCTCCTTCCCCACTTTCTCTCAATCCAGCTTCACAAAGGCCTAAACTAGTCCCCTAGAGAATGGAAACCCTCTTCAGCCCTCAGACCACGGACGTCAGATGCGGTACATTGAGGGTATAAGATGGAGATGAAGAAGTCGGTGTGACGAAGCCAGAACTTGTGTCTGTAGGAGGAGGAAGGCTAGAAACATTTGTACATCAATATTTGTCTTGTCACATGGTTACCTATACCTAATGCTGCATTCTGGCCTCACTATGGGAGCCCACAATAAGGGCCACCCACTCTACCTGGAGAAGTCACGGGAAACCTCGCAGAGGAGGTCTCGGAGTTGGGTCTTAGAGGAGGTGTACAAGTGTATTAGTATGGCAGCATGAAGCAGGGTGCTGGGAATTAGGGAAGAGAAAGACCTGTGCACCTGGAATGTCGGGGACGCAGAAGGAAGAAGCTGGAAGATGAGTCTGGACAGGTTCTTTGAGATCTGTGTGTGGCATGAGCTAGCTCTGCAGAGAAGAGCTCCATTCCTTGTCGCTGAAGCCTCCTTACACCTGCTAGTTGGCTTCCAAGTGGTCCCTCCCATGACCACAAAGGGGAGGTGGATGAGATTGTTGCGGCCAATTCTGGGCAACCATCTCCATCCTGTAAAAACTGCAGACCTACACTAGCAGCATCTTCTTTGTTCACAAAGGCGAGTGTTCAGTGTTTATTTCCTTGATTTCTCAATCATATCACTTTGGGTTGCAAGTGGCAGAAACCTAACTTAAAGTAACTGATGCTGAAGAGAACATTGGCTCATGTAGCTGAGCAGTCGGTGGTGGGGAGAGGATGCATAGCACCAGGCCTGGACACTGGGGGTGTAATGATTTCAGCAGGAATCTGTCTGTCTTTCTCTCTCTGCTCTTCTTGTTCAGACAGACCCTCTTCTTGTGGTGGCAGGAAGCCCCCGGTTTACATCCTATTAACACAGTACCCCAGGGAAAGAGAGCTTTTCTTTCCCAGTCATTCCTGCAAGAGTCATGTGATTGGCTTTCCTTGTACTGAGGTGGGGCACACACCCATCCCTGAACTCTCTGGCCAGGAGGATGGACTGTGCTGATTGGCCAATCCTGGCTTATTTGTACTGAGATGGCAGCTGCCCAGCCTACTCAAACCTCGTGAACTGAGAGGGAGGGGAGGGCGGCTCCCCAGAGGCCAGCCTAGGTGCTGTTCCCAGATGTGGGAATGGATCTTGAGGAGACTAAAACAACAGATGCCCACAACATATAGCTTCCTTTTCATCTCATGTTATCGCACTGCAAGCAATGAGAAAAGTGACCTACACCAGAGATAATGAACATAGCATTGTTAGGGCTTTTTATGGAGGGGAGGGGTAGAATGACTTCAGGGAGTATATGTGCAGCAGGAAAAATGATTTGAAATGAAGCCCAGCTTCTTATTGGTTTTTTAGTATCTTGTTTGCTGAGGCGAATTAAGCCAGAAGAGAACTTGATTGCGTCTGATTGCCTGTAAAAGTGTTCAAAAGACATTTTTATGACACAATTTAGATGAGTAAACAGCCAGGAGGTGAGTGCCACCCTCCAAGGTAATAAACAGAAAGAGAAAGTCTGCCTTCAGATTGCATTTCTTCGGCTCTTGCCAGGGCAGCCTGTGTTCATTGCTTAAACTATGGAGAAGTTGTGTTAACTCAGGACAGATGGTGCTTAATACTGACCACACATGAAGACCAGTGGCCCCAGGCTCCAAGTGCAGGCAGAAGGCAAGACAGATTTGCTTCCATATGGGATGAATACCATTCGATGCTTGGAAGCTGTGCTTTAGGAGTGAAACTGTGGAATTATCTTGGCTAGGTAGATATTATTGTTACTCTTGGTAATTTTAATAACCGTTTTAGAGCAGGGCTTTACCATTTACCTAATGCTTTCAGGCACATCTATTCACTTTATCATCACAATAATCATGCATGATAAAATTGGTTCATCTCTATTTTTTATGGATAACAAATGACTGACTGAAGATCACAAAGCTGTATTATACTGGGGCCAACACCTGAGCATTTGTATCCATACCTTTGACTCAAAATCCAGGACTGTTTTGACCATTCCATAATTACTTGTCCAACAGTCCTCCTCAGTTATTAGTGTTGCATTTCCTTATATGCCCATCAGTGCAGGCATCAGAATTGAACTGCCCCATTTCAAGTCTCAGCTCACGTCCTCTACCCAGAGGGGTCCCAGTAATCTTCCTCAGCCATCCTTGACCCTGTTCTTTAATCTCCAAAGTGTATGCACATGGTGGTCCAAAAGGATAATCCTGAAAATATTAACACTTCTATTAATATTTACTTATTTATTTATTCATTTATTTATTTATTTTGTGAGGAAGATTGGCCCTATGCTAACATCTATTGCCAATCTTCCTCTTTTTGCTTGAGGAAGATTGTTGCTGAGCTAACATCTGTGCCCATCTTCCTCTATTTTGTGTGGGAAGCTGCCACAGCATGGCTTGATGAGCAGTGCTAGGTTCATGCCCTGGGATCCGAACCTGTGAACCCCGGGCCGCCAAAGTGGAGTGAGCCCACTTAACCACTATGCCACCCTTAATATTTATTTTTAAATAACTAAACTTCACTAATCTTCAAGAACTTTTTATTTCAAAAGAAAGTTGCAAAACTAGTACAGAGAGTTCCTGTATACCCTTCTGCCAGCATCCTCTAAGGCTAATATCTTACAAAATGATTGTACAATCATCAAAATCAGGAAATTAACATTGACCCAATGTTATTAACTAAGCCACAGACCTTATTCAAAATTCACCAGCTTTCCCACTATTGTGTTTGTTTCCTATCCTGGATCCTCTCCAGGATCTCACATTGCATTTAGTTGTCATGTCTCCTTATAGTCTCCTACTCTAATCTGTGACAATTCCTCCATCTTTGTCTTTCACAACTTGGACACATTTGAATAGAACTGGTCATTTGTTTTATAGAGTGTCCCTCAATTTGGGTTTGTCTGATGTTTCTGCATGATTGGATTGAGGTATGCCTTCTTGACAAGAAGACCGCAGAAGTGATGCTGTGTTCTTCTCAGTGCATTGTATCAGGAGGTAGATGATATTGATGTGTCTTCATATTGGTGATGCTAATTTTGATGACGTGTTTAAGGTACTGACTGCTAGATTTCTCCACTATAAAGTTACCATTTCTCCCTTTACATTTTAATAAATACTTGTTGGGAGACACTTTTGAAGTTATGCAAATATCCTGTTTCTCATCATGCTTTTGCCCACCAATTTTAGCCTCTGTTGATGATTTTTGCTTGCAACAATTATTACTGTGGTATTTGCCTAATGAGCTTGACTAAAATTTAACAAACAATCCTCCTTAGTGCTCTTACTCAGATATCGTGTTATATGGTCATGTGCTATGGTGGTATATATTTTTCTGTTTTCTTTTCCTGTTTCTCTTCACATGCGTGCATATTTTTACCCACTTAAAATAATAGTTCATGGACAATTTTATAAATACCTTTTAAAAAAAGAAACACAAAAAGAATTTTTTGGAAGCATATAGACTTTTGGACTTATAGCATTGACAGGAGGCTGGAGAATCGAGCTTGGATCTCCAAGGTCATGCAGGAGGACCCAAGGAAAAGACAACGTTTTGCTTGTCATTGCCCACTGGAGTCGCAGTCCAACCTTGCCTATTTCACTTAAGCTATGTCATAAGCATTTCTGCATGTTTCCAGTATTACCAGTTACCATTTTTAACACCTGTATTATATCCCAAGTACTACAGTTGGATGTTTTCTTTGTTCCAAGTTTAATAGGTGATGCATTAATAAATATCTTCATGCCCAGTGTTTCTGAAACTTGGCTGCACACTGGAATAACCAAGAGAGTTTTCAGAAATACTGATGTCTGGGTCCCACCCCCAGAGATTCTGATTTGACAGGTGTGGCTGTGGCCTTGGCTTAGGGATTTTTTAAAAGGTCTCCAAAGATTCTAGTGTGTAGCAGAGTTTGAGAACCACTGGTCTAGAAGCTTCTTTGGCCTGTGCGACGTGTGTTTTTTTATACATGAAGAATCTGTATTTATGACTTCCTGTTGACCACAGAATCTTCTGCTTTTTCCTCTCCGTTAGACCTAAACAACACAAACATTCACACTCAGAGGCATTTGCACGTGTAGGCAGGCTAAGATCACTTACAAGTTTTGTTTAATCCTTGCAATTTAATATTCAAGGGGTAGCTTGAGTTTGAAATAAGTGTTCCTCTTAAAGTTGAGGAAGTGCAATAATAATAATAATTTATTCAATTCTTACCATGTCCCAGGCACTGTTCAAATAGTCTTATTTGATCTCATTTACTAGTAACTTATTTGCTCAAAGAGATGATAATTAACTTGTCCATTGTCATACAACTGGTGAGCACAGAGCTGGGAATTCAATCCAGTTTTGTCTGCCTGATGCTGAAGCTAGCTGGCTTGATCATTGCATTTGGTGTTTGATCAGCTCTGTAAGTATTCACGTGCAGGAGATACAAAGGAGATTTTGTTTCATTTCAGTCCCAGCCAGGCACTGACCACACTACCAGGTGAAGCAGCGTCTAGGTGCAGAGGGACCATAACAGCATTGGTGATTGGCGGCAGCCCCTCATCCAATACTTACCTGTCTCTTTATGATGCCGTGCCTGTGAGGTAGGGTAAGCTCCATCAATGTTTTGTGAAGTTAGGTTTATGAATGAAAAAGTCAAATAAAACAGCCTTTCGTTAACAACAGCGAGGTGAAGGAAAGTCGCTGTTGATTTTCACTCCAGCAAAGAATGAACCCTTCAAGGCAAATTAGCTTAGATTCAGTGTCCCAGAGCTTCTGCAGCTAATTCTGGGCATGCTATGAAAAACAATTCAGCTCCTTCTTGTTTGTCATTCCCAGTGAAGGTGTTTGTTTTGAGGGGCGCTGCTAGAGGGATCTTATCAACGCTATTCCAGGTCTCTAATTGAATCTTGTATGGTTAACATTGGATTCTTTATTCTGTTGCCTCTGGAACACCCACATTTCTGTGACTTTGCAGAGCTCAACTACTCACTCTGTGCCTAGTGAATTTCCCCAAAACAGAAATGTTTCTAAAGAATTAATGCCCAGCTCTGTCACAAGGTGATCCTTTCCTCCTCAGGCCGCTGAGCTCCTGCATGCTGAGTTTCCGTCCCGTTCTATGAGAAGCTTGCTGAGGTGTCTTGCTCAGGGGGCATAGCAGCATGGTGTGGGCCAGCATCCTGCAGTACCAATTTCCATGCCTCTTGAGAAGCAGATTAGGGGAAGTGATGGATGCTGAAATCGGTTCTGACAGATCTCTAATCTTCTTTCTAATTGAAAGCTGTTGTTGGAGGTGGTTGTTAGTGGTGCCTCTTGTAGGAATTCAGTTTCCATCCGCCTCTGAGCCCTTGGAGCTTTCTTCTCCCACTGGCATCTGTGGACTCTGGCTACTAAGCAATGAGAAGAAGGACAGCACATAGGACGAGCGGTTCAGCAATAATTGTGTTCTAATCTGGGGAAGAAGAGGCAGGTCCCTCTTCTATAGGTGGAAATAGATTCTCTGGCATTAACCTTCACTGGTTACTTTTGGATCAGCAGTAAGAAGATGAAGTTAAGGGGGAAAAACAAGATTAAAGGACGGGAGCAAAACCTATTCTCTTTTTCACAAATGATGACTATTTGCTTTCAAAGTGCCTTCCAGATGGGCAACGGATATGAACAAAAAGTGCAGAGAAGCTGAATCCACATGGCACATAGGGATTTTAAAAGTTCAGCTCATCAGCAATGAAAGCAGTGCAAATTAAAACAAGAAAGAGATAGCATTTTACCTATTAAATTCACAAAGTTGTTTTTTGTTGTTGTTGGGTTTTTGTTTTGTTTTGTTTTGTTTTGAGTTGCCAATGATAATACTGACTGCTGAAGGGTGCTGGGCAATAGGCACTTTCATACACTGCTAGTGGGAATACACATTGGTGCAAAATTTCTGGCAAGATATTATGAAAAGCCTGAAAAATATTCATGCCCTTTGATTCAATAATGTCATTTCCAGAAATTCTTACTAAGGAAGTAATAACCAAGAAGAAGAACGAGGAGGAGGAGGGGGAGGGGGAGGAGAAGAAACTGTATCACTCAAGTACTAACAATGTTCTTTTTTTCCCATAATTGCAAACTGGAAGTAACATAGATATCTAGCAATAAGGTTATGAAACATTCTAGCAAGAGAGGACTGAAATATTAACGTATTGAAATAATGTAGCCATTAAGAGTGATGTTTACTAAGATTTTGATGATGTGGGAAATGCTTGTGATATATTGTAAAGTTGTGTGTTTAGTTTGTTTCTCATTATTTTTACAAATAATGTGTATAAGTTAAAAAAAAAAAAAAAGGAACTATTCCAGAATGTTAACGATGGTGGTGTCTGGGTAGTGGAATTTTCTTTCCCTTTTTTTTCAAAAGAACTTTCTGTGTATACTTAGCTTGTTTAATTCTGCTCTGTTCTGCATTTATTTAGCCAATTAATATTTATTAATTGCCAGTTGTATATCAGCACTGATTTATTATAGCACTATTTATCTTAGAAGTGTTTTTACTTTTACATATACATAGATTGATTACAATATTGAGAGTTGCTTTCTCAGGGCTGTGGGTGGAGTGTGAGTTTCTGCTGATAAGGACTAATGAACCCTCCTGTACTTTGCACAATATGAACCTGCTTGTGAAAAGGAGGATGAGAGAGAAATCATCATTTTCCTTCTGTCATTGTGTCATGGTCTCATGAACACTAGGGACTCATGACACCTGGAAGAGGGCCTATATTAAATGGTGCTAGAGGTGCCATGAAAGTGCCAAGGAAACCTATAAACAATGGATATTAAACGTGCCAGAGCTACACAGAGTGACTTTTATATTCGGGGGAAGGATATTTATTTTTGAAATAAGGAAGGAAGGATGGGAACGAGAAAGGAGGAAAGGAAGGGAGGGAAGGAGTTTTCCCAGTGAACTCTTTATGTTACACATTGGTTTCAGGTGATTGTCTTGGACCTGCTGGACAAGTGTGGTTTTGAAACTGAGTCAGGTGGGTCCATGATTTTAGTTCTCATTGTAGATTGTAGATGTCACCTAGGTGATAGCTGGTAGGATAGAGGAAAAATCACTGTGTCACATCAAAAGAGCTTTCTCTTGTGAAAGTTCCTCTGGGCTATGGGCCTTGTCTAACCTTGAATGACCCTCAACTGCTTGTGGCTCAGTTTCCTCATCCGTAAGTTAAGGATTTGAAAAATAATCTTTGTGGTCCCTTAACTTTCAGTGATTTTGTGGCCCCATATAAGTTGTCTGGAGATCTTCTGAACCTTCCAAGAGAAGGAACCAAGCCTTATTCTGCTAGTATCCCTTGACTGAGCATGCTTCTCTTGGCATACATAAGGCTTCCACGAACTGTGGTTGGGTGCGTGATCAAGCAGAGTCAATGCCTGAGGATGTTTCTTGAGATACAGGAAGAGGTTTTGATAACTCCACAAATAGTTAGAGGTGAAAATAAGTGTATTGATGAAATTGGCTCTCATATATGAAGTGTTGTGCCTTGTCACACGTAATCCTCATAGCTTCCCTGAGAGGCAGGTATATCTATTATACCCATTTTACAGAGGTCTAGAGAGGCTAGGAGGGCATGTGAAGTCACGCAGCTGATAGGTGTCAGAGTCAAGAGTAGATTTTGGATCTAGCTAACTCAGAGATCTGTATACTTAATCTCCATCCATGTTCTCTCTCTCTGTCCTTTTACTACCGGAATCAATGAAATTCACAGAACATCTTAAGCCTCAAGTAAGTCGAAACAAAATGGCAGCCATAGGCAGCAGTAGACCCACAATGTGTTTGTCCCATAAGGGTTTTCTTGAAGAATGGGATCAGTTGCTAATGTTTACAAGTTGCCAGTTTTGCAGTAGGCTCACAGCATTGCAGCACTGGTTGGAACTCAGTAACTGGTGCCCTGTTCAGGTGGGGCATTTGCTGTGTGGTTTGCTGCCTAACCCATCTGACCTGCATCTCTTATTTACATTAGTTCTTCAGTTGAAAGAAAAAATCAACCTTTTGGATAGTGCAGAAATGGGACAGCCAATTCTTGAATGATTATAATCCAACCACAGCTGCAAGAGAATTGAAATTTCTGCAGATGCAAATACCTCCCCTTCCCCCTTTAAAAGTAACTGAATACCATGTCTGAAAATAAAAATGTGCAAAACAATGAATTATCAGGTACACACTGTGCAGAAGGAGTCTCTTATACTTACAAAAGGCTTTATCAGAATATTCCCTAAAATGATGAGCTCATTTAAGTTATGATTCTTTTTTGTGTGTGTGTGTGTGTCAGGAAGAGGCCCTGAGCTAACATCTGTTGCCAATCTTCCTCTTTTTGCCCAAGGAAGATTGTCACTGAGTTAACATCTGTGCCAATCTTCTATTTTATGTGGGATGCCACCACAGCATGGCTTGATGAGCAGTGCTAGGTCTGTGCCCTGGATCCGAACCCACTAACCCTGGGCTGCCAAAGTGAAGCATGTGAACTTACCCACTATGGCACCGGGCCAGCTCCCTGAATTATGACTCTTTTATACAGGCTTTGAATTTAGTGCAATTTCCTAGAAATGCCTCTGATACACAGAGTGAAGTCCCCACGTATTTAAATAGCTTTTATCCGCTCGAGGCGCCACAGCTGCTATGGCAATGTCTGGGGGTGGAGTGGTTGCAGTGTATATAGGTGCTAGCATTGCTTAATGTTTTTAGAGTCTAAGAAGTTTGGGTTCAAGCCCTGGCTCTTACATGTACTAGCTGTGCATGTTTGGGACACCTGATCAACCTCGCTGAGCCTCAGTTTCTTTTTTTGTAAAATGGAGTTTGAAGATGAAAGTATATGTGTGTGTAAAAATATACACACATACATGTATATGTTATTAATTTATATGTTTGCATATTATTATCTATATCACTTAAACATGGTGCCTGGCACATTGAAATAATGTGTCTTATTATAGCTTTTATTGTTTTTCTCTTTATGGTAATCTTTGAGAAAGTCTTTTTTTAATTCCTCTTGATCCTGACCTGACCACTTCCTAATATTTCTTGAAAAGCCTTATAATATCCAAGAGACCAGTGCCCTAGGGTAGGTGACTTTCCTTCTAGTGAAAGCAAGAGCAGGAGTAATTACCTGGGTTTAGAAAGAAGGAATCATTTGTGAGCAATTTCCCAGTGGTGGTGTTTGGAAATACCGTCAATCACTCAGTGAGGTTGCCTGCGGGTGAACTCCTGTGCAGAGGCGGGAGAACGCTGGGCTGCTCAGGGCAATGCCTCCTGCGACGGACTCGCTTCCTCCCAAGTCGTTATCCTCTTAAGTCTCCGCACACCACTTCTGTGCAGGAGGGAGGTGCCAAATGTTATTACTTGGAGGTGGGAGGATAAATAGAGGAACCTCATTCTGTCTCTTCTCCTCTCTCTATCACACCTTCCACTTTGTAGTTCTGATAATTCTTGTCATTTCTCTCCTCCTTCTTACTATTTTGTGCTGCTGGAAGGAAAGCACTCAGCTGGATAAAGCAGCAGAACTAATTCTCTTCTTGTCTCTCATGATAATGCCTTGAGTGCCCCATTCCTTACAGCACTGCTTCTCTTCTCTCAATATCCATTCTCCTGTCTTTATGCGGAAATTTAGGAGGACACATGATAAAGACTACATTTCCTAGCCTCCCTTGCAGCTTGGCAAAGCCATGGCCCTCAGCTCTGACCAATGGATGAGTTAAACTACTGGGTCATGTTCTTAGAAGGAGAAGGCAAGCCCTCCCCACCTCTATTTTCTCCTCCCCAGCTTCAGGAATGTGGCCATAGTGGCAATAAACCATCGTTGACTTGTGATGACGGCTACACTGTAAAGATGAGGGCACAACAGAGAAGGAGACTGGGTCCCTGAAACCATGGAATCTCCACATCAGCCCTGTCTGCATTTCCTCCGACTGTCAGGCAAGAGAAAAATAAACTTTCTCTTGTTTAAGCCACTGTTGTCTTGGTGTATGTGATGATTGACAGTCTAGGATCCCAACACATGTACCATTCCTTTCCAAGTGAAGATTTTGTCTAGATTCATAACTTATGAGCCAAAAGCATCCTGGGAGCATTTGGCAGTATGTGGCTGGATCCCTAGGGCACTGTCGAAGACTGGGTAGAAGAGTTGGGGGTTAGAGAAATCTGGGACTGAATCCTAACTCTGCAACTTATTAGCTTTGTGATTTTGAGTAAGTTAATGAACCTCTCCAAGCCTCAGTTTCATGATCTGTAAAATGGGATAATAATGCCTACCTCACGGAGCTGTGAGCATTTGTATAAAGCACTTGGCCAGTTGCCAGCACATGTAAATACTCAATAAATGGGTAGATACATGTATCTGATGGAAATTCCCTTAGCGAAGAATACAGAGATGGTTTCTGTATGACCAAGTGAAATCATTAGGTGTCTATAGGGTTTTGGGTGTTGGTCCTATTAATGAGTTATGAGGCGTCCTTTGATTGTCGTTGGTAGATGGAAACATGAGCTCCCCAGGTACAGTCTGTGGGAACTCCACAAGTGGGTCTCTTTCTGCTCTTCCTCTTTTTTTGGTCCAATATTTGCTTCATACAGAGCTTCCAAAAATGCCGTTATATTCCATTGTCAAGTCATTATATATTTCTTTGGTCATGCCAAAGCTCTTTCATTGTATGAGAAGTTAGGGCATTCTTGTTTTAAAACACAATAACTCCAAACACATTTGAGTTCTATCTCATTATTTTGTTTCGTGAAATGATGATGTTTCAAGTCTTACCTGTTTGGCTCGGTTAAATATTTTTACCTCTAGGAAGGAGCCTTTCTCTCCAGCACATTCCTCAATGTCTTGTAGGCACAGCTTAGAGACCCTCCGTCATGCTGTCTGACATATTGGGATCACAGGCTTAGTATTTTGGTCAAAGGGACAGTTATAAATACCTACTGGTAGATGACTTTCATGTTAGTACATCTGTCCAGTGTTTGCAGAAAGCAGGAGAGTCCAGGGAATTGAGTATAAATTCTGAGGTTAGACCATCTGGGGTGACATGCTAGCTCTAAACTTATTAGCTATGTGACCTTAACAAGCTTAACTTTCTGGGCCTCAGTTTCTATGTGTGTAAAATGGAGAAAATAATTTATGTGTTAAGGGATTGTTATGAGAATAAAATAAGTTATTGTTGTAGACTCTGTTATTTTCACAAATATTTGCCCCTCCACATACCCCCTGAGGATTTTATATATCAGTCCTATTGATCTCAGCATGGTTATTTAATGTACTCATGAATTGTGAACGAAGGGACGTGTGTCACTTCTTGGCATGGTTTGCCATGTTTTCCTTTCTCCCTGCCATAAGACTGGCAATGTTGCTGAGTCAAGGCTGTTCCATCAGCCCGGATTCAGGAGCAAAGACCATGGGGTTGAGCCAAGGCCAATGGACATGCAGCATGAGAGGGAACCAAACCTGAGTGGTTGTAAGCTGTGAGCTACTGGGTTCATTTCTTATCGTGGCATGAGCCCTCCTATCCTTACTGATCTGTAAAGCCCTTAGCTTGATGGCTGGCATGTAGTGAGTGTTCAGTCAACATTAGCTTGTATAATTATCTGTCTCCTCACCTTGTATTTTTCAATTGCTGGCCCCAAGATTTGGCAAAATTTTTTTTTAAATCTCTTTAGTCTTTTACCATCATTACATTAAGACATGGAAATGTCACTGGCATTGGCCAGTTTGTTCCTGAAGTTCAAGAATAGAACACCAAAAGGTTATAAGGAAAGATGCATTTAGAAAACACATATCCCAGTATTCTTTTTATTTTTTTGGTGAGGAAGATTTGCTCTGATCTAACATCCATTGCCAATCCTCCTCACTTTTTTTTTTGACTTGAGGAAGATTAGCCCTGAGCTAACATCTGTGCCATTCCTCCTCTATTTTTTGTATGTGAGTTGCCTCCACAGCATGGCTGATGAGTGGAGTAGGTCCATGCCTGGGATCCAAACCTGCGAACCTGGGTGGCTGAAGCGGAGTGCATGGAACTTTAACCACTCCCCCATGGGGCCAGCCGCCATATACCAGTATTCTTGATCAGGGGTCAGTAACCACTGATCTGAGGGCCTTTTCTGGCCCACTGCCTGTTTTTGCAGGATCTGTAGGCTAAGGTCATTTTTTACATTTGTAAATGGTTAGAAAAAATAAAAACGGATAATATTTTGTGACATAGGAAAGTTATTTGAAATTCAAATTTCAGTACCCATAAAGTTTTGTTCAAACACAGCTGTCTCCTTTTGTTTGTGTATTATCTCTGGCTGCTTAGCCAGGTTACCTTACCACTTGGTCTCATTGTTCTAATCTGTCCATATCATAGGATTATTTTAAAGACCTAAAGAAACTATATATGTAACAAAGTATTGAAAAGAATAAGAAGCTATCATATGCTCATAAATGGGGAAAACCTTTATAATAGAAGGTGTCATTTGAGACCCTTTTTTTTTGTTTTAACATGTCCCTGGAGAAATCACTAGAACTATGTATAAACTAAAATCTTAAGAGAGATGATCCTGGGTGGTGGGATTACGGATGATTTTTACATTTCATATATCCGTGCCTGTGGGTGTTTTCTTTTTGAGTTTTATGCGTTGAGCATATAATTAGAGAAGTTATTTTAAAATAATAAAATAATAAGAACATAATATAAGATAGAAGGAGCAGAAATAACCCTGTTTAGCAATGTCTTGGGCCTCTTGAGCCCTGGTCTGATGATGTGTTGAAAAGAAAGAGAAGGTTCTACGCCAGAGAATGTCTCCTTCAAACCCCATTCCATTGTTTTATGTGCCACTCAGAAACTGAACCATCCTGTTCTCTCCATACTTTTTCAGTCTTGGCTCCCAAGCCTGGCATCGTCTATGTGCTTTGGAGATTGTGCTTCGATTTTGTGACTTTCCTAGAACCCGCCAGAACTCCCAGATGCTGCATGACCTGTGTGCTCAGCAGTGGCCGGAAGACTCACCAGTTCCAACTTGTGAAACTGCTCCAGGCCAGGTCTGCTTTTTAAGAGCTTCCTTCTAGAATTCGTGTTCAGGACTGCCAAGTCCCTCCAGCCTTTGGCTTTGAATATCAGATATTCATCCACAGAGGTGTCACATGGAGAACTGAAAAGGGTGGTGGTGTGGGCTTTTCTGAGGAAGCAGACTTTCCTGCTGGACACGCCTGGACCTGGGAAGAAGGGGTGCCGATTACTGGGGCCATCTTGCTGGACTTATCACTCCCATGCAGGCAGCCTCCTTAGTCTCCAGGAGCCACCCTTTGTATAGGTGGTGTTGTTCCAGAGCCTCCAAGATGAATGTGGCTTATACACTTCCTCCTTTGTTCTCCAGGGCCTGGGCAGACCGAATGCTCTCCAGAAGGTATCTCAGCAGGTGTCCTTGGATGTGAGTGCTTTATTTAGGCTTCTTCAAGCTATAGCACTTAGTGGAAGCCTAGATAGAAAATGCAGCAGCCAAAAAATAATAATAATAATAATAATTCGACAACACTGTATGTTGCTCAAGTCCATTAAAAGGAAACTGACTTATCTTTATGCATCCTCAGATCACACTGGGCTTTTGTTCCCAGGATAAAGGACAGGCAGAGGCCACATAACTCAGTGGTTAAACATTCAGATGGGAGTCAAGTGTACCTGCATTCTGGTCCTGGTGCTGCATAAACTGGCTGAGTGCCCTTGAGCGTGATCCTTAACCTTGGTAAATTTTGCTTTCCTCCTTGGTAAGAGGAAGATATAAAAGAGCGCCTGCTTCACGGCTCCAGCAGTAATGGAGGCATTGTGAAGCGGTGCATAGCATAGTGCGGGGCGCATGGCAAGTGCTCAGGCAGTGCAATTGTTTATTTATTTAGACATCTATTGACACATTTAGCCCTTGGAACAGTTGCAAAGGGCCTATTTGTATCTATCATCCATCTGAGCATTGTTTGCTTCCGAAGTTTAAGAAATTGTAACGCCCAAAGTTGAATTTGGGGACAATTTACATCTTTTAAAAATTCTATTTATTCATAAAGTCTTTCTCATATCCAAAACTTTCTGCCATTCTCCTATCGCACCAAGGGAATAATAATAATATTAATCATCATCATAAAGATAACAAACGCTCAAAACCAGCTATGTGCTAAGCATTGTACTCCTTTAGTTCTCACAGTAGCCCTGTGAAGTTTGAATTGTATTATCCCCATTTTGCAGGTTCAGAAAATGAGTCACAAAGAGTTTTAAGTGACTTGCCCAAGGTTATGCAATTAATAAATGGTGGAGCTGGGATTCAGTCTCAGACCATCTGGTTCTGGATCACTGGCTCTTAATCACTATGTGAAAAATCTGCCAGGTAGCAACCGCTTGACATTTTCACAACTGAATCTAGCCGGCTCCTTTAAGGAGAACTAGACAGTAATAACCGAGCGCATTCAAAGCAAGCTTTCACTCTGCCCTTGGAAGGAAAGGAATCATGCTTATTCCTTGAACGCTTTCTAAAAAAACTTTCACTAGACCTATGAAATGCCAAATAAAATCCATCAGATTTTTTCTCGTGGAGGAAGGTAAACTCTCTCTAGATAGCTCAAGATGATAATTAAATGAGTTATTAAGTTGAGAAGTATAAACATCTTTCTGCAGCTAAATCTTTGTGCTTCCATTTCTCAACCTGTCAGACGTGAAGAATTCCACTGGAGAATTCTCTAAGGCCAAATTCTCAACCTCAGCACTATTGATATTTGGGGTCAGATCATTGTTTGTTGTGGGGCCTGTTCTGTGCATTGTGGGATGGTTAGCAGCCTCCTTGACTGCTGCATGACCCTCTAGATGCCAGGAGCACTCCCGCCTTTCCAATGGGACAACCATAGATATCTCCAGACATTCCCAAATGTCACCTGGGGGGCAAAATTGTCCTTGGTTGAGACTGTGGCTCTAAGTTCCCACTAGAGCTGTCTCAGAATTTGAGTTTCGTGACTTGCACAGTAGGGCAATGTGACCTGATTGTGGACGCGTCTTATAACCTCTCTCAGCTTTGGTTTCCTCATCTCTAGTCAGAAGGGCATGCTAATCCCTTCCTGTGGGATGACTGGGAGGCTGAAATGAGAAAATCTAATTAAAACTATAGTGGATGGTTAATATATATGCTTCTGTTTTTTTAATGTTCTTTTCCTTCCAGCTCCAAAATTCAACAATTCTCATCATAACTATAGTTGTAGTTTCACTCCAGATGCTAACATGTGTATGTGATAAATCAATTTATATTTCTCTGGAAGACAACCTTGGGAATGAAAGTTGAGAGCAATTTTTCTCCTTTTTCTTTTTTTGTTGAGTTTATGTATTCCTTTCTTTTTCTTCTAACTAATACAGAAAAGTCTTTTATATTATCCCCCGTGAAGGATTGCTTCAAAGAAGATCCAGTCCAACTCTTTTGAATATTCGCTAGCAGTTGAAAGGAAATGAGTTTAAATAACAGCTCCTGGCATTTAAGTTAGATATAGGAAGGAACTTTCAGACAACCATATCCAACAGTGGGAGTTTCTTGCCAGAGCAGGTGATAGAATCGCCTGGAAAACCATTGATCTGGAACTATCTGGAGTAAGACTTTTAAATTTGGGAGACAATCAAAACCTTGAACGTTTACCCTCGAAAAATCTGTTAGCTCCACTCCTGGTCTGAGCTTCTAAGAAAGATTCTGGAACAATTCAGTGAGTGTATTTCATCCTCCTTCCCCAGTGGTTCTGCCCCTCCCCCCACCCCCCCACGATGCTAAAAGAAAAACCCAGAGAAACAGTTGGCTGATTTTTAGCACTTAAGAACTTGATGAAGGCAAAAACAAAAAAAAGAAATAATTATTCCCACTTTGTCAGCAATTAATTGTACTTTGAACGTAACTTTTTATTGTTGGAGACATGGCCAAATAGAGTACCATTGTTCTATGGATCTTCAATAGTCAGTGCACACCTGCGTTAACACTGCTCTTGGTCACCCCTGCAACTTCTTAAGGAGAAGGATGCTTGGGCCCCACCCCTAGTGTTCTAATTCAGAAAGTTTGGGAGGTGCCAGACGACTGTGTTACACACACACACACACACACACACACACACACACACACAGAGGATTCTCATCATGACCTTTATTCTTGGAAGTACAGTCTTTGGATCTTGGACGTTTCATATCTGTGTGTCTCCTCATCTGTAAAATGACAGTAATAATGGTACCGACCACCCAGAGTTGTTGGGATGATGACATACATCATTCAAACCGGGTGCTTAGCACAGAGCCCAGCAGAGAGGAGGCCTCAGTTTCTGTTAACTGATATTGTTGCCGCTCTGGTCATTGTCATCATCACCACTTCTGCCCTAGAAACCTTGGGCTGTTCTTGACTCCTCCCTTTGTTGATTTCCTTCCTAATTATCCCAACTACTTGCCAAATCCGGATGAGTCCAAATCCTTTCCAGTTTATCTGTAACCTACCCTCCTCCTTTTCTTCTGTTTTTTCCCCTCTAGTTCATTGCCTGGACAGCAAACAGCCTCTTCCTTGATCTTCCTTCTTCCTGCCTTCCTGTCTGTTCTGCAGTGTGCAGCCAGAGTGGTCTTTCAAATGCACAGTGGGTGTTGGGTATCACTCTCTGGCTTAAAACTCTTCATTGCATTTAGGATAAAACCATCTTCTTCCTGAGGTTTATACGGCCTGCCTGATCTGATTGGCCATGCATCGCTTCATGCCACTTTCTGCCCTGTCTGCTGTGTTTGAGCCACAGTGATCTCTGGCCACATGTGGCTCTACTTCAGTTGTGCTGAGTTCTTTTCTGCCTCAGGACCTTTGCACAGGGCTCCTTCTGAAGCTCCCTGACTCTTCACATAGCCGCCGCCTTCTTCCTTCAAGTCTCAGCCATTATCACCTCTTTAGATTGGCCTTGCCTGACCACACCCAGTCAAAGTCCATAGCTTACGCCCCATTATTTTAATCTCAGTCTCCTGTCTATTCCCTTCAAAGCAGGAGGCACTTTGTACTTTACTTGTTGATTTGCTTGTGTTTTGTCTCACTCTTTCACTAGAATGTAAAAACCGCGTGGGAAGCGACTATGTTTGTTTTATTTACCAGCCTGTCTCCAGCACCTAGTTCAATGCCTACCGTGTGGTTGATGCTCAGGAAATAGTCATGGGATAAGAGAATGGATGATATATGAATGGGTGAATGAGTTTACTTGCTTATTCATTCATCCGCTTATCCACAGCCATGCGTAGAAAAGCTCCTATAGCAGGACATGAGCTGGGTACCTGACGACAAGAAGGGATCCAGTGATGTTGTCTGGGACGCATGTGAGTCTTTTAATTTTTCCAGAACGCTTGGACTGATTTTGCGTTTTGGACGCAGCGAGTTGTGTAATTATATAATTTTTCCTTTTCCACATCGGCTGCTATAAACTTAGAGCCAAATTTGTGGCCCATCCGTCTTCTTGGTATGCAATTTAGCCTCATTCTTGGATCCATTTCACGTCCCCGTCCTCATTTTTCTTTTCCTTTTGTTCCTATTTTTAATTTATGCCATCTTGTATTTTATGCATTCTCATAAGCTGCCTTAAATTCTCCCTAAAACAAGATAGCATCAATCAATCAATAGAGAAAAATGTGAAGAGCAGAGCTTTATGAGAGGTATAAATAAAGTGCTTCTTGCATTAGAGGGGTAGATATTTCCCAGATGACTTCTGCAAGCTCCAGGGAGTGAGTGGGGAGGGGAGAGGAGAGCCTTCTCCAGGGGAGACCTGAGCACTTAGTAGGCGCAGGAAATAGGAATTCCACTGAGATTAGTGAAGGGGAGAATTTAATTCAGGTAACTGCTTATTTTGCCTGTTTTGACTCACAGTGGAGCTCTAGACCTCATGCTGCTTTTTCCCATTATCTTCCTTCTCTCGAAGTACCATGTAATTTTCAAAATAATCAAGAGTCACCCGCTCTGCACTCTCTGAAAGATGCACACGGGCTTTCCCATAGCTCTATCTTACTGAAGTCTCAGCTGACCAAGACTGTGATTTGGGGTGAATAGGACTTGCTGCTTCTGCACTTCTGTCTGTTGTTGCATTTGTCTACAGAGCTTTCTGGTTCAGACCTGGACAGTGAGGGGCATCAAAAACTTTTCTGGGTTTGGGGAGTTGGTACATAAAACGCCTGTTATGGTGGTCAGCTTACCCTTTTCTTGACTCTAAATCCTCCATATGCCCCAGACTGGAAGCTTTGTATCTCTAGTCCAGACTGCTCCTGGGACTCAGACTTGTATATTCAGTGGCTGTCTCAGTGTCTCTCTCTTCTTGGATGACTAGTAGACCTCTCAAGCTTAACGTGTCCAAAGTTGGATTCCTGGTCTTCTCCCTGTTCCAGCGGCAGCCTTTGCTATCTCAACTGATGACAGTTCCATTCCTCCCATTTCTCAGGCCAATGGCTTTGAGGTCATCTTTGACTCTTTGTCTTACATCTCACACTCAGTCCACTACAAAAGGCTGTAGGCTCTACCTTCAAAATATGCAGACTCTGACCTTTTCCCACCACCACCCCCCTGCTGGTCATCATCACCTCTTGCCTGGATTCGAGCCGTAGGCTCCCTTCCATCCTAGTCTCCAGAGGGATCTTTGGGAAAACATGATTCAGATCTCTAATCAAAACCCTCCCATGGCTTCTCCATCTCCCTCAGTCTAAAAGCCAAACTCTTCAATGGGCTTTGCGTCACCATGTGACCACAAGGCCCTGTCCCTCACCCCTGGTTCCTCTCGGTCTCCTTCAGCACAACCCTCTCTCAGGCTCACGGCTCTGGCCACACCAGACTGTTTGCAGATCCTTGACCATGCTGTGCCTGCTCCTGCCTCGGGACCTTTGCATCAGATGTCCCTTTTGCCTGGAATGCCTTTACTTCCTTAAAATCTTTGGTCTATTTCAAATGATCAGATTCCTCTCTGGGATTCCAAGTCTGTCTGGTATACTGTCTTTCTTTTATGCAAAGCACTTAACCACCTTCTAACATACTATATAATTTACTTACTTATTTGGTCTATTTTTTGCCTGTCTACCCTGTCCCACCATGTGTGAAATGTAGGAACAGGAATCTTTCTTTTATTTACCAATGTATCCCAAGGGCCTAGAACAGTGCCTGACACACACGGATTCTCTGTGATCATCAATGAGTTAGTAAAAGAAGCATCGTCTCTTCTCAAAGGAGAATGCTTTTCACCTCTTATTGTCATTTAACCTGGTGCCCTGTCCCGCTTTAGGAAGCACTCTATAAAGTTTTAATTACGTTGATAAAGCTGGAGCAAAGTCCTCCAAAATAAATTGTTTGTGACTTAACAACACCCTCCATGTGAACTTCGCGTAATTCTTTAGTAACCTCTCTTCTGGAGCCTCCTGGATCCATCTGGAAACCATTCCAACAAATATCCATCCTATATAATAGATCACTATTTTCCTTTTTAATATGACTCTGGCTCCCCAGAGCCTACCGTCAGTGTTGAGATGGATTTCTTATCTCTGTTGCTTCATTAAGAGCGTACATATTTGGTTGCCAATGCTACGGTCCTCCACAGTGCAGTTTGTTGCAACAAAAGAAAGTGTTTGCCAAATGATTTGTCAGCATATGTTATAAAGCCACACAGGCACTCTTTATGTAACTGGAAAATACTGATCCCAATTAGTGACAGATTAAAGACCAAGAAGGAAAAAATGGCGTTGCTTTATTCAAAGGAAGTTAGAGGGTTGATGTGAAGGTGTTGGGGTGGAATGGGGAGGAAGACGGGAAAGAAAGGCAAAGAGGAGAAAAGGAGCTACCTGTGGGGGATGGAATAAAATTCTGGAGCCAAGGGAACGGATTTAGCATTGTAGGGCCTAGCTATCTCTCTTCTCGACTCCCAGCATCCTTCAAGGTAATAACCTTTCCAGGCCAACAGGTCTCATGCATCAACCCTTGGAAAGAGAAGCATTCATCGGCTTTCTGAAATGGCAGTGAGCAGAGCTGGCCTCTCAGGAAGCGGGCATCCTGCCGCTGTGCCACGCTGCGCCTCCAGGCCAGTCGGTGAGCTGAGATGCGTGCGGCTTCGGGAAGGAGACCTAACTGCTAAGGTTGGCAGCCATCTATGAACTCAGCAGCTTGTGATTCTGGCTGCCTTTGGAAGTGACTCACCTACACATCGGGAGAGCACATTAGGCAAGCCTGGCCTCTTCTCCACGAATAAATATTTGACCTCTTGATGTTCTCCAGGCTTCTTCCTAATTAGGAAACTCCGACAGAGCCCTAAAAACAAAACCAAACATGGCTTCCCAGCACAGGGCAGCCCTCCCTTCCTTTGTCTTAAGTACCGGAGCCCCTGGCAGCACCCGCCTGTCGGTGTCTCGGAGACATCTCTTAGACTCACCTCCAGTGAAAAAATGTAATAATAGTGGCATTTTGGTTTGTTTCCATTAGCAGAAAAGAACTTACCTTATGAAAACCAAATGTTTATCTAGTAAAAGGCTTGCTTCATCTAGCATTCTTTTGGCAATGTCAGCAAGTAAATGTAAATGCTTGGAGGACAAATATGTCTTTTCAGGTGATGAGGCGGCTGATGACTGGCATTAAAATTGTCCCATGAAGGATGCGTTGTTCTGACGTTCTGCATGGCTTGGGTGTAGGGGGGTGTACCATGAAAAATACCCCCTTGTTTACTCTGAAGCTCTCCTGTGGTAATGTTCCTTGGGATGTTTTTAGATAGAGTGAAGTCAAGAATTTACAGTTGTTAGATCATGCAGGGGTTTTAAAATTTTATGACATAGCCCTGAGGCTTGCAGACTAAACGGACGCTAAATGTGCTCATCCTGTGGGCTGTGGGTTTGGGGGCCAGACTTCTTTACTTCAAGTTATTGTTCTTTAGCTAACAGTTTTCTCTGGATGCAAACCAGTCTTCCTGCTATACTCCCCCACCCTCCACCCCTCCCCCCACTGCCAACCTCCCCCCCACCCCATGTCAACAGGAAGATATTTTACATTAGGAAGAGATTCCTCGGGAAATGAAGAAAACGAATTGGGAGCTGGGCTGAAAAATTCCAAATGGTTTTTGAATCAGCTGATTTTTGTCTTTCTGTCTGGGTATCGAGGTGACTTCACCCACATCCCTCTTACACACATTATCTGAGAGTAAGTTCGAGTTTAGGATACAAAAGGCAGTCTGCGGCCACACAGTCAGCAGAAAAGTTACCCTGAACGTTGTTTAATTATCAGCCCAGATGTATATCCTGTGTCTCGGGTAGGACAATTCTAGCAGAGGAAGGATGAGAAACAGGCTCTTCTCTGTGGTTAATAATGTCATATCTATCTTTGGGTGGCATCTGATTACAGTGATGTATATTATTTAAAAGATTGTTTAAAAAAACATGCCCACAGGGGATAATAGAGTAGCTGGTCTATAGATCCTGCTGTCTGCGGATTATGTTTTAATCATGGTGCATGTAAAGATGTGCTGTTTTCTGATGCAATTTGTCAAAACTAATAAGACAATTTTCTATCCTTTGGCAACCCTACTCAAGTAACTCATGTAATTACTCAGGACAACCTAGGCCTGCTCTGGGTCTTTAGGCTGTGTTGTTCTTTTTCTCTATCCCCTCCAAGACCTACTTGGGATGAACCAATACCACTATGTTAATCACTTCCATTCAAATCCTGTCGTTGTGTATGGAGCTATGTTTTTCAGGGATGAAAGTAAATACTGTTTAGGTAGTTAAGTTCATTTATACAGGAGGGGTTTTAACAGCTCAGAGGACGTGGTGCTGAAGAGTCTGGGGTCCAGAGGTGGATGAGAGGTAGGCAGGGCTTCCTTGGAACCACCGTGGTCTGAGAAAGCCAGAATAGTACTCTGTGAAGGTGCTCAGCCAGGACTGAGGGGCCTTGTAGAGCAGGAGGCATTCCCATGCATCAGGCCGCGCTCTCTGACGGGCTCCGGTCCTACACGTTCCCCGAGTGAGTTTTTACCCACGGTGGCTCAGCAAAACTCTAAAGCAAGAGTCAACAAACCACAACCCAAAACTATCCCACCGCTTGTTTTTGTAAATAAAGCTTTATTGGAACACAGCCATGCAATTTGTTTGGTTGTCATCTGTGGCTGCTTTCCCTCACAATGGCAGAGTCAGGTAGTTGTGACAGAGACCACATGACCTGCAAAGCTGAAAATATTTACTGTCCGGCTCTTTACAGAAAGAGTTTGCCAACCTTTGATGGATTGTTAACTTCGAGGCCACAATTTTCCAAGGGCATCCATTGCTGGCCTTCAGTGGAACAAATCCCCTGAAATAACATGCAGAATATCTTATGTGTGTGGAGGCCCACGTAGGATTTTCTGGGGGGAGAATGCATGGTTTGTAATAGTTTTTCCAAGGTGTCTGTGATCCAAAGATGAAGACCCTGACCTTGAAAGAATATGCAAATTTTACCTGGGTTTACAGATTTGACTTCCCTTCTTTTTTCATCCTAAACCCTTTAGGGTCCCATTAGGCAATTTTGGTCTGAAAAATAAATTATCTCTGAAGTATGAATGTCTAACAGGAAAGTGTTTTGCTCCATGAGAGTAGTTTTATTTTAACCAGAGCCTTTCATGCCGGAAGCTAAAGATGTATGTCATAGGGGCAACATCAAAAACTGAGTCAAGAGTCGGGTGGGCGAGGGGGCTGTGGTAGCCAGGAAGCTCTTGGCTGGAGGCAAGTGGAATGTTTTGCTCCTGTTTAAAGAGACAGTAGGGCAGTCGTCTTTCTGGCCAAGTAAGGCCATAAAGCCATAACAATGACTACTCTTTTAACAATGTACAAGGTACTATGCTAAGTACGTTACATAAAATATCTTACTTCATACTCACAACTCCCCAGTGAACTAATGTGTGTAATGTTAGAACCTCGGCCAGCACAAAGTGCACACAAAGTGCACACAAAGTAATTGTTAGTGATTACCATGGTCATTCTTGGCCTTGCCATCCCCTTTTATCACCTGAGGAAATTGGGGCTCAGGCTTGTCTAAGATTTCCCAGCTCCTAAGTCACAGAGGAGGAACTGGACCTTGTGTCTGTCAGTCTCAGTGGAACCAGAAGCCAAATCTGTGCACTTTCAAAGTTTTCACTTTATTTTTTTAAACCCTATTCTTCTGACCAACTCCATGTACCCCAAGATATGGGAAGTTTCCTCTTCTAAAACACACTCAGAAAGAATCCTGTGGTGTTGGTGTCAAGAAACATGTCTTTTTGCATCTTTCCTCCTCATCTCACTTCTTTGAGGGCCTTACCGTTAGTGTCTTGGTTCTAGAGCAGTGGTTCTCAAACCTGGCTGTCCGTCTACACCACCAGGGAAGCATAAAAAGTGCAGATACTCAGTTACTGGGCCAGGATCTAGTGAATCAGCATTTATGGGGGTGGGCCTTGGAAGTCTGTATTTTATACACCTCCAGGGGTAGTCATGCTCTGGCCAGCCAAGCGTTGGTCCATCTACTGCTATTGGACACCCCTATTCGAGATGTCACCCAAACTCTGGCCAAGTAAGACAGTCAGGGTCGGGGGTGTAACTCTTGCTGAGATCTGACTGCTTGAACCAAGGTGACTCACCCCCCTTCTGGAAACAGGCAAGATGTTCCCTCTTTGCAGTTGGGTCCTCCTGTCCAAACAGAGCCAGGAGTCTGTGGGTGGTCCCAGGCATGCAGGAGGGCTCCCTTCTGGCGGAGCCACCAGGGAACAGGCTGAGATGCAGTTGGTTCTGAGGAGAGGAATAGAGAAGGGTGGGGGTGGTTGGCCCAGAAACAGCAGGACTAGGAAGTTGATTCGGAACTCCAACTGGAGGTGGAGGAGGAAGAATATTCCTTTTTTTCCTTTAGGCCCTCATTTTAAGGTCTTTACTACATCTTCGTTTAATTCCTAAGAGCCATGGAAGTTTAAAGCAGTTCTGAGGAAAAGAAAAAGAAAAGCACTTTGTATATAACAAATGAGGGCCTTTGATTTGATAGTTTATGGGCAGTGTCCTTAGGGTCATACTACTGACCCTCTCCAGAACTCTGGGCTATTTACAAATTGGCCGCTGTACTTTAAATCCACGTAGGTCTAAATTACGTCCGACTGAAAGTATGAGACGGGGAAGGCTGCAAGGTTGGAAATGACTACAGGACACAGCAGGCGAGCTTGCCAGATTCTTGATGAGAAATCTGAAGCACCGTCAAAAGAGAGCAAGGTGCTGTGTGTGTGCATGTTTGCGTGTGTACATATTTGCTAGTCTGCACTGGTCTTTACGCGGGTCGGAGCAATTAACCTTTTTTTCTTTTTAACTACAAGTTTGGAAAGAACTTGCAGCATTTAAAGTTTGGAAAGTACGCAGGGAACAGACGTATTTATGTTAAACTCGATATTCGAGAGTCTTCTTTCCTCTGAAGCAACATAAGTAACTACCAGTGGGAATTGAGCACTTTGAGTCATGCATTTAGATTTCTGTCTGGCTTTTCCTGGTGAGTTGATGTCCCTGGAATCTTGGGGCTTTATGGAAAAGTCATAGCGTTTTTCTGAAGTGATCCTCTCCTGGGCTAACTCTTGCAGGGGGGCACTGTTACAACTGAAATGTAGATTGCCTGTAATATCTCTGCTAATTGAATTATTAATGATACAAATAAGCCCCTTGCAAATTCTAACTTCCCTAAATTCTTTGCTGCTCACCCTGACTGGATAGAAAGTTTGGACTCTGAATGCAATCTCATGTTTTGCTAGTATATGGATTTAAGAAGGGATGGCAGATGGAGTCAGCCTAATTAAAATGAAAATCTAATTAGTTGAGGAGAAGGAGAGAAATTCCGTGTCATACTTGTACCACATTAACAATCGCACCTCCCCCAACCATCTTCCCTCGGCTCTCTTACTCTTATTTAGAGACCAGCACTTGAACTCAGTTCCCTGGCTGGCTACCCTGCCTCCTCTGAGAGGGGTCTCAGACTAGAAGCTTGACTCTTCCGTGGAGAGTATTGAAACTGCCAAGCAGCACTGGCCTGTGAGTTGGCGACTGTGTTAATTATAACCCAGGGCCTGGAGGGACCTTGCTGCCCAGCTACTCATCATGTTCATTATTCCTCAAGAATAGAAATATTTTTCTTCTTAACAGCACGCAGATACAGAAGTAGAACTGAGGCAGGCTTACGGAGGCAGCTGAGCCCCAGCCTCTGGCCTGAATGATCAGAGCTGTCCTTGGGGTGGGTAAATGGGAGTGGCCCTAGGCCTCCGATTCTTTCAACAGCTTTATTGAGATGTAACTCACCCATATAAAGCATACACTTCAGTGGTCGTTTGTGTATTCACAGAGTTGTGCAAGTGTCACCACTATCTAATTCCAGATCGTGTTCATCACCCAAAGAAAAAAACCCATACCCATTAGCAGTCACTCCCTACTTCCTGTCCAGCCCACCCTCCTCCAGCCCGAGGCGGTCCTAATCCACTCTCTGTCTCTGTGGATTTGCTTATTCCAGACCTTTCATATAAATGGAATCATACGACATATGGTCTTGTGACCAACATCCTTCATTTAGCTTAATATTTTTAAGGTTCATCTATGTGGTAGCAATTATCTATCTGTACTTCACACCTTTTTCTTGCTGAATAGTCTTCCATTGTATGGATATACCACATTTTGTTTACTCAAATGTTGATGGACATTTGAATTGTTCCCACTTTCTAGCTTTTATGAGTAATGCTGCTGTAAGTATTCATGTACAGGTTTTTGTGTGGACATATGTTTTCTTTTCTCTTGGGTATATACCTAGGAGTGGAACTGCTGGGTCAGATAGTAATTCCATCTATAACATTTTGAGAAAAGGTCAAACCATTCCAAATGGATGCATCATTTTACATTCCCACCAGCAATGTATGAGGCTTATTGTTTTTCCACATCCTCACCAATACCTGTTGTTTTCTCTTGTTTTATTATAACCATCCTAGTGAGTGTGAGGTGGTGTCTCATTGTGGTTTCGATTTGTATTTTCATGATGGCTAATGATGTTGAGCATCTTTTCACATGCTTATTGGCTGTTATATATCTTCTTCTTCAGAGAAATGTCTATTCATATCCTTTGCCCACTTCCAATTGAGTTATTTATCTTTTTATTCTTAAGTTTTAAGGGTTCTTTTTATTCTAGATACATGTCCCATATCAGATCTATGCTTTGTTAATATTTTCTCCCATTCTGTGGATTATCTTTTCATTTTCTTGATGGTAGCCTTTGAAGCACAGAAGTGTTAATTATGATGAAGTCTAAGTTATCTATATTTTTCTTTTGTCACTTGTGATTTGGGGTCATATCTGAGAAACCATTGCTAGCCCAAAGTTATGAAGATTTACTCTGTTTTCTTCTAGGAATTTTGTAGTTTTAGCTCTTCCATTTAGGTCTGTGATGCATTTTGAGTTAATTTTTGTGTGTGGTGTGAGAAGGGGTTCAACGTCTTTATTTTGAGGTGGATATCCAGTTGTCCCCAAACTGAGTTTTGAAAAACTGTTATTTCCCCCATTGGATTCTCTTGTCACCCTTTTCACAAATGAATTGATAATAGATACATGACTTTATTTCTGGGCTCTGAGTTCTGTTTCGTTACTCGATATGTCTATCCTTGTGTCAGTACCACACTCTCTTGATTCTTGTAACTTTATAGTAAGTTTTGAAATAGGGGAATGTGAGTCTTCCAACTTTGCTCTTCTATTTCAAGGTTATTTTGGCTATTCTGGGTCTCTTGAATTTCCATATGAAATTTGTCACTTTCTGCAAAACAGCCAGTTGGGATTTTGACCTATGCCCCAAATTTAAGGTGGTCCTAAATTTGTTGGCTGTAGGCAGTGACTCAGGGAGATTGTCTGGAGAGACTGTAAAGAAAATGAGGGGTTCAAGATACGCAGCTGACTTTTCCTGCTGAGATTAAAGCATTCACACAGCCACACACACATATACACACATACACACACACACATACATATGAGCACTCCTCTATGTGTACAGGCAGCTTCACATTCTCGTCTACCTCCAATAGCCCTAGGTTCTGTGCTACTCTGCCACTGTGTGTGTGTTGGGAGTAGTATCATTATTGCCATTTTACAGATCATGTGAGTCTTAACTGAGATAACATCAGTGATTTATCACACTGCCGTGGAGTGAGTAGTTGATAAATGTTTGCTGTTGCTGCTGTTATTATTATTGTTATTGTTTTCATGAATGATATCAGTCACCTAGAGAAGCAGTAAATCCTTAAACAAAACATAGACTTCAGTAATATACAGACCTCAGTCCTTAGATGTATGACCTCGGGAATCCCTCTCTCTGCCTGACCCTTACATTGCTTCTTAGGCTCAGATGTGAAGTCTAGGGTAGCACGTCTCAAATTTTTGAGTATAAGAGGAATAAGAATCACTTGGGGAGGGGCCGGCCCCATGGCATAGTAGTTAAGATTGGCGCATTCTGCTTCAGCGACTGGGTTCACAGATTTGGGTCCTGGGCACAGACTTATACCACTCGTCAGCCATGTTGTGACAGTGACCCACATATAAAAAGTAGAGGATGATTGGCACAGATGTTAGTTCAGGGCTAATCTTCCTTAGCAAAAAAAAAAAAAAATCACTTGGGGATCTTATTAAAATACTGATTCTGATTCAGTAGTTGTGGGGTGAGGCCCAAGATCCTGCATTTCTAACAAGCTCCTGGGTGATATCTTTCTGAGGACCACCCTCTGAGGAAGTAAGGTGGTAGAGGTCCTAGGGTGCATGCCCAGGTATGAGGTGTTCAAGATGGCCTCTGAACCTTGGGGCAGGCTGGGGGTTAAGAGGAAAGGCTTGCATAAAGTGGAAGATGAGAAAGGTACATTGTGAGACTTGGATTCTCTAGTTCCTTACCACTATGGTCATCTCCCTTCAGCCATCTTGTGTTCTCTGACAAGCATTGTCTGCGCCAGAAGTCTCCAGACTCTGTTAATTGCACACTCAGTAGAAAATGTTTGAACACAGACTGCCAAACTTGTATATTTACTTATCAATAAATTACACCCATATACTCCTATGATTAGCTAAAACAGCAGGACTTGCTTTGCGTGATAATATGGGACTGTAAAAATAACCATGCAAGCTGAAACTTTGCAAGCAGTCTTAATAAAGCAATGGAAAAAATTACAGTTGTACTATGACCTTTAAAAGTTTTCTTCAAAACATTAAAAATTCTCTTACTGTTGGTTATAAATACATAGGGAAATAAGAAAAATAATAAAACTAATATTTAGTACACCGCAATTTAAAACATTAGGAACATTGAGAATTCAAATGTTTTATTTCGTTGTAAAAAACTTATCAAGATTAATTTGAACAGTGCTTGTCTTCCTCTTCTCCATCTTATAAATGTAATACAGAGCAATCATCTTTTCTGTAACATGGTAAATTGTCACACTCCTCTCTCAGTTGGGATCAGCTTCCATTTTATGCTTTGTGGTTTCATGAAAGATCTCTGAGAGCTCCTTTAAAGTGAACTTTTTTTTTGTTGCGTGTCACTTCCTCTCAGACATACGTCTTCATCCTTTTTTTTGTTACAGCCACTTTCCTACTTATGTTGACAAATTCACCTTCATTAAATTTCTCTGGCTGCGTATCCAGAATCTCTTAACTCTGTGGTCAGCTGTTTCTTCTATAATTCCATTCACATTTCATTTGAATTTCCCTTCCAGTATGACCACTTTTTGTTTCTTTGCTGCATTCTCAAAGTTGGCGGCCAATTCACTCATTTGTGTAAAATGTCATATGGGCATATCACTGGGAGCTGAGAAGGCAACACAACTACATGCTTTGCTGTCTGTGCATGAACTGAATAATAGGTGCTCTGTGACCAGTCACTGACAGACTGACAGAAGTGATGGGATTGGTCACTGATTGTAAAGTATATCTGTTATTTACATAGTGATTTGTGGACTGAAACAGTAAAGTTGGTACTTTCTGCAAATTACTCATGGTTTAGATGCCATGGAAACTGAAATTTGAACCATGATGGGAGATTGGCATTATAAATGGGAATAACTGAAATTTGTGCATGAGGAACTGTGCAAAGTGAAGACTGTCTGTTTTGCAAAGCATGATATATATATAAATCAAGCTTCATAGTTAATAATAGTATTCAAAATCCATACTTCAAAGAGCCATCTTGATCATTTTTATTTATTTATTTTTTTGCCAAATTATGGTTAATTCTCCTTGTTATTGTTTTTACTCTATTCTGTGGTGTCAAAGGAGCCCATACCAGGAGTAGGAGATGCCCTAACTCAGCCATTTCCTCATTTTCTTCTGCTTACATTAGACAATTATACTCTGTGGACTTTTCATAGTAATCTTTTTAGATCATTGGTAGAAGTTCAATTAATACCAAATATCTACACTTCCATAAATCCATTTAACCTAGTAAACTCAATAATATGTCACAGTATGCTAAAATTTAATCCTCACTATCCCCACCGTCAACTGTCCCATATCGTGGCATGGGTACCTTTTTCTCAGAGTGCTGTCAGTGCCTCATAGGAGGCATGCTGTCTGACCATCTGACAGCAGAATCAAGTGAGGGCCCCAGTGTCAAGCCATACATTAAATATCTGTTAGGTTTAATCCCCTAAATTTTAGGCGAAAATTAATTTAAAGATAAACTCTAATATTGTCGCTTAATCCAAGTTGAGACCACTATCCTCCACGTTGTTGTGGTTGAATTGTGCTCCACTTAGGGAAGGATTCTGTGTTGGAAGGGGGAAGGGGTCAGTTCCTCCTTAGTGCCAGGATGACATCACATTCTTAGGCTTTCATCTGGAGCTTGTTTTATGGTTAAAAAGAAAGCACTTCCTGGACATCCCAGTGGATACTAGTTGATACAGTGACCATGTACCAAAAGTGTCACCCATCAAGAAGTTCTGAAGCAAATGAGGCCCAGTCAGCCCCCAAAGAATGAGATCCAGGGGTACTCAAGAAAGATAGAGTTGCTTTTCATGCACAAAAATACAAAGGGTCGGTTGAGTTGTCAAAGGCGTCACAACAAATGTGCCACAGAACTAGTCTTGGTTCTGAATTTCCTGCCTTTCCCCTGGACCTGTTTAAAGCAGAGTATGGTCTGAGACCCATCTGCATCTGAATACCCAGGGGGTTTATTAAAACTTAGATTCCTGGGCTCCTCCCTAAGCAAGTTGAATCATAGTGGGGTAGCAGGGAGGCTGGGAATCTGCATTTTTAACAAGCTTCCTTGGGTATGTGCTCATTAAAGCAAGCTAAAGTTGGGAGAATCATTGTCCTGGCTTAAGCTGCCATTATGCATTAATCTTCCACTCTGCACACAAAGTTCTAGAATTTGAAGAATAAATGGGAAAGGTTTCTAGTGTTCTTACAGGATTGAGATTTATATTTTGAATACTGGTCCAAAAGAATGATCATCTCTCTTTTTGTTTCTGAGGAATATTTTCCCTGAGCTAACGTCTGTTGCCATTCTTCCTCTTTTTGCTTGAGGAAGGTTCACCCTGATCTAACATCTGTGCGAATCTTCCTCTATTTTGTTTGTGGGATGCTGCTACAGCATGGCCGCTGAGGAGTGGTGTAGGTCTGCGCCTGGGAAGCGAACCCAGGCCACCGAAGGCAAGTGTGCTGAACTTAACCACTAGGCAACGGGGCCAGCCCCCATCTCTCTTTGGTAAAAGGAATAAGAAATATTTGTAGAAAGGCCTGAGTTATGCATAATATATACCAGTAAGTTAAGAAGTTACTTAAAGTATAATGGGCATTTAGATCCATAGCTATGTCCATCGGCCACCAATCTTTGCACAACTTAGAAATTCGGGAGCTTTGCAGTTGCCCAGATCCAGGGTCAAATTTTGCTTCTGCTGCTTATTAGTTGTGTGAAATTGGACAAGTTATTTAAACTCTCTGAGTCTCAATTTCCTTATCCAAAAATAAGGCTAGTTATATCAATCTTGAGGGGCTAGTGGGAAGATTAAATGAGAAAGTTAATGCAAAGAACTCAATAGAAGGGGTCCTATTTCTATTCTAGAAATAGTTTTTCTATTCTGGGGGCAATCAGATCATACTTCAAATATATTGGCTGAGCTGACTGAAGAAAACCTTAGGTGAACCCGTTCGTAGAGAGGCAAAGATTTTTGAAAACCAGCAACCCCCACAAAGCCTCTACTCTGAGTTTGACATTATGATGTGGTAATAATGTGTTAAGAGATTCTAAGAATATGTGCTAAGAGGTACGGAGAAATATAAGAAGATGTCTTCTTTATACACAGGTAGCTCACAAGTCCAACTGGGGAGAAGATAGTGATAATACCTTTGCCTTTGTTTGATTGTCCCTTTACAGTTTCCAGTGTGGTATTATATTTTATCCTTGTGGCAGCCTCAGGGTAGATAGGCCACCTAGGATTATCATCATCATCTCCATTCCACAGGTAATGAAATTGAGACCCCAAGGGATCTGACTTGATCGTTGCAACTAATACTCAAACTCTGAATTCTGCCCATGCTGCCTCTTTCTACCCATGAAACAATCAGAGAACACAAAGCCTTGTCGCTAATGGCCAGGTGTGCCCTTGGAGTTTTGATGGATTGCTTCTCTTAACACCCAGTTCCTTTACATGCTTTGTTTCCAGGGACAAGGTGCGACCTGTGCTGACTTCTGAAATGGGCTGTGATGTACTAGAGGGCTCTGGAATTTATTTACTGGTATTCTCTATGTCAACTCGCTCTGCCTTGCTGTTTTCATTCCATTGCATGTCAAGTTTGTAAAAGCACATACCACCCGTTACAGCTCATCTCCTTAGTGCTGACTTGAAAATAATGAAGGCACATGTAAAGTCAGCATATCTGTCTTCCAAGTGTTTAAAGAAAACGGGTGTTTTGTTGAAATTGAATTAACTGCTAGAATCAAGAATGCAGTAACTATTTTAAGTAATTCACTGAGACTTTTTTTTTAATGTTTTTTAATATGTAAAATAGGCCTGAGGCTGCTTACCTACCTCAGAGTAGAATCCTTTTGCTTTAATTAATGAATATTTGGTAAGTGCCAGAAATGGTCAGCATCATCATTATTATTGTTGTCATCATCACCATCATCATCCTTATCACTTCCATTCTCATCACTTATAGCTCCTTTATGTAATGACTGTAGTTCAAGGACACAGAAACATTTTTCTTTAATAAGCTCCCAAACTTTTTCTTCTCCTCCTCCCAACTATCTTTCCATTTTTGTTGCTCTGGGATTTGGCAGCCCAGTTTAATTTATGATGAAAAGACACTCTGGAAAATTGAAATGAGATAACAAGAGTTGATTGGGGAAAAAAATAACTTCATCTTAACTCTTGAAGCAGAAGGCATCAGGTTCCCTGATTCTTTCCTTTCGTCCTTGAAAATAGAACATCAGCCACAGAGCGCACCTGTGCCGAGTTCTAAAATGAATCTACGGCAGCCGTTGCCAGAGTAGCAATTAGACAATTACAGCTAAATTTCACCTGCAGAGGCAGACTGCAAAATACCGGTGGTTTGACCTTCCACACTTTGGGATGAGGTAAATAATCCGTGGGAGATGGAATGATGTCATGGAACTGGTACGGGCAGGGAAGTCAGGCTGTGGTGTGGTTCTCAGCTGACCTCCATGGCCTGGGGGATGTTGGACACAGCACAGAATTCAGCTATTTTTTGTCTGCTTCTCCTCTGTGATGGAGGCATATTACACTTTTCCTTCTTCCTCTTCAAGTTGTAAATAACCAAGGAAATCACCCAGCCTATCACCCTATTGGGTTTTTTTGTTTTTTTTAGAGTGCTTACTATAGCTGGAAAGATCTTCCTTGATTTATTTAGTGATTTTTTTTGCTTCTCTACTCTCCTCCACTCCCTCACTGCACTGTAACCACAGAGAGAGACATTCTCATCTGTCTTGCTCATCTCTCTGTGCCCAGCTCCCATCGTGGGCCCTGGTTTGTAGCAAGTGCTCAGTAAGCATTTGCTGCATAAATGTGTCTAAAATGCTTGAACACATAAAGCAGAAATCACAAACTGACAGCCCAGAGGCCAAATTTGGCTTGCTAGGTTTGTTGTTATTGGCTGCACAGTTTTGTTAAAAATAATGAATTGGTGGCCAGTATTTAAATGTGGAGACTTCGTACAGATGACCACATTCCTGGCTTCACTTGAAATTCAATCAGAAGATCTGGAACACTGGACCAGCCTTAGGAGAGGAAGAAGAGCCTGCAATGGTGGTTCTCAAAGCGTGGTCCTCAGATCTGCAGCATCAGCATCACCTGGGAGCTTGTTAGAAATGCAAAGTCTCGGACCTTCTCCTCCCCTGACCTTCTGAGTCGCCTGGCAATCTTTATTTTAACAAGTGCCCCGGGTGATTCTGATGTACTCTAAACCTTGAGATCCGCTCGGTGCCCTTAGAGCTGAGAGAGAGTGACTGGCTTTGAAAACAGAATGCCTGGGTTTCAAGTCTGGCTTTGCCACTTCCTAGCTGTGTGGGGTCAGACAAGTTACCTAATCTCGCTGTGCCTCAGTTTGCTCGTTTATAACATGAGGATGATAACAGGACCTTCGTCCTAAGGTTAGGAGGATTAGATGAGTTAATCTATGTAAAGCCCTTAGATCCTTGGAGGAATGACCTAACAAATGTTCCTTGCTGTTAACATGGCTTTAGTCAGCTGAGGCTGACCAGGCAGCTGCCTCGTTTAGATGCAACCTTAGCTGCTCTCCACTTTATGAGACACCACAGCATGCTTCCCTCCTTCATGGGACTTGCCGTGCCCCTATGGGCATTTCAGGTCGTCATCACCGACATGAAGCAGCTTTCTCTGTGTCAGCAATGACACCCACACCCTCTCATCAAAGAGTGGTAATATGTATCGTGTGCCTACTGTGTACCAAGCACTAAACTTAGGCCCTTGGCATATTTTATCCCCTCCTATTTCCCAGCAGCCCAACAAAGTTAATATTCTTATGCTCCCTTTACAGATGAAGAACTGGCAATTCAGAGAGGTTAACTAATTTGCCTAAAACCACACAGCTGATTAGTGGCAGAGCAGGAATCCAACCCAGGTATTGAACTTCAAGTCTGTTTTGTTTCCCCTTCTTCTGTGTTCCCCCAAATGGGGCACACGCCACAGTAGTTTACAAATGATTTTATATGCCACTGAGATGGTTTTAGGTGGCGAGGAAGATGGTTTTAGTTGGTGTACAAATTCTGCACTAACTAAAAATAAAATACATAGTGAAAAAGTTAATACGTTTTTAAGTTCTCCTGAAAACCAGAGAGGAAAGTCTGAGTTGGTGCTCGTAGATCTTTTTCTTTTAAAGGAAATTCCAGTTTCATAATCTTTAAGATTATATGTTTTAGTTACATTAAGCGAAGATGCGTTTTGAAGGCTGGCATAAACAAAGTAGGAAAGGAGATTCTATACTTATGTTGGCACTGATAAGTAGGAGCATCTGGAAATGTTTTTCCTTATATTGAATTATAATTGAATTAAATGCCAAATCTTTTAACCATTTCTGAAGGAACTCTTTCTACAATGGTGTGTCAAGGACAAACAGCACAGCTTCTGACCCAAAGTAGGTGTAAAGGTTTGCTCACCTGAAGGGCTTTCTGTACTCCTGGCCCTTTTCAAATGACATGTCATTGAGTCTGACCTTAGTGATTCAAGGTCACCGGCTAACATGTCTGTAGCACCACTCTGTTACTTAACGTCTCCCTTTATTTCTCAAACAAAATTAGAGTTAGCCACAGGCTCATGGTCTCTGATGGACGAGCATGTCTGGTAAAACTGAGTATGTTTTACAAGTTATTTTCTATATGGGAAGTAAAAATAGTTTTCATATGTAATGCTTGTGTAAAACTCCCTTTTCAGATAGATTTATTTTAATGAAACAAGGAACCAGTTAAAACTATCCTGAATAAATAATATTAAAGGTAGTCTGTGGACAAGGCATATGTCATGGAGGTGGGATGTAATTTTCAAACATTTAGAAACAACTGCTCCTGTCATCATAGGGAGGGAGGACCCTGATGCCTGCCATTCTGCCCGGGGTCCTTAAGGCCTCTGCTGAAACCTCAGAGGGGATCTGTCGCCAGTTCCTTCTCTCTCCATTCTGGCAGCTTGCCCTCCCTGTTACCCGAAAGCGGCAGTTGACAGCAGACGGCTGGTGGAAAATCAAAGGTAGAGAGGGTGTGAGTCTGTTAACTCAAGACAGTGAGCCATGTCAGCGTTTTGGGAATTGGAGCTTGGATTCTATTCTCCAGGGGCAGAGATCATGGCTTTGTGACTCAGTGACTCACGCAAGACCGGCACCACCCACAAGGAGGTGTTTCAGTTGACAAAGGATCCTGACAGGCAAGCAGTGCTGGGGGAAGGGTGGAGGGGGCGTGGAGTATGGGTGTGGTTCGTGCTGCTTCTGGCAACTTTAAATCTGCTGCCCCAACTCTTTGAGAAGAAAAGAGCATCATCAGGAATTTCCTCCCAGAAAACGGGCAGCTTGCATCATGGTTGAGGTCTCTGGAATGGATCGAGGGAGACCTGAATTGGATTCCTGGATCTCCCAATTATCAGTATTTTGACCTTGGATGTGTCACTTTACCTTCCCTTATCTGTGAAATGGGAGTGGTGTATTAGGTAGTTAAGCTGACAGAAGCCAAGACTGTCTTACAGAACCTAGTGTGCAGTGGGTGTGATTACTATTGAAGATGGAGGTCAAGTTGGATGAGGGGTGCTGACACTATGTTCTTCCCACCCAGAACTCTGAAAGCCTATGTGCTGCCCCGGGATCACCATTTGATCTTGTGTTAGTCAGGGTTTTCCAAAGAAACAGAACCAATAGGATATGTAGCTATATTGTACACATATTTGGATATATATACGTAGAGAGAAGAGAGGTGGGAGTGCGGGGAGGAAGAGAGATTGATTGATTGGTTTTAAGAAATTAGTTCACACAATTGTGGAGGCTGCCAAGTCCAAAATCTGCAGAGTAGGCTGGCAGGCTGAAAATCCAGTGAAGGGTTGCAGTTAGAGTCTGAAGGCAGTCTACTGGCAGAATTCCCTCTTCCTCCAGGGAGGTCAGTCTTTTCTAGTAAGGCCTTCAACTGACTGGATAAGGCCCACCCACTTTATGGAGGATAGTCTGCTCTACTCAGAGTCTACTGATTTAGATGTTAATCTCGTCTTAAAAATCCTTTATAGAAATGTATAGAATCATGTTTGACCAAATATCTGGATAACATGACCTAGCCAAGTTGACACATAAAATTAACCATCACAGACCTTGTTCCTGTCATTGGGTGGCCATCAGGGGAATCTCTGGTGGAACTCTATTGATTTTCTTTATATAGAAGAATTCTTTATATTGCAAGGGACAGAACGCAAATACAAAGTGGTTAAAGAAAAAAAGGGCAGGGGTGTCAGAAGGAATCACTGACTGAGTAGCTCAAACTGTCAGAGATTCAGGCTTCTAGATCAAGGTCCCATAAGACATGAGGTCCTACCCCATTCTCCTGCAAACATTCCCCTTGTAATGACTGGATAGCTGCCAGCTACTCTTTGCTTAATCTTCACGGATTCTTTTTCTTCTCAGAACTTACAGCAGAAGTCCTGGACCTGAATCTCATTGGCCCAGTGGGGTCACATGCCCATCCCTGAACCAATCACTGCGGCAAGGAGAATGAAGGCACCGATTGGGTTAGACCATGTCATGGCGCCTCCTCTGGAGCTGAGCTTCAGCCCTAGCCAAACCAACAGGACTGAAGCACATAGAGTGATTCCCCATGGGAAATGAGATAGCCGTTTCCAAGAGACAGAGGACAGGGGCTGGAGGGGCTAAAGTATCACATGACTGCTCCAGCCTCTCTACAACTCTCTCCTGCTCCCTGCCTGTCCTATTGCTCCCTTCTCTTTTCCTTTTCTCTCTTTCTGCTCACCTATGCATAAACCATTTTCTATCCCTTTAAAAACCTGGTTCTTTCTTTCCTAATTCTGAAACTCCCAATTCATCTAAGAAAGCAGATGCTTCAGAAGCAGGCTGCCTCACAGAGAAGTTTCGAGCCTGATCCTGTCGACGTGATCATTGCCCAGGGATCGTTTGGTACCAGCTGATCAGTCAGTGCTCGTGTTCCTGGTGTGGGAGGGTGGAACTCAGAGCAGCTTAGTGCTAACTGATGCTGGGAAGAAGGCACATTACGCTTGCTGTATCTTCTCTTCGTCTACTTAGCCAGAGGTCTACATTAGGGAGTTTAGAATGGAAACTTGGGGCTTACCCCTGAATTGTAGCCAACAGGAAGAAATCTCATGCTAGAAAGATAAAAGATTAGGGGAAAAGCTGCCTGCAAACACCTTTTTTGGGTCATAATAGTAATTGTAATTGTAATAATTTAAGGTAGCTTTATTGAGATGTAATTCACATGGCAGATAATTTATTCATTTAAAGTGTACAATTATTTGGTTTTTAGCGTATTCATAGGTTTGTGAAAGCATCGCTAAAATCTAATTTAGGACATTTTCATCACCCCTAAAAGAAACCCCAGTCCTATTAGCAGTCATTCTCTATTCTCCTCTTTCTCAAAGACCCTGGCAGCCACCAATCCACTTTCTGTCCCCATAGATTTGCGTGTTCTGGATATTTCGTATAAACGGAATCATGGGTTCTGTAGTCCTTTGTGATTGGCTTCTAGCACTTAGCGTAATGTTTTCAAGGTTCTTCCATATTGCTACAGGTGTTGGTACAGCATTGCTTTTTATTAACATCATCTTCCATTGTATGGATATTCCACAGCTAATGGACATTTGAATTGCTTCCACTTTTTGGCTATTACGAATGATGTTGCTGTGAACATTCATGTACAGGTTTTTGTGTGTATATATGTTTTCATTTCTTTTCCCTTGAGTGTATGCCTAGGAGAGGAGTGGAATTGCTGGGTCATAGGGTAACTCATTGCTTAACTTTGAGGAACTGCCAAACTGTTTCCCAAAGCGGCTGCACCATTTTACATCCCACCAGCAATGTGTGAGACTTCCAATTTCTTCACATCCTTGCCAACACTTGTTACTGTCTGTCTCTTTTATTATAGCCATTCTAGTAGGTGGGAAGTGATGTTTCACTGTGGTTTTGGTTGGCATTTCCCTAGTGGCTAATGATATTGAGTATCCTTTCATGTACTCATTGGCCATTTGTATATCTTCTCTGGAGAAATATCTTTTACCTACTTTTTAATCAGGTTGTCTTTTTATTATTGACTTGTAAATGTTCTTTGTATATCCTGGCTGTGAACACTTTTGACGTAGGTTCTTGGAGCCCTAGGAGGCCTTGACTTTTAACAGCTTCTGGGTTAATGAGAACATCTTTTATTTAAGCCCGAAGAGAAACCAAGGGATAAACTAGGGTGTGATTGCTAATATTGCCAGTGATTTGGGTGTGTCATTTAAACATGTCTCTGAACCTGATTCCTCATTTCCCTCCAACTTTTTTTTGAAAAATGTCAAAATTATTGAAATGAGAGAATAGCACAAGGAATATCCTTATACCTTCCCCTAGATTCACCAGTCATTAACATTTGCCAGATTTGCTTGTGTGTGTGTGTGTATGTGTATACACGTTTTCAGAGCTGAATCCTTTGAAAGTAATTTGCAGACATAATGACCTGTCACCTTGAAGAACTTTAGCATATGTAGGCTGTGGACCAGGATATGCTCCTACATAACAACCATACCTTTATCATATCCAAGATATTTCATATTAACTCAATAATATATATAGTCCCTATTAAAATTTCCTCAGTATTCCCCCAAATGTCCTTAAAAAAAAATCTGGATCCATTCAAGGCTCACATGTTACATGTGGTTGTCATGTCTCCTAATCTCCCATAAATTAGAAAATTTCCGCCTTTTTTGTCTTTTGTGACATCGATATTTTTCATTTTGTTTTGTTTTTGGTGAGAAAGACTGGCCCTGAGCTAACATCTTTGTCAGTCTTCCTCTATTTTGTATGTGAAACGCCGCCACAGCTTGGCTTGATGAGCGGTGTATAAGTCTGCACCTGGGATCTGAACCCTTGAACGCTGGGCTGCTGAAGTAGAGTGTGTGAACTTAAACACTATGCCACCAGGCCGGCCCCCTGACTTCGATATATTTTGAAGAGTCCAGACTAGTTATCTTGTAGAATGACCCACATTCTGGATTTGTCTGATTGTTTCCTTATGACTGAAATTGGGATAGACTTTTTCCTGGCGAGAATGTTGCGTGGGCGATGCTGTGTACTTCCCTTGCATCTCATCTGGAGGTGCATGTCAGTTTGTCCTGTAATTGGTGATGGTCAGTTTGATCACCTGATCAAGGGGGTGTCTCACAGATCTTGCCACTGAAGAGGTAACTTTTCCCATTATAGTTAATCTGTCTGGATGTCTTGTTCTCCAAAAACTTTTCACCCAATTGAGCATCATTGGTGATCCTTGCTTGAATCAGTTATTACCTTGGGGGTTGCAAAATTTCTATTTTCTAGTTCTCTTATTCATTCCTCATTTCTTAGCTGGCATTCTTCTATCAAGAAGAGCTTTATCTTTTATTTTCTTACACTTTTTAAAAATTTGCCTATCTCTTTTTAATTTTTTTTAATATCACCATGAACTCAAGAATTATTTTAATGACCTGTTTCCTAATTTAAAAAATTATTTATCCTCTCAACAGGCGCTTCTGAGGGCGCTATGCACTAGGCATTATAGTTTAGAAAAATTAAATTGGATTATCTTTCAGGCCTCTTTCAGGCCTCAATTATTTTGTGACTCTGTGACCGGTTAGTAAATCACATCCTTGTACCTGCATTTTTATATTTCTCTCTGCATCTAAATTGTGTATTTAATTCCATTTATTTGCTAATTTCATCTTAGTATTTTGTCAGAATGTTTTTATCTAGTTATGTTTGTTTTTTTATTAAAGGAGGCAAAAACAAGTAAAGCACTTTAGGATAATCTGTATCTCTTAGTGCTCAAAGCCTAGGGGATGTCTGACTCTGTGAAGGCACCACAAAGATGCTGTCCACACTGGTGGCAGCTTACCTAATTGCAGCTAGGTCCCCCTGATAAAGTTAATGGCTTCCCAAGGTCACAGACATGGTATTAGATACACTTTTAACTTGCACTAAGTACTTGGCCACCAATCCCCTTCCCAAAATAAAAATAACGCTTAAAATACTCCAGGTGATTCTGCCTGCCATGCTATTCCTAAGTTTTGTGCCCAGATTATGTGTGAGACAGGACATGTGCCTTTGCTTTTACAGAACCCCCTTGCTTCTTGTAGCATGGGCTTCTTACACGCAGTGAGTTCACATGTTTCAGACCCTGTCTTATGTAATTAACAATATAAAATTATACTTTGCTTATGTACTCTTATTACACACTGTGCATTTTAGTCTATGTAATACATTTATGATACTATCTCCCTGTATGGGATCATCACTTATATAGCACCTCATTGCTAACTCAAGAGATAAGTTAATTGTGACCCTGTATCGTTTTTGCCTTGTACACTGACTTCAGAACCTCACCGCTAAGACGTCTCTATTTTCCTACTCTTGCAAATCCATCTCTAGATAGTTTTAACATGAATCTCCTTTCCTTTCAAACTTTTCCCTTTCTCTTATGCTGATAAAATCCACTAGCATTGCTTAATTAATCCCACTAAAGTGCTGGTCTCTGAGTTACATCTGTGTCGTTTTGCCTCCCTCTCACTCTTCCCCAGTAACTAGCAAGAGAAATGGGAATTAGGTTTTATTTTTATTTTTTTTTGGTGAGGAAGATTGGCCCTGTTGCCACTCTTCCTCTTTTATTTATTTTTTCTCCCCAAAGCCCCAGTACATAGTTGTATATTCTAGTTGTAGGTCATTCTAGTTCCTCTATGTGGGATGCCGCCTCAGCATGGCTTGATGAGCTGTGCATAGGTCTGTGCCCAGGATCCGAACCGGCGAACCCCAGGCCACCAAAGTAGAGTGCACGAACTTAACCACTCGGCCACAGGGCTGGCCCCGAGAAATTGGAATTATTAGCCCTAAGATAACCTAAGTAATCAAGACAGTTTTACTGCTGTCTTGAAAATAGCTCCTCACCTGCAATAAATAACAATGCACACTTAGTAAATACAGATGTATCAATTTATTGCTTTTCACAACTGGTGCTTTTTCCTTGGGAAGGCTAGATTTACAGCATATATCATTTCAGATTCTTTGATTGCAAGCAATAGAAAGTAATTCTGCTAGCTTCAATAAAAAGGAAGGATATAGAGTGCCTCCTAGATCCTAAGGCAAAGCGGAAAAAGCAGACCTCAGAAGAACAGGACCTAAGGATCAAGGGAGCAGGAACTGATGTCTTGTCCAACTTCTTCTGTCTTGTGCTTCTCTGCTGACAATTCTCAATCATGGGAGAGAGAAACTAAAAGGGCTCCACTGGGGTCATGTGCCTGGTAAGGGGGTGGAGAGATGGAATTTGATTGACATTCTCACCAAAACTGGGGAGAAAGTGTGCTGCCAAGAGAAACTTGGGCTGTTCTGTCCAGAAGAAGGAACAAAGGAGGTTAGGCAGATGTAAATAGCACTGCCCTCAATCCAGCACCACAGTGCATCTTTGTAAATTATTGTCTTGATGCCCAGTGTTTTGGAGAGTAAGGCATTCTGCCATCTTTCCTCCACTAACAGCTGCCAATCTTATCACAAACCTTGTCCAATGATCCATTTACCTGCCCTCTTCTTTTTACCTTCCTTTGCCTTGACTGGTCCTCAAGAAACCGTAATAGTCAATTGCAACTCTATAGGCAAAAAGAAAAGTGGAAGGGAAGAGAGAGACAAAGAAAGTAGGAAAATGGCTGAGAATGGGTTAAAATGATTAACTCTCTTCTGGAAGTTTCCAGCTGTCAGATATTTATTTCCGGAGACCAACACCTTTCTTGTTAGAAATTCACTGGCTTGGTCACTTCTGCCTCGAGCTGTGGGTATGTAAATGTCAACTCTCTCACTGGCAAGTTGGTGAAATTTGCTGATGACACAAATCTGCGTAGGTTTGGGAGAAGGCAGGATTGTGAGAAACTCCAGATGCATCACAGCGAGCTGTGTGAGTCACTCAGACGGGTCAATGGAGAGTCTCCTTGCTGAGTGGCGGGGGGAAGGGAGAGAAAGAGGATTTAGCGTATTTAGCACCAGAAGGAAAGAAGTCAAACTTGAGGGCAGCGGCGTTATTAAATGGCCTGCTACCAATATCATCCATCTCAAGTTCTTCCTTGGCTCTGTGTACTAAATTTGACTCTTCCTATATCAGAGAGAGAGAAAGGGGAAAAAATAGAGCTGAGCATCAGAGTGAGGCTGAGAGTAAAGCTCCTGGTTCCCACACCCAGAAGCTATTTTTATTAATAGGAATGTTGATAATTATAGCGTTTAACCATTTGTTGATTGCTTCCTAGATACTGGGCACAATTATTGGGTAATTTACATATATCATTAATCTGTTCAATAACTACATGAGGAAATGCAGATGACAAAGCTGAGTCTTGGGTTAATTGTCCATGGTACCACAGCCAGTAAGTATTAAGGAAAGGATAAGAATAAAGACCTTAACACTTCTGCCACAATAATAGCAGGTGCCTGATTTCTTAATGCCTCGTGCAATGTTAGTGGGAGTTCTGCCGTCTGAATGGAGGAAGTCTGTCATAAAGACCCCATCCCACAGCCCCACACCGGAGGTTTAAGTATTTAGTCATATTTTCATTTAACACATATTTATTGAGCCATTCCTATGTGCTAGATATGCACCATTATAGCCAGAAGGGGAGCCCCACTAAGAAAATCAACTTCTTGATTCCCATTTGTGTACCCATAGGCTAGATATTTTTTGATAGTTCTGCTAATTTGGGGGCTTCTTTGAGCCTCTCTCACCCTTTTTAACCCCTTGACCAAAATTGTAGAATGTGACAGACTCTAGTCCCTCCCCTCTGCATTTAGAACTCTGACCTGGATTTGGCTTAATGTATTTGCTTAAGAGTAGGACTAGGAAAAAGGAAGGGGAGGTGGCATTGGGATGGGGAGGAATCTGGCATTTAACAGCAAGCAATTAAGAAAGAAAAGCTGACGATTTTTGAGCACCAGCTAGATTTCAGAACACATTACCATATTTATTTATTTTATTTGTGTTTTTATTGAGGTAAGATTGGTTTATAACATTTGCCATATTTAATTCTCACAAAAACCCTGCAAGCTATGTGAGAGCTGCCCCATTTTATTTTACTACCCAATAAATTATGCATGGAAAGTTTCAATGGTTTGCCCAAAGACACACAGCTTGCAAATGCTAAAGCCAGCATTTTTCATGTTTGTCTTCTCTTTCTGTCATCCTGTGGGCTCTACCTTCAAAAAATATTTAGAATCTGACCACTTCAGAGGAAACAGCCCCTCTGTTTCCCCTACCCCCATTGGAGCCGCTGTTGTTTCTTCCCCGGCTTATTACAGCAGCCCCATAACCAGTCCCGCTGGTGCCCTTGCCCCTCTGAGGTCTTTTTTCAACATGATAGCCAGAGTGATGCTTCCAACTGATTGAATGAGTCAGATCAGAATCTCACAGAGGCTCCCCTTTTTCTGAGTTGAAGCCAAAGTCCTTGGAGTGGCCTGCAAGGCCTCTCTAGGGCCTGTATGATTCAGAACCCCAGTTGTAACCTTGGGGATTTCCTCTCCTCCTGCCTTCCCCTTCGCTCCCTCTGCCCCAGCCGTCTGGCCTCCATGCTGCTCCTCGAACATGTTCTCTGAGTTCCTTCCTCAGGACTTGGCACTTGTAATTCCCTCTGCCTGGACTGCTCCTCCCTGGGGCATCCATGTAGCTTGCTTTCTCATGTCCCTCATGTCACCTTCCCGGTGAGACTGGCTGTGTTCAGACTATTTAAAATTATAACTATACAGTAGGGCTAGGCTGAGGGTGGTGTGGTAGGTAGAGGTTGTCAGATGACTTCCATGAGCCTTGGCCCCTGATGTTACTCCCGTGTTTATGTTATGTGGCAAAAGGCAAAGGGAGGTCATGTGCATCTACAACTACAAGGAAGTAAATTCTACCGATACCTTGAATGAGTTTGCAGCAGATTCTGCCCCCAGCATCTAGATAAGAGGCCAGTCTGCCAATATCTGATTTCAGATTTGTGACCCCCAAGCAGAGAAAATAGCAAAGCCCCCCGGACTTATGACCTTCAGAACTGTGAAATACCGAATGGGTATTGTTTTAAGCTGATAAGTCTGTCGTGATTTGTTAGAGTGGCAGTGGAAAACTAATACAGATAACAAACAAGATTCATCTCTCCTGGCAGATTCCATCCTTGAGCAGTGCCTGCCCATAGAGCGGTGTTGAGAAGGGTTCTGAGTGATGGATTACCAGGGCCTGAGAGTAGCTGCTTGTTTGCCACATATGTGCCATCCCCGGTCGGGTTCTCTTCACTAACTAGAATGGTCAGGTTAGATGGAGTTAATTAAGTTGTTAGCCTCATGTCAGAAACAGAGAACATGGGATCATTAAAGAAAACCATCCAGCAGTGTAAGAATTAAGAATCAAGAATATAAGACTGTCGTAGTCTGCTCGGCTGCTACAACAGCAATACAGACTGGGTGGCTTAAAAACAACAAACATTTATTTCTCACAGTTCTGGAAGCTGGGAAGTCCAAGATCAAGGCACTGGCAGATTCAGTCTGAGAGCAGACTTCCAGGTCCATAGAGAGCTGTCTTCTCACTTCTCTGGGGTCACTTTTATAAGGGCACTAATCCCATTCATGAGGGCTCCCCTCTTACGACCTAATCACCTCCCAAATACCTCACCTCCTAATACCATCACACTGGGGGTTAGGATTTCAACATATGAATTTGGGTCAGAGATGGGGGACACAAACATCCAGTCTATAGCAGAGACCCAGAATGTAAATTCTATTAGGGCACAGATTTTTTGCTCGTTTTGATCACTGCTCTGTCGTCAGTGTCTGGAACAGTGCCTGGCGTATAGTAGTTGCTCAGTAAAAATTTTTGAACTGAAGATCTAGATAATGAGGGCTAGGAGGTCCAGTATGGCCTAATGGTTAAGTGAATATGTTTTGGTACTAGATGGGCCTGAAGTCAAATTCCATTTCCACCACTTAAGTTTCCTCATCTCAAATAGGGAGATAGGAGTGATTTCTTTGCAACGTGGTTGTGAGGATTACTTGAGATAACATGCATAACATGTTGAGTCCAGTGCCTGGCCCCTGGTCAGATTCACCCAGCGGTAGCTGTTTGAGAATTACTGTATCAGTCAGGCTTCTGAGCTGTGAGTAACGGCCGTGAGCTTGGGCTGATTTAAGCAGAGAGATCATTTTCAAAGGCTATCAGGAAGGTCACTGAATCTCCAGGAAGGCTGGAGGGCCAGGCTCTGAGCACAGATAGATCAAAGGGAAGTACTGTATTGAGTCAGACAGCCATAAGCATCCTCAAGGATGGGTCCACATGGACACAGCTGCCGCCACTGTGCAGGATGGCGGCTTCAGCATATGTGCTCAGCATGCTGGCCTGGACACAGCCTCCACCCTGCTGCCCCCAGAAGCCCATGTGGCAGCGGCTACAGCCTGTTGAAAGACTCGCTCCCACCGCCCCACACCCCCATCCCTGCTCCTTTGTGTCATTAGATGAGATTCTAGACTCTGGGAGAGAACACATGATGGGTCAGGCCTGACTCGTGCCTGTGCTCCAGCTGCCAGGAGAGCCGAGGAGTGAGGTTTTGACTTTCCACCTTCTCTGGGGTGAGATAGGCTCTCTCTCTCCCTTAGAAGGCAAGGATTCTCCAAACATAGGAAAAAGTTGAGATGCCAGACAGCACTCCATTTCCCCCGCGTCCCCCTCCAAAAAAACCCCCAGGTCTCTTACAGTCATCATTAAATTGCTGATCCAAGGTCAGACATAAGCTGTTTCAGGAGGACAGGGGAACTCTGGGTTCAGTCTCAGGACGATTCCAGATAAGAGGGAAGATTCATGGGGGCCGTACATATTCAAATTTATGAGAGAGTGTCCTGTCTTCCATCTGACCCTGGGTTTCAACTTGACCCTTCCTGATTGATTCTGCACCAGTGTCATGCATAATTAAAAGTTTACTTACTGGGGCCAACCCTGTGACCAAGTGGTTAAGTTTGCACTCTCTGCTTCAGTGGCCCAGGGTTCATGTTTTGGATGCTGGGCGCAGACCTATATACTGTCCATCAAGCCTTGCTGTGGCAGTGTCTCTTGTATAAAGTGGAGGAAGATTGGCATGGATGTTAGCTCAGGGACAATCTTCCTCACCACTGCCCCTCCCCCGCGGCCCCCAAAAAAGGTCACTTAAATCTAGCCTCAGAATGTGGTTAGAGCAGGGAAGTACCTGTAAGCATGAGCTTTACAGTGGATTCATGAGCTTGAATCCAGTTCCAGAGCTCTCTAGCCTTCAGGCTTCTAGCAGGGCCTGCGAGACCTGTGAAACATCCAAGGATGAATGATTCCATGGTTATACACTCAAGTGTTGGCTAGAGTTCTTTTTCTGTGCTTTTTATACCTGAGAATATCTTCTACAAAATAATCATATGATAATAGGTAACATTTATCTAAAGCTTATCATTTTGTAGCCACTGGCTAAATGCTGTAAGTTGTACATGGTCTCATTTAATCCTTCCTTCTGTGAGGCTTGGTATAATTATTCCCTGAGGGATAGGGAACAGAGAAACTGAGGCTTAGGGAACAGGTCAACCAGGTTGCAGGTGGTAGAACTTGAACTTGCACCAAGGTTTGCCTGACACCAAAGCTTACGGTCTTAACCACAAATATATGTGAAGCTGATAGTGTGAGCCATAAAGATCCTTTTCAGAGCCAGCTTTGCTCTTCATCATTAAGCATTATGAAGCATCAATACGGTATGCAAGCTCAGCATAAAGACTACAGAAAACCCATAGATGCTCTTTTAGATTTGGGGTAGGAATTTGGGAACTTTTGGGTCTCTGGGTCTTTCCTCAAGGTTTTACCTGTAGATGAAGTTGTGTTTTTTTTTAAATAGTAGTAGCAGTATGAGAGAACATATAATTTTTTCTGTAATCAAGGTAATGAACTAAGCTGCCTATATTTATTTCCATTAGCACAGTGATTACATATAATTAAAACTAAGGCATCATCAGAAAAGGTCAGATAACAAAAAACATAGGATAGAACAGACGAATTATCTTTTCACAGAAAACAGTTTGTGCTGGTCCACTAAGAGTGTCTATATCCCGCCCCATCTCTGATGCCCGTCCCCGACACTCTGGTCTACCTTCTCCTCTTCCATCACACTTCACCTTCTAACATATTATCTTATTTATCATTGATTGAGTTTATTTACTGTCAGCTCCTCCTTTTAAACCATAAGCTCGTTGAGGGCAGGAGCCTATGTTTCATTCTGTGATAGATCTCAAATGCCCAGAAGAGTGCCGTGCATAGTAATGAATGGATGACTGTGATAAATAGTAGTGGAAGTAGACTAAGATGAGAGGAAATTCTCTAAGAGTATGGCATTGATTTGCGTGATTGTTTCAATTATCCATTGCTGTGAAACAGACCACCTCAAAATGTAGTGGCTTAGAACAGCAACTCATTGGTTGCTTACCCTTCTCTGGGTCAGCAATTTGGACTGGGCTCAGCTTGCATGACTTGTCTCTGTTCTACGTGGTGCTGGTGGGGGCAACTTAACTGGCTCTGGAGAGTCCGTGATGGCCTCACTCATGTGACTGAGTGCTGGCTGTTGACCCGGCTGCCTTCGTTTTCCTCATGTGGCCTCTCTCTGCGCATGGCCTCTCATCTTGCAAGGGCCTTTCTCTCCTTGTGGCCTCTTTCTCCAGCCAGATAGTCTGGACTTCTTTACATGCTGGCTGATTTCCCAGAGAGAAAGTGGGAGTTCCAAGGCCTCTCAAGGCCTCAGCTGCAACATCCCGGACTGTCACTTCCACCACGTTCTGTGGTAAAAGCTAATCCAGAGCCAGCCCATTTTTGAGGGCTGGGGGGAGTCAACTTTACCTCTTGGTGGGAGGAACAGCAAGGTGACATTGCAAAAAGGGTGTGATTGTGTGGGAGCGGGGGAGTGGGGAAGAGGGGTGGGGGAGGAAGGAGGCTGCTTTTGTGTTGGGGGGGGTTCAGTTTACTTTCTTTCTCGTGGTAAAATATATGTAACATGAAATTTACCATTTGAACAATATTTAAGTGTACAGTTCAGCAGCATTGAGTATATTCACATTGTTGTGCAGGCATCGCAACCATCCGTCACCAGACCTTTTTTCATCTCCCCAAACTAAAGCTTTGTCTTCATTGGACAATACTCCCTGGTTCCTCTCCTCCTCCCCTCAGCCCCTGGTAACCACTGTTCTACCTTCTGTCTCTATTAATTTGATTAATCTACATATAACCTATCTAGATACTTCATCTGCATGGAATGATATGGTATTTGTCTTTTTGTGACTGGCTTACTTCACTCAGCATAATGTCCTCAATGTTCAACCATGTTGTAGCATTTGTCAGAATTTTCTTCCTTTGTAAGGCTGAGTAATATTCCTTTGTGTATATACCACATTTTGCTTATCCATTCATCCTCCAATGGACGCTTGAGTTGCTTCCACCTTTGGGTGTTTGTAAGTAATGCTATGAACGTGGGTGTACGAATATCTGTTCAAGTTCCTGCTTTCATTCTTTTGGGTATATATTCAATTCTTTTATTCCCCACTTATCCACAGTCTTGCTTTCCACAGTTTCTGTTACCCACAGTCAACCAAGGTCCAAGAATATTAAATGAAAAATTCCAGAAATAAGCTGTTCGTTAGTTTCAAATTGCACACCATTCTGAGTAGTGTGATGAAATTCGTGCTGTCCCCCTCCATCCCACCCGGGACATGAATCATCCCTTTGTCTGGTGGATCCATGCTGTATGCATCACCTGCCCATTGATTAATTGGTAGCCGTCTTGGTTGTGAGATCGACTGTCATGGTATTGCAGTGCTTGTGTTCAAGCAACCCTTATTTTACTTCATAATGGCCCCAAAGCGCAAGAATAGTGATGCTGGCAATTCGAATCTGCCAAAGAGAAGCTGTAAAGTGCTTCCTTAGAATGAAAAGGTAAAAGTTCTCGACTTAATAAGAAAGAAAAAAAAAATCATATGCTGAGGTTGCTAAGATCTAGGGCAAGAACGAATCTTCTATCCATGAAATTGTGAAGAAAGAAAAAGAAATTTATGCTAGTTTTGCTGTCATACTTCAAATATGTATGGATAGGAAAAAACATATTATATATAGACTTAGGTACTATCCTTTAGGCATCCACTCGGGGTCTTGGAACATACCCAAAGGGTATGGGTATGGGGGTTAGGGTGGGAAAGGGGGGACTACTGTATACCCAGAAGTGGAATTGCTCAATCATATGGTAATTCTTTAATTTTTTGAGAAATCTCTATACTGTTTTCTACAATGACTGTACCATTTTACAGAGAGGGACCTCTTTTTAACAATCTATAATACCACAATAATATAATCTCATTTTTTTTTATAACCCATATTCGCCACTTTAATTAATGATGAATTTTTTAACTGCTTTTTTTTTTTTTTACTGCTGCAACATATTCTAATAATTTTTTCCCTTTACTTTCTTTTTAACATTTCTTCCTTTCTTTTTCCACATGGATTTATGGTCCTGGAGAACTTAATTTGTGTCAGGTTTTCCACCGTTCCTGGGGAACTCCTCCCTTAGTGCAGAGAAAGTCTATTCCAAGTTCAGCTAAATGGAAAGGGTCAGTGACCCCAAGGGCTCTGCTCTCGGCCTCGCTTAAGCTCCACAGCTCACACAGATTTCTAGGCGAGGGTGGTATCATTTTCCTTGAAGAGCTTTGGAGCATTGCCCCAGAAGACAGCTCCGAAGTACCTTCAACTTTCCAGCATTTTGCCAGCCCTCTCTGACTAATCTGAAAATGAATCTTTTGAGAAAAAGAAGTGGAAAAAAAAAAAAAGCACCCTCCTAAGACAAATAATGAGAAATTGCTAAAAATAGTAGACGCTTTATTGTTTCTCTTCCTAAAGGCCGTATTTTTGGCTGGCTTTAGCTATTATTCATTACCCTGGGGCACAGTTCGTTTTCTCTGAAAGACTGTATAGTAAAAGGGAGCAGCTTATAATTTAGGCTACAAATTGTGTGTGACGTTTCCGTATCTTATTTGGTGGTTCTTATCTCTATTGTTGTGTCAGAAGAGCTTTTCCTTTCATAGGCATTGTTTGAAAGCAGGTAATGGCCCTCCAAAACAGGCATCCCTCTTCTGTTAAGATGTATAATATGACTCACTCACTTCTGCGTTTTTTAAAGAATGGGATTAATGACCTTACTTCTCACATTTACAATATTGTTCTGTACCCCGGCCCGTAACAGGAGTAATTATATTCTTCCTGAACCTAGAGCCGTCAATGTTGGGAGGAGGCCCTTAAAGGTGGGTGTATTGGGATTTCTTCAGGACTTTTTGGATTCAAGACGTGCTTGCATTTTCCTTTGAAGGGAATCTTTGATTCACATCTCTTCACGATTCAGCCACCCCAATAGGGATTCTGCAGGGGACTGGTCAGGACCACGGGCTTTGTAGTCTGGCACATGGAGGTCTCAGTTGATATATGCCTACTCACTGTATGATACAGGACAAATTATTACGTCTTTGTTGGCCTCAGTTACTACATCTGGAAGATGCAGAAATCAATAGCACCTCCCTCCATGGATTGAATTGAACAGTCAAGGAACAGTGCCTGGTACCAAGTGTAAGCTAAATAATTATTTGTTCTTCCTATTAGGAAATTATAAGTTCCCTGAGGGCACAATCTATTTCTTTTCATCTTTGAATGCACAGAGTTTATTGATACATAGCAAGTATTCATACCTAATCTGATAAAAGGAATTGTTAGAGGAAAAACAATGTGCATATTATAGAGCTCTGTATAATTAGTTTTCTTCTATGCTATATTTTCAACTGTAATCATAGCAACCAAGACTTTTTTTGAGAATTCATTGTGTACTGGGCATTGAGCTAAGCATTTTACGTGCATTAACTCATTTAATCCTTACAATAACCTTGGGAAGTAGGTACTATAATTATGCCTGTTTTACAAATGAGGAACTAAGGCCAATAAAGAGAAGTCAGGTAACTTCCCTCCTTCAGTTAGTCAGTAAGTAGCATAGCCAAAATTTGAACTCACCTGGTCAAGCGCCAAAGTCCATGCTTTTAACTTCCTGAGTTTTCAAAGCTTTTGTTCTCAAGACCCCTTTAGTCTCTTAAAAGAGCTTTTGTTTAGTGGGTGTATCTATAAATATTTGACATAATCAAAATTAAAACTGAGAATTAAAAATGTTTATTAATTTATTTAAAATATGAAAAGAAACTTATTACATGTTGACATTAATACCATATTTTCCAAATAGCAAAAAATTAATGTGCATAATGGCATTGTTTTTCTAAATTTTAATGTCTAGTTTAATAGAAGACAGCTGGATCATCATATCTGCCTCTGCATTCAATTTTTTGTGATATCACAAATCATTTAGCCTCTGGAAAACTCCCTTCAATGTTCACTAGAGGATGAGAGTGAAAATGACAAATAATATCTTAATGTTATTGTGAAAATACTTCTTACCTCATGGACTCCATGGAAAGATTTTAGGGGTCCCTGGAAGTTTCCAGACCACTTAGAGAACTGCTGCCCCCCTTTTCCTGATATTCAGATAAGAAGTTTATGATCTAGTTAGAACAGGGAAGGAAAGAGGTATTAGGAGCTATGTCTAAAACCATGCAATGAAATACAGAGATGGCTGGCATAGGCAGAAGCCTAATGTCACCTGTTTCTCATTTAATTTATGTAATTAGCCTGAGGGATAAATATTTTTAATATCCTTTTTATACTTAGGAAGAGTGAGGCTAAAAGATTGAGTCTTGCTCTAAGACACCCAGCAGAGCTAGGATTTGGACCCATGTCATCTGAGTCCAAAGTAGCCTGTTCATTCTGCCATTTTCCCGGTAAGCAGTTGGTGTACTTCATTGTTATATAGACTGTTATGAGTTAGGGACCAGTATTAATCAGAACTTTGGGTTGGTAGTGACAGAAGTCCTACTCAAACTCATTTCAACCATAACAAGTGAAATTTATTGCCAGCAAAAGCAAGTAGTAGATTAACTTCTGCCATGACTAGATCTGGGAGCTCAGCTAACAAAATCAGACCTCAGATTTTTTCTCTTCGTCTCTTGGGCTTGGCTTCCCTCTCAGTTGGCATCGTTCTAGGGCAGGATTTGACTCTAGCAGCTCTAGGCTTTATCTAACCAGCTTGATGACTCCTTCTAAAAGAAAATGTAATCTTTCCCATAAGTTTGAGCAGTAGTCCTGGGGATGGGCCACTTGGGTCAAGAGTTTGTCCATAAACCAATCTCTGGGCCAAGGGAGTGGAGGGTTACAATTTGCCACAGTTAGGACCATGTGCCCATTTCTGGAGCCTAAAGGAGTAATAGGGTCAAGCCCACCTACTCCTTTGTTAGTCTCAGTTGACCTTGTGTGAGAGTGGTAGACAGGCAGTTCCCAAATGGAAACTGGGGTGCTCCTGCCAGAAAAATGGGCAAGGAATTCTGGGCAGACAAAACCCCACAGATGTCCACAATGGATCCTATTTTTCTCATGAATACCATTTAGGCTTACACCATAAGCTTACACAGGGTTGTTATATGGGATGCCATGTTCACGTCAAAATATTCTTTGGTCCCCTGCTGTTAAGGAATTTAGTGTTGAACTGGAGACAAATCAGACATATACACAAATGCTCTCAAAATAGTTACGAAGCAACAAATTAGCATATGGAAATGAAATCATAGTGCAGGTGAAATGTCTGTGTAGAGGATCAAATAGATACAAATTTGGGACAGAACAGCATCTTCGATGTATCAGTTAGGTAGCAGACACACTGTGGCCTTTTTTCTATAAAAGAGTGTTCTGAACAAGTCTTTTTCTCCTTTCTTGGGAGACAATGTGTTGAAGTTGAAAGAGTACAAGTTGGCAGTCAGAGACTCCACAAAAGCTAAGATCCCTTTCTTCTCCCCTCGTCACCCACTGCTGGTATTTGCTTTCTGGCCAAAGTTTTTATGTCCAAGTAGAACCCGAGAATCACGCCATCCCTGCTTTTTCCATTTTGCTGCCTTCAGCACCTGGAGTATGTACATTTTTAGCAGCTGGTGTCCAGGAAACTATTCAGTCTTGCACCCTGATAAGTGACAAGCAAGAGCAGTTTGTTGTGGCGGTTGTTGTTTTCACTGGAAAGAGGTGTAGTTCAGAAGAGTGAACGGTTGGTTGTTACAATCAGAGATCTCAACAATACATGTACTGGTAGGCGGCCATGGCCTTACCTTTGTGACTCGATACAGGTAAATTGCAAGAAATGCAATAGTAAAAGAAAACTCTTATTTAACCAAGATGTTATTTAGCAAGTTAGGATTTCTATTTAAATGGTATTTTGAAAAAATGTTAAAGGACTTCATACTTTGTGACTGAGCATTATTATTAACTGCTGTGATGCATTTGTTTGAAGAGAGAAGGAAAAATGTAACTTATATTTAGTGAAGCCTGTTTAGCTGTTAACCAAGCGTCAGGAAATCAGATATTGTTACACTCATTTCAAGATTCAAAACAGCTCACACTGAATTAGTCTTTACTTGATGATTTTGCTTTGAAATTTCCAGGGATTGTTTTCTCCAAGGCTCCCTTTTCCAACCCAAACATGCACAGATCGAAATTTCTTTCTCAGACATTGTAATGCTCACTTGCTCCAGTGCAAAAAAAAAAAAAAAAAGGAAGAAGTTGGCATTTCTACAACCAGTTGGAAGCTTTTATCTCCAGATTTTTGGGTTTGATGCTTAAAACGGCGCTACGTGCATTGGCCTGAGCTCTGCTTTCACTCCAAGTCCTGAATGGTCAGTAAAAAGAACTAACTGGCTTGGACTCTCCATTCACAACTTGCTTTTTGATGGCACATAGTGGGGGTATTTTTTTTTTTTTTAGTTTCCATCCCTCCCCCAGTTTGATAGAGAAAAAGTCTTCACACTATGATTAGTAGAACTTCACTTGATAAAATGGAGACCTATTTCTCTTTATTACTTAGAAGCATTTTCATTATCAGTGTAGTAGTCAGCTGGGGCTGTCACAACAAAATACCACAGATGAGGTGACTTAAGCAACACAAATTTATTCTCTCACAATTCTAGAGGCTGGGAGTTCAAGATCAAGGTGCTAGCAGGGCTAGGTTTTGGGGAGGCCTCTCTTCTTGGCTTGCAGACATCCACCTTCTTGCTGTACCCTCACCTGGCCTTTCCTCTGTGCGTGTGGAGAGAGATCTCTGGTGTCTCTTCCTCTTCTTATAAGGACACCGGTCCTGTGGAATTAAGGCTCCACCGTATGACCTCACTTAACTTTTATTATCTCCTCAGAGGCCCTATCTCCAAATACAGTCACATTGGGGGTTGGGCTTCAATATATGAATTTTCGAGGGACACAATTCAGTCCATAACAATCATATTTTTCTCTTTTGAGAAGGGTAACAGAGTCTTTTCTGTGCTTCTAATTCACATGATGTTCTTGTCGACCACAATCTCTGCTAGGAGAACTCAGCAAGCACACTGTGGGTGGAAAAAGGATGCAGTAAACTATTTCAGCTGATGAGAGTGACATGCAAGATTAAAAGCAAAGAAAATTTAATCTCATCTCTTCTGATTTTCCTTTCCTGTGAATGTAGCCTGTCCTATTTGTAACTGCCTCTTTATTTCATGGCCCTCTCCTGATGGATGCCTGTTATTAAAGTGGATGGGGCCCTGAAGTGGTAAAAACAGAGAAAATTTCCCAGGCCGGGAGGTTTGCTTAGTGTGGAGATTAGCCCTGTGTTCAGCAATCTGGTCTTTGTCAAGAGCCTGGGGAGAAAAGACTAGGGGTAGCACCTCTAGCTTTCTTCCATCATGTTACCATTGAGTTTAAATGTGTCAAGGTGCTTTCCAAGATTTGGCCCCCAATGCTATATCTGTATGTGCCCACTTGTTTGTATATTTATAATAGAATGATGTGTGGGAACTGGTCAAAGTTATCCCCTGCTGTTCCAGAACTTTGGCCAAGACCCAGAGTGGGGACAGAGGGCACAAGTACCCCATATTCTAAGTTCAGAAGTTGGGGCCATCCAGTGCTTGTCAAAGGGCTCTATTTCAGCAGAATGGGTCTTGCTGGCTTCACCCCCAACTCAAGCTGATATAGGAGACAAACTAGAAGAGAGAAAGGGAGAAGAGTGCTTACCCTCCCATGAGAGGTGGGGAGCTGTCCTCTTGTGAGCTGACCAAAGCCAATTTTATCCCTCTAGATTCTTTTGGAAGCTGCCTCAGAAGTTAGAGTTGATGAGTGGTAGCGATTTTTCTACCACTCTGATGGCATTCTTCAACCTTGCTCCGATTTTGATGAAAGCAGGCCTCCGACCAAATTCTCCCACACAAGCAGACATTAACTAAATGAATATTCATCAGCAGACAGACTCAAAACAGCTCATAAACCCATTCTGCAAGGCCGGTGCAGCCCCAGCACACTCTTCCCGACAGCGGTGGTGCTCATCCCTGGCTACACACTGGAATCATTGAGGGGGGTGCTGGTGCTGGTCTACCCTCCAGAGCTTCCCACACCGTTTATCTAGGGGAGGCCTGGCTGTTGGGATTCTAAAAGCTCCCCATGCAATGCTCATGTTCAGCCAAGGTTGAGAACTGTTGTTTAGATGCTCCCACTACACCCTGTATGAAAGGATCATTTAAGGCCAACCCAGCAACATCACAGAAGCAGGATCCTGTCTCCTCTAGATAGGACCCTTCAGTTAACAAATCTCCTAATCCAGAGGCTTCACCTCTGGTTGGGGATTACATCAGGGCCGTCATCATAAGGGTACAGGCCCAAATGGATTCTTACTCCCAGTTTATGCAGAGGTGAGAAATATATCCAGACAGACTATTTCAGACACTTCACACATCTTAAATACTTTGGATTTCACCAGCAAGACCCTATTTCTAATATCCATCATGCTAATTAGCAAGTCATTAGTTTCACCAATAAGAACCTGTTTTGGCATCCCTGATGCTAATTAACAACTGCTGATTGTTGATTAAGCTCAGCTGAGAAAAGTCCACATATGGTTGCTGACCCTGGATTATGGCCCTTTCCAGTGTGGTACTAACTGGTCTCCCCGAGGCTGTGTATTCTCAGTAGCATGTTAGCTGGTAACCCCTAAAGTTAAGGCTAAACCAACTGGCACGTATTTGATATCACCCTGATGATGCAGATTTATTTTAAAGTAAATTACAGTCATATAGCACTCCATTTTCCCAAGGCCAAAGGAGGGATGTTCCAAGAGAGTTGTTTGTAAAATGTGGACGTGTCCCAGCTGCCAGTCGTCCCTTCTTTACGCTCCAGTCAAGTCAGGGCCTGGTGATCTCTGGTCTGCAGGTTACAGAGCTACTGCAGTAGCTTCTTACCTGCTGTGACCTTAGCAAAAAGACAAGAGAGCTGTGACGAGTGGGATGGCCAGGCACAAATGGGACGAGGGTACCCTCCATTTTTGCAGAAATGTAGAAATTTTCCCCACATTGTGCCAGCCAGCGCTGTAGTTGGAGCACAAAGTGAGTAGATGAGATGCAGCTTTAGACTTGTAGGGGAAAGAGATAGAATAGTTCAGGGGTAGAGCATTTGACTTTAGACTTGCAGGGGAGTGCTGTTTAGGGCAGGTGACACATGCAGGAGAGTGATGTGGTCTGAGACCACCAGCTAGGAGTCAGCTAGGAGACCGGCTAAATTCTCTCAAGAGGATCACCAATGACTAGGGCAGCTAGGTGCCACCTGTTCATACCAACTGTGCATAAAGGAACGATATTAGCTTGACATGTTCTATGTATAACCTAACTATATTGTTAGTTTTTCCTACAATAATACTGCATAGCAATCCATCCCTGACTGGCGTGGCCCATAACACAATCATTACTTCTTGCACGTGTCAGCTTCTCTAGGATGGGCTGGTGTCATACTTCAAGGTGTGTGTTGGGCTATATTTGTTCACTCTGAGTTGGCCTCAGATCTGCTCCCACAGGTTTAATGTGGTACCCAGGCTGAAGGGGCAGCAGCTAGCTGGGGAAGTTTTTCCTCTGGGCAGTGAGTGAAGCTCAAGAGAGCAAGCCACACTGCTCATGCATGCTCTAAGACTGTGCTATGTCATGACTGCTAACATCCTCTGGCCAAAGCAAGTCACATGACCATCAGTGAGTCAGAGGAAGCTACTTCTCTTGAGGAGGTATACTGGAGAGAATGAATGTTTTCAAACCATCATCTAATTTGCCACAGCAGCCAAGACAGAGGCTCATGTCACCTTTCCTCTCATCTTCCTTGTCCCAAATACCAGAGCAGAAAGCTCAGGAAAGAGGGAGTGCATGTGAGGGCAGGCCATACTCTTCCCTACCACAAGCTTTTGAGCCACTTGTCCTGGTGGGATGGGGGAAAGAAGGTTGATCTAAATACAAAATAGAAGTTTCACAAAGAACAGGGCTTAGCCTTAGAAAACCAGAATGAGACCCTTCCAGTGACTGAAACTTACTGAGAAATTATAGCATTGGATTAAGATGTTTGTTGCAGGAGCCTTTCACCCAACAGGAGAGGGGAGTTTGACACAGCAGAGTTGAACACTGAGATTGGTAAAGTAATGCCATGTCGTGTTTATACATCAGCATGCCGGGGCGCTTTGGTAATCTGGTACATGTGCCTGCTTTGATGTCAGCTGGGGAAATGCCTTTCTAGATCCCTTGTCTGGTGGGTAGTTAGCTAGGAGCACGTTTCCCATAAGTGGTGTTTGGGGAAATTCTCCTAGTTGGCAAGACAAAAGGAAACAGAACAGGATGTCTTGATGGAGTCTTTTCCTTACTCAACCTTTAAGAAGTTGCTTCCCCTCTTTGGGACTCCAGTTGCCTATCTGTATAGTATGGATAATGCTGCCTTTTCATAGAGTAATGTGTCTCAAAGTGTGCCTCACAGGACCCTATTTTTCGGTGTGTGTGTGTGTAAGATTGGCCCCGAGCTAACGTCTGTTGCCAATCTTCTTCTTTTTACTTGAGGAAGATTGTCACTGAGCTAACATCTGTGCCAATCTTCGTCTATTTTATGTGGGATGCTCCCACAGCATGGCTTGATGAGTGGTGCTAGGTCTGCACCCAGGATATGAACCTGCAAACCCCGGGCGGCTGAGGCAGAGCACGTGAACTCAACCACTACACCACCAGATCGGCCCCTCAAAGGATCCTATTTTTGAATCATGTTATAAAAGTTTCTCTGAAAAGAGAGGATTGTATGATCAAATAAATTTGGAAAACTTTGAGTTAAATATCACAGATTTCCTCACTGCAGGACTTTTCAGAGCCTTTATATGCTAATATTCACTGTAGATATCTAAGCAGAGGAATAGTTTGTAATTTTTAAAATCATTTGACTAGAGAATGCTTTTTTTCAAGGAATACTAGATCTGCACATGATGATGCCCCAAATGCTGCCGTAGGGAATTTATGGGATAAATTGTGTCGTTACTTTGGTTTTTGGAGAAAAGTACTAGCTAAATTCATGTTATCATCATCATCATCATTATTATTATTATTATGTACTTCTCTGCAATGTGCTATTTCAAATGGATCATCTCCACTAAAATTTATATCATCTTGTGAGCCTGAGTAATCAAATCAGTTTCCAACAAGAGAATCTGACAGTGATAAGATCTGGGAGAAAAAGTTTAGGAAGAAAATATTGAAAGAATCAAACTGATTTTTCTCATTTCTAGGTTAAAGAATCCTAGTTCCTTTCTTCCTACTGTGTAGCTAAACTTCGTTTCAGACTAAGCATGTCTTTTAAGAAATTTCACAAAATTGTTTCGTTCTTGGCTCCATTAACAGCACATCATTCCTCTCTTCTCAACCCAAACTCCATTGCCAATTCCTCGGTGACATTTCTGAGCACGCTCATCTTCCCTCACTCCATTTTTCTTTGCCCATAACCTGAACCAATCAACAGCTCTGGAAAAGTCCCGTCATCCAGTTTTCTGTTATTGATTCTGGGTTGCCATGTTTTTGTGAGGGAAGACTCTCATAGCCATGTGGGTGACATCCCTAAACGTATGTGGTTTCCTACTTCACCTGGCCATGGTGACTTCAAAGGGATCCTTATTTCCTGTCTCCCCCGACTTTCCTCAGCACACACACACACAAAAAAAATAGAGGCACTCATGGGTTATATCCTCAACTTCATTTTCCTCCAATTCTAGACATCCCTGCTCCATCATCTCTCTTTCCATCCTTTCTTCCTCAGAAGGTCTGAGAAAGCCTGAACCCTCCAAAATAATAACAATGGCTAATTCATTTATTCCCCACAACAACTCCTTTTAGTAAGTACTATCATTATGCCCATTTTACAGATGAGGATGCTGAGGCACAGAGAGGTTAAATAATTTGCAGGGGTCACATACTTAGTAAGTGTCATAGCTGAGGTTTAATCTAGTAGTCTGGCTCCAGAATTCTGGCAATCTATTTTTTTTCCCGTCATTTCTATCAACTTAAAAAAAATAAGCTTTATTGAGTTATGATTCACATATCATAAGATCCTCCTCTTTAGAATGAAAAATTAACTGGGTTATAGTCCAATCACAGAGTTGTGCAACCAACACCAACACCACTAATTCCAAAATATTTTCATCCCCCCAAAAGAAACTTTGTACTCACTAGCAGTCATCCCCCCATTGCCCCCTGCCCAAAGCCCCTACTGAACACTAATCTACTTCCAGCCTCTGCATTGGCCTGTTCTGGACATGTCACATCAGTGGAATCAGATAATCTGTGTTCTTTGACTGGCTTCTTTCACTTAGTAATGTTTTCAAGGTTTGCCTATGCTGTAGCATGTATCAATATTTCATTCCTGTTTATTGCTGAATAATGTTCCATTGTATGAATTTACCGTATTTTTTCTTTCCATTCATCAATTGATGAGCATTTGAATTGCTTTCACTTTTTGGCTATTATGAATATTTGTGTACAAGTTTTGTGCGTACATACATTTTTATTTCTCTTGGGTGCATGCTCCGGAGTAGAATTGCTGTGTCATCTGATAACTCTATATTTAACGTTTTGAGGAACCCCTGAACTGTTTTCCAAAGCAGCTGCAGCATTTTATAATCACACCAAGAATGTATGAGGGTTCCAGTGTTTCTACATCTTTAACAACGCTTGTCTTTTTTCTTATGGACACCCTAGTATATGTGAACTGGTATCTCATTATGGTTTTGATTTGTATTTCCCTGATGACTAATAATGTTGAGCATCTTTTCATATGCTACTTGGCAGAAATATCTATTAAAATTCTTGGTCAGTTTTCATTTGGATTATTTATCTTTTTATTGTTGAGTTGTAAGAATTCTTTATATATTCTGGATATAAGTCCCTTATTGGATATATGATTTACAAAGCTTTTCTCTCATTTTTTATCTTCTTGCTTTCTTGATAGAATCCTTTGAAGAACAAAAGTTTTAAATTTTGAAATCCAACTGTTTTTTTCTTTCATTGCTTGTGCTTTTGGTTTTATATCTAAGAAACCATTGTCTAATCCAAGGTCATAAATATTTATTCTTATGATTTCTTCAAAGAATTTTATAGTTTTAGCTTTTAAATTTAGGTCTCTGGTTCATTTTGGGTTAATTTTTATGTATGGTGTAAGGAAAGGGTCCAACTTCATTCTTTTGCATGTGAATATCAGCCTGAAGGAGTCCCTTTAGTGTGTCTTGCCAGGCAGGTCTGCTGGCAACATACTCTCCCAATATTTGTTTATTTCAGAAGGCCTTAATTTCTTTTTCGTTTTTGAAGGATTGTCTTCATGGATCTTGGTTGACAGTCTTTTTCTCTCAGAACTTTGAAGATGCTATCCCACTGCTTTCTGGCCTCCATGGTTTCTGATGAGAAATCAGCTCTCACTGTTATTGAAGATCCTTTGTATAGGAGGAGTCACTTTTCTCTTGCTGCTTTTAAGCTTCTTTCTTTGACTTTTGGCAGTTTGGTTATGCTGTGCCTAGGAATAGATCATTTTGAGTTTACTTGGAATTTGTTAAGGTTCTTGCATATGTAAACTAATGTTTGCCCTCAGATTTGGTAGATTTTTGGCCATTATTCCTTCCCATATTTTTTCTGCTCCTTTCTTTCTCACCTCTCCTTCTGGGATTCATATCATGTATATCTTGGTATACCTAATGGTGTCCTACAGATCTCTGAGGCTTTCTTCATTTTTCTACATTCTTTTTGTCTTCTTATTCCTCAGACTAGATAATCTCAATGGGTCTATATTCAAGTTTGCTGATTGTTTTTTCTGCCAGTTCAAATTTGTTCTTCAGCCTTTCTAGTGAAATTTTTATTTCAGTTATTGTGCTTTTCAACTCAGGAATTTTAATGTGGGTGTTTTGCTTTTTATAATTTTTATCGTTTTATTCATATTCTCTATTTAGTAAACATTGTTCTCATACTTTCCTTTAGTACTTTAGACATATTTTCCTTTAGCTCTTTGAATGTATTTATAATAGTTGATTTAAAGTCTTTATCCAGTAAATCCAACATTTGGGCTTCCTTAAGTACAGTTTATACTGAATGCTCTTTTTCCTATGTATGAGCCATACTTTGCTATTTCTTTTCATGTCTCATAATTTGGAATGGAATCTGGACATTTGAAATAACATATTAAAACTCTGAAGTCATATCTGCTCCCTACTTCCAAAGGTTTGTTGTTGTACTGTTGTTGTCTGTTTGTTTAGTGACTTTCTGGTATGAATTTTATGTCTGTATTCTTTGTCGTGTGTCCACTGAGGTCTCTGTTCAGTTACCTTAGGGGCCAGCTAATAATTGGACAGAGATATTCTTAAATACATAAGACAAGTAAGTTTCCCCTTTGCTGGCAGGCATTGTGAGTGTGTTGGTGTATACCTCCAACCCTCAAGCAGCCTACAACTCTGCATTAGCTTTCACTTCCTGCTTGTGTAGAATCCCAAGGTCAACTAGAGGTGAGAGAGCCCTCTTAGATCTTTCTTGTGCATGTGCACAGCCCTTCATATGTCTATAAATTTCTAGGGCCCCAGGAATATGTTGGAAATTTTCAAAGCTGCCTATATTCATCTCATTCTCTAGATTTTCCTTTTAAGAGTTTTGGCCAACTTGTTGTTTTCCCCAAATGGTATTATTGCCTTAGGCACCTGCAGTCTTAAATAATTGCTGCTAAATGTTTTCAACAAACACCTGGGAATAGGGCTTTCCCACTGAGTCAGCACTAATTCAGGTTAACTGAAAACAAACCCAAAACAAGTGACTGGGGCTTTTCCAGGGAACCTTCGAGACTGGTCAAATAGTGACAAGTCTCTGGGGATGGACTCTGGAACTCCAAGCCCATTCTGCCCCCCTCCAGTGGCTGATAGGTTATTGCTTTTTACAGTTACTGTTCTAGCACGACTGCTGGTTTTCAGGGCTACTGCAGGAATGAAGAGAGGAAGATGGGAATAGTACATGTTAAAATGCTATAAAGCTCGTTGTTCCTACTAAATTCAGCTGTTTTTCTCAAATAAATGCTCCTCTGGTTGTTGCCAGCCTTTGGTTAATTTCCAGAGTCCTGAAAAAGTTAATTTTGACAATTTTTGCCAGTATTCTTATTGCTTTTATGGAAGAATAGATTTTTGGAAGTCCTAACTCTGTCATTCTGGAGTTTCTTCTCTAGGCAATCTGTTTTTAATTTATGAACATAAATTTTAGGAAATCCTTAATAAGTACTCTGAAGACCTCGTTAAGAAGGAAGTCAAAGTCTGTAGGATCACAAGTCAATTGTGCAGGAGAATTTAAGAAGTGATTTAATTTTTATTCTTACTAGTTCAAGACCATCAAGAGGATATTTGTAGCCAGTATGTGCTACAAATGCTTTAAGAAACATTTTTCTGTGAGTTAAATGATCCTGACTGGATAGTGTTACCTTCATATGGATGCATCCTGATTTTTTGTTGATGAAAATTTAGTTCCTCTCCCAAGCTTTCACTGCTACGAATAATGGTACAGGGCATATTATCAGGCCCATATCTTTGCGTATATAAGTCAGTTGATCAGATAAATCCATTGCAGTGAACTTACTAGCTCAAAAGATTTATATGTTTAAAATCTTAATATTAGGGTAGCTTATTTATTTTTAAATCTTTAGAGCCTATATTTTCTTTCTCATGCTATGTTTAGAATATTTTTATGGTTCATGTTTTTGTCCTTCTTTATTTTGAAAGCTCCTAAATAAGTACAGAATGTCTGAAACACTGGAAAATAAGATAAATTAATATTAAACCACTATGTTAATTATATTTTCAAATATATTTTTCTGTACCTTCCTGACATCTTTTTAGATTATAATACCCCTAAACTAAAGCAATGAGGCCAATTGTTAATCTGGAAGAGGACTGTGAATACACTATTTCCCTCCAGGTGTCCAAACGTTTTGGACGTCCTGTAGATTGGCAAGTAGATGTTTTATTTTATCTCGACTCATGACATCTTTACCCAGTGCCAATCTGAATGGCTAAAACCCTTCCTGGTATTCGAAAGCCTACTTTTTCATCTGCTCCTTTTGAGTATTTTTCTCTTTCAAGTGAGTTGTAATGGCATGACTCACCTTTCTGGATTTGTTACCCAAAGGATTCCTCATCATACAGTATAACATCCAGGCTCTTCTAGCTGAGTTAGATTAGAGCCTGACTGAAAGTAACGTAGTGGGGCTGGCCTGGTGGTGCAGTGGTTAAGTTCTCACGTTCAGCTTCAGCAGCCCAGGGTTTGCCGGTTCGGATCCAGGGTGCGGACCTACGCCCTGCTTGTCAAGCCATGCTGTGAGAGGTGTCCCACATATAAAACAGAGGAAGATGGGCACAGATGTTAGCTCAGGGCCAGTCTTCCTCGGCAAAATGAGGAGGATTGGTAGCAGATGTCAGTTCAGGATTAATCTTCCTCAGAAATAAATTTTTAAAAATAAAAAATAAATTAAAAAACAATAATTAAAAAAAAAAGTAATGTAGTACAGGAGGACCTGGCTGTTTATAACATTTTTTTTAAAAAAGTGTCTTGAGTTGTGATCTACCCTCTTTCATAGCATAAAGGGCGGATAAAAATGAGCTCTTGTCGACAACCTCTCTCCCCTTGACCTTAATTTTGATCTGGCTGCCTTTTGATATTGTCTTACTCATCCTACCTTCTGACAAGCAAAGCAGTAAAATGCATTTGAAGCAGACCAGGTTGAGGTATTAACTGCCTCATTAGGAGAAGCTGGGTCTGGTCCAGTACCCTCTGGCGCTAGGATTCAGGAAATAAAAGTGGCCTTTTGCTAATGCTCAGTTACGTTATAGGCCAAATCCCATTGCAACAAATTCCAACACAACAGAATCTTTATATGACAACAGAATTTCCAAATAATGGCCTGCTCGTTGCGGGCAACAAAATCCTAGGCCTTACATGTGCAGGAGGAGTTTTTCGTAATGAAATCTGGCCTGTGGTTATGTTTGGAATCAGAATTCTGCATTGGGAATGGTGATTGTGCGCACGAACGCAAGGAGTAAAGGCTCTCATTTGCCTTTCCCTGAAATACGCTATCAGCAAACCGGAGCAACCCTCTAATAACGTGGTGAATTCTCATCAGGATACAGGAGATTAGTGAAAGCTGCTCATCACAACGTGATCCATGGCTGGGGTTCCTCTAACAAGTAGCATCTGCCAATCTCTGCCCCAATGCAGTCCTTGGCACTCAAGTTGCTTTCAGGAGGTATCTGTTGAATGAAGAAGAGACTGGAAACGACTTTGACTTGTGTTTCCATAGTCTCTGAGTGGAAAAGGTCCACAGGGTGAATTAGGCTTTCCTGGGAGGCTGGATTTTAATTGCATTGCAAACAAGCCCAGTCTTTTAAAGATTTTATTTTTCCTTTTTCTCCCCAAAGCCCCCTGGTACATAGTTGTATATTTTTAGTTGTGGGTCCTTACAGTTGTGGCATGCGGGTTGCTGCCTCAACATGACCTGATGAGTGGTGCCATGTCTGCGCCCAGGATTTGAACCGGCGAAGCCCTGGGCCGCCGAAGCAGAATGCGCGAACTTAACCACTTGGCCACGGGGCCAGCCTCAAATCTAGTCTTTTATTAGCCTCATGGCCAAGGTGCTGAGAGCCGCTCAGGACCCTCCGGTCAGCTCCAGGGGTGCAAAGGGCATGAAGGAGCCACGCTGTTATTATTAACTGAAGAGTTGGTTCTATGGAACCTGATCAAGGGACTATTTGCAAAACTGCTTTCAGCCCACCTGAAGAGGACCTTGGGGATGGCATGAGGGTCTGGAGAATGAGTAACCGATCTCTTCCTCCAGGACTGGGAAGGATTCATTTGTGGCTGCTGGTTTCACCTGTGCTGAGATCAGAAAAAGTCACCCTGTTACCTCAGCCATCATTCAGAAATAAAAATACTACTACTAATATGAATATTAGTAATAATAATGATAGCAGCAAATTCTTATATAGCACTTTTTATGTCCCAGGCACTGTTTGAAGACTTTCCATACTCATATTCTTTGTAGACAAGGATACCGTGAGGGTAGATACTCTTTTCCCCACTTTGCAAATGAGGAAACTGAGGTATAGAGAGGTTAAGTATTTTATCCAAGGTCTCACAGATATAAAAGGACAGAGCTGGAGTTCGAACCCAGGCGATTAAACTCCATAATTCATACACTTAACTACTTTTCTTCAGTGTGTCTTGTTTGTGAAAACTCATATTTTCACAATGTCTCTCTGTCAAGTTATTGATTACGCAAGTGCATTCCGCAAACACTCATGAGCACCTGCCAGGGGGCTGGACACTGGGATTGTAATGGTGAACGCAAGTAGACAAGGTGCCAGCCGTCTTTCGTGGTCAATGGTCATGCGAGTGAATGCTAGGAGAGGGTGAAACTTGGTGCACAGGGACCTTTGATGAAGGTGCCTGCTCCAGATCAGGAGGAAGCAACACCAAGGCTGAAGTCTACAGGGAGGACAGGCAAAGGCAGGTGGAAGTGTGTTCCACACAAGAGGAACAGTGTATGCAAAGGTCAGGGGCAGGTGGGATCATGGCCTTTTCAAGGAACTGCAGCCCTGATGGTGAGAGGAGGCGGCTGCGGAGGTTGGCCGTGGCAGACCACTGAGGGCTCCGCAGGTCACGTGAAGGAGTCTTCTCTACAAGCAATGGAAACCCATTGAAGAGCCTTCAGCAGGAGAGTGGAATGAATAGATCTGGGTTTTGAAAAGCTCTCCCTGGTGTCTTAGGCAGAACCTCCCTAAGGGAGGGTCACCAAAGAAGGTACTGGGACAGTAGTCAGGAGGCCTTCCTGTAGTCCAGACAAAAGAGGGAGGCAGCTTGGTTGACCTAGGATGGTGGTGGTGGAGATGAGGAGGATAGACAGATCTGAGAAAAATTTAGGGGATAGAATTAACAGTTTATCATGGATGAAATGTGGAGGGGTAAAGATGACTCTGACTGTCGTGGAAACCAAACATCTAAATTAAGTGGCACCTAGAAGGTTTGGTAGCAGTGGTTCTTAATCAGTGGTGGTTTTGCCCCACTTCCCACCCCCAGGGGTGAGGTGGGGGGGGGGGGGTTCCTACTGGCATCTAGTGGTTGGAGGCCAGGGAGGCACTCAACATCCTACAATTCAGACAGCCCCTATGACAAAGAGCTCTCTGGCCCCCAGTATCCATAGTGTGGAGGCCGAGAACCCTGGTTTATACTTTAGATGGGAAGAGCGAGGAGTGGGCAGTACAGTTCATAATACAGTGTGATGAGGTTGACCACAGGGCATGATGGCAGTACAGGGCGCAAACGCCAGCCTCGTTTGCAGGAGGAAGAGACAGTGGAGGCTTCTGCATTTAGCAAAGATTGGAGAAGGCAGTGTAAGCAAACCTCCTGGTACAGTCCTCGAGTTCTGTTTAATTGAAATTAAGTGAAAGCATTAGTTAAGAGTGTGGGCTCTGGTGTCCGAGGGTTCAAATCTACATTCTACCTCTACTAGCTGCATGACCTTTGACCTCACTATGCCTCTGTTTCTTCATCTCAATATTCGGTTTTCCTTTCATAAACCTGTGGTGAGGTTAAGGGAGATAATCCTGTGAAGGCTTGAGCATGGTATCTTGCACATGGTGATCACTCAATAAATGCCCATGATAAACACCTTTTCCCTCAGTTGCCTGGTTTACGTCATTTTTATTTTCTTGAGTGAGCAGAAGACATAAAACTGCTTGGCGCCAGAACCATCACAAAATCAACTCCCGAACCTCCTTTCCTGAGTTTGCTTGACGAGTATGAGAGGCCTCTTTCCTGCTTGTGACAGGAAAAATGACAGAGAAGAAAATAACGCAGTAACTGTTTATTTAACTGTAGTATTCAGATTTTTGTGCAAACATCTGATGGAAAAATTGAGATTTTGAAATGAGACGTTCAGCCTTTACTCACAGTTGAGCCGTAAGGGCGGTGCTCCCCAATGCAAGACTGAAGACTGAGCATGTCTGCAGCGCGTAATTGTCTGGCTGTAGAACTGCTGTCCAACATATTTAATCATCGTGGAGTAATTGGCTCAAAAGTTCTTCAGAATTTGAGGCATCCTCGTCTGTTAATGTGCTAAAGCCAGTTGCGTTCACGCGATTCTGTTCACTGAAAGGTAAAGCCAAGTTTTTTAAGTCCCCAAAGAACTCAACAATGCATTTAAACCCTTCTCAATTGATTTCTTTGAACCAAAAGGGGAAAGCATTTTGGGAAATTTCCCGCTGGCCTCTTGAACACCGGGCCCACTGTAAACTGATGTTAAGATTGAGAAATAACCATGACGTCAAGAAAAACGGTGAATTTGATGAGATTGGCAGGCGGTATTACTGGGAATCTGCTGCTTGTAATGGATGGGTGAGGAGTCAGGCTGAGTGACGATGTTACCTTCCAAGGTGGAGAATGTGTTCAGTTGTCTTCCAGTAAATCAGAGAATGGATCCATGTTAATGGTTGAGCCCCTGTACTCTGGACCATGGTTGGCAAACTGTGGCCTGTGGGCCAAATTCGGCCAAGATTTTTGACACAGACATGCTTAGTCATTTGCATATTGTCTGTGGCTGCTTTCATGGCAAAGTTGAGTGATTGCAACAGAGACCATGTGGCCCGCAAAGCCCAAATTACTTTCTATCTGACCTTTTATAGAAAAAGTTTGGCGACCCCTACTGTGGAAGAGTGCTTCTCAAACTCCAATATGCCTACGAATCACTCTCAGATTCTGATTCAGTAGGTCTGAGAATCTGTATTTCTAACATGCTCCCAGGCAATGCCAATTCTGATGGTCTGTGGACCACACTTTGCATGGCAAGTTTCTAGAAATTCATTGGCCTCATGGATATTGCTTTTATGGGAGGCAGGATGCTTGGTGGTTAAGAACATAGGGTTCAAGTCCCCCCTAAGTCCTAGCATTTATTGCCTTGTTCTCTTAGTAAGATACCTAATGTCTAAGCTTTGGATTATTGCTCTATAAAACAGAGAGGTACTGTCCATAAGGTGCTTAGTACGGAGCCTGGCCTATCGTATAGATTCAGTGCTTATTAGCAACTGGGCATACACTGAGACCTGTGATATTACCACACAGCAGTCCAGCACGGTGCTTGCTGTGGCCTTCACATCAGCTCTTGGAGGTCACCCCAGAGGCAAGGATCTATGTGAGGTTTTTGGAGCCCTGAAGGGCAGTTTCAGATTAAAGGAAAGATTATTTAGAAATTGCTTTGGTTTTAAAACTTAATATTCAATTAATTGAAAACTTAATTCTTCCACAAGTTAAGCATTCAGATATTACTATTGGATCATGTTTATGGATTTTTGATCCCCATTTACAAACTTGAATATTTAAATTCTTTATATTTTAAGATGCATTCATAAATGCAAAATATTTCACTTTGTAAATCATTTGATTTGACCTGCTCCTTCCCCAAGGAAAACACCCTTTGTCTTCCCTTTTAATAATTCTTATAATTCTCATAAATTAAACTTATAAATGTGTGAACATTAACTTAAATATCCTAAAATAGTATATAAATTTCATAAGATTTTAATTTAGAATCTTAACCAATTACTCAAACATTTTATTTATTTATTTATTTTTTAAAGATTTTATTTTTCCTTTTTTCTCCCAAAGTCCCCTGGTACATAGTTGTGTATTTTTAATTGTGGATCCTTCTAGTTGTGGCATGTGGGATGCTATGTCAGCATGGCTTGATGAGCGGTGCCACGTCTGCACCCAGGATTTGAGCTGGTGAAACCCTGGGCCACCGAAGCAGAGCAGGCAAACTTAACCACTTGGCCATGGGGCTGGCCCCTCAAACATTTTAAATTGGAATGAAAAGAACAACCTGTTTATTTGAATAGGGCAGATTCTCTTAAATTTTAAAATGATTAAAGTACCAAATAGGAACAGATTCCATAACACAAACTATATAAAGATTATAGGTTCTGTTCTTTTTTTGTTAGGTATGCTTTTTGGTGAGGAAGAGTGGCCCTGAGCTAACATCTGATGTGAAATTGCTCGTTTTTTTGTTTTCTCCCCAAAGCCCCAGTCCTAATTTATATCTTAGTTGTAAGTCATTCTAGTACTTCTATGTGGGATGCCACCACAGCATGGCTTGACGAGCGGTGTGTAGGTCTGTGCCCAGGATCCAAACCGGCAGACCCTGGGCCACCAAAGCAGAGTGAGCAACTTAACCACTGAGCCACAGGGCTGGTCTCCAGTTCTGTTCTTTTAAACATTTCTATACCCTGTTATAAATCTTATAAATAAATCTTAAAAGACGCTTAGATTTGTTATCCTAAGCAATTTTGGGGGATACTTTGTCAGCTGCCTTGAGATTACGTGGTGATCAGAAGTTTCAAGTGGGATGTGAATTGGATTCTTGCCCTCAGTGCTGCTGGGATCCCTGTTTATAGTTAATATGTCATTGACTTCATAAATTAATAACATGAGTGGATAGATAACCCGTGGCCCTTAGACTCAAGTGAGAGGGTATAGAGTAGTGGAGCATTCCTCCAGGCTGCTCCCCGTTTACTGCTTGGATGTTGCATTTTTTTGTCTCTTCAGGTATGTAAATATCTTGCCAGCTAATTCTAATGACTTTTGAACTTGTTGGAAAATGGCATCCTTTCAAAAACTTTCTATCTCTGACAGGCACAACTTTTTAGTATTAAAATGAGAAACTGTTAAATTTTGTATATCTTGACTGACATGTGGTTACAACTTCTGAGGTCATTCTGCTAATGGGGTTGGCCCAGGTCATTAAAGTCCTTTGGTATTGAAGGCAATCAGAATGGTTAAATATTATCCTTGTGGTGTCCTTGGGTAGCCTAATTATAGGGGAAAAGTGTTGCAGTTACAGTTGGTTAAGATTGTCTAGAATGTACAGTCCAACTTTTTCATGTTAAGGAAGAGGAAGGACAGATGTTCAAGGAAAGGTTGGAGTTCACATACAGTCAGAGAAGGGCTAAGGTACCCCAGCTGTGTGCTAGATAGATTGAATGGGTGAGTCTTGCTAGGGAGACCAGTGCTATCCACAGCCTGCCTCGTTTCATAATCAAACTTGTTCTAGAAGCTTATCATAATTCATATGAGAGAAATGACTTCAGATGATTAATTTTTGTCTGCTTCCCATTATTTGAAAATGGTAGTAGGTCTTGGATTATATTACCATAATTCATTTGAAGGGCATTTGTTTAAAAGATGGTATTACTCCAGTTTTGGCCATTTGATCCATGGCTGCCTTGGGTACCCAATTTAGATGCTACCACCAGAACAAGCTTTGCTGTGATTGGATTGAACTTCAGGTATACACTGCAAGGTTTATTTTCTGTTGTTGTTATCAAAGTTTACTTCCTAGGTATATAATTTTATGAGCTAAAGCTTTCCAGGAAGAGAGTACCCTGGTCGTGTCTTGCCAGTCTGTTCACCTAAGAAGGGCCAATCTCAGCAACCTGAAGGCAAGCAGAATTTTGTGTGAAATTCACACCTAGGCATCTTAGGCCTTCTGTAGTGGATGTGGATTTATGTTGTAAGTTAAAGGTAAAGAACATTTTTGGCCATTTATGCTTGTAGGCCCCAGAAGTTAAACCCGTCAATGGCGTTATAGGAATTAAATATGATCCTACTCCCTTGAAAGAAAATAAAAAATTAAACCATTACCTTCCTGCTCATGGTTAGGATTAAAACTGCTGTGGTTGAGCCAATCTCTTTATTTCCTCTTGTACTAGTTTTATCCACTTTAAACAATTTTGAGCACTGAAAGATTTTTTTCAAATGATATATGCAGAGTTGATAGCCATCCCATTTTTGCACATGTAAATTTTTGCAGCACACCAAGACATGTGACTTTCTCCCTTCTCAGGAATCCAGCCACCTTGCGTTCGAATTGCACACTCCCTTCCAGAGCTCTCACTTGGACCCCATTGTTGCTGTTGTCGTTGTTATTGAAGCATGTGAAAGCCAAATCAACATTTAAGATTTTCATTAAGGTTCCAGATGTAGTCATTGCTGCTCAGAATATTTCAATGCTCTCTAGTTCTGGAAGCTTTGAAAAACTATTGAATTGCAGTTGAAAGAAGAGAGATGATTTAGCGAATCTTGAAAAACGTCAACCTCTTGATTTTGACTTGAGTTCCAAATTCGTGTTCCCAAGTTTGCATTTGATACTTGAAAAGCACAATGGTGATAATTAGGAACTAACACTAGCTCTTGTATTGCAGACCAGGAAAGTCTTCCTGAGACTAGAGTCACTTAAAATCCTAGCTGATCTGTTTGCTCCTAGCTCTCTTCAATGCTGTGTCAGGTTGTGACTCCTGTCAATGTATCAATACCTTCCTTCAATGTAGTGAGAGGGTCCTGGATTCCTCTGAGTGAGTTCGCATTTGGAGCTCAGCTTCCTTAGGACCAGTAACTCTTTCCTAGCCCAGTTTTATCCACTCGTTTAATCTCTGTTCATTCAATGAATCAGTAAATATCTGAATTCCTGCAGTGTACCAGGAGCTGTGTGCATCTGGCATTACAGTGATAGATAAACGTGGGCCTTGCTATCTTGTGCTTTTATATTCTGGAAGGGAAGACCAACATGGAACAAATGATCACATGACCATTTAGTCCCAGTTGTGATGAACGAATACTGTATTGCATTTAATACAGTGACATTCACTCATAGGCCGTATGATTAAGAATTGTTGGTAATAAGTGGAGAAAAAATTCTGGAATCCATTTAGCTCCAGTTGGCTGCCCTGTGGTGTTGGCCAATATGTTTTTTAGAGTAGTTTCTTGTGTTGGTTATTTATGTCAAAGTCCATTATCTGGAAAGCTTTAAAAATTGGGATTCAAATACTGTAAGCAAACAAGTAGAAAAGCTGGGTTATCTTAATATTCCCCAACTATGTGTGTGTCAAGGGGATGTGAGTTCTCCATTCCTTCTTATTATTATCACTAAATTAATATGACTGCGTGTTGAATGATCATGTGTATATATTAATATGCATGTGCTCTAAGCACCGTTGTTTCCTCAGGTTGCTGTAAGCATTTATTCCTTGTCAATGATTTTTAAAAAATTTTTTATTCCATCTCATACCACTGACTCTGTGAAAATGCTAAGTTTTGGTCTAACAATTCAGCAGTGACAGGTAAAGGTAGGGTCAAATCCAAGGAAGTCTCATAAATGTAACCCTAGTCCAGAAAAGTAATGATGAGCAAGATGCATGGTGGCAGTCACAAACAGAAGAGACTTATCCGATTTTATTTTTTATAAGCTCTAATTCTGGGCCTGCTGCAGCAATCATAGACCTTTCTCATCATAGGAAATGACAGACACATCAAGCATCGGAAGCACCCGAGAATAAGTGATTTCTGGTATACTTTTCATCAATTGATACTAAAAGTTTTATCAGTCCATTTCGCTCTGTCTTTTGATACATGGATGGCAGGAATGTCTCGTGAGAGCTTTTGGCAATTGTAGAAACCTGAGCCACGAAGCAGAACATTTCTATCTCATCCAAATGATCAGACATCATTCAAATGTAAAAATAGCCAAGTGCCAGTGTGCAGATTAATATTCCACGATGAAAAGACGTGTGGTCTGTCTGCTTGCACCCACTCACACACGTTTGCCGACACACACATTCTCTCCAGGTGGAGGCCCGTCCCCGCCCCCGCCCCCACTTCTGGCCGAGGCTCGAGTTTGAGAAGTGTTTCCAGATGCGTTCAGGTGCTGACATCTTAAAGGATGAGAGTGGGCTCTTAGAATCCGCAGTCAGTTGAGACTTTCCTGGGCTGCACCCAAGACTGGCATTTACTGCCTTGCGGCCATGCATTCTTACTGTCCATGCACGTCCTTCCATAAATGCCCTGTTATCTCTGTAACGGGCTACACAGAAATGCCACCTTGGAGCAGTTCAGGCACTTGCCAAGCCAGATGAATTTGGCAACAGAAACCTGTGCTGTTTCTATAAAAGGCTGTTGGTCCTTTCTTATTATAAATTAATGGTGCCAATTCCCGCCAGGTGTGCAGGTTACTCCTGAAAGAATGTTGGGTGGTTGGGTGGGTTGTTAACACTTTCAAGCTGCTAGATACCTAAGGGGGAGGAAGGCATGTAGAGTGAATTCAGTGAGCATTCCTATGGGAGTGAAGGCCACTGTGGAGAAGTGAAGATCACAGGCCTCTCCGGGCCTCCAGCTGATGGCTGCCTTAAGTAAATTTAGGGCTCACTTTGTCTGATGTAGGTTTCTCAAAACAAGCTGGAAATCCTGCTTTTTGTATAAAATCTCTTGATTTTTTACAGGTTGTTAACTAATGGAGACTTTTTGGAACACTACATGAGCCAAACACAAAACATCTGTTGGCCAGGGACCCTTTTGTGCTAGGGCCTGGCTACTCCAAGTGTGGTCCCCAGACCAGCAGCCTCAGCATCACCTGGGAGGTGGTTAGAAAATATAGAATCTGAGCTCCACCCCAGACCTACTGAGTCAGAATCTGCATGTGGACAAGATCCCAGGTTATTTGGATGCACATTAAAATTGGAGAATTATTGTGCTGGGGAGCTGATTCAGGTAATCACTCAGTGCAAGAAGGTTTTGACTCATTGGCTAGAAATGGAATCCCACTTTAAAAGTCCAAAGGGCACCTCATCCTTGAGCTATTAGCTTAGATGTATCTTCTCTGGGGAGACCTCCTCCCTACAACCAGGTTAGGTGTTCTTTCTATGTGACTCCATCCCGCCATGTTCTTATTCATATTTTCTTGTTGACAAGAGGACCCCATGAAGGCAAGGGCTATGTCTTGTTCCCTTTATGTTTCCAGCAGTTGTTACAGTGCCTGGCACATAGGGGTGTTCAATGGATGAATGAATTCAGTGAAATCTCATGATCTTAACTTAATTATTAAACATTGCTTGTTAACTTACTGTTTGAGGAGGTCTCATTAGACTTGTTAGAAGGAAGAAAACTCAGCAGCTGTACAATCTTTTTTATCCTTGCAGTCTTCTTGTCCACTCCTTGGGGTATGTCTTCTGTCTCGCTGTGTATCTCATTTACTCTTACATTCCTAGGAAACCATCCCATGATCTGGCATATAGCGGATGCTCAATAAGGATGTCTTGGATGGATAAACTAGTAAAAGCAAAGAGCTCAGTAGTGGTTTCCGTGTTAACGCTTCTCTCATCATCGTCCCTTAATTACCCATCCAAATTACAGACTTATGGCTTAATTATGGGCTTAAAAAACTATTTATAGGGGCTGGCCTGATGGTGCAGCAGTTAAGTTCGCATGTTCTGCTTCTCGGCAGCCCGGGGTTTGCCAGTTCAGATCCCGGGTGCAGACATGGCACTGCTTGACAAGCCATGCTGTGGTAGGCATCCCACATATAAAGCAGAGGAAGATGGGCATGGATGTTAGCTCAGGGCCAGTCTTCCTCAGCAAAAAATGGAGGATTGACAGTAGTTAGCTCAGGGCTAATCTTCCTCAAAAAAACCCACAAAACTATTATATATAGATATATATATATTTATATATATATATATATTTTTTTTAACATACTGCTTACCAGCACTATTCTGAATATTGATGGGCTTTTGGGCCGTTAAAGATGTAGCGTGTATTCCATTATGGAAACAATAGAACAGCGCTTTTGTGTTTATCTTACCCAGACAGAAGGGTCAGGAGCACCTCCCTTTCTCAGTCTCAATAGGTTGCCCTTATGAAATTTGAAGTAAATCTTAGCTAACCTATCTGATCTCATTCTTTATCCACATATTCTCTAGAATAGCATATTGTTAAGAAGAAGGCAGTGTGGCAAATCAGATTCAAGATAATCTATCCTACGTTAGTGTTCACTTTTTATATATTCTATACAAAAGTCATTTGTCCTTGGGGCAAAAACCTTTTGATCCAAATAAAAATATTTTACGTTGGATTTCTTTAAAATATCACAATCAGATATTGTTGGTTTTTACAGAAAGTGAATTTCTTTGTTATAATTCTATCACCTGCTAGAAATTGACTTCTCATGGTTCTTATCTACTTGCAATATATATTGACAGTCTTACCTTCTAAGAGAATTTATTCCATTCGGCTACACTCTCTTATCCTGGACTAGAGATGGCCTCTCATTCTTGTATTTGTGCATTTGCTGTTTTTTGAGTGTGTTTCTGTGTTGCGTGTATGTGTGCGTGTGTGTGTGCTATTTTCATGACTTGTTTTAGACCTCTTGGCCTGCCATCTAGTATGGCTGTTCTGAGAGTTTGACTTCAATTCTGAAAGGTGTAGTAGTGCCTTTCAGATAAAAATTCTATTTTAGACCACAAAACCCAGAAAACTGGCATCTTGTATATGTGTTATAGAAGCTAACCTTTCTGTTGATTGTGTAAAGTGAAGGAATTGTCACTTTAAAGATTAAAGTACAGTTAATGTCGTAGATACTTGATTATGATGAACTGAGGCTTTGGTAAAATTTCCTTGAATGACAAGGCTGTTAAAATATGCTCTTTAGTTTATAGTCAACTGATTTTTTTTTCTTATTTTCAATTTTAGAGAATAATAGCTCGGTAGGCATTTAATAACTATGTTTGCATAATTAAAGGAAAAGTATAAAAGATGCACATTAAGTTATAAATAGTTTGATAATAGCAAGATGAGGTGGAAGGTGAGAGGGAGGGAGGCAGAGACTCACTTTTCCTTTATATATATTATATTTAAAAAGCTTGTACTGCTTTTGTGACTCACGTGACTAACATAAAGTATATAAAGACTTGAGGAAGTGCATTACCTAAAAGTAATTTAAATAATAATGTGATCGAAGCTTATTCTTTACATTTTCAAAATTCCTTCTAAGAATTACATTGTATCAGTCAGAATTCTTCAGTGGAATTTGGTGCATGGGTGGCTGGGGGTACTTTTGATTTATTGCTTTCAGGATCCGAAAATGTATTCCTGTGGTTATTTCCTTAGGGCACAATAGTATTTTGTGATCTTGATCATTAATGTAATTGTGCACATTAAACAATGTTTTTCATAAATATCATATAAAATATATATTTCTGTAGAAGAAAAATAAAAAGAGTTGAGAATCAGTAGTGTGTAGTTTAAGAGCAGGTCCTCTGGAGCCAAACTGACTGGGTTTGGGTTCTGGCTCAGCCACATTCCAGCTATGTGACCTTGGGCTATCTACCAGATCCCTGTGTGCTTTGATTTCCTCATCTGTGAGATAAATGATAGTACTGCCCTCAAAGGGTTGTTGTAGGGAGTAAATGAGTTGGTTTATGTAAGGCACTTTGAAGAATGCCTGACACAATGTAAACACGGTATCAGCTAGCTTGTGCTGTGTAACAAAGCACTCCCAAATTGAGTAGCTTAAAATAACACTGGTTGGTTATTTCTCCTGATTCAGGTTGGCTGGGCAGTTCCTCTGGTCTGGGCCACTTTGGCTGGGGCTGCATAGTCCAAGATGGCTTTGCTTCATGTTTACTGTGGTGGCAGCTGGGACTATAGAAGCTGGGCTCGTTCACATGGTTGTGGCCACAGCATTCTCAACAGCAGCAAGAAGGCAAAGCCCAAATGTGCAATTGCTTCCCAAGCTTCTGCTTCTGTCATCTTTGCTGATATTACTTTGGTAAAGCAAGTTACAGAGCCAAGCCCAGAGTCAGTGTGGCAGAGGACTACTCAAGAGCATGGTTTCAGGCAGGGAAATTATTCAGACCATTTTTGCAGACAGTCTACTCCAAGCACTATATAAGCATTAGCTGGTGCTATTACTATTACTATTACTGTTATTAATATTAACTCTCCAAACATAAAGCTACTGGAAGTAAAGACATACTCAAGCAAAGCTCTTGAGTATGTCTTCAGTTAGTCATTAGCATTTGCCATTTCCCAATATTGTGGGAGCCTCAAAAATTAATACTTGCAACAAGAGAGTTTTTAAGAGAAGCTTATTCTGCAGGGCTGAAATTATTATTTTTGTTACAAACTGTAGCTGTCCCTACTGGTCTCCCCGGGAGCATTTTGCAGGTTATAAAATATAGCGATTACTATGGTAATCATATTGCAAGTATAAAATGGCTTTGACCTACTTGTTAAAATGCAGTGTGTATTAAAATAAAGACTGTGAGCTTAAAGCTAAATGAACTCAGAATAAAAACAGAATAACAAGTCCAAAGTACTAGAGAGATCTTCAAAGGAAAGAAGGGTATTTGATAAAGAGGATGCATTTTTCCTCATTGTCTCCATTTTCCCCTAGGTGTGATGACCTCTGGGAAATGACATCCGTCACAGAAAACGTTTCTGTTCTCTGCCTGACTTGCAGGCAGAAAATGTTTTTAGATGATAAGAGCTACCATTTGCGGAGTCGCTTACTTTCACCAGCTGTGCGCTGGATCTTTCAATACACTATTTCAGTTTCTCATCATGACACCTCCCGAAGGTAGAAATTATTATTTTTTTATAAATGAGGAAACTGAGGCTCAGAGAGTATAAATGATTTGCCCAAGCATGGGAATTCCTGCCCTCAGAGGCTTGGATTACTGAGAATACATGAATCAGGATATCCGAGACCTAAAAGAAATTGGTTACAATTACCCAAATCGATTTGGATATTGTACATTTGGACATTGACTTATTCATTTATTCAAGAAATATTGATTGTTTGCCTATTGTGTGTCAGACAGCATGCTGATTGCTGTGTTAGTCAACAGACAGGGTGCCCTAGAGGGTCTTCTGAGGTCGAGGAAGTCCTCCCAGATGTCCAAGACATGACTGGAGGGTGAGTGGGCGTTGCTCAAGGGGAGAGACTGAACTGTGTTTCACGTAACAGGAGTAGTCAGAGCAGGAAACCAGAGGACCTGCAAACAGGTAAGTTTAGCTAGAGCCAGAGGACAATTTTGATAAAGAAAATTGGCATTGTAAATAAGGGTCAGATCCTAAAGGTCTTTGTGAGTTGAGTTCCTTTATCTGAGGGCACTAGGGAGGTATAGAACAAGGAATGACGTGATTAGATGGAGCATTTAGCAAGTTCATTCCAGCCACAAATGGGATGGGATGGGATGGGATGGGATGGGGTGGGAGGGGAGGAGAGGCAGGATTTCTGGCAGTGAGTAAGACAGATGCAGCAACCTAGGAAAGAGAGAAGGGTGCCTGGACCAGGGCGTGGCAGCAGAAATAGAGAAGTGAACCATGGTGAGGGGTATTTAGAAGCTGTTTGGGATGTGGAGGGAGTGGAAGGAGTTAAGGATGAGTTCTGGTGTCTGACTTGGGAGTCTGGGTAGGTGGTTCCACTTAGGAAGAAAACTTGGAAGAGGACAATGTGTCCGTGGTGGACATGGAGATTTTGTGCCTGTGGGACTTCCAGGTGGAGATACTCAGAAGGTAGGTGGGACACTTGAGTCCGAACCTTAGGAGATATCTCTGAGAAGGAAAGGAGGTCTGAGGTCCTGAGCACTCTCTAAGCTAGAACCTCTGCCCCCTCCCCATCCTTCTTGCTCCTCATTTGACTTTATTTTGCCCCTCAGTACTTAATCATGTTATTTGCTTATTGTCTTTGTCCACCATAATAGAATATAGGCTCCATGAGAGCAAAGAATGTGTCTGTTTTGTTCCCTGCACATCCCCAACACGTAGAACAGTGCCTGGCACTAAACAAATCAGTCAGCTGATAGAGGGTGATAGATGCCACTGCAGGAAAGGGGAGTTTATCAGCTCGCCTTTGGAGAGTGTAGAAGAAGAGAGCCCAGGACAGAACCTTGAAGGACTCCACTAAGGACAGAGAAAGAGGAGCCTTCAGGGAAAACTGAGAAGATGCCTCCTGTCTTTGCTCTGAAGCTCTGAATGAAAAACATTCACCCCCCTCATATAGAGAATCAGTTATTATGAGTAATAACTTTCTACTTTTTATAATCCACCTCTCATAGTATATTTATATTTATATTCCATCTCTCACAGTATACATTTGCCAAATGTGAATCCTGCCTTCTCAAGTCCCTGGTACACTGCTTGCTAACTTGTGGTCCTCTGTTTGGTCTCATTGGCACAACTCACTAGGGAGTTAAATGAGGCCAGGGTGAAGGTTGACTTTTTATAGCTTGATAATTTTTATGCCACCCAGGAAAGCTGTGACTCCACAGCTTATAAGTTCAGGCTCTCAGTTTTGTCCATAATTATTTGTTCTTTTGCATAGATAATTTTGAGACATAATCAACCCCAAGCATCGCAATTATTAGAGTCATATTAATTGACCTGCTGATAATTACAGAAATGATAGAAAACAACAGATAGGCTGGCTGGTAAATTCAGGTCCCAGGAGCTCTAATTCTAGAACCCATCCTAGAAAGAAATCTGAAGATGAAAGCTTTAGACTACACATAGATGTTTTTTAAGTGTTCAATTATTTTGAATTTTCAATTCCATGGTGAAGAGCAATCCAGTCAGTAGGAAGAAGTGGTACCTTTAGATTTAACTTATTTTAGTTAATGATTTCTTTGTACTCCTCTGTGCTCATCACTTTCCTAGAGAAAAGGAAATTCTTGAAATTCTCTCGTCGCCCCTCCAGAGGAGGGTGGAATATTCAATGGACAATGCTAATGGAAGGCTCCCTTTTGGAAACCTCCCAAATTAGGTCTCCTAACTAGGAGACTAAACTCCAAGCCTGATAACTGGGCACCTCAAGCTTTACGTCTAGATGGGGAGGAGCAGCAAGAGAGTCTAAAATGCAGGGAGTGTTGAGACTTTTTGGCTGGCAACTCATAGTAACTGATCGGTCACTTGACCTTCAGAGTTAAGTGGCCCATGAAAGGTTACCATGACTCGAGAGTCATGATCACCCACGAAGTGTATCACCCATGATCAACCACGATCTCATGTAACTAATTATTGAAATACAAATGGTTCTTTTGAATGCTAGCACGTTGCTCCAAGGTAGTGCAATCACATTGTGAATTTCGGCAATAGTATGCCATACCTCTTTGTCCCCTGTGTGGAGGTGGAGACCTGTGGCCATCAACCAGTAATGATTTACTAAGTGTCTGCAATGGGCTTAACACTGCTGTAGGCATTGTGAGAAATTCAAAAGATCCTTGAAGAGATGACCACTATCTAGTTTTTGCAAGGGAGAGAGGGGGAGAAGAGCAGACAAAAACAAAACAGAACAAAAACATGCAACCATTCAGGAGACATTCAGTGGTGGATAGGATAGCAGTTTATCGACATGAGATGTTACAGAAAGAAGAAGGTTTGGGGCAGCAGTAGCAGTGTGAGAGAGGGTGTGGCGATTCAGGGCAACTTGAAATGGCCTGGCTTGCTCTCTGCGCGCCGTGGGGAGAGGCTTCCTGGAGGAGGAAGGGTTTAGCCTGGACCTGGGAACTCTGCGGGATTTAGGTTGTGTTCGTTTTCTGTTGCTGCATGGCAAATGACCACAAATCAAGCAGCTTAAAACGACGCCTAGTTATTACCTCACAGTTCTATGGGCTCGAAGTTCAGGCATGGAGTGGCTGGCGTCTCTGCTCAGGTTCTCCAAACGCTGAAATCCAGTGTGGACCATCTGCATTCTCATCTGCTCCTCTTCTGAGCTCGTTCAGTTCTGCTGTTGGCAGAATTCATTTCCTTGTGGTGGTGGGACCGAGATCTTTGTTTCCCTGCTAGCTATCAGCTAGGGGCCATTCTCAGCTCCTGAAAGCAACTTTTAGGTCCTTGCCAAGTGGCCCCGTCCATCTTCAAAGACAGTGACTGGCAATCTCCCACATGTCAAATACCCCTCACCCTTTGAATCTGTGCCTCCAGGAAGATTCCAGTCTCTCTTTAAAGGCTCACAGTATTAGGTCAGCCTCACGGAGGATAATCTCTTTATCTTAAGGTCAACCGATTTGGGACCTCAATTACAGCTGCAAAATCCCTCCACTGCCGCACCTAGATTAGTGTTTGATTGAAAAACTGGGAGAAGGTGTGTGTACCCCCAGGTTGGGAATCATGGGTGCTATGTCAGAATTCTGCCTACCACATGGCTAGATAGAAGGCATTTAATGTTCAAGCTGGTACCCAAATTAATTATCAAAATAATGGCTTCTAATGTCGATTGCGTACACAGCCTGGAATTGGGAAGCGGCCCTTTTAAGTAAATGAGCTTCAGAGTGGCCAGATGGTGCTCTAGAATTTGAGGGGCCTGACCAACTGGCTTATTTCATGATATAGGCCTAAGCTACCTCATTATGCTTCTTTCAGCCACTGGCAACCTCTTCCATCTGGCCCTTCTCTTCTTTTACACATACTTGCAAGCTTTCCCATTAGTCCACGTTGTCTGTGGGATGGTTCTGCTGCTCAGGGGCATTTGGCAGTATCTGGAGATATTTTTGGTTGTCATAGCCAGGGGGCATGCTACTGGCATCTAGTGGGTAGAGGTCAGGGATGTTGCTAAACATCCTACATGCACAGGACAGCCCCCTATAGCAAAGAATTATCTGGTCCCTAATGGCAATGGTGCCAAACTCTGATTAGTTCTATGTAATGTCTCTCTCCTTCTGAGTCTTTTTCAAGCCTCCATCATTTCGCCTATACTATTGCATCTGCCAGACAGTGCTTCTCCCCTCTCCATTTCAAGGATTACTCATTCGTCAAGGCTTGCTGTTAACGTTACCTTCTTGTGCTGGTCCAAGTCACTCTCCCCCTGTTCCTGAGCACTTCTTCATACCCGGGCTACAGCACTCAGTGCTTTGTTTTATGTATGTATCTATAACATAGACCTGTCTCTCTCCCACCAGACTGAGTTCCTCTTGAGTGTAAACTGTGTCTTTTTTATATCTGTGTCCCCAGGGCTTATGACCATGATGTTTTGTATATAGTAGATACTCAGTAAGTGTAGGGTGGACAGGGGGATGGATAAATGTTTGGGTGCATGAAAAGTTCATAGAAGTAAACTATGATTAGCTCTCAGTTTCCTCTCTGCCTTTCTTCTGAATGTCTCTCATGACTAGAATCCAGCAGCTGATCTGCATATTGGCCAGAGTGATTAGTACATGTGAGGAGGCGCATCTCAGGGATCTGGAACCAGGACTGCCTGGGTTTGAATCCCATCCCAACAAGCTGTGTTACTACAGGCAGTTTCCTTTTCTGTGCCTCAGTTTCCTCCTCTGAAAAATGGGTTTCATCACAATCCCTACTTCAAAGGGCTATTGCAAGGATTCAGTGAGAGAGTTCATGTAAAGCAGAGTGGGAGGAAATTGCATAATGCTTCTTTGTTTTCCAAATGCCTGATTAATGAACTTCCCGAGAAAACCAGTGGATGCAGATAGATCAGCGTGACTGAATGTGGCATATACCTCCAAAGTAACTGCCTGAAAATGTAGGGCCAAAAATTGTGTCCATGCCACCAAGAAAAGAGATGTCAAGATTTAGGCCTGGAAAATGAAAATGCTGATACCTACATCTCATATCCATACAAATTACCTGTTCTAGAAATGCTCTTAAGAGCTTGAGAGTCATCAATTTCCCCTGTGAACTGGAAGGTTTCCATTTTTGATTTGGTATCAGTCAATCTGAGATAGTATAAATATTTCCAGTCCTTTCTTACCTCCCCCAAATATAATCAAGAGATTCTACCCAGTCTTTAGGTATCATTCATCAATTTTTTTAAAAACCTACTGATGACATAATGGAAAAATAATGAAAATATTGGTTTGGTTTTAAGAAGGCTTTAGAAATCCGAGTTCCAGGCCCTCTCCCAAACATAATGAATTTGCATTTCCAGGGTTGGGGCCCAGGAATCTGCAGAATTGACAAAACCCCAGGTAATCCTTGTATAGACACAGTTCAGAATTTGGAAACTAGTAGACTAGATGCTACACGGCATTAGGAAGCAGATTGAAGATCCCAAATTTCTGCACAGATAGGGATAATAGGCTGAATTAAAAAATAAATAAATGAATAGGCCCCGCAGTTGGAGCCAGAAACCCAACTCCCCAGATGTAGAATAAAGTAGATGGAGTCTAGTGAGAGATGCGTGGAGGAAAAAGAAAAAAAAAAATCCCTAAACAGGTTTTGGTCAGCAGCTCAGTGTGAATCAAATTGATGAGACCTCAGAATCACCATGTCAGAAACAAGAGGGGCATAAATCACTTTCCCCTGAACATGTTTCTCTGAAAAGCATAGAGGTTTTCTTACATGATCATTTCTTACGTAACAGCACTGACAGTAATTCCTTGTTCTAATTTACTTGGGGTGTCACATTTTGAGTGGCTGGGGTGTAAAGGGTTTGAAACCATGTTAATAGAAGTAGGTTGATGGAAGACAAGGCTCAGGTTTTTGAAGGATGTTGAGTGGACGTGTTGGCTGGACTGGCTCTCTGTGACCCACGTTGGTGGAGTGTTGGCTGCCAGCTTACTGTAAGGAAGAACTTAAACCAGGAGCCAGCTGTCTCGTGATGAACGGAGCTGCCTCAGGAGTTCTCTCTCCTGGAGAGGTGGAGTGTGAGACCCAGTAGAAAGGTTTATTTCATTCATTTTATGAATATTTATCAAGTGCCTGTTATGTTAGTTGCAGAGGATGCTGTGAAGAACAAGACGGATGTAACCCCTTCGCTCATGTAGGTTCCAATCCAAAGCGCTGTTTCCCAAAATGGGAGATGGTGCTGGGTGGTACAGAGTCAGTCCATTAACTAACATTGAGTTACACATAATTAAAAAGAATTCTCTTTGCAGTCTTCTGAACTGTGTAACTACATCAAAGAGGAGATCTCATTTGGGGGCTAGAGTTGCCATTTTTCTAAAACTTGATCATCTTCCTTTCTAATGAAGAAAGAGCAACTTCACAGTCACAGCCTTTTGTAGGCCATGGTACCTCAGTAACTATTTTTTGAGTAATTTGTTAAACATCTTTACAAAAACAAGTAAGACAACAGGAAAATATTTAATATAGGATTAATTAAAACCAGAGTGATACTAAGGATGGTTTTAACTTTTGGCTTTTTGGCTGTTTTTGTTTTCCAGTTTTTATATTTGCCTAAAATAAAATTCACTCCTAGGTTTACAGTTTGATGAGTTTTTTATAAATGCATACAGTCATGTAACCTCTCCCCTGATCAAGATACACACCGGTTCTCTCACCTTCCAAATTTTTCTCATGCTACTCAGTCCCACCTCCCATCTCCAACTCTCGGCAACTGCTGATTTGCTTTCTGTTCCTGTAATTTTGACCTTTTCTGGAATGTCATATAATGGAATCAGACAATAGGGAGCCTTTTCAGTCTGGCTTCTTTCAGTTGGCATAATGCATTTGAGATTTATCTACCTTGTTGCATATATTTGTTCCTTTTAATTGCTGAGTAGTATTCCATTGTGTGGATGTACCACAATTTGTTTATTCATTATAAATAAGAAGGTAAGGCAAATTCAATATGACAAATCATGAACATGATGTTTAGTAAAAGCAGATTTGGCAGAAATCCTGAAGGTGATATGTCAATGAAGGAGTCTTGGGGGATAAAACTAATCTGACCAATTTATGCATTAAAGAGTTATTTGTAGGGGCTACCCCAGTGGCATAGTGTTTAAGTTCATGTGCTCCACTTTGGCGGCCCAGGGTTCACGGGTTTGGATCCCAGGCACGGACCTATGCACAATTTATCAAGCCATGGTGTGGCAGGCATCCCACATATAAAGTAGAGGAAGATGGGCATGGATGTTAACTCAGGGCTAATCTTCCTCAAAAAGAAAAAATTATTTGTGGTGGGTCATCTTTTAATTTCTTGCCCAACCTTCAACAGTGTATTTGAAGTGTAAATAGTTTCCTGTCACCCTAAATCAGAACATACCTTTTGGGGCCTCTGGATAAACCCAGTGGTCTCTAGAACATCCTATTCATATTTTCAGTCATTCATTCATTCCTTCCTTTCCTTCATTCCTCCTTCTCCTCATTCTTATCATCTCTCTCCCTCTCTCTCTCTCTCTCTCTCTCCCCCCTCCCTCCCCTCCCACATCCCCTCCCCCTAATATTGCATTAGAGTTTACGTAACTGAATTAATTAGACCTCTTTCTCAAGGAGTTGGTTTTCCATAAAATTCACTTTGCAGTTGGCATGACAGAAGAGCTGGCATATTAATCAAATGCTACAATTTGTTCTTTGTATCTGAATCAGGCTGGAGTTGGGCTTCCTGCTTATCTGTTGTCCGTTTATACCATTCTGTGCTCTGCAGCAAATGAGCCTGGATTCATTGTGATTGGGCTGGGCGATGGCTGTGAGCGTTGATAGATTGGGCGTGGAAATGCTTAACAGGGACAGACCCTATCTCCTTAGTTAGTGTTACAGAGTCCCCAGGATATAAGGTGTCTGTATGAAAATAAATAAGGGCTTTTCTTTTCCTTTCTTTGGCTGATGATATCTGTACCATTTAATAGAATAAAATGATAAAAATCTTTGTCCTTTCTTAAATTACATGTTAATTGCTGTTCTATGAATTTGTTCATTTTGTATTTCTGAAATATATTCACTTTATAGACATTTCTATCCCTCAACATTTTAAATCCTCAAGCATACTCAAATTATATATATTTAATATAATCTTGTGTGTGTCAGGGAGGGGTGGAGGAATGCACTTTGCAGCTAACCAGGAAATCAAAGTCAGTAGCTTTCTCCATTTAGTCAGTTTGCTGCAGAATACAAAGGCTGCTAAAGGATTTCAGTGCATATCTTAAAAGCTCATCAGAAATATTCCAAGCTATAGATTTTTTTCCTCTCTCTCAGCAACGTTTCAGATATGAAGGTTCTCCTCGGTTGCCCCTGCTGGTGTTGCTGACTTTAAAATGCCACAGGAAGAAAGAAAGATTTGTTCTGTTTTCTCATCTGTAGAATGAAGAGGTTGGACTAGCTGGGAGATGTCAAATTTATAGCACTAGTGCTGTCGCTCCTTCTCCATCCACCTGACAGACATCACTAATCAATCACAGCATGCTTTCCTGCCATATGTAGCCTCAGACTTCTAGTCAAGTCAGCACTCCGGGAAGCCACTACTAATCAATCAGCGTTAGCCCAAGAGATGAAATCTATTTGCCATTCTGAAACATGATGGTGTTTAATCTCTAGTGCAAACTTAAGATGGTTTATGAAGGTTAGATCACCGTTGCGTGGTAGAAGGAGGGATGTTGGAGGGCATGGACAGTTTCATGTGAAGAGGATTTCAGATCACTACATTTTATGCACCTTGAAGGCAGGCATCATATTTTATTCATGTTTTTTGTGTTTACCCAGCCTACAAGGCCAACCCTTTCTCATAGTAGATATTAGATAAGTGTTTGTTAAATGGTGCATGAAGGAATGAATGGAAAGCATGTCCTTGGCCAATTCTTTCCTCTCTAAGACTGCACAGTTCAGTGCTCCTTCTAAAGGGCAGGCACAAGCCTTGCCATTATAGAATTTCATCTACTTTAATTCAGGCCTTTCCTGCAGCTTGGCTGGATGGCTTTGCATTCTTATCTGCCAAGCATTGGCAGAGGCCAGCAACTTGGCATCTTTGGTTGGACTTTACAAGTAGTTTCCTCTCCATCCATCATCCCAGTCATTCACAAACCTATTGAGTAATACTGAGGAGGGTCCATCTATTCCTTCTTCTCGCTAGACTCTGAATTCTTTCAACTTGATTTGTGGTTGGGAATCTGAAGGTTATAGCATGATAATGTGCCTTTTGCAAGGTAGATAACGCAGTAAACATTCCATATTCCTCAAGATAGTTTCATGAAAACAGGCTGAAACCTCGGTCATCTTCAGCTTTTAGAAGAAAATCAGCTTTTAAACAGGAGGTCTTTTTTCCACCCAGGCAATGGATTTCATCTAATAATAGGACTAGCTACATATTTAGTAAAAATCAATTATAGGCCAGGCATTCCACTAAATGCTTTGCGTATATCATCCCTAAACCTCAAAACAACCCAAGACTAGTGATATGAATTCCATTTTACAGATGGGACAAATGAAGCTTGGAGAAGTTACGTAACTTGGCCACAGTCACAAGATAATAAGCGACAGTACTGGGATTTAAAGGCAGGCTTAACTCTAAAGTGTTTTTCCCTGAAGATACCAGCTCTGTCTGTGCAGATGTTACCTCCTCCAGGAAGTCTTCCCTGAGGTACCACCTCTCCTTGCAAGGCTGCTTGAGATGATCTTCCTCTGTGTTTCTATAGCAGTTTATACTTCCTTAGTATGACACTGTCCTTTCCGTGATGGGCTGTTTATCTGCTGCTACCACCACCACAGCAAGATTCTTGAGGACAGGGGCCTAGTGTTTGTTTGTCTGCCTCTTTTGTTTGTTGGCTGAGTGAATACATCTTTTCCAGGCAGTGTTGGCCACTTGGCCTTGGCACATGGGCACCATATATAATGTACAGCTACGCCTTCAAGAACCTACTATCGTTCAAAATTCATTATACTTGGGGATGAAAGATTTAAGGAAATATAGTCCAGCTCTAAATGTGGACGGCAGAGCTGCTTCTCTTCTACACTACAAAGTGCCTTCTGCTTACTCTGTCGTGGCATTATTAAACTGTTTCATTTGTCCTTGCTTCAGTTTTTTAGTAACTGTACTTTTATGAATAATTAATACATGCAGATGTTCTTATGTTTATTTATCTATCCTGCTTGAGATGCCTTGTGCTTCTTGAATTGGAGGATTCATGAGTTTTATAAATTCTAGAAATTTTTCAGCCATTCTCTCTCTCTTCAATTTCTCTATTTTCTCCCAATGGAACTCTTATTAGACATATGTTGGGCCTTCCATTCTATCCTCCACATCTCTTCACCAATCTTTCATATTTTTCAACTCTTTATCCCTTGTGCTTCATTTTCTGTAATGTCCTGAGATCTATATTTCTCTCTTCAGCAGTATATAACCTTCTGTTTAACCTATCAGTTGAGTTTTTAATTTTAATGAATCTATGGGGAGAGATAGGCGTTGGGTCTTGTTCTTTTTTAGGATTTCAATTCTAGTTTTAATGTTTTTAATCATTTTAAGCTTTATTTCATGTTCTTTTTCAGAATGTTGTTTTATGACCTCTAGCTCTTGAGCCTCTGATCCTCGTATTTGTTGACTTGTGACTTGTCAGTTTCCTGAGCATTATGTAATTTGCTATTGGGAGTTCATGCTTTGCAGGGCCAGGTGTAGCCTGGGTTACGGAACTGGCTCTCGTGGGGCAATTTTTCACTTTCTTCTGTGAGGCATTCTTGAGATGTCATGAACAGGACCAATTTTTCTATTAATTTTTCAGTTAGAGTTTCCTGATTCTGACTTTTGTTACTCATACTCCATTCTCAAGGAAGGCACAGCCTAGAGTTTTTAATTCTCAGCTTAAACTTTTCCCTCCTACTCAGAACACAGGTAGAGGCAGACAAGGTTCATTGGGCTGGCTGATACAGTTTTTCTAATCTATTTGTTCATTGAGGGTGCAGCCCTCAGTGAGTGTTCCTGGTTTTCTGGAGAGGTCTCAGAGCAACTTCCTGTTTCTCCTTGCCCCAAGGCCTTGTCTTCTCTACTGTTTGGGCATTAACATCCTAGCCCCCAGGGAACAGAGACAATTTTTTCCCCTGCTGCCAACCACCTTCCTCTCTTCCTCCTAGCCACAGTATGAGTTTGCATGCTCACCATTGTTATTTTCAGTTACCTCTTTATTTCTACCACCTGGGTATTTGCTTTTCTTTATTGTGAATCAGTTAAGCACTTAAAAGAATTTTGGTTATAGTTCATCTAGGGTTGGAATTTTCAGATTGTGATCATTTGCCATCTTGCCAGCACCAGCAGCTTATTTCAAGCTCATGGTAACATATTCAAATAATACACAAGGATATATGATGAAATATTAGTCTCCTTCCCATCTTAGACCTGCCTAGTTCTCAAACCACCTTTCTAGATGTAGTACCCTTTACCATTTGCTTAGGTATCATTCTAGAAGCATTTTATGCGTATAAATATACATATGTATACACAAGACATGAAAATGTATTTATGCAAGTGGGAATATGTTTTACCTTCTATGCTATACTTCACAATATATTTTAGTGTTCATTGTTTACTAGTCCACTAAGCTTTCTGCCTCTTTATTTCCTCAAGACTGTATAGTATTCCATGAAATGGATGTACAGTAATTGATTTAACCACTTCCCCTATTTTTACTGAATAATTTTCAGTTATTTTGATTCTATAAACTATCCTACAATAAACGTTCCTGTACATATGTCTTTGCTTGAGTATTGTTTAAAATAATTTTATTTGTCCGTCTGTTTCTCTCTTCCTGCCCCCAACCAGTGATGGTTAATTTTACGTGTCAACTTCACTGGGCTAAGGGATGCCCAGACAGCTGGTCAACATTATTTTTGAGTGTGTCTGTGAGGGTGTCTGTGGAAGAGATCTGAATCAGTAGACTTCTTGAAGAAGATCCCCCTCACCAACGTGGGCCAGCATCATCCAGTTTGTTGAGGACCTGAGTAGAACAAAAAGGCAGAGGAAGGGTCCGTTTGCTCTCTCTGCTCAAGCTGGGACATCCGTATTCTTCTGCTCTCGGGCATTGGCACTCCTGGTTCTCAGAATTCAGGACTCACCCTGGGACTTACACCACTGGCCCCTGATTCTCAGGCTTTGCGCTCAGACTGAATTACACCAGTGGCTTTTTTCCTTCTCCTGCAGACTACCAGACTGTGGGACTTCTCAGCCTTCATAGCCATGCAAGTCAATTCCTATAATAAATCTCCTCATATCTATATATTTATATATAGACCCTATTGGTTCTGTTTCTCTGGAAAATTCTGACTAATATACACTCTCACCCCTACTATGAGTTCTTTGTGGTCAAGGATTTTATCTTTCATTGGGTGACCTCAGCACCTGGCATGAGGCCTGGCACTGAGTCAGCACTTAATTCATGTCTCTTTCATGGATGACTGTGTACTCACCAAGAAGCCAAACCAGCAGTCAGACTAGTCCCAACCTCCAGCAAATGTATTTTGATCTCAATAATAACGGCAGCTATTGACTATTCGGTAATCTAAAGCTATGGACTGAGCACCTCCTCTAGTTCAGACATAAGCTAATGCAATCTTTACCACAACCCTGTGAGATGGGAGATGCCATGGTCATGCTTTACAAAAAAGGAAACTGTGGCACGGATTTACATAGGTAGTGAGAGGTGGAGACACACTTTTTTTTTTTTGAGGAAGATTAGCCGTGAGCTAACTACTGCCAATCCTCCTCTTTTTGCTGAGGAAGACTGGCCCTGAGCTAACATCCATGCCCATCTTCCTCCACTTTATACGTGGGACGCCTACCACAGCATGGCTTTTGCCAAGCGGTGCCATGTCCGACCCGGATCCGAACCGCCAAACCCTGGGCCGCAAGAAGCAGAACGCGCAAACTTAACCGCTGTGTCACTGGGCGGATGCCCGAGACACAGGCGTGTCTGAAATTATCACCTGGCCTCTTGAATATTGCCTCTTAATTTTAACATTTGTATTGTCACAGGCAGCATAGGATGTATTTCATTGTTCATTCCTTCCTTCCTTCATTTCCGTCATTCATTCAACCAACAAATATTTACTGAGAGCTCACAATGTTCCAGGCCAGGAGTGATACAGCTTGATGATGACTGATGATAACATCCCTGCTGTGGTGGAACTTACAGTAAAGGGAGAGACAGGTAACGCCAAAGAGTGGAAGTGTGGTGATTGTCTGGAAGCGGGGAGAATGGGGAGGCTTTAGAAGCACATAGCTTGGGGGTTCTTCCCAGGAACAGAGGGTTTCCAGCATCTGTGATGAATTGGATGAGACTTGAAGGATGAGTGAGTTGGGGGGAAGCGGATGGGAGCAGTGAGGCCTGGGGGTCCCGCATGTCCCCTGTCTTCCTCTACGCTCTGCACAGTATAATCTTGCTCTTCCAGCCACCGCCAGCTCTCAGGACCTCTGCATGCAAGGGCCCGAGAGCCTGTGTCCTTCTGCTTCTGAAAGGTGGCTGCACACCTCCCCCAACCCCATCATCCCGTTCTAATTTTAAAGCAGTAGCTCCCTTGATTGAAATCTCAATTTGGGAACAGGCCTGGGATTGGCCTGTGGCTCGGAATTTTCACCAATAAGCGGAGCGGGAGGTGGGGAGGCGTCCCTTTAAGCAGCCGGGAGGCAGCCTGGAGAGCTTGGAGCTTCTCTCTCCAGGACCTGAGCGATTTTCCTGGATCCACAGCTGCGCACAGAGCAGCTGCCACCGCCCTGGGAATGTCAGCCCCCTTGCGCGGAGCCCCTGCAGGGCCCCCTCTGGCTCCGGGCAGTTGGCGGCAGACGCCCCGCTGGGCTTCTTAGCCGCAGCGCACCCCCAGGCCCTGGGTCTGCGGCCCCCTTCCCCCATTTCCCCGGCCGGCCAAGGCGCCGCAGCGGCGAGCAATGCAGGGCTGAGCTGGGTAAGTGGCCCCCCGGGGCCCGGACGCACGGAAGGGGGCGCTGGGGCGCGTTTGCTCCTGGTTTTCAGGACCCTCCTATGGAAAACGGGTCTTGAACTGGGAAACTAACCTGGGACAGTAGCTGCCTTGCCACACACACACTGGGGAGGTCCTGAGCTCTGGGGAGTAGACCCAGGGATCATTTTGGTCTGAGTGTCTGCCAGCTTTTGCGCAGCCACTTCATTAATCAATAATAATAATATAATCATGAGGAGGGGATAATATGGTATTAAGACTTCTTTGGGGGAAACATTTAAACTTCACCGAACTTGCTTTTTAAATAATCTTTATTTTCTTACAATTCGTTTCCCTCATATTTAAAATGTATTTGTTGCTCACGACCTACTTATTTATTTCACTTACGCTACCAAAAAATCTTTTTTAATGTCTCCAGGAAGGTTTACTTTAAAAAATTATTTACTTCTACCACACTCTTTATTGCTGGTTTTCCTAGAACTTTCAAATTCTTTCCTTTTCTCCTCGGTGGATTTCCGTAATTAAGCAACTGTGGATTTGTTAATTTAGTCTGTCTGAATTGGGGTGGGTGAGAGGGCCCTCCCCTCCCCCGGCCCTGGCTTTCCTAGCTTACCTAGGGGAATCTATAGGATGGAGAAAGCTGTTGGGGGCGGGTGGCGCATAGTTAATTGGAACCCTCTCTCCGAGGGTTCCAAATGTACCCTCTCAGCTGCTAGGAGAGTCAGAACTTGGTGAGATGGGGATCACGCAAATCCAGGGTGCCTAGGCAGCTGTATCCTGCGAAATTTTAAAACCAAAATAATCCCTACGGACTGGGGTGAGGGGTAAGGTTTGTTTAAAAAACGCAGTTTCAGTTCCTTCCCCTCCCTTCCCAATATGTTTGCTTTTGTGTACCTAAGCAAGAAGTTGGAAGCCTAATGCAGAGGATCAGAGTTGCTTTTTTTTTTTTTTTAAAGATGAGGCAGCTGGAAGAAATGCCTTCCAAAATTGGAGCAAAGTCTGATGCATGGATTGCCAAACTCCATTTCCACCCATATTAAATTATTTTGGCTTTTAGCGACCCTCGTGTTGCTGGGTTGGCCTTTATTTGCACTTGTTTAGGTGGTTTGAATCATTTGTATACTTTGGGTTCCCTGCTTTCTGCAAACAGATGTTTCTATCTGTGCAGCTAGTTGAGTAATTAGAGAGATGGACATGGCCCTGTGTGTACAGACAGAACAAATACCACTTGGGGAGGATTTGGACCTTTCCTTTTCAAATCATCAATTGCCAAATCTTCCCAGCCGTTGGGCAATTCAGATAAAGGTGTCAAGTGAGCTGAGCAGTGAAGAATTTATATGTGCAGCTAATTCTGCTCGTCCTACAATAAAACATCTTCCCGTGGGGCCAAAAAGTGGGGGTGGGGGGAGGCTTATAAAAATGATCCTGTGTTCTTAGTCACTGACTACCCGGCTCTCCCTGGATTTCTGAGAACCTGCCAGGAGAAACTGTTGACTGGATGGAAGTTTCAAGAAATGCAGAACAGAAATCAGTACAAGCCCTCCTTAAGCGACTTTTATTTCTGTTTGGAGGAAAAGAACACTTTGTTAGAATAACAAATCGTGGCTGCTTTTCAAGAGCAGAAAACGGTTTTTGTTCTGAAGGCAGATTCCTTTTAAGAGTGTGAATCATTTGGTTTAGGGTTTTTTTTTTTCTTTTGCGGTGGAGGCTTGGAGATGATTAAACGTCCTGTCTGCAGGAAATTACCAGGAGATTTGAGTATTTTCCTGAATCAGCCTCAGATGGTACACAGCTTTGGGTGTAATACAAGAAAGCTCTGTTACTAGGCAATCTTTCTACGGTGATACCTTCGGCCTCTCTCAGTCTTTCAAGCTTCTCCATCAACAAGCCTTTTATTTTTTTATTTTTGGGGTTGTGCTCCCATGTAAGAAACCGAAATAACTCTCTTGTTGCCTTCATAAGCTTTTTGAGATGCAACTTATTTTTGAGACAGTTTTATCGAGCCCACTTCCCCATTGGCCGCCTCCCACTAGCCTCGGCAGGAAGAGCTCTTGGCTCCTTTCCCCAAGATTTCCTTTAAGCCTGGATTGTTATCCTTAGGGACACAGATGTCTCAAGAAATGAGATGCAAAGGTTTGAACTAGCGCTCACCAATTCGGTGGTGACATTTATGGTCTTCGTAGAGCTGTTTGCAGAGAAGGCAGAGTGGTTCTGTGTTGGGTTTACCCTAAAGTGCATGAGCCATGTGGAGAATGGGCAATTAAAGCACCGTGAGGGACAACCGAGGGACACAACATCCTGTTTTGTGTAGTCGTGCTTCCAGAGATCTGCAGTTTTTAATAATTTGGAAAACCAAGTCTCAGAGATGCTGTGTTCCCCAAGCTATTTTTCTTAATCATTCCTGAACAATACCCAGTGACATTAAGCACTTCCTAGCCATATCATCAAATAGGAGAGCTCCGGGTGCATATAAACTCAGTGTGATATTCCATTGTCAATGAGAGGAAGCAGAGGGAATAATTTTTTTAGCTACCAAAACACAGAATGGTAATCCTCTTTGAATATAATGAAACACTATGGAAATTGTAGTGTGAGTTTAAATGCAATGTTCCAAAAAAGTTTCTTTGCTATTTTTTATTTTCTCAAAATCTAAATGGCAAGGGGTTCTTTCTCAGGATACTTAGCATTTGATTACCATGCAGTATTTTTTTCTTTTTGGTGACATTCTGTTTTCATATCCTGCTGCTCTGTGTGACAAGCAGAGGAAGACTCATTCTTGCAAAGATTGTATCTGGACGTCTTCCAGAAGAATGGGAGATGTAGGGGCGGCGGAGGGGACAGACAGATGCAGGTACTGTGGGACTCAATGTCTGGGAAAACTCATGAATGATTTCCCTGCCAGGTTAGCCCAGAGGCCCTTGAGAATTGCTTGACATGTGACTTTAACAGCCAGCCTGTGTCGAGAAATCATTGTACCCATCCCGAGGGTCTCCCTTCTCACAAGGCACCTACCCAGGCAAGATGCCAATCTACAGGGAGCGTGTACGTGACATTGCTTGTCACATCTTTGAGCATTTGTTCCTCTGTCTTTTTCTTTTAAAAAAACTATGACTATTTGCTTTCTTGGGAACGCTTGCAAAAGGTTACTTTACATTCACCGAGGCTGCTGTAATTACTCCCAAAAAGTTTAATTTTTCTAATGTTTGAGGCTTTGGTCAGGCTTTTGAGGACGAGCAAGGATCTGTTGAGTTGGATTTCAGATAAATTCAAATTTTAAACACTAGGCTGGGGGCCGGCCCCATGGCCTAGTGGTTAAGTTCACGCGCTCCACTGTGGTGGCCCAGGGTTTCACCAGTTCGAATCCTGGGCACAGACATGGCACTGCTCATCAAGCCATGCTGAGGCGGCATCCCACATGCCACGACTGGAAGGACCCACAGCTAAGAATATACCAACCATGTACTCGGGGGCCTTTGGGGAGAAAAAGGAAAAAAAATAAAATAAAAACAAAAACACTAGGCTGTCCAGCCTGGAGAAAAGGTCTTGTTTTTGTGTATTATAATAATAATAATAATAAACAGAAAGATAGCTGTTAACTTAGTGAGTTTTGGCCAAGCACAGACTAGATGTTTTATCAATCTGTCTCAGTTTTTACTGCACATAAGAATATCCTTCAGAGAGTCTGTTTCAGTAGGTCTGTGGTAAGACCCGGAAATCTGCATTTTAAGAAGCATCCCAGGGGGGACCTTGAACACTATCTTGAGATGCACTGCTTTTTGTTCATTATTGTTTAAAATCCTCATAATAACCCTATGGAGTAGGTGCTATGATCATCCCTATTTCACAGATGAGGAAGGATAGGCTCAGAGTGGTTCAGTCACTCTTCTTGGTTGCACAGCTACTCAGAGGCCATGCAGGAGACCTGAACCTTGTGACTGTCCAACTCCAGAGTCCATGCTTTCGAGCTTATGCTATTGGTGGTTGGTGTGTGTGTGTGTGGGGGGGGGGTCTTCTCTTTACAATTTGGACCTAAGGAGCCCTCTCTGCAACTCTCTGCTAAAGACCCCTTCTCTACGATGCTGGCGTTCTTTAAGCAGCAGCCCATGGGGGCCCCTTTTATGCAGTGTGCTGTGGCAGAGTTTAGGGAGACTGCATAGAGGTGTAGGCATTAATGTTAATGCTTCAGGAGCGTCCAGCTGATTTGTCTTGAGTTCTCTGACTGCTGAGCCAAGGCGACTCCAGAGCAGATTGATTGATTTGTGAAGGGCTTTTAAATCTTCCACCTTTTGGAGTGCTTAAGGCAGCTCTGTCCCCTTCCATGGCCCCATCCACAGTTCCCAGTGCCTTCCTTTCTTCTGATCCATACATTTCCCACAGGATCCTCCCACAAGGCCCTTCACAGTTCACATGCCCAAGATTTTCCTAATGCCCATGACTGGAGCCCACCTGAAGCCCCTCTTTTCCCCCCATTTTCTGCATAAAGCCCCCCTCCCCCCCATTAGATTCCTGCTTAAAGCAAATGCAAAGGGAAAGTTGTGAAGAAGAGAGGCAGAGGCAAGGAGGAGCCTCCTGCTTGATTCCCCCTTGGCCTGACCTGGTTTCTCTTGCTCCTGGGCACACCGACCGGTGCTGATTTATCTTGCTTAATTGCTGCAGGATAATGATAGAGGGCAAGCCACTTAACCTCATGTCGCTTTGCCTCTATTGTCTGTAAAATGGAATGTTCCTGTCAACCCTTTGTCCTTTGGGTCCAAGTAACATGACGTCTGTGGGAGTCCCATGGACTTCGTTCAAACGCGTTTTGAAGACGTGATCCTCATGCTGCCTTTTGGCAGTGGTTCCCATACTGTGTTCTAGGACCTGTTTGGTGAATTACTCCTCCAAGCAAGAAATCCACTTATCTTCTTCTTATCTCAGTCCCCTTTGCTGCTCTTTCTCCTGGACTGCTTTTGCCCCTCTTTCTCTTTGTTCTTCTCTTTTTCATCTTTATCTGCTCCCTTGCTGACATCATCCAGTCCATGCTTCATGTGGTGACTACTAGATTTATGTCTTCAGCCTGGACTTCTCTCCTGAGCTCCAGATTTAAATATACAACTCTCTTCTCAGTGTCTTCATTAGATGTTAAATAGGCTTCTTGAACTTAATGTGGCAAAGCACAACTCTGGATTTATTTCTCTCCCCAAGCCTTTACCAGCTCAGCAAATGGCACCTCCAGCCACCTAGTTGCTTGAGCTGAAAACTTTTGGCATCTTTGCTCTTTCTCTTTTCCACACACTCCCATGTCCAATCCAATGGGGATAAGTCCTTTCAGCTCTACCTCAAAAATATGTGCCAAATTGGTTGGGTAGGGGAAGGAGGACTGACAGGAAGGGGGCTTGAGGTATTTGCTGGGGTACTGAAAATGCTTTATAGCTTGATAGAGTGTGGGTTTCATGGGTAAAGCCATTTGTCAAAATTGATCAAACTCTACGCAGAAGATAAGCATTTTGCTGTATGTAAATTACATCTCAATAAAAAATATGGTAGAAAAGATATATATCCCAAATGGGGCTACTGGTCACTCTCTCTCCAGGCACAACTTTAGTATAGGTGACCATCCTTTCTCTTCTTGATTACTCCATAACTTTCCCAAATACCTAGTGTTTCTAAAGCTGAAATCAGATCATATGACTCCCCCGTTTAACACCTTCTAACAATATCCTATTGCAATAAGGACAAGATCCAAACACATTAGCATGAACTTTGAGACGCCTCCCAACCTCAACAAGGTCTGGCCCTTGCCTCCCTCTACTGGGACGTCTCCCTTCCCCAAACACTAGTCCCTGTGCTCCAGCCACACTGGCCTTTCAGTGCCTCAATCTCCTGCCTGCCTCTAGGCTTTTGTACTTGGTGTTCTTTCTACTTGGAATACTCTTCCCCTAGAACTTTGCCCAGCTGGCAGCTTCTCATCATTGAAGTTTTAGCGTAAATGTCATTCTGCCAAGAGGACTTCCTACCTGCCTTTGCCTCCCCCCCACCCCGCCCACCGTATTTTTCTTTGCCACATTACCGTGTTAATTTTTGTCCAAGATACTTCTCAGGGTCTGAAATATTTGTTTTTCAATATGATAACTGTCTGCCTCTCCCTCTTGGTTCCTTGAGGGCAGGGACTGTGTCACTCAACTCCCATCTTCAATGCATGGTACCTGCCACCTAGCAGGGGCTTCCTAAGTTGAATGAGCAAATCCTAGTTCAGAGTTTGACAGCCACTGCAAGAAAATGGTTAATGAAAAAATTTAAAATTGTTTTTATCACTCACTCACCTCCTTTTCTCGTCTTCCTCTTCCTTCCTGGGAGATGGAAAGACTAATGTGCTTCATGACCCCACTAGGTCCATCTACTTAACGTTTCTGAGCCTCAGGGTTTTTTTTGTTGTAGAACAAGGTCAGTGATAATTGCCCCATGTGGAAGTCTGTGAACCTCTTGGAGGAAGGTGTTATTGCCATAGGAGTGAGGCATTAGTGTTTCATCACCTTTTAAAAATTGTACCCCCAGCTAATGGTTTTCTTTGAAGACCCTGAGCTTTTGAACTCTCCTGCCAAGGAAGTCTGATCAGATGCAGCTGCTGCTCTGGGAATTGACTTGGGATGCAAAGATTTTTAAGATCAACTACAACTCCCACAAATGGCTTTGGAACTCAGAGGGCAGTAAACATGTATATATTTCAATCTGCTGGAGAAAATCCTGCCCAGAGAACAAAGTATAGTTCCCCAAACTTCTTCCCCACCCTGCCCCCAAAGGCTCTCACCCAATGTCATTGCTGAAGCACTCATTTAAAAATCAGAACAAAGGAGTGTATGTTCTAGAAATGTGAAAAAAATCAATAGATATTGATGGGAATAAGGATGTCCTTCCCTGGGCAGGAAGAAAATAATACAGGCATTTCTGAAAACCCACAAACCATGGTTTATTTATTTGGAGTATTCATCACATTATTAGGACTAGAATAGTGCAGTGGTTTCATTTACCTGGAGCTCTGGTTAAGAAGGATTCGGGGTCCCTTTCACAGCTCGAGGAACGGTGCTGTGATTGATTGGCAATGTCTGTCATGGGCAAGAACCATCTTTGGTCTTGTGCATAATGAATTAGAGATTATTGGATTTGGAAGGCTGCATGGAGATCATCCAGTCCAGCTCTTGACCTAATAACTACTATGCCATGTTTTAGGGCTTTAGAAAAACAATCATGAGCTTGGCAAAATAATAACCCTTAGCTTTTTAGGCCTTTTTTTTGCTCTTGGGTCTGATCAGTGTTTTCAGCATGGGGTACTGCAGCATTTCCTAGGAATGTTCAGTAGGATCTTTCAGTAGTTTGGGAAATTCTGCATTACTGTATCCCCTTCTCAAAGACACATAAGGCACAATAAACATATTAAAGGCCCTGAGAAGTTCAACCATAAAGAAACCTGTCTAACGTAGTTTCCCAAACCTCTGTGATCCCAAGATGCTTTTCAGGGACCCCGGTTGCCATCTTGTAGAACATTCTTCAGATGATGCTGTATGATGTCTAGATAATGGAGAGTGTATTAATTTTCTGTGGCTGCTGTACCAAATTGCCATAAACCTGGTGGCTTAAAGCTACAGAACTACAATTCTGGAGGCCGGAAGTTTGAAAACCAAGGTCTTCCCTGCCGTACTCCCTCCGGAGCCTCTGGGAGAGAATCCATCCCTTGCCTCTTTGAGTTTCTGGCGTGTGCCAGCTATCCTTGGTGTTCCTGGTTTGTGGCCACATCACTCTAATACCTGCCTCCATCTTCACATTGCCTTCTCTGTGCATGTGTCAAATCTCCCTCTACTTTTCTCTTATGAGGACAGTTACATTGATACTTTGGATTCAACCAGATAATCCAGGTTAATCTCATTTTAGAATCCTTTATTATTATTGTATCAGCAAAGACCCTTTTCCCAAATAAGGTAACACAAGGTTCCAGGACTTAGGACATGGACATATCTTTGTGGGCCATTTTTCAGCTACCAGACAAGGGCAAGACATGTTGACTCAAGAGTGAGGAGCCCTGGATCAAGTTCTTGCTTTGCCAAGAGCTCCCCTACTCCAACCCCTGGCCTCGTGGGGAAGCAATAGGAATGCTTAAATCAGGAGTCGGGGCCCATTGCTTACCCTTCAGAATCTCAGTTTCCTCAGCTATAAAATGGTATGTAATTGCACATACTTCATAGATTATTATAAAGATTAAGTGAGAGAATACTTGTAAAGTGCTTAGCATGGGTGAATACTGAATAAATATTAGCTTATTACTATAATTAGATATTTTTACGATTGCTGCTGCTACTACCTCTATTATCATCTTCCTTCTCTTTGAACCTTATGGTCAAATGAAGTGATACGGGCTGCCCCATCCCAGGAGTCTCCAGCGCTCCTTTCAGAACTAGCAAACTCTGGTTCCGATCTTAGAAAGGCCACATTATAGTTTTAAAATCTTTTCACTGAAGTATAATATACCTATAGGAAAGTGGACATATCGTAGGTGATCAGCTCAATGAAATTTTCTAAACTGAACACACCCATGTCACCAGCATACAGATTAAAATGTCACCAGTGTCCCAGAAGCCACATCTGTGCGCCTTCTTCCATCCTCTCAATACTAACTACTGTCTATGTAGCATCATTGATTTTGCCTGTTTTTAGACTTTACACAAGTAGAATCATACAGTATGTACTGTTTTGTATCTGGTTTCTTTCACTCAACATTCTGTTTGTGAAATTCAGTCATTTTATTGTATATAGTTGTAGATCATTGGTCTTTTTTTTCCCTTTGGTGAGGGAAATTAGCCCTCAGCTAACATCCGTGCCCATATTCCTCTACTTTGTATGTGGGTTGCTGCCACAGCATGGCTTGACAAGTGGTGTAGGTCTATGCCTGGGATCCAGACCCACGAACCCAGGCCGCCAAAGTAGAGTGTGCCAAACCCAACCACTATGCCACTGGGCTGGCCTCTAGATCGTTCATTTTAACTGTTGTGTAGTATTCCGGTTTTAAATAGATCACAATTTATCCATTCAATTGTTGATGGGAATTTGGTTAGTTTTTAGCTAGAGACTATTACAAAGAATGCTGTTACTGATGTTCTAATACATATCTTTGGGAGGAAAATATAATGCTGAGAAAAAGTCCATGATACTTTTAATCAGTAACTCCCCCCTGCCCCCCAATTGCCTGCTTCAGATGCTTTACCAACATCAAGAACGTCTCATAACCAAGGGTCATGGCTGATTTAAAGGAACTGATCTCCTTCCCTGTCTTACCCACCAAACTTCTAAGCCATTGTCCAAGCCTGCATTTCCTTGTGTTGAAATCTTTTGAACCACTACACTTTCCAGAATGCTTTTCCCTTGGCCTTCCATCCCGTGGGCTGGGACTGGATGTGGTAATTTCGAAGAAGTCAACACCCAGCCAGAAACATAACTCCACCTCCCAGCATCCCACTCAGTGCCACCTCATTCATTTACTCACGCCCCAACTGCCACTGCCAAGTCAGCCGTTTCTTCCCTTTCTGCCTTAAGGAGAGACATGATGGGCCACAAATGTCCCTTTCCTTCTCCATCTGGGGCCTCCCCTGAACTAATCCTACACCCCGATTTCATAATCCCAAGCCTCGTATTTGGAACAACCCAAACTGTTTTACAGATTAGAGCATGTCCGACTGAAGCTTGGGAGCAGAAGGGTGGAGGAAGGAGCTGGCACAGACTGGCAGAGTAATGTGGGCATGAGCCAGACACTTGGCACTGTTGCCCAAAAACGTTGGGAGCTGCTAGGTTAACTCAGCCATATAATTTTCCTTTTGTTGGGAAAGGTTGGAACTGATGCTTCAACTGCTCTTGGTGTTACATACATGAGAGACTCTTCTAGATCCCCAAATCTAGTTTGAGTTTGGTCATGGATAAAGCATTACTATTATGTGGTGAACGGTGGAATCACGTGCGTGGCTTTGCTCAGGGTTCCATTAATTTGTGCCAGATTGTCAATTTACACGTGTCAAATCTGGAATTAGCTGGGGAAATATAGAATGGATATTAAGCCCAGTTAACAAACATTCCAGAGAGATCTAAATGAAGTTAGGCTTGTCTTGTCCCTTTGTCTTATCCATTTTGTCCCTTTTTTTTGGTTAGGTGGACTTAATGATACATTTAGGACAGATGGAGTGGGGAGGGAGGCATGGGAAATGATACACTGTGAGTGTCTTTGTTATGTTTGCATGTTTATTTTTTATTACCTGGTGACCGAGAAGTAGGAAAGAAAGTGGAGATGCTTGGGAAGGGTGAGGTTGACTCTGGGAGATTTTTTATCTATTCAAGTCAACAAAGAATTAAGCCGTACTTTTCTGTAGGATTATAATATCTCATAAAAAATGAATAAATAATTGAGCAACCTCAGTGCAAAGCTCTTTTGGAGATTTAATTATGATAATAGCTGTCATTTATTGAGCATTTTCTATGTGACCAGCAGTATATTTGGGACTTTCTGGATCACGGGTCAACAGATGTTTTCTGTAAAGAGCCAGATAGTAAATATGTTAGGTTTTGTGAGTTAAGAGGCAAAATCGAGGACAGCATATAGGTAGTTGTATAACAAAAAAACAGATTTGCATGAAATTTTTGTTGACAAAATTCAAATTATAATGACAATCATTGAGTATAGCTTTTTCGTAATACAAGCCTACTGATGAGAAGAATGGAATTCTTTTTCGAGGGGGTAGGGCTTACAGTTACCGTTCCCTGTCATCAAATTGGTTGCAAATGTTCGTCTCTAAAAATCACTCAGCTCATGGGCCATACAGAAACAGATGGTGGCCTGGATTGGGCCTGCAGGCCGTAGTTTTATTTACGTTATTGCTGAGCCTTATTTATCAGTAACGATTAAGCTGGGCTGTGCAGGACAGAGAAAAACTCACCAGTGGCATAAATGAGTTAGGCGTTTGTTTCTTCCCTGTAAAAGAAGTTTAGAGGTGGCTCTATGGAGCTGGGCTGGCAGCTTCACTGTGTCATAGTGACCCAGGTTTCTTTTTTCCTGCCTTGTCCTCCTCAGCATGTGGGCTTCTTCCTCAGAGTCATTCCGTGGTCCCACAGAATTTTGGCACATTGCTGCTGCCACCACATCTACTTTCCAGGCAGCAAGAAAAAGAGGAGGAAGGAGTACACGTCTACCCTTTTTTTTTTTTCTCACTGAGGAAGGTTCACCCTGAGCTAACATCTGTGGCCAATCTTCCTCTTTTTTTGGCTTGGGGAAGATTAGCCCTGAGCTAACATCTGTGCCAGTCTTCCTCTACTTTGTATGGGGGTCACTGCCATAGCATGGCTGACAAGTGGTGTAGGTCTGTGCCTGTGATCCGAACCAGCAGACCTGGGCCACCAAAGCAGACTGCGCGAAACTTAACCACTGCATCATGGGGCCGGCCGCCACATCTGCTCTTTTTTAAGGAGATTTCTCGAAGTCCCGCTCGATCCTATTACCTTCTCCTTGGTCAGAACTTGGTCACATGGCTGCACATCTCTACAGAAGAGGCTGAGAAGTGCAGCATCTATTCCAGCTGTTCGTGTGCTTAGATAATTGGAATCCTGCCACTGCGGGGGCAGGAGAGATGTCGGGATAAGCAAGAAGGGCAGAAAGTGAGCTCAGAGAGATTGCCATCTTCCCAAGGCCCTGTGGTAGCAGACTGCGATTTGGACCAGGTCTGCCCAACTCCAGCTCCCTCTCCGTGTCTGCCCTCAAGCATTGTGGGGAGATATATGCGCATAATATTAGTAATGAGGTGACAGGCGGTTTATACCCTTGCTCCTTCCAAAGATGTTCCCAAGGTATCTTTAAGGAAGGATGACAACTATCATCCTTCAGCTGAGAGCCCTGTAAAGGATGGACCAGGGCACTTGGCTGTGGTTGAAGCCTCAGTGGGGCCTCCTACCTCTCCCTAAACATGAACGCACATCTTGAGATCCTACCAAACCTTCTTTCCAGTCACATAGGACAGAAGCAAGTACAGTAATCAACAAGCTCGGGTATGCATGCAGAGAGAAAGTTGGCACGCCTTGTCATAAGCCCACTTACCTGCTAAGTTGTGTGAAAGGAAACACATGGGAGCGAGATAACAGTGCCTGAGTATGTGGCCTTTTAAAGTGACTTTACTCACTACTATGGCTTAGAATTTAGCCAACCAGGTTCACAACTTCTCATCCTCAATGGGAAGCTGAGGAAGGTAGATAGAAACTTTTAGATTCCTTCTACATACTACATACACTACATACCTCTACATATGTATGTGGAAGGAATCTGAAACCTCATACCTACATGTATGTATATGCTTGTATGTGTATATGTATATATGTGTGATATATAGATATAGATATCTAGCTATTAGAACATTTGAGTGCTTGCTAAGTACCAAATCATTTATCACACGTATCACAATATGTGATGCCAACATCATCTCCATTTTAAAGATAAGTAAATACAGTTGGCCCTCCGTATCCACATGTTCCACATCCACAGATTCAACCAAGTGTGGATTGAAAGGCCTAGGGTGGTTGCATGTATACTGAAGATGTACAGACTCTTTTTTCTTGACACTATTCCCTAAACAATACAGTATAACAACTATTTACATAACATTTACATTGTGTTAGGTGTTATGAGTAATCTAGAGATGATTTAAAGTATATGGAAGGATGTGTATAGATTATACGTAAATATTACACCATTTTGTATAAGGGACTTGAGCATGGGGTGGGGTGGGGGTGTCTTGGAACCAATACTCCCCACAGATACCAAGGAATGACTGTACAATGTTGAGAGATTAAGTAACTTACCCAAAACCACACAGCCGGTAAGTGGCAAACCTAGGCAGTTGGACTTGAATCTTTCAACTCTACTCTTCCTGACTGTTATACTTAGGTGGGATAAAAGCAACAATACCATTTTCAACAAAGCACATGGGATTACAACGGAAGGAATGATTAATTTTGACTTGGGGGAGGGATGGGGAAAGCTTCCAAGTGGTAGGGACATTTGAGCTGGGCTTGAAGAATGTCTGGGGCCATGTGGGTGGGAAGAGTGAAATCCACTGAGACAAATCATTGTTGGTCAAATATATAGTATACTATAATAATAAATAACCAGACCTGGCTAGTTAGGAGGTGAGAAATGGATTCAGGGACCCTATCTTTTTGTTCACCTTCCTCTGAATATTACCATCACTGCAAAAATAGCTGATCCATATTCCTGAGACAGCTCCTTGTCCAACTCCGTTTCAGTGTTTTCTGTCACCCTGGGGGACAGGAGCAAAAGCCTCTTGCCAGAAAATGACTTGCACCAAGTTTTGATGGTCTGGTATTGAATGGTTTGTTCCTCTTTCTACTGTATTCCTGACTTTAGTTTGTCTAAACCCGGCTCTGTGTTAGTGTAAAGGAATAAAGCTCATAAATAAAAGAGGAGATGAAAGTAGGTTTTAGTAATGAGGCTCCTGCTTAATCGCATCGGCAAGCTAAGGGAAGATCTATTAAATATTTATTGAATTGTTGTATTAACATTTTCACTGTGCCTGCTGTGGACACTAGAACTCTCTAGAGAGTGCGGTTGTCTACCACCATGCAAGAGAAGGGAACTGTGGCTGAACCAAAACATACACCTCTATTATTACAAACCTCCATCCATCTGAGGGCTCCAAAGAGACTGCATTAATAATCACCAATTGCTTGAGGAGACTTTGTTGAAGTTTAACAGTGAGACAGTGCACAGGCGTTGATGGAGCATCAGCAGGCGCCCCACCTTGAAATGCCTCTCATAGGCCAGCAGATCCCATGCACATTCCAAGCTGCCCTTTGATTTTTTCCAAGGCCATGGTTTCTTGAGAGTTTTGTTTATGATTAGTTTAACCATGATAAACCATTGTAAGATGTAGGTCCTTGGTGGTTCTTTTTTTCCCTTCTTACTTTAAAGAATTCTTTAAATGGGGCTGTGTTAGCCTGGATGAGAGACTGCAGATTGCATCAGCAGATCCTGTGCTTGTCTTGTGGTCGCCTTCCAAATAAGGCATGCTGTAGGTATTCCAGCCGCCATGAGGTCTTGAGCTGGTCAAGGAGTCAATTATTATGCATTAAAAAGCAATTCATCATCTAGAGTAGTGAACTCACGTGTTATTTTTAGCCCAGGCTTTTAATTTATGTGGCATGCAAGAACAGGGTTTCTCACATGAACTCCTGGAGGGTCCATGGAAGAGTAACCAGGGTGGGGGTGGAGCAGCCAGTGGGGGTAGGTCTCTGGACAACTTTGTGATGATCCCGTGGTTCGTTAGTTTTGAGCAAGGACTTTGGAGTCAAACGACAGCTCAAATCCCAGCTCCTCACTTCCCGTTTCTATTGTTGAGTAGGTTACTTACACTGTTGAAGTCTCAGTTTCTTTTCCTATAAAATGGATTAATTATGGTGTCTACCTCAAAATTGCTATGAGGACAAATGAGATAGTGCACATAAAGCCATTAGTACAATATTTGGTTTAGCAGTCACTTAATAAATAGTAGGCAGTATTATTATTATTTCTTGAACTTTTAATTTAAAACCAGAACTTTCTAACCTTTGAGACTTCTTATAAGGTCAGATGGGAGATGAATCTTTTTTTGTGTGTGTGAGGAGATTGGCCCTGAGCTAACATCCATCTCTAATCTTCCTCTTTTTGCTGAGGAGGATTAGCCCTGAGCTAACATCTGTGCCCATCCTCCTCTGTTGTATATGGGATGCTGCCACAGCATGGCTTGATGAGTGGTGTGTAGGTCCGCACCAGGGATCTGAACCTGCGAACCCTGCGCCGCCAAAGCAGAGTGCGTGAACTTACCTACTACACCACTGGGCTGGTCCCAGAAGGTGAATTTTGACTAATTAAGTTATGAAAATCCAGAAGTGGAAGGTACCAAGAAGAGATCATATATTGCAGGAGTCTGCAAACTATGGCCTTCTAGCCAAATCCAGCCTGCAGCCTTTTTTGTAAATAAAGTTTTATTGGAACACATTCATGCCCATTCATTTCTATATTGTCTGTGATTATTGTCATACTGCAAGAGCAGAGTTGGATAGTTGTGACAGAGACTACATGGACTACATGGCCCTCAAAGCCTAAAATAGTTACTGTCTGAACCTTTTCAGAAAAAGTTTCTTGACCCTTGATCTAATCCACTGGGGTTTTACCCCTGAGAAAAGCAAGGCCCAGAAGAAGGTAAAAACTTAATGAGATACACAGCCAAGTGTTTAACGCAAGCTCCCTGACTCCCATGCCAGTGCTCCCGCCATTATGCGTGCTGCCTCCTGACTTGGTAGGGAAGGGATATTTGAAGCACAGGGAAAAGCTCATGTCACCTGGGTGTTGGAAACCATAGTGAAAGTTCTCTTGACCAGCAAATAGACCGAGTCTGCCATGGAGGAAACCATTTCTTGAAGGTAAAGGATCAATGCTGGGATGATGCAGGATCATGCCCACCACTCTTACTGCATCAGCTAACAGGGTTCCAATTCCACACTCAATTTTCTCCAACCAATCAAGCAATGGATGGGGAGGGGGCGTACTTCCAACTGACCCCTGTAACATGTGGTAGACCTGGATGGGCATATTCTGTGGTGACCAAGCATAAACTTTCCTGGGAGAGAAGATGGTGGAGGAGGTAATTTTCATAGGCTTTTTTGCTTCAGAGTATCTGCCTGTGCCCCTTGCCTCATATTTTTCATTTTGTTGAGTTTCCTATGTGAAGCACTTAATCCTCCCAACACATTTATAAGGTAGGAAACTATTGCTACCCTCATTTTACAGAAGAGGAAGTGGAAGCTCAGAGTGGTTAAATAATTTGTTCAAGGTCATAAGGTCGGTGGCAGAGCCAGGGCCTGAGGAAGGTCTGTCAGATTCCAAAGAAAGGAAGGCATATATATAATGGAGATGAGGGAAGAATGTTGGCATGGATGTAGGCAATGCCTATTACTTTTTCTTTAGACCATCTTGGGTTGATGGAAATGTATTCTTAAACACGTTGCTATAATATCTCCAGTGTGTTCCATTACAATGTGACTTCACTCGTCAGAAGGTCTGACCAGACAGGCAATAAATCATGTCGATGAGCAAAGCGGCAAGAGACCTCCATCCTTAGACAATACATCAGGGCAGAGGGATATGTCTGTCGTGCTCATTGATGTGTCTCCAAAGCCTAGAACAGAGCCTGGCATGTATTAGGAGCTTAGTAAATCTTTGTGGAGTATTGGACGAACTAGAATTCAAGATGTGAAATGTTAGTAATTTAAGTCACCAAATGTAACTGGATTGCTATGCAGCAAAAGCAAGCCCAGTCTGGGTGAAGGGGCCCAGACGCAGACTTGGAAATTGAAGGCTTCATGCTTGCAAATCTGGATGAGCAGCAATGAGTAACAGACACCCAGATGTGAGCAAGTCCCTGTTCTCTGATGGCCTGTGGAATTCTCTGCCATGTGTGCAAAGTGGATGCTTTGTCTCCCAACAAAAATGTGAAGGGGATCTTGTGGCTGCTTCTGTCCTACAAGGAAAGGCGTGCAGAATATAGACTTGGACGAAGTGAGGCATGCTGATCCTGGGCGTGTGGCCCAGGCGGAGGGACCAGCACATTTAGAGCAGGGCTGGTGTGTCAAAGGACAGCAGGGAGGAGGACTCTCGAAAGCAGGTGAACAGGGAAGGGGGAGATACTGGAGCGTGTAAGACCTTGCCGGCCTGGAAGAGGACTTTGGCTTTCATTCTGTGTTAGGAAGCCCATATTGGATCTCACCACGACAGTGAATCAGGCCTTTCTGGGTTGCAAGTTCAGAATCTCAGTATAAGCCAAGAGGGAATGTATTGGCTCATGGAACTGGGAATTCTGAGTGGTGGGGCTTTTTTCAGGCACTGCTGGACGAACGTTCTTATACGGTATCAAAGGCACGCTCTCTCTTCTCTCACATCTGCAGTCCTTTGTATTGGCTTCATTTCTTCTACCTGCCACCAAAGATGATGACTGGCAGCTCCAGACCTGAGAGGGCCATGATCTTGGGAGAGAGGTTTGCTCACTCTTCCAGTGTCCTTATCAATACCCTCCCCACTAAAAAAAAAAAATACTGGTTGGTCCTGCATGATGCCATGCACACTGCTGGACTAATCAAGGGCAGGAGAAGACAGTGTGGGATCCTCTGGTTGGTCAGTTTGGGTCACATGCCCCACCTACAGGCAAGGTAAACTTGGCTTCTCTGTAGCCCAGTGATTCCCAACCAGTGTGATCCACTCCTCCCTCTCCTCCAGGGACATTCGTCAACGTCTGGAGACGTTTTTGATTTTCACAATTTAGGGGAGGGGTGCTACTGGTACCTAGTGGGTAGAGACCAAGATACTGCCAAATATCCTAGAGGGCACGGGGCAGCCTCCTCAACAAAGAATTATCTGGCCCAAAATATCAATAGTTGAAAAACCCAAAATACTCTATTAGCATATAGCTCCGCAAGGAGAACCTGTAATGCAGACCCAATAACAGTCTGGCTCTCATAGCTTTCCAAAAACTTGCTGATTGGGGACACTATGGTTGAGAGGTGAAACCAGTGTTTGCTTTGACGGTAAAGCAAAGGGAAGCAGTTGTGGTATTTGAACTCCCAGGTTCAATTCTCCCTCTGCTCCTTAAGAGTTTTCAGGCCTCGAGCAAGTCATTAAACTTCTGTTTTCTCTTCAGGAAAATGGATGGAAAAAACCCCCTCTCACCCAGCGGCTGGGAGAGTTGAATTTGAAGCTCCGTGTAAATGTAATTTATAACCTGATAAGCTACATGAGTAATGCATTCTAGAAGACAACCTCTTGTGTGCAGGGTGCTTCACTGTGGTTTAATGTTCCACAAAACCGTCTCTCCTCAAGGAGCGTCCATTATAGCGTGGGTGATAGGAACACACTTGTAGCATAAGACAGCAAGTAGAACAGTCCCCGCCGAAAGGTGGGAGGGATTCAGACCTGGACAACAGAATGTTCTGGGAGTGGAGCCGAATGGCTGAGCTGTAGGGTTCAAGGAAAAGGGCTGTGTCGTCTTCAAGGCATTTACTGTGTAACTTTCAGCCAGTTGGGGGATGAGCCTTGCAGTCATGAACGGTGGCTTGTTTATTGGCGAGCCTCCTTTTGACAAGACTGTGACTGATACTACAGTTCACGCAGCTGCTATTTTTTTCTTGGATTGTTAGCAAATTTATTTCACTTTATGGAAAGGGGAAAGATCGTCCGAGTTTGAAAGGTAGTAAATCATATGGAGGAAAAAATTAATGTATTTGTAGATCAGAGGAGTTTGCTTGTAGTCACAGCCTTAAATTACGGCTTTGGGTGAGGAATCAAAGAAGAATTTTCCTTAAGAGTTAAATTCTCAACTCGTTTTTCAGCTTCACTTCAGGTCTGTCACTAGCCAAGGTAGTGTGTTTTCTGGTTTCTATGGAGTCTACCATTTGATTCTGTTTCCTAAGAGAGTCTATCAGGATAAAAGATTTGTCACCTTTTGCAACATGGAATAGTGGGAGGGGGTATTGTTTTTAAAAAGAGGTGATACATTATCAGATGAAGGGACGAGGTTTTTCCAGCTGGATTTGTCTTGTTGGCTTCACCTCTTGCTCCTTTGATGCGAATGGTGATTGATCTGAGGTTCAAGTCACCACCAGCCTGATAGCTGGAGAGGTTGACCTTTTGCTGTTTATGTGGTGGATTTTAATTATCCTGCAACTTACTAAATGTGTGGGTGTCCTGCATCCACATGCTGGTTGCACGTTAAGACTAACTTCTTCCTGCTCCTTTCTGATTGAAAATTTATTGGGAAGGGGGACAATTTCCCTTTGGAGTTGACTGTCAAGTTTTGGGCTTTTTGGTTTTTTTGCCTAATTATTTGCCATTGCCCATTAAATGCTGTCCTTGAAATGAATAGGGAAGATCGAAGAGGAGTTAGGTGAAAGTTTTCTGCCAAGACAGATCATTAGCAAGAAGTTAGTGGGAATGACTCATGAAAATTAACTGATGTTAAGTGAATTATTTCTAATGTGCATTTTAATTTTCATTGGTGAGATGGTGGGCTGCCTTTTTAAAAAAGTATTATGTGCTCAGCTTTGTGTTGCAAAAATCGTCAGTGAGTAAAGTTTCAGTTATATAAGTTTTATAGAGGATGGTTTGGTTTAAAAGTTTTACAGATTGAGCTGTGCAGACCATGGGAAGGCTGTCAGTTTCCCTGACCCGTCTAAGGAATGAATGACTGATTTCTCAGTTGGTGACGGGCTGGTGAAAACCAATCCAGACCCCAAGTCACTTTGATCTCAAAATGATTTTATACAGCCACTGTGTTTGAGGCCCGTTAGAAAATGAAATTCCATGCTTTAACTCCTGATTAAATTAATTTTCTTCATTAAGAATCAATTTAAGTTGTCAGCTCGGTGGTATCCCACACCAGAAGCCCTATCTCATGTGCAGTCTTTAATCTCAGCATGTTGCTAAAGAAACTTTCTGGGGAAAACAGTTAATTTCATCCTATGTCGTGGTTATGGCCCAGGTTACTTAAATGGTGACCTACAGTTCTTCAATCTGTGCCCTGCTCCTTTTGAAATGGTGTCGTCTTAAGTAAGGGGAAAGAACTTTTTGCCTTGCTCCTGATCGCTGCAAAATTTTACAGAGCTAAACAATGGAATTAAAAGAATCCACCTACAATTAAAGCCTGATTCAGTAAAATACAGGAGGTTATATATGATGCAAGACAAAAAGCTTGCAGAATAAAACATCTTTATCCCCCGAGAATAATAGTCATTTTGGAGTGTTAGTTACTCTTTTAAAATCAGAATGCTTAAAGGTAATCTGTAGCCTATAAATACATAGCAAGGTAATATAAATAGGATGGTGCTGCTTAAAAAAATCCCTCACTTGTATCTTCTGTGCACATTAAAATGCATGCATAGTAATTGCTGCAATTATTCAACGATGTTTTAGGAACTTTCTGTTCAAATGAGAAAAAAATATGATATAGTTAATTAAAAGGTGTCATCTGATCAGGGAGGCCGGCCTGCTGGATATTCCATTCTGTCCTGGAAATTGACCAATCAGGAAGCCTAAATTCTGGGCGCAGCCCTGCCAGTTGCTGCCCGCATTGTGGCTTTGGACATGGCACATGATCTGTTTTGGTTTCAGATTTTCATTTACAAAATGAGAAGTTCAAGTAGGTGATCCCAAAAATGATGTTTATGAAATGGACTTCAGATTCAGCCGGGAAGACCTTCCTGTGAATAAGTATCCCTAAGCCCCGAAATGAACCATGTGGATACATCCTGTCCCCTCCTTCTCGTGGATTCCTCCCTGTATTAGGGGGCAGCGCAGTCCAGGGAAACCTGAGAAGTTTATGAGGGCACTTTCTACTGGGAACTTTGTTGAAATGAAGGCAAGGGTGTCACATGGGAGGTAAGGCTTTTGCCTGTGAACGGGACCAAACACTCCAGGAGGGCCTTTACTTCTCAGGTTTAAGAGTCTAATTTAGCGGTCCTCAAAGTGTGATCCCCACATCAGCAGCATCAGCCATCCCATCACCTGGGAACTCATTAGAAATGCAAGTTGTTAGGCTCCACCCACCCCAGACCCAAACAGAAACTCTGGGGTTAGGGCCTGCAGTCTCTATTTAACAAGCCTTCCAGGTAATTCTGTTGCACATTAAAATGTTAGAGCCACTGGTATAACCGAACCCAGACCACAAGTGTTATCAAGTGGAGAAACTAAAAGATCAAAAAGGGAGGAAAGAGAATTTTATTGTAATGTTAAAAGGTGGGGGTGCATGGGGGGCTGTGGGTTGGGACAGGGTCACCTGAAACAATCATTAAGTCTTTTCCAACTGCAGAGCTCTGTTCTTAATAGCAGTACCAAGATCCTTCAGATAAAATTTTGAAATGACAACTACGGCAATGAGGTTTTCCAAGGAAAAGTGGTGTACACAGAAGGGATTTTCTTTTCAAAGGATATTCAGGAGCACCCAGACCAAAAGGAAAAGTCTCAGTGAACTATGACTTAAAAAGAACCTCACCTTTGCAGAAATTGCTAGGTTAACGGCAAAACAGGGAACACACGGTTATTCAGATACCTGGTCCCTTCACCCCTGGGTTCTTCTATACCTGACAGCTCTAAGGCCAATTTGTGAGAGCTCTGAGTTTCAAACTATAGGCTCTTTGGCTGGAGAATGCTTAGCTGCCAGTTACACTGGTTTTGAAACGTTCTCAGGAATCATCCATTGGTCTCCAAAGAGGAGTCGCCCCCATGCCTCTCCGGATTGAAATGACTGGCCTAGTTGAAAGAACAGTTATGTCACCTAGTCGAAACCCCAGAACTGCTCAGTGCATCCTCCTAAATAAAGTCTACTTGCATATGTATCATCCCTTTAAGGTTCTCACCTTCCTTCAGATTTTCTGTTGTTATGAATGTAGACTCTCATTCCAAATAGAAACAGAATCAGCCTGTAGAGCATGGGTTTCTGAGTCCTTTGAATGCTCTGAAAGGGGAGAGATGAGGGTGGGAGATAAGGGACATTAGCATTTATATAGCCTCCACTCCAAAGGCTTCAAATCCATTATTTCCCAGTTTTTTCCAGATTGAGAAACCCAGTGTACCCCCAGAGGCAGCTTTCCTGTCTTTCCTCATCTACCCATCTCACCTTTTCTATTGTGAAACACTTGAAAATACAAGAATCTTTGGTAGGACATTTTAAGGGATTTTAATTGAGCCTTTTTTTTTTTTTTTAGCAAGCTTTGGAAAATTGAAAAAAGCTTTCCCAATGTTAACTGTCCAGTAGAACACACAATTTTTCTCTTAGGACAATTTCAAGCCAATTTTTCTGTGTGTCTTACCTCTTATTACTGATAATTCACTGCATTGATCCCAAATGGCTATATAACTTAATTCCACGTTTTTTAGGCAGGATATCAATGTTATAGTGTACATCTTTGATTACAAAAATTATTTTAAGGGGCTGGCCCAGTGGCGTAGTGGTTAAGTTCATGTGTTCCACTTTGGTGGCCCAGGGTTTGCAGGTTCGGATCCCAGATGTGCACCTACACACCGCTTGTCAAGACGTGCTGTGGCAGCATCCCACATGCAAAATAAAGGAAGACTGGCACAGATGTTAGCTCAAGGACAATCTTCCTCACCAAAAAAATAATTTATACACATTGATCAATATTTGACAGCCCAATTTTGAAGGATTCAGGGTACACTGTTATATGCTATGACACAGTGATTGAGAACCATTGGTCTACGGACAACCTCAACGTAATCATATATGTGTGTTATGTATGCAATTGTATCTTTCTGTTTTGAGCTGTGATCCCCTTGAGTCAAGGACTCTCTCTTGTTCTTCCTGTATTCTGGTGACCAAATGAGGGCTAGATCATGCTAAATTGTGGTTTTTTGAAGACATGTATGAATATACCCATTTTCTCTCTCTCACACACACACACATATATACACACACACACCAGCCACTCCCTTCTTTTCATCTAGGCTTATCACTATTTTTCCTTTTATCATCATCACCTAGGGGCCAATATTAGAACGTCCGCACATGTCCACTAAATCCAGGGTAACTGAATGTCAACCTAGCCAAGGAAAGCTCCTTTCTAAATATGACTTGATGACTATCTCCAGCATTTTCAAGTGAGAGACTAATTACTGCATCAGTTACTACCTGACTCCCTCTGCCAGTTAGCTCATCTCATAACTTCCCTTAAAATGACAAGGCACAAATAAGTATACAAATTGGAGCATATCAAGATGGTGTTTATCGACTTGAACTGAGATCCCAGGGTTTCTAGCTGTGGTTACCAAGTGGTGGCACAGACATTTTTGCTGAGCAAAATCAAACAACATATGAGGTATTCTATGACTGGAGTTGATTTCAGCAGAATATCAAGGCCAAAATATTGTAACTTTCCAAATGCTGGAAGGGTCACTGTGAGCCACTACTGTGGTTCCGTGCAAGTTAACACTTCTTTTCTTCCTGTATGTTTTTCTTTTGTCTTTGATTCATTGCTGCATCAAACAGATGGGGTAGGTACTTCCCTAAAAGACTCGACTTGTCCCATTCCGTAATCTAGCTGCCACAAATTGGAATACTAACAATTATGAGACGAAAGGACATGGGTAGTACAGAAATAACATGCCAGGAGGCTCAAAGGTAAAATTTTATGGCGTGGAAATCATCAAGGGCATTGGAAGCAGTGGCCAAAAATGTGTGTTTCTTGGAGAAGTAGACCAGATCCTAATCAGAATTAATACCTCCTATTTCTGAGCCTCAGTTTACTCATCTATGAGATGAGGTGATTAAATTTGACACCTTCCAATATCTGTTTTTCTTAATCACAATTATAACAGCTGACAATATTGTGCTATTAAGTCAGGCACTCTACTAAGGTCTTCATCTGCATTTTCTCTTTTAATCATCAGAATACTATTATCTATCCCCATTTTACATTCATCCATGACCACAAAGCTAGTAAGTGGCAGAGCTGAGATTCTGACTCAGGTATATTTAATACCAGAATCCATCCACTTGACCTTTACCTTATAGGGCCCCCAAAGAGGCCCTAATAACTTGTTACAAGGTAGGATTTCTAAACTACTTCTAGACCAGTGGTTCCAGCAGGAGCAATTTTCTCCCCCAGGGGACATTGTCTGAAGGCATTTTAAGTTGTCACAACTGGAAAGAAGGGTGCTTTTGGCATCTGGTGACTTGAAGCCAGGGATGCTACTATACAGCGTACAACACGTGGCCCTGACACCCCACAACAAAGAATTATCTGGTATAAATTGTCCATGTTACTAAGGCGGAGAAACCCTACTCGAGGCCCAGCCTAGAAATGTGTGACTCATTGAAATGTCCTCTTCACCACTGTCCACAGAAGATAAATGGAAAGTGTCTATTCTCAAGGGATGACATCCCTGTTTTTAGAGTTTTGTGCACAGTCCAACCCTCTCAGTACATCACTGCATTTAAGAGCCACAAGCTTTGGCACAAGACAGATGTAAATTCAAATCCCTGTTCTGTCACTTTCTGTTTTTCTTTAGGGCCATGACTTATACTCTTAAGCCTCATGTTTCTCATCCCTCAAATGGAGATAGTCATTCCCTTTCTTGGGATGAGTAGGACCTAGGAAGTGCTCAGTTAATCGTTAGAGCCTTCTCTCAACATTGCCTCTCTTTCCTTTCATAAACATCTCAGTCAGCCTGTGCTCTTACAGATGGCCAGGGATGCTCTTGGCTCCACCATTCATGCTGGAAGGAGCCACAGACGGTTGTTTGTAGATTGGTGCTCAGTGTCTTACACACAGGAGATGGAGTAGGTGAAACGTACTCCCAAATGCTGTAGAATATTGGTGGCCCGGTACGAGTGCAGGAGCTGGCGTGGTAGAAGCAAAAGAATCCAGGAATCTTGGCCCCTGGCCAAGGCATCGGCTGAGGTGGACTCTCAGGGTTGGCTAGTTTTATGGTAGAGTAAATTGTTGCTCCATAATGTAAATGGAAAGTTAACTTGTGTAACCAATCAAAGAACCTTTATGATTCTTTGTGAAACATACCACCCAGATAAGCTAAAGATTTATGTATTTTCTTTCAAGAGACCTTTTCTGGGGTAGACAGGGTGGGAAAAGGGTACAAGTTGAAGAAAGAGGGAGGGGTAGCTAGTTGGAGGAATTTCCTTCATGGAAAGGGCCCCGAGAAAAATGTGTAGTTTGAAATGCTGTGCTTGGTTTGTATAACTTAAGTTAAAAAGCAAGGTTCCAGCTAGACCATTAAGAAGGTGTCATTAAATATACCCTTTTCCTTCTTTATGAAAAGATCGTTATCATTATGTGCACATTCTTTATTTATTTGGGTCAGTGTGGGGATGGGAAGAAGAGGAAAGAAAACTGAATGAGGGTGGAAGGCTCCAAATAAGACCTCCAATCCGTTAAGCTGCTTGCAGGAGAGAGAAAAGATGATTAGAAGTCACACCTGGCATTCTGAGCTTTCCAAAGAACCTTCAGCCGATCTGAGCAAAATAATATATGGAGAGGGCTTTCTCTCCACGGTCTCTCATTCATAGGGTGTGTGGTAGGTAATGAGAGGACCAGTGCAGTGGAATATTATCCATTTTGATTTAAGGAAGTGTTTAGATACCTGATTAGGAGAAAAAACAAAAAATCATTTCTCCTGCTTGGCCAATCTGAAGGCATAATTTGGGCTGCTGACAATTAGGCCCTTTTGTGCTGCCTTCCCAGGTGGGACTGCTGGCTCACTCTCACAGCAGCTCTGGGAGGGAACGGAGGAAGGGGTGATTCCGAGCCTCTGAGAGGGTCAGAGTCTTTCTCAAGATGCGGCGTCAAGGACAGATCAAGGGCTGGAGCTCCAATCCTGGAATTCTGAACCAGGCTTCATACTATTGTGGTATTAAAGCTCTTTGGAAACCATTGAGATGTGGGGGCATCTCCATAATATAATGTACTGAAAGCTGGTAGGTGTGAAAGCATACATACAGACACACACACACATGCATATATACGTGCACACATATATGCAGAAATGCACATTTATGTCAGTGTAAATAGATAAATCAGAAAATGAGCGGGATCATCAGTGTGAACCGATCTGCCCTTGTCTGTAGGACAGAATAAGGCACAGCAGTGAGTCCCCAGCTCAGAGGGCTGCACCGTTCAGCTCCAGCTCATCACTGCCTCTTGGGAACTTGAGCTCAGTGCCCAGATCTTTTGAGTTGTTTTTTTTTTTGAGAGAAGCTGTTGTGCAGATGTGGGGTTGGCAAACCACAACCTGCAGGCCAAATTTGGCCCAGCTCCTGTTTTGATAAAAATAAAGTTTTAGTGGGATATAGCCACACCCATTTGTTTACAGATTGACACTACAACGGCAGGGTTGAGTAGCTGCAGAGAGAGAGACCACATGGCCTTCAGAGCCTAACAGATAGACTACTTGGTTCTTTTTAGACAAAGTTTCCCGACCTCTGTGGTAGACCCAATAAAACACCTATGTGGGCCGAATTCCACCTCCGAGCCTCCAACTTACCATCCTGGACCCCTCAGAGGCTCCTCCAGTCTCATGCCATTGCTCACCCCTTTTTCCCAAACTTAAACCTGCATGCAGAATCCCTTAGAGGGCTCGTGAAAACTCAGATACGCTGGTTCCACCTCCAGATCCAGTAGGGCTGGGTGGGGCCTGAGAGCCTGCATGTTCAAGTTCCCTGGTGAAGCTCATGCTGCTGGTCCAGGATCACCCTTTGAGAACCAGAGACTCAGACACACCCATGCTGTTGGGGAGGTCTTAAAGTACCCCGTCCATCAAGTGAGTGACTAAATCGGCTAAGGGAGATGAATGAATTCTGTAGAACCTCTAGGACAGCTCGTTGAGGTATTGCACAGCCCACACAGGGACTTTAGGCAAAGAATCTGTGGATCTTTAGAGTCCTGTAGAGTTGCTCTGTTTCCTCAATTTGGAGAGCATCCCTTGGCATCCATCCAGGTCCACCTCTACTGGCCTGCAAAGGAGCTCTAGCTGTGTGTAAAGTAGTCAGGATTTCCCACCTCAGTGCTGCCGTGAAGACGGGCTGTAGCTGGCTAACCTGCGTTCAGTCCTGGACTACTTTGTTCTGCCAACTGCCCTTTGACCTGGCCAATCTCTTGAGGGCCCCCCAGCATAAATGGCCAAACTCTAGTGTCCCTTTTATCAAGATCAACCCAAACATAGGATGAAATGGGAAGAACAGATTCAGCAGCCTAAATGGAAATCTTAAGACTAGCAGTAAGTAGAAGAAAAAGGAATAGAGTCAGAAATTAGAGGAATGCTTGTTGTAGTTAACAGCTGTTTTGTTTTCTCCCAGCCTCAGTTTCCATGTCTACGATAAGGGACTATTGGTATCACCTTGAAGGGTTGTCTTGAGGGTTAAATTAGACATTGTGTGTGTAGTAAATGTCACCTACCAATCTGGTTTAGAAATCTCTCCACCTATGTCCCTATGGCTAGGCGCTCCTGACAGCAATCGTCTTAGTTAGACAGAGATTCCCAAAGGACTATGGGCCTTTGGAGTGTGTGTGGGTAGCACCTGGTGGCTCTGATTTGGCTCTGCCAAAGGGTCCCTCCAAGAAGCCTCTCTGTTTTGTCTTGGCAGCTGACTCCGGCCACTGGCTGACTCTCACCTTCTTTCATTCCTGGTGTTTCTCGTTGCCAGTAACACGGCTCCCCTCATCCCAGCTAGCTGAACCCGCTCTGTGTATCTTCTTTTTGGCTGGGCTCCTAACAGCCCTTCCTTCCACAGCTGCCCCAGCTGTGATGAGTTGAGCAGCAAAGCCTCTGCCAACCTCAGCCCCCAGCAGGGCTCCGCGTGTGCCATTTAAGGGAAGAGGAATGTGGCTCCTGCCAGATGAGTCAGGGGCTGCTTCCTCGGGGAAGGGGTGCTAAATAATTCACCACAGCAGCCTGCTCTGACATCCATCTGGGCCTGTCCCCTGGTGACCCTGAGGATGCACCAGCAGGATTCCTGTTTGCTGTGGTGTCGTAGGGAGCAGGAAGAATAAACAAGACAGCATGATAACCGCCCTGGCTGTCAGGGACTCCGCGGGCCTCAGAGCCGGGGAAGAATGCAACCTGGCTGGACTGATGTGTGTGTGCTGACGGCCACTCCAGTCGGAGGGCTTCAGATGCCCTCCTGTACTGTGACTGATGGTGTGTTTACACTCAGACTTGATCAACATTTTTTGAGAACCTGCTGTGTGTTTGGCCATTTTACGTATATTATCTCATATAATCCAGGAAGCCCATGAGGCAGAGACTGTTATATGAGGCTCAGAGAAGAAAAGTGACTTGTCCCAATTCACACAGCTAGTCATAAGGGAAAGACTCAGGCTTTGGCCTTGGCCCGCCTCCCGCCTGAGAGGGCGCCTGTTATCCAGAGGTCCCTGGCCAGTGGGGAACTTTTCTCTCTCTTCTAGATGCTGGCTCTCTCGGGGGTTCAGACTCCCACACATTAGGCTGAACACGACCAGCTTCTTTAAAGGAAAGCACATTATGGCACCTAACTCAACCTCTCCCAGTGCTCGTTTCGGCTGGAGTTTCAAGTTCCGATACCTGTCTTTTGTAGTATGAACGCTGCCTTGGCCTGGTCCTCTGTCAAGCAAGATGGTGGCTGGGAGGTGGTGTTCCAAATGACAGCCTTGTCCTGGGAACTTCCTGCCTGAGGGAAGGTGAGGGTCTTCAGGCCGGACTCCCAGGGTCTCCTGCAGGGCCTAATTTAGCCTGAGGCTTAAAGAGTCAGAACGCAGGCCTGGAGGATGAGAATGATGGACTAGAATGCAAACAATGATGAGGCTTTTTCTCAGCCCAGCAGGCCAGGAAGACTTTGTTCTGTAGCTCTAAGAAGGTAACTTTGCATAACACATCACACAAACAATTTACTTTCATAGCCCCTTTCTTAGTCGATGCACAGATCATCCCTGGGTGATGGATGAGCAAGTCTGTGATTACTATTTTACAGATAATAATAATAGTACCTAGCACTTACTGAGTGCTCCTGGAGTATCTTACACTGTGAAAAATGCTTTGTGAGGACTATCTGAACTCATATAAGAAGAAAGATATTACAGTTATCACCATTACTCACAGTTTTCAGAGGAGGCTTCTAAAGAACAGAGAGGTTAAGTAACTAGGCTAATGGCACACAGACAAGAGCCAGAGCCCAGAATCAAACACAGACTTCCTGATCGCGATGACTAGTTCTGTTATAGCAGGACTTTCTTTCAAACCAAGATAAATTAGATACCTTTTATAGCAAGCTATTTATAGATGTTAAAGTATATTTAAGATTAAAAGGAACAAAGGCGGAATCCAGCATGGTGGTTGAGGGATATGTATGCCATAGCTGCACTTCCTGTTCTTTTCTCTCCATCAATCACCTGCCTGATGACATTCACAGGTGTGACAATCTCCCAGGGCTGTGATCAGCTTCTGAGGAAATTGCTAAAAAATGTTATATGGAAATAAAGGACTGAAGTTATTCATAATTGTCACAACCATAAGTGGGTCATTAGCCATGGCATCCATAGGATAGGCTGTGGGTCACGGACACTCCATTCTTTCGACCCGTGTTTATTGAAGGCCTACTGTGTGCCAGGCACTGTTCCAGGCTTTGAGGATAGATTGCTGGGTGAAACTGACGAAAGTCCTGCCCACGCAACATGGAGCTTACTTCTAGTGTTCCTAGGGAGACAAACCATATAGCAACACAAACAAGGAGAACATACAGTGACTTAAGAGTGCTGTGACCCTGGCCCCCTCATCACCATCCCCCCATCCCCAGCCCTGCAATGTAGAGCAGTGTGATGGGAACTCTACTCTAGGAGGGTGCAGCAAGAAGATGGGGCACCTTCTCCACTCAGCTGTCTGTCTAGGGCAGTGGTTTCACCCTGGGAGGGGCAACCTCAAAGACTGGCGACACCCTGCTCCTCCAAAGGAGTCCTGCTTTAGTCAGATCAGACTGTGGAGCAATTTATGCCCCAGGGTATTATTGAAAACAATAGAACAATCAGCTGGCAATTAGTGGAGCCTAACAGCTGGGTGTGATACCAATAAATAGAGACTAGGCAGGTGCCCAGGTACACTGTGCTCATGCCCTCTGGGGAGCAACATCAGAGACTACACACTGCTGGGGAAACAGACTTCACTCAACTTGTCTAGCCAGTCACTAAACAAATAAGCACACAATAACAAGATCCAGAAAAGAGAAAAGGGCTCAGTATACAGAATTGCTACAATATATTATCTAAAATGTTCAGTTTTCAACAAAATATCCTGAGACATGCAAAGAAAAAGTGTGACCCATACACAAAAAAAGTAGGCAAAAGAAACTGCCTGTGAGGGGGCCTAAGTGTCAGACTTAGCAAAGACTTCAAAGCAACTATTATAAATATGTTCAAAGAACAATAGTAGCTATGTCTACAGAATTAAAGGAAAGCATGATGATAATGTCTCATGAAATAGAGAATATCAATAATGAGAAATTATTTTTTTCTTCTTTTTTTAGGTTTGTTTTTCTTTTCACTGAGGAAGATTAGCCCTGATCTGTTGCCCATCTTCCTCTTTTTTTTTTTTTTTTTTTGCTTGAGGACAAATAGCCCTGAGCCAACATCTGTGCTAATCTTCCTCCACTTTATATGTGGGTCACCACCACAACATGGCTGACAAGTGGTGTAGGTCCATGCCCAGGATCCAAACCTACAAACCCAGGCTGTGAGCTGGAGCATGCTGAACTTAACCACTATGCCACAGGGCTGGCCCCAAGAGAAATTATTTTTAAAAGAATTATAAAAAGTGGAAATTTGGGCATTAGAAACTATAATAACTGAAATGAAAAGTTTACTAGAGGAGCTCAACAGTAGATTTAATCTGGAGAAAGAAAGAATCTGCAAACCTGTAGGTAGCTCAATAAAGATTATGCAGTCTGAAGAATAGAGATAGAATCAGATGAAAAATGAACAGAACCTTTGAGAAATGTGGGATACCATTAAATACACCAACATACGCATAATGGGACCAGCTGAAGGAAAGGAGAGAGAAAAAGGAGCAGAAAAAAAATGCTTGAAGAAATAGTAATGGAAAACTTCCCAAATCTGATGAAAAATATTAGTCTATACATTGGAGAAGCTAACACACTCCAAGTAGGTAAACTCAAAGAGAGCCACACTGGTCCGCATCGTAGTCAAAATGTCAAAGACAAAGAGAAAATCTTGAAAGCAGCAAATGAAAACAACTCATCATGTACAAGAGAACCCCCATAGGATTAACAGCTGATTTTTCAGTCTTGGCAGAGTTTGGTAATTCCTTAAAGTGTTAAACAGAGTTACCATATGACCCAGCAATTACATTCCTAGATACATGCCCAAGAAAAATGAAAACATGCATCCTCACAAAAACTTGTACAGTCATATGCCACATAACAGCATTTCTGTCGATGACAGACCACATATACATTGATGCTCCCATAAAATTAGTACCTTATAGCCTAGGTGTGAAGTAGGCTATACCATCTAGGTTTGTGTAAGTACTCTCTGTGATGTTCACACGATGACTAAATTGCCTAATGACACATTTATCAGAACATGTCCCCATTGTTGTGATGTGTCACTATACACAAATGTTCATGGTACCATTATTGATAATAGTTGTAAAGTAGAAATAACCCAAATGTCCACTGACTAATGAATGGATGAATAAAGTGTATATCCATGCAATGGAATATTATTCAGCAGTAAAAAAGAATGAAGCTCTGGTGCAAGCTATAACATGAATGAACCTTGAAACTATTACACTAAGTAAAAGAAGCCGGTTACAAAAGATCACATATTATGTGATCCCATTTATATGAAATATTCAGAATAGGCAAATCTATAGAGACATTATATTAGTGTTTGCCTAGGGCTAGAACAGTGGGGCAAATGGAGAGTGATTACTACTTGCTAAGGGGTTTCTTTTTGAGTTGGTGAAAGTGTTCTAAAGTCAGATTGTGATAATAGTTACACAACTCCATGAATATCCTAAAACCTATTGCATTGTACTTTAATTGGGTGAACTGTGTGATATGTAAATTATATCTCAATAAAACTTTTTTTTGAGTGCTAAGTGCTCAAAAGAAAAATAAAGTAAGGTAAAGTTTTGGCAGTATTAGGAAGGTGGGAGGGAGAATGATCTGGGATACAACGGGAAAGCCTCACTGAGGTGACATTTTTAACATTTTGGAATGTTCCAGGACCAGTGTTTGAGTGACAGCAAGGCAGTAGTGGGAGATGGTTTCAGAGAAGTCATGGGGCCTAGATCTCAAGGGCCTTCTCTGAGATGAGCAGCATTGGTGGGTTTTGAGCAGAAGCGTAATATGCTTTGTTTGTTTTCAGAGAATCACTATGATTGTAGTTTTGTGAATAGACTGAAGGGGGAGGCATGAGTAGATGAGGTAGAGGCAGCTGTTGATGATGGCTTGGGTCTCCATTCAGAAGAGAGAGAGTAGTGGCTTGGAGCAGGGTGAGAATAGTGGAGGTGGTGGTGGGGTTTTAGATTTGACATACGTTTTGAAGGTAGAGCCACCAGGACTAGTCAAGAGTTACAAAATGTTCAGTGTAAGGGGTCAAATAGTAAACATGTTAGGCTTTGAAGGCCGTACAGTCTCTGTTGCAACTACTCAACTCTGCAGTTGAAACATGAATGCAGCTGTAGACGATACATAAATTAACGGGCATTGTCATGGTCTAATAAAGCAGTGTTTGCAGAAACATGAAGTAGACTACATTTGGCTGGTGAGATGTGGTTTGCCAACTCCTGGATTAGATGTCAGGGGCAAGAGGAAGAAAAGAGTTAAGGATGACTTGAAGGTATTTGTTCTTAACCACTGGAAAGATGGAGTTGCCGTTAATGGAGGTAGTGAATACTGCAGATGGAGCAGATTTGTGGAGAATGTGAAGTACTGAGATCTGGACTTCTTAAATTTGAGATCCCTTTTAGACATCCAAATGTAGATGTGACATAGGCAGGTGGATCTGTAAGCCTTGAGTTCACAGAAAAAGTCTGGCCTGGAGTCATCAGCATAGAGGTAGTATTTAAGACCCTAGACCAGATCCAAGAAGTGAATGTAGATAAGAGTAGAGGTCCCAGGACTGAGCCCTGGGGTACCCCAACATTTAGCTGTCGAGGAGATGAGGATGAACCAGCAAAAGAGACTGAGGAAGAACAGCCATAGGGTAGGAGAGAAACCAGGAGACTGTGGCATCCTGGATGCTAAGCTAAGAAAGTGTTTCAGAGAGGTTATCTCCATCCTTTCCTTGCGCACTCACAAAATTGTGTTGGAATGCAAATGAGCAGGGAGATGTTCTGACTGGAATAATCCTGACCTCCCTCTAATTTCTAGACAGGAAAAATCATTGTCAAACTTTTTATTCATTCAACAAATATTCACTAACTGTCAGATCACCGTGCACTGTGCTAGGTGCTTGGAATAGAATGGGGAGTCAAAAAATGCATGGTCCGTGCCCTCAGAGAGCTTACAGTCTAGTTAGAGAGACGTTAATCAAGTAATGATTAACATTAACCAGGGATGGACCATAACTACTCACCAAGGCTGTAGAACTATGAAACATGACAAGAGTTCTAAAGGAAAGGACCCATATCTAAGAAAGCAATACTATGACTTTTGTAGAAAGGAATCGATCTAATCTGGAGGGTCAGGGAAGCTTCTGTATTGTTCTGTGTTTTTAACAATAAATTATTCTCAGCACATCACACCCTGATAAAGACACACCTGGTTTTTGAGAAGATACTTGAAAACCTCTGAATTAGAAGGAGTATGGACTTTGTAATCCCACCCAAGAGCAAATCTCAGCTGTGGGTCCTTGTGTCTTTCGTTTATCCTCTCTGAACCTCAGTGTCCTTACCTGTCCAATAGGGGATAATAAAAGCTGCAGTTGGGATTATGGTGAGGACTACATGAGAGAAAGTGTGCAAGACACCCAGGATAGAAGTGCTTCCCTTTCCTTGAGAAAAACAATATGTCAGTTTGTACACCTGTGACATTTTGTCTTCCAGGATAATGTTCCCAAGGCAGGTCTTTGCTGCCAGTTTGCTATTTTATGAGGCTGGGAGTTTCCAGTCATTTTCCGGGATATCTACCATTTTGCCAGCATTCTCTCCCAGGAGAAGCGTCTAGAAGCTCGAGCGCCTGCATTTAGAAAGTGCTGGAAAATCAAAGCATCCCTGTGCCATTCTTACTTGTTCTGTCAATCCTTCATGTAAAGAAAACTCAGTTTTTTATTCAGCTGTTTAATGAAAATTGGTAGTTGCAAAAAGCTGCTGTAATAAGTGCAGCTTTCTTTATCTAAAACAAGAGTAATGTTTGCTAGCACATCATGTCAATTAACAGTATTTTCGTGGAAATGTGGAATAGTAAGTGTGTCTACATCATTGTTGCCGTTTTTAATCTTTTTGGGGAAGGGAACAAAATCTTTAGCAGTCTTTCATTTTGATTTGCCCACACTAGCTTGTCTGTGTTTCTCCTTTTAATTAATGTAATTAAAAGAGGATAAAAGGCTGTGTTAAAATTTTGTGCATTAGATTATCGGGATCAAGAATAATTAAAATGTATGAAATGTGGCTGATTCCTAAGATGGTGGGAAAAAGAAAAGGAAGGCCTCTTTCTGGGTTAAAGTGTGCCAGAATATTTTTCATAAGATAAAGAAATGTGTCCGTGGTCTGAGAAGCATTTATGATGTGGAAGTTTATACAAATGGACAAGAAAGAAGGCTTGCTTGGTGGGGGCGGTTATCCTATGTTTTTCAAGAGCAATTGTATCTTTTATGGTTACACCTCTCATTTTGCTCCCTTCTCTGAAAACCAAGGGGGAAGTAATACTAACACCTACTATCTGCTAGGTACCCTACAAAGTACTCTATATAGTTTAACTCATCTAATCTTACCCAAACCTTTGGTAGATGGATGTCTCCATTTTATAGATAGAGAAACTGAGGCGTAGAAGAGGTGAGTGGCTGTTATTACCAAGGTCATGCAGCTAGGAGTAGTAGAGCATATTGAATTCTGGTTGTTTTGTTGGGCTTTTTCATTGACGATGCTCTGCCTGTTGTGAAAGACAGATTATTGTAAGTCTGAATTGGAAAAGTGGTTAGAAACTATTGAGGAGAATCTCTTTCGAGCATTTCTTTTTCATGAAGGCAGTTCTGCCTCTGTGGGTGCCTTATTTATCTTTATCTGCGCGATGGAAGCTTCACAAGTTTCATTTGTTATCTGTATGGTTACATAGGTTGGGTGTTGCTGCTTGAAAGTCAATAAGCATCTAGAATGCTTTCTTTGTTTTCTCCCTTCTGGGGTAAGACAGATGCAGCTTTGATCTCCAGTATTCATTTAGGACTATCATCATTTTTTTGTGTGTTAAACATCCCTCTGTTTTAAGACATTATGGGTTTAGTAGATTTTGCTATTTTTTAAAATGAATTTACATGGCAAAGGTAAAAATTGAAAGCTATGGTGGACATTACCAGAGTTCCCCATGATGTGTTTTTCCTCTTCTTCCTGGACATACACTTCCCAGCCCCGTTGCAGTTGGGTGAGGTCATGGGACTACTTTGACCAAGGAAAGCGGTATCATTCACCTTCAAGCTGAAGCACCTAAACGCCTCTCTAGATCTCTCTTCCTCTGTGACTGTAACCTGGAAATTATGTGTTGAGATCACAGAGACACAAGAAGGAAGCAGACTAGATCCCTGCATCACTGCTTTGGATAGAGGTGCTGGAGAGGCTCTGGACCTCCCGTCAACTCTGCATGAGTGAGAAATCGGCCTTCTTTGTATTAAACTGCTGAGATCTACAATCGTCTATTACTGCATCACAGCCTAGCCTATCCCAACTAATATAACAACTCCTGACAGCCTCTTCTCCCTCATTTAAAAAAATTTACTGGATTTTGGAATCTAAACATCAGAGAACCACTCTTGAGTAGATTATTTAAAACGATATGTATATACACACATATACATGCATACATATACACACAGACACTCATATATACATAATATAAAGTTTTAAAGAATATTGTTCTTTAAAATTATGATATATATTATGTAGTTATAGTATATATATATATTACACAGCATACTCTTTTTAATAAAATAAACTTAAATGAACTTACAGAATGGACCTTTATTAGATGAGTGGATTGGAACTTTGGTAATATCCCTTATAGTAATTAGGGTTTCACAGTATCAGGGCCAGAAGGTACAAATCTAAACCAGCAAGGACTGGTGCTGTCTATCCTTTTATAGTGCCCCTAAGACCAAGATGCTACCATTGCTCTGAGTGACCCAATGCCATTTCTACCATCGCAGTTTTCAAGAGTCTTCCTTAGGCGCAGTGGAATCCCTTTTTAGTTCATTTGAAATCCATTCCTTCTTATTGCACATCTATGGAAACAGAGATAAAAAATAGTTCATTATGACTGTCCTCATTAAAGCCCTTCTTCTAGGAGGCCACAGTCCTTGTCGTCAAGTCCTTCTCCTCTGTAAGCTAACCAGTAGTGATTCACTCTGGCCCCATAACCCTCTAACAAGATGTTGACTGATGCTGACTAGGATGGAAGGATGATTTGATTTTCCCACATGCATGGAGCAGCCTCTTTGTCATTACCTGCGGCGTTGTGTTGATGCTTCTCTGCTCCCTGGTGCCTACGCAGATGAGTCTTTGAACTCTGCATTTGTGCTAACACTTTCCTCATATTCATGCTCTTCCTCCTGCCTGTGCCACTCTCTCTAGCAGCTAATTCTTGACCTTGGCAATTTTAGAAGTCTTTTCATTTTGGCTTCTGACTTTTGTGTCATGCTTAGTAGGGCTTTCCCCACTATAAAATTGTTTTTCACTCCAACAAAATAATTTTGACCTTCAACCTGACTGAAATCACACTTTTCCTGATTTCTGATCACCTCAGCCACAGTCAATCTTGGCTTCCTTGCCCTCTTTGTACATACTTTATACAGTTATCGTCATTTATGTAAATATTTTGTCATCCTATCTAACTAGAAAGTTCTGAAGGTCAGCAGTTGCCTCCTTGTCTCCCCACAAGAGTGTCCTGCATTTCACAGATCCCCAATAGATACTTGATTAAGTGTGTCATCTGTATTCCCTTTTCTCTCCTGCTTCCCCCCGTCTCAGCCACCCAACAAGTTTGCTGTCATGAATGTGGAGTTCCACTCTGTTTTTGTAAAAACAGTTGGAGTTTTGTCCCCTTTTACCAGGTCTCTGAAATTTCCAAAGTAGTTCCCTCACCTTCTCTAATACCTAACAGCATATTTTTCAAAAATCCTGAGTAGAATGGTCTCCAGGTTGAAAATAATTGTCACAAAGATTTATCGATCCGTGCATTTTATTTCAATAATCGGTGCAAGGGCGATGCCTAGACCTCTAGCTTCCCCACCACTGAGCAGCACCCACAGAGAACATGCTGTCAAAAGGATTCAGCAAAGTGCTTTTGCACCATCCCCCTCCTGACTGTAATTAGACCTTCGAGAACTCTGCACGCGCCCTATCATAACATGCATTTCATTCTCTTCTAATTGCTTGCTTAATTGTCTTCCCCTCATTTCTAAGCTCTTCTAATGCAGGGCCCCTGTCTGTGTTGGTCACCATGATGCCCATCAGGCCTCACACAGTAACTGACAAATAGTAGGAGTTCATTTAGAGTGAATGGACACATGAGTGAATGAATGAAGCACCCATGCTTCCCAGAAATATAGTTTTCTTGTCCTATTGTGCAGCTTTGGAGGAGGAGGCTCCCAGGGACTTGGTCATTTTTACTGCTTTCTTCCCCAGTTTCACAGCAATTGAAAAGTGTTTGTGTTATTTCAGGTACAAAGAGCATGGCAACAGCTCGCCCACATTAGGTGGAGTTTTGAGTTGTGCCCTAGGAATGGGGGTGATTTTGCAGTCTTCCATTTGCTCACTTCCTCCCCACCTTTTGAATTTTGTCTAGTCAGTTAACAAATTAGTGCCAAACTTAACAGTGAAAGCATCATTACTTCCCCTACCAATAGCTAATGTTTATTGAATGTTTGCTGTGTGCTAGGCTCAGTGCTGAGTGCTTCACATTCATTCTCGTTAGATCCTTGAAACAGCCCTTCAAGGGTAGGCACTGTTATTGTCCCTCTTGTTATAGGTGAGAACCTCAGGCCCCATATCATAGAATTAGCAAGTGTCAGAGCCGGGGTCTGTCCCAAGGTAATCCATTCCAGACCCCATGTATATTACTACCTCTTTTGAAGTTGATAGTCATGTGTCAAATCTACTCCAGATGAAGATTAATCTCTTTTCACTTTCTTTGTTCTAGCTTTTCTCTTCATTGCTTCACTGTCAATCACTTGTGAATTGCTTCTCATAATTCTCATATGATATACTGATAATAAGGAGATCAGAGAGTAGTGGGCCCATCTTCAGATAAAGAACTGGAGCATAGAAAGTTAAGTGACTTGCCCATAGCCACACCAGGGTAGGATGTCACTGCCTCCATTTGGTCATGGGTGGCCTCAAACTGTTACATTTGGTGATGTACTTCTTGGAGATATTGAGGTCTGAGGGAACCATCTTCTTCCCCACATGCTCTGAGTTCTGTATGCTGGAGACCAAAAGCAGAGTATTGCTCATTCACTTGTATTCCATTTCTATTAGTGAAAAGTTATTCCAGGCCCCATGATTTCACCATGAAAGGTCTCTGTGAACCAGAGAGAAGCATTCTGAAAGAAGTTATTAGGCATTATTAATACAATTACGTACAACAAAAGACATAATTTAACTTCTCCACATCCAACAAAGAAATTCATTTGAAGCTTCAGGAACTCCAGCTGGAAGGGCAGAGCTCATCAGAGTGGGTTCTTCAGGCGGGGGAGTGTGGGCAAGGAGCCGTGCTAGCTGCTTTGTCCTCGGGGACGCTTCTGTGCATGATGGAATACACCTCTCTCCCAGCCTCCCAGCCCCTCCCTCGCCCTCCACCTAGGGAACCACAGCACATCCTATCACAGGCACAGAGTCCGGAATATTGGCTTGTACTTGCATCTCCCCTGACCCAGGATACTGCATAGGCAGCATTGAAAGAACGATTGATTCGAAACAATAGAAGATGACGATGGAAATACTCAGAGGACAGAAACAGTGGCCATTGGAATGGAAGGAAAGCCTTGGTGAATTTTTTTGACTTTATCCAAAATGTCAGAAATAACTGTTATTTATTGTGTGACATTGTGGCCATCCTCACCACAGTTCCATTTAATATTTTTGCCTTATTGCACTAGAACATGAGCTAGGAGAGAACAAGCACTGTATCTATACCCAGTCCCTAGAAGAGTGCATGGCACAGAGTGGGTGCTCAGAAAATCTTTATTGAATGAGGGGATGGTACCGGTGAAGAAATCAGTGACCCCCAAAGTTAAGTTACTTGCTGAGGGTCACATCACTACCAGGAAGCAAGGCCAGGATTTGAACCCAGGGCTACCTAACTCTATAGAATTCTTTCTTTGTGATTGCTTGGATAGGTCCCTGTTGGTGAAGAGAAGTGGAGATTAGAGACCCAAAGGTGTTTAACAGAAGCTCCAGTTTGAGGTTCAGGGAATGTGGGTTCTGGCCCATTCTTGCTAAAATCCCGGAGTGACCTCCGAAAAGGCCTTTCTCCACTCAAAGTGTCAGTTGACTAATCTGTAAAATGGAGAGATGGAAGCAATGCTCTCTAAGGGTCCAAGGTTTTCTCAGATGCAACTGGGCAGATTTATGCTTTGTCATCTCCCATGCTCACTTGGAGCTGGGTCAAGGGTTGAGGGAGGGGGTGGCTAATTCACCGCCCAAGCCTGTGAGGAAAGCAGTCAACTGCACTCTATTTCCGGGATGCACAAAAATTCAAGGATGACATAGTCGCAAGCCAAGAAACAACCTCAAATGAAAGTTGAAGAGAGGAAAGAAAGTAGAGGTATTTGAAGGCTGGACACAGCTTTTGGGGAGGGAAAAAAAAGAGCTTTGATTTCACTCCTGGGTTGGTGCAGTATATAATAATCTGAAACAGGCGCTCAGGTTAATAACTGCCCAGATCTAATCCCCTGCACATAAGAGAGCTGTTAAAAAGAAAAAATAGGCGAGTATCTTTAAAGCCTCTATTCTTATATGTGATATTTTTGTATTCCTTTGGAGGCTGCATAGCCAGGGCCTTTGCATCCAGCAAAGGCTTTCTTCCCGTCTCCGGGCTTGGGGATTATTGATTTGGAAGGCGAGGCTAATTTACATGTAAATAAATCTCAGCGCTGGGCAGCGGGGATGGGACGTCCAGATGCCGCGACTGACTTGCTGACGTCACAGCTTCATTAGCATGCGGAGGATGCGAGCACTGCAACAGCGACTTCTCCGGCACCACCAGCAGCTCCGCCAACAGTTATTATTATTTGTTGGCCGAGCTGCACATTTCCTAGTTCACTGTCTTGGGCTCTGCGACCAGCTGACTGCTTGCCCTGGGTCTGGCTCGGGATCAGTTCGTGACGCTGAGTCTGGGGTATGTGACTTCCTGCAGACGAAACTGGGGCTCTCAAGAAGGCGATTGGATCCAAAGGAAGGGTAGAAGTCACACTTCCCCACCCCGCCACCCCCCGCTTGGTGGCTCCGTAGCGGGGTCTCGACCCAGCAGTGCTCTTTTCTGTGAGTGAATGCAGAGCAGCTTGGGCTAAGCCTGGTGCTGTCTTCAGGAAGGGTCCAGATTTTGAGAAGGGATTTCAGAAGATGCTTTGGCTGCCTGCAATCCTGCTTGCGTTCTTAGAAGCCAGACTCAGGGAGAAAGTGAACTGGGGCAATTGACAAGCTCAGAGGGTCTGGCGGAAGCTTCCTCCGATACTGGGCATTTCATCTTCCCTGGAGGTAGGTAAGGAATTTGCTCTAATTCACAAATTAATCAAGAGTGTATTTTCTGGGGAGGATGAGAAAGCTAGATCTAGAGGCTTCGTGTTGGGGGAGGATGGCAGGGCTCCGTTATCTTGGCCAGGTGGCAGTTTTAGTGGCCCTCTGGCACCTTTTGCCTTTCCTATGCTTATTAGAAGGCTCCATTGCAAAGTGGCATGTCGCAGCTATAGGGAGTCCTGAAGAAATGCTTAAGTCCTGGTGCTTTAGAAGCAGCATTTTCTCTAAAAGAAGTGCAGCTGCCTTTAAAAATAATGATAATATTAAAGGAGAGAGGGCTGAAAACCACACACCTGGTGGTGGTCCTGCACAGGAGCCCTTTCGGCTCAGGATGGCAGAAACCATGAGAGGCTCTGAGGAAGGAGGACTGAGCTGAGACTTCCAGGTAAAGAAATGGCGCTGGAATTATTTAGGTTTAATTTTAGCCATTGCTTTCAGATTAGAAATGGTGACAGAGCTCCAGAATATGACTGCACAGCCTGGCTGGAACACATGACTCAATGTGTTCTCTACACTGGGTTTCTTGAAGGAGTGTTCATAGTTAGTTCTCTTTACTCTTGGTTTCCCAAAAACCGATCATAGCATTACTAATCTGCCATAGAGGTCTTGAGATGAAATGCAGATTTTTAATCCCATTATTCTTTGTTATGTGGTCTTAGAATATGCTGGGGTCTGACGGGAGTTTTGTGAACCATAAATAATCCGGGCTGGGCCAAATCACACCAGGGTAAGTGATAGGTACCAGATGCGATGCCATCCGCCGGTCCAAGCGTGGCTCTTGTGTAACTTAAGCACGTAGATTATTTTCCCAGTGAGAGAGTTCTGCTTGCAGTCGATGCATCCACGAACCACAGTCAGGGGAGGGCTCCAGTGTGCCATGAATGTATAGACGGACTGCCGCGTACCAAAGCTGCAGCTTGCAAGGCTGCAATTTGCTTTGCTTGAACCTCTCTTCCCGGAGAGTGTCTTAAACCATCTCAGTGAGACTTAAGCTAAAAGAAGCAGCCTGGCCTCCTTGCTGGAAGCTGAATTGGCTCCTCTCCTCCTGCTCCCCTGAAGGCTTACTGCCTGCTAATGGCTTTCACAGATGGGTCAGGATGAGTGTCCCCATGGGCTCCAGAGTAAGTCACAACTTTGACGGAATTACCATATTTTGGAAATTTGGATTTTAATGCCTCCTTGAGTGCTTGTAAAGGTTTTGCCTTTCCATCAAATGCTCTTTCCCCTGGGAAATTCTTTTTTTAATGTGAAAATTAAAACGTGTTCGTTCTGTCGGGCATTGCAGCCTGTAAACTGTCATGAGACAGCAAGAAATAGTAAAATAGCATTGTTTGAAATGGCAGGTTTGTAAAGGTTCATCCCATAATGTAGGGGAAAAAAAGAAATATAGGACGGAAGATGCATTCATGGAAGCTTAAAATGAGAAGGGAACTTAGAGGTTAGACAGTAAGAAATGATGTTTATTAAGGGCTCAAACTCTGGATTCAGAGAGAGCTGAAGACACTTAGGGCTCCCTCTCTGACAGTTTTGATTCCTGCCTGTATAATCGAAGGAGAAGTAGAGCGTATAGCCAGGGTGATAGATGTAAGGATTTAGTGAGATGACATGTGAAAAACACTGGGCACAGTGCTAGCCACATAGTAAATGCTCAGTAAATGTTAGCTTTTATTATTGTTGTTGTTATTGTTGCCTTTTATCATTATTATTGTAAGCATTGTTGCTAAAAACAAAACAGTCCACTGAAAGGGCAACATGGTCACATCTGTTTATCTGCAAAGAGATTTTGCTGCAGAAAAGGTGGCATCTCCAGTCACTGTAACATCTACATCCATTCCAACAGGAGAAACTTTCCATCCTGTTGATTGGGTTGACAGAATAAAGTGTATTATCCGGGGCTGCTATATTTTGCAGAACTAAAAGTGACCGAATGGTGTAATGAAAGCCATTAGCCCTAGCTGGGGCTCAGGCCCCCTTAAAGAAGGCCTCCTGTTTTGGCAGCTGACAAGTCACAGGTAGAAAGCTGCAGGATCCAAATCGGAATTGGTGCATTTCTGGATTTCTGTTTGCATTTCTCTTCTGTTCCAACTTTGCGTGCAATGGCAGTCCTTTTCTTTCTTCTTTCTTTTTGGTGCAGACATTTCACGTTTCCTTCTCCATCCAGGGAGGCCTTTGAATATGTGCTTCACCTGCTGGTTGGCTCTTCAGAAGTTCCAAGGCTGAATTTATGCCACGAGATGGGGGACTTTGGCTTGTGGGTCGGCTGTTAAGGGAAAGCAACAGGCCTCTCCTGCCCACGTGCCCCTGACCCTGTCCTCTGCCCGTAATTTGTGTCCACTGACAACACACATCTTTGCCAGACTTGTGCCCTCCCTCCATGCCAGAGAGTGTACTTCAGTCACACCATTTGACGGCTGTTTCTCCCTTACCTCCCAACATCTTTCTTTTAAATTTAGGTGAAAGGAACTCCAATGCAGAGCTCGGAAGGACATATAAAAAGTGAATTAAAGGAGCCAGGGATGTCTGGTATAAAGTCCTTTCTCAGGAAACTCAGAATTGGGAGCTGATCATTCCTGGTTGCCATTGGTCTTTAGTCAAGTTGTGTTTTGCATGGAGAATGGTATTTATACCTTGATAACAGCCCACCTCCATTGCCTCCTGGTTGCATATGTGATCTTGGGAGAGTAGCCTAACCTCTCTGAATTTTGGTTTCCTCATGTGAAAATTGGAAATAAGTTCCCCTGGACTCGTGGGGTTGCTGTGAAATGATGGCTGTAATGCCCTTGCCCAATTCCTGGTACCTATTACATGTTTCGGACTTTATTTCCTTCTGGTGCCGATGATGACTTTCATATTTCTCATTTAATCCAACCTGCGAACAACAGGGGGTAGTGGTTTTAATACCCATTTGGCAGAGGAAACTGAAGGCCGCAGAGGGAAAATAACTTACCCTAAAATATGACGCAGCTGGTGACACCTCCTGGTACCTCGTCTAGAGCTTCTACTGCACATCACTTCCAAGGGCTCTGAGTCTGAGCAGAGCTCTTAACCACCCCACGGACTGCCCACCTTGAAGTAACAGAAACCTCTTCAGAAGCCCCAAGCCGTGGTCTTCCCTGTTCTCTGTTGTTTTCAAACACACAAAAGTCAAAATGCTCTGTCCCTCAGACGGGAATCCTGGGCAGCGTTTGAGGGAGGACTTTTCTTTGTGTCTCACGGCCCACTGAAACCTGCTGTGTTCACTCTCTCCTTGATTGTTGCGCTTATAATCAGGTAACTACCGGTGACTGTGACTCTCCCAAACTAAGCAGCTTGGGGGCTAGGCACTGGCCAAATCTGCTTTCCTCGTTGCTGCTCTTGACTCCCACTTGCCATTTTGCTCTTGTCCCAACCTGCAAAGATTTTTAATGAAACACTCTTGTTTTTATACCTTGTCCATGTGTGTGTGTTTGAATAAAGCTGAGGAGAAAATGTTGGGTAAGGATCACCCTGAGCTTCCAGCATCAGAAGTCTCCACAGTCTCACTGTGGACCTGGCCAGTTGAGTCTGGAGACTTGGTTTTCTTTTTTCTTTGGCCTGTTGTTGGAGCAGTTCTTTGTTTGGAGTCTGAAACCCCCGCAGGCTTGCTTGTTCCGTTATTTCCCTGGGGACAAGGCAGAGGGAGAAGGGAACAAGGAGAGAGAGATTGGATGGAGGAGTGCGCAGGAGGGGGGGAGGGATGACAGAATGGGGAAGCAGCTGGGAGAAGAGCAGAGCAATCTCCAAACCACCATGAAAGTGGAAAGCTGAAGGTTGCCTTTGGTGAAGTCGCAGCTCAAAGACAAGAGCCTCTATTCTTCAGCTAGAAATTCCTCTCCCCATCTGTCCTTCAGAATTCATAGTGCAGCCATTTTAAAACCTAAAACCCTACTCGTGGCTAAACAGCACGTGTTTTCCACCAGAGCACTGTGGACCATTTTGCAAAGCTCATTAATTAAAAAGAGCACATTTTCAAGTACAATACGAGCCTGCTTTTCGTTGGTGGGTAGGGGTCAACTTCGAGCACACTTTTGGCTGTAAAGTCAGTAAAAATCAAGTTGGCTGTCCCGAAGACTCAGATTTTAGGAGAGCTGATGTGGAAGAGGAGATGTAACAGTGTAGAGGACACAGAATCCAGAGGCATCGCTGCTTGGAAGTGGAAGAGGCATCAAGGAAGTCAGGGCTGGCCTCATTTGAGAAAGTGTTACCAGTGCCGTGCTTGCTCAGAACAGTGGAGTGAACTGGAGGAGGAAAGAGTAATGGCGAATGCTCATATCCTCCTTCTTCCTGGTCTTAGCATTGGAGCTGCTGTATGTGAACCATCTGGGGCACTGGAGGGATCACTGGCACCATTTACCCCTTGGGATGAGGAACAGAGATGGAGCCAGGTCGATCGTTTTGATGGCCCAGCCCTCTGCCAGTCTCATGGTAGATGGCTGACTTTAGTTGCCTCCGTTCCTCTTGCACTGGGAGTGCCACTGGCCTCAGGTCCTCCACCCCCCCTTGACTCCCTAAAATCAAACCTTATAAATGTTATCCAGCTCCATCCAGGGTTAAAAGTAACTGAGACAGGAATTCTGAGCATTTCATTTCAACTGGGCAGGATGCCATTTTTCCAGCTCTTTTCTTGGCATCCGTTCTTCAGTTGTGAGTCCTTAGAGATGCTTGTTCGTGAAAGTTCCAGGACTCAACTGAGAAACAGCTATACTTTCTGTGGTCAAAGGGTCAGATATGGTTTCAGGATAGCTGTTAGTGTGTATATAAGTGTATGTTTTGGGTGTCTGTGTATAGTGTGTGTGTTAGTGTTTGTGTTAGTATAAAAAAAGTAATAACTATTGTAGATTGAGCACCTACTGTGTGCTAGCTGACATGGAAGACACTTTACATACCTCACCTTATTAATTCTTGCAGGAATTATGCAGCGAGGTATTACTAGCTCTATTTAATAATGGAGAAACCAAGACTCCTAGAAGTTAAGTAACTTGCCTGAGGTCATGCAGACAGTAAAGAGTAAAGCTGGGATTCAAACCCAGGATAATCATAGTCCAAAGCCTAAATGATGTCCACCATTCTAGACCTCTTTACACTTTTACTAGAATGTCTTCTGTGAATGTTTCTTCTTTGTCTTCTGGATCTTCTCTATGGATCCCTCACTTGAAAAATACCTCTTTGTTTAGCCATTGAATTGAAATCCTCTTGCTTGCTCTTTTGCTAAAATTAGAAACATCCGAGAGAACGTGTCAAGCATAAAACAGACTATAGTGGCATCTTCAACTACAACTTTGAATGTGGCTTTTAGAAGATGGAAGGGTGAGGTTGGTTGGAAAGTCAGTGAGACACACGGAGATGAAGCATAAAGGCTGCAGGCCAACGAAGGCGGCCGTTTGTTGGACTACAAGGATCATGGGAAATTCTGCTGGCCTAAACTTGAGGTCATGGGCGAACCAACTGGAGTCTAGAGAGAGGAGCTGAGCTTGTGGCTCTCGATCCCCAGTTGCGTACACATCAAGTTCTAACTAGAATGTGTGTGTTTCCCCTTTCTAAGGCTTAGTCTTTCATCCCCAAAATGAAAGTCCTGAATCAAGCGATCTACAAGTTTTCTTCTGACCCTGACCTTGATGAGTGTGAACTTTCAGAATGAATTTGGCCCTGTCAGTGAAGGCGTGTTGATTTGCACCATCAGCTGCTCTTAGGCAGAGAACTTAAAGGTCAGGTTTTATATCAGGACCTGACCTCTCTGTGCTGTGAATGTGTGTGGAATATGAGAAGCTGTAGCCCTCCAGAGAATGGCTCAGAGCTTCCTGGAAAAACATCTGACCTTTGGATGTTTCAGACTAGTGAAGAGGGAGTGCGTGCATCCCTCAGAGTGTGGTGCTGCTCATTCGTTCTCAGAAGCCCTCTGGGGCTGTGTTATGGATGCATGCACCCTGCAGAGTGCCAGAGACCGGGGCTTCTCCAGTTAATCTACACCTGGGGGTGCTGCTGAAATGCAGACTCCGCATTTTTAACAAGCTGCCAAGTGAAGCCGATGCTGTTCCTTCTCAGCCACCTTTATAATAGGCATAGAGTGTGCCACGGGAAAGAAAATTTGACTAAATTCAGAAGACCCAGGTTCTAGACCCAATTATGTCATTCCTTATTTGAGTAAACCTCAAGGAAATCACTTAACCGCTCTGTGACTCAGTTTCTCCTTCTGCAGAGTAATAAAAATAATAACTAATGTTTAATGACTGCTTACTATGTGCCAGGCACTGTGCTTACTATCTTATTTACTGTATCTTATTTAATCCTCACGATGACCTTATGAGGCAGGTTCTACTATTATCTGCATTCTACAGAAGCTAAGCACAGAGTGGTTAACTAACTTTCCCAAGGTCACACAGCTAGTAATTTGAATTCACACCATCTGACTGTGGAGACTTCACAACTTGTAGAGATGACAGATGTGAAAAGTCTTGGATCTTGTGTGTGTGTGTGTTACACAAACATACCATATAAATAAATGCATGCATTTATACGATATGCATGCTTATAAATATTTAGGGCACCTGAAGTTATAAGAAGTAGGCATTTTCCAGATGAGATTGTATTGTATTAAGTAAATAAAGTGAAATGCCTCGTGAAGTTTTGAAGGTCACAGGGGCTTGCTCTATTCCCTTGGGTAGTTCAACTGGGAAAAAAAGTGTTAGCTAGGAGGAAAGTTCACAGGAATGGGAGGTTGTGCTTGACTGAATTTCTGGTTATTTAGAATTAAATCCCAGTTTGTTTTCAATCTTGTTTATGCAAATTTGGACAGTGTATTCAAGCACTTTTCTGCCTTAACAGGAAGAGCAGGGTTACCCAACTGTGTGTATCTAGTGATTCTGGATATGGCAGCCATGTAAATTATTATCCTGAACAGGAATTCCCAGTGAACCTGTCCTGCGAGTGGAAGTCGTGAGAGGTTGATTGTGAGCCTCATCTGAGTTTGATATCTGTCACCTCAGTGGTCTCCAGGCTGTGATCTGGCAGGATAAACAGATGTCTGCTTTCTTCCCTCACTCCTCCTTGTTATTCCCCCAGAAGCTTCTATTTGAATGGCAGAGGAAATCTTCATTGGGGAAAATTATTTTTATTTGAATGGGTACCCACGTTTGAACTCCATTCTTAGAAATGTCCTGGCAATAGTCGTAGGATGGCAAATACCTGGCACTTGCATCGCCAGGCCCCAATCTCCCTTGTCCATTGCAGACCTCACTGGTGAAATACTACATTCTTTTTGTCAAGCCTCACACAGCCTCAGAATCCTTCTCAGCACAGCACTCCAGGCAGCTTGTTGTAGTTGGTTGTAGTTGGCTCAAGAGATTTAACCTACATACCATGTCTGCCACCCTTGGAAACTTTCTGGAAATTGATTCTCTTTTCAATTTAGTAAAGATATATTAAACACTTACTAATTGCTTGGGTTTGCTGAAAAGAAATTCCATTTTCCACTTATTCTACATTTTATTCTTCTTCCCAAAAGTGGATGACCTCCAGACTTATTAAAAGTTGTAGTTAGTTGAATTTTCTATTAATTAAGGTTCAGTAGACTTTTTTCTTTCTCTGGGATAGCCATCCTGTTCTGATTAATATGGTGGCCATTCTTAAGATTCCTGTCACTTTTCATTACCAGTGATGTAGGGTCTTTATCCGGCCTTCCTGCTGTGATGTTCCCAGGGGAATACCTGCTTTGCAATGAACTGTTTTCCATAGACATCCTCTGGGCAACTCAGCCATTGGCTAGGTGGCCAGTGCACACACAGTGGCTGCTTTTGGCTCAGGAACTTGCACAGCCCTCAGCTAAAGCCCTCCCCAGACAGCTCGTCTATCGAGATTCAGGAGTTCATTTAAACCACTGCTAAGGCTACTACTTGCATTTGAGTTCATCATCTCAGAAGTCACCTGTGAAGACTAGAAGCTTGCCACCAATTGGAACAGTGAACCCACACTCAACCCCCTGCCGTGCTTCCTGTGCAGGTTGGGCCACTTTGAAACACCTGCCTCATTAGGAGGCAGGGGGGAAAATGCAAAGCGAGGAATTCTCGTGTTCCTCTCTCAACACCAGGAGGTTTGGTTCTTGGCAGACTGGCTTCTGAAAGGTGAAGGGATGGAAAGGAACCTAACCACTGGGCTTGATGGATCAGACAAGCATGAACCTGCCTTCCTTTCCCTCTGTCAGTTTGGCTGCCTAACCTGCTGCCTAAACACTGTCAAAACCCTTGCCATACTTAAAAATTGTTTTGAATCCTGTACCACTGAATTGCTAAGATGCAGCGTCCCACATGGTAACTATAATATCGTGCGCTATTTTGAATCTAAATTAAAAGAACGTTGCAGAGAGTGAGAACCAGAACACCCGCAGGATACAGGGCGCTGTCTGTGGCCCTGAGGGGAATATCAGTGAAGACCTTTCACGCTTAACTCGTTCTTCCAACCAGGTGTTTTTAACTTGGAATTCATGAGCACCAAAGGACCAGCAAATATTGATGAACTTTTTGAAATTAAATGCAGAATTTTCTATGAATGTGTATGTCTCCATTTTTGAAGGGAGAAGATTCTGGCTTTCATTAGATTCTTAAAGGCATAAAATCACCCCAAAGGTTAAGAGCTGCTAGAATGGATGGTAGATTGTTGTAAACTCATCCAGGAAAATCTCCAAAGGTTAACATGGCACTGAAAAAAACTATCCTTCTGCCCTGTGGAAATACAGCACTTTTCTACATGGCTACTGGGGAGCTAATGCTAAATTCTGTGGAGCTGGCAGGAGAATTATCTTGGTTCTCTTCCATTTTATAGTTGGGTGAATTGAGGTCTGCAGTCTCAGATGCCAAGGCCACAGGAGTGCTTGTTTCTTCTGTGTTTCGGATACTTTTATATTATTCATTTAACAATTTTTTGAACATTTACTTTGGGTTGGGTCAGGGTTTTCAGTCTTTCTATATTCAAGGCATTCTTTCAAATATTGGACATTTTGCCACACAATAAACAGAATTAAATTACACTATAGTTATGGTACAATTCTCAGTCATTCTCAACAGTAAATGTATTCTACTCTGCCTTAACCTTCCTCTTATGCGTACTTCCCTTTAATCCAGGAAAAAGGGAGTCTGTCTTTGGTGTGGTTTTGACGATATACTACTGATCATGTAGTTGACTTACACTCTACATTTTTGGCATCGTTGTAACAATACATATTTTCAGTTGTTGCAACAAATAAAAATTTTGCACATTGACCATATCTTGTTTGCATGCCTATGAAGGGCTCATAGCCTGCTGGTTGAGAACTACCAGACCAGATTCTGGGCTACGCGTTAGAGATTCAAAATTTTAAAGAACTACCTATTGATTGCTTATTGTTATAGATACAAGATAAGCTCCTGGACCTTACAGAAGTTACATTACAATGGGAAAAGCATATAATAGATAAATCAACAAGAAGAGAGTTTCTGATAGTGACAAGTGTTAAGGAAAAACATTTTTTAAGGCTAATAAAGTGGAAAGTGAATGAGAAGAGGAAGTGATCTGTTTTTTATAGGGTCCTTGATGGAGGTGCCTTTGAGTGATAACATGAATAATGAAAAGCAGGCCAGCTCATAAAGAGATGAGTGAAGGATGTTCCAAGAAGAGGAACAGCCACTGCAAAGATCCTACGAGAGGGATGGCCTTGGCAAGGTCAGAGGACAAATAAAAGGTCAGTGTGGCTGAAACATGGTCGATAAGAAGGGGAGTGAGACAAAATGAAGTTGGAGAGAGAGGAAGGGCCGGATTGCATGGGATCTCGCAGGCCGGGGTTGAGACGTGTGTACTTCATTCAAATTGCAGTGGGAAGCCAGTGGAGCATTTTAAGCAGGAGGATTGAGTATTACCACCATGGTTTCAAAAACAGTTGGTGGAAAATAGATTCTAGAAGGGCAGGGATGGAAGCAGGGGGTTGGAATTAGGCTGTTACTGTAGCCCAGGCAGGGGGTAAAGGTGAATTGAACTAGGAGAATAAAGGTAGACATCATGGGAAGAGGTAAGGAATAAATACCTAAGACCCATCCTGTACACCAAGGGGGTCCACAGTTGGGACTGTTCATTGTATCAATTATGCCAAAGTGCGTGGGCAGTGCTACATCCAGCAGGCTTAGGGGTGGGGGTGTATCCGGGGGGGGGGGCATACATCCTCCAACCATCACCTTGTCAAATCTGAATGTAACAAATTTTTAGATAATTTCAAAACCTTACTCCTGTAGACCATGTGAATTCAATTCATCAAGGGCTTCTTTCCAATAAAACATGAAACCAGGAAATGTTATTTTCTTTCTCCGTACTTCCCTCCATCCTCTCACTGCTGCAGAGTGAGGAAACTAGTTGTGGCTCAGAACAAAACCACAAAAACCGTTCCCTAGATCCAGTTTGAAGACGGGAAGTCAGCATCTTGCATTTTTTGCCTATCCCCTCTGTGGGAAACCCTGAGAAATCTGTTTTGTTTTGTTTTTTTCCTTGGACTTGACTGAAGCCAGGTCTCTCCTGAAAATAACGTCTTTCCCTGTTGTGTCTAACTCAATCTGAATTGAGGCGCTATACTTCCAGCATCGGCATTTGGTAAACACCCAATTTTTTGATGCTCTTGTTTCCCCAAGTCCGCTGGGGTCGTCTTGAGCCTTTGGCCTCATTCACTGAGGAACCTGGGTTTCTGGGAAGATTTTGCCTCGAGCCCTTCAGCACTGATGTCAAAGGGCCCCTGTCAAGTTTTGAAGGGTGTGACCATTGCCAGAATCCCCACCAGCCAAGCCCCTGAGGGATTCTGTTGCCAGCTGGCCCACATCCACACCAGAAATGGCTGGATTTCAGTGGTTCTCTGTGTATGGAGCTGGCTGAGTTTCCCTGGATGAAAGGCGGCCTAATATAAACTGAAAATGTTATTAATAAGCAGCCACTTAAGAATTTCCTATGACTTGCCAGTGATTTGGGGGCCTTTCTGTGAACAGGGAGAAAAGCACAACTTGTTTTACATGGATTAGGGGACCGGTGCAGTCAGTCTGGAGGGGCCTCAAAAAGGCGTTCAGGTGTTTGGTGAAGGGCTCCAGAGACCAGCAGATCTAGGTTTGCATTCCCATTTTCATCGTCTCCTGGCTGTGGGAGCTTCAGTATGTTCCGGAAACTCTTGGAGCCTTGGTTTTCCAATCTGTAAAATGAGGATAATAATAATTGCCATTTCGTACTGTGCTTTGAGGATTAAAAAAGGAACACGTGAGGTGCTCAAAAGGTACAAACTTCCAGTTATAAAGTAAATCATGGGGATGTATTACGGCATGATGACCATATTTGATAATACTATATCATATATTTGAGAGTTGCTAATAGAGTAGATCCTAAAAGTTCTCATCGCAAGAAAAATAATTGTAACTCGATGAAGTGATGGATGTTAACTAGACTTAGTGTGGTGATCATTTCACAGTTTATACAAATATCGAACCATTGTGTTGTACACCTGAAACTAATATAATGTTATATGTCAATTATTTCTCAAGAAAGAAGGGGGGGTACATGGAAAGTGCTTAGCACAAAGCCCAGCATACACTCAGAAAATGTTTTCTTGAGAAGATGGGGAAATTTTACCCCAGAAATTAAAACAAACTGACTTGACTTCCCCTGGCTCAGAGAGGAAAAGTGGATTTGGACTTCCAGACACTGTGGTTAGTAATTGCAACCACAGCATTGGGTTTCTCTGAGCTTCACTTTCTTCATATATAGAATGGCAGCAGTAGCTCCTGCTCTTCTGAGTAACCTTATAGAGATTTTTGGCAATTCGAAGAGTTACCTGAACTGAAAGTACATGGTAAGCTCTAAAGTGCTTGATTAGTCCCGGGGGCCATTAATCTAAGATCTAGCCCGTCTGCCTTATTGTATCTTGGTAAGAAAAGAAGGTCATTTGTGTGACCTTGAAATATTAAAAGCATGGTAAAGGATAAGTAATCCTTTGGTAAGGATAGTGATCAAATTACCTTGCTCAGTCCAGCACACCTTTAAGTATACACTAGGTGTTTAATAAAGACTTACAGAAATGACTTGTTCACCACCAATCTGTTTTCCCTTGATCTGTTTCCATCCTAAGTGGAATACATTAGTAGGGTCTAAATTGACTTCTAGAGGGCGGGGGCAGGAACCATGACTACTTTTATGTATTTGTTTGTTTTACCTTCTGTCCATGCACATAGCACAGGGCCTGGCATCCTGGCACCGAGTCAGGTTTCACTACACTAAGCATGTGGTAATATTAAGTTATTTCGTCCTAACAACAACTCAGTGAAGCGGCAGAGTTAGCATTCAGACTCAGGTCACCGTGCCTCCAGAATCTAAGATCTGCCTCCACTCTACTATATACCTCTTTTAAGTACTAAGGGAACATTTAATGCCTCAAATCTTGTCTACATGAGTTTAGCCAACTTCTTCCACAAAAGAGGTAGAGACTAAACAAGTACTTCAGCAGGTGGCATGGGAGAGAAAGGCAAACGGAGGTATTCTGTGGAATCTTTCAATCCCTGCCTTGAAGGTGAAGAGTGTTAGAATTCAGTGTGCACTTGTTTCCTCAGAAACTATTCCCCTGAAGGACTCATCTGGAAAGGAAGCGCTCTTCGAACTTGCTTTGCTAAATGTCCCATGAAGCAAAAACCTACATGCCGTAAAATCATGGTTAGCACGTGGACAAATGAAGTGGAGTAATCTATCCAGAAGGAGTAACTGTTCTGTCTACCTTGGTTTATTCTCAGTGGGTCTGACAGGGAGCTAAGGAAATTAGAACTTCTCTAGAGACCCACAACCTTTTGGAGGGATGCTGTGATGCAGCTAGTAGTGTTGCCATGGAGACACTGGCGGTGGCCAAGCTCTTCTCCTTTGAGGGCTCACTGTGTGGACTCGTCACGATGCTAAATTAACTAGCTGTGCATTTGGTGAGCAGATTCCTCACCAGCCCATGCACGTGTTTATAGTAAAGTCAAAACTCCTTTACCTGGATTGCACGTGTAGTTCTCCAGCTGCCGTCTTGTCACCATCTTAGACTCCTCTCAATATCTTGATGATACTTGGTCTCTCCCACCTCCATGCCTTTATTCACCTGTCAGGAATACTCCTTCCTTCTCTTTTTGCCTAGCACCCTCCAGATCCAGCTTCCTCAAGGAAGCCCTCCGTGACCTCTCGTTAACCAGGAACTCTCTGTAGCACAGTACCTGGCACGTAGTAGGTTTCTATTAATAATTGACCTAACAACAAAGTCATAGAACTGTTCACTTTCTTGTTGGTTTGTTTTAAAACTTTTTATTTTGAAAAATTGTAATGATACGTAGAAATTACAAGAATAGTATAATGAACTTCCGTACTCTTCTAGATTTCTCTATTGTTAACATTTTGCCACATTTGTGCTGCTTGTTCTCTCTCTCTACACACATGCACACATATTATTTTTGCTCAACCATTTGAAAATAAATTGCAGACATCATCCTTTACTTCATTATAGTTCAGTATCTGTTTCCTCAGAACAAGGACATTCTCTTAAATATCTCCCAAGTACTCTGTACTTTGAAATTATGGTCTAGCTCTTTCTGGCCGTATCTTTGTGTCCCAGTCAGACAGGGACTCCTTACTGTTTTGTTTCGTTTTAATCTCTCATAATTCCTACCAGAATGTATGGTATACAGTAGATGTTTAGTGAATTGTTGTTAATGAAGGAAGCTGCCTGCAGCAAACACTTTTGGCCTTCCCTTCTTCCCCCTTGGCACTCACCATTCCCGTTTACTCTGACCCGTGGTTCCTGCTGCCCTAGGAATTGTTTGCTCGAGACTGCCTGTCTTGGATGTGGGGTAGGCCAAAGGGCCCTAGGAAGGGTCCTCACCCAGCGACTGTTGGGAATTGGGGGGTAAGCACTCCCACCTCCTGGCTCTCCAGTAAAACATCTCTGAGGGCTGTTCTATACCATCTTCCATAGCTCCTCAACTAAAATGAGTCCCCAGATGCCCAAAGCTGCATCTTGCTCCTTGCCTCACCTTATGTTGGCATCCTTGCCTTCTGTGGTTCCTTCCTCCAATTCTCCATCAGGACTTTTTAGGATCACCACCGTCCAAACTTCTTTATGCTCAGGTACCTTCCTAGGATCTGATTCTGGGGAAACCCGATCTAAGACATTGTCCCTGGATTGCTGACACATCATCGTACTTGTAAATCAAAGTATGGTAAGAGATGTTCAAAATATAAGTCATCCAGGAGGCTTATTTTTAAAAGGGAATGTGTTTCCGCTGCTCAGAAATTACAAGAGAAATTAATCTGAAGTACAGCCCTGCATATATTTCTTCATTAAAATGTGAATTGACATATTTAGAGAGGAGATGACTGTCCCTGAAAATTATCCTGTACCAACTTTGGTGGTGCTTGGGAGGGAGAAGCTCCTCTCGGTGCAGATGGCCAGAGCCGCCGGAGCCCAGGCGGAGGGCGGGCAGTTGGACTGGGCCGGGCAGTGTGGTTTGGCTCTCAGCACACACCAGCCTCATACCCAGCTGGCCCTGTCACGGTCTCCACCCTTTAGCTTCTGTATTTATTAGGAAACCATTTTTCCTTTCTCACAGAGATAGAAATCTTGCTTCCAGACATGGCAAGTGTCAAGGTTCCTGCATGGGTCCCTCATTCAGACTGAGTGTTTGCCAAAAAAGGGGGAAAACAATGTATTGTGGCTGGGGGGAAGGAGTTATGGAGCCAGTGAGGCTGCAAATAACAGGATACGCCGACGTCTGGGTATCAAGACAGATGGATACAGGAATTCCAAGAAGAAGGGAATTAGGGAGAACCGAGGAGCTTTCCTACGCCTACTAAGATGGCACCATCCCCTGAATTTCACATCTCTTCTTGGGCTTTGGGACAGGCAGTGGCTCAGCCAGTTTGGTCACTGTCATCAATGCAGACAGTGATGGGGGAGGGGAGGTCACACACCACCTCCTGAGATGACTCATGCCACACTCTTCCCCACCTCAGAGCCTTTGTGCTTGCTTTCCCTCTGCCTGGAAAACTCTCTGTGGTTGTTCTCAGAGCTGCCTCATATTGGGTCTTGTAGTCACAACTCAAATGTCACTTCAGTGGGGAGGCCTGTCCCGATCCATCCTCAGTCCCTCTCTCTCTCATCTCCCTGTTTGTTTCCATCATGACAGTTATCACAATCTATAAATGGTGAGTTTATCTGTTTGTTTACCTGACTATTGTCTGTCTTCCTCACTTGACTTTAAGCTCCATGAGATTAGAGATATTGTCTATCCTAACCACTGCCATATGCCCAGCATCTTAGTGCAGTGCCTAGCACACAGTTGGTGTTCAATCACTGTTGTCTACTTGGATGGTTGATTGGTAGGATGGATGAATGGATGGATAGATATGGGTGGATGGATAGTTAGACAGACAGAGGGAAGGATGGAAAGATACATGGAAGAAAACAAGGAAGGAAGATTTGGCCACTCTGCAAGGTGGTAGAAAGAGCACTGGTCTCGAAGTCAGACAACTTAAGTTCTAATCTGTGTAACTTCGGTCAAGTCACTTATGAGTTCATAGCCTCAATTTTTATATCTGTGAAATGGATAAAAATGCTAACTTGACAGGACTGCTGAGAATGAATAAATGAGATAAACTATGTAAAAAATAATATGAATATTATAAATCCTCCATAAATGTAAGAAATTATATTAATAGTAGAAATGTAGCACAGTGGCCACGCTTACCTGCCATCCTCCAGTAGGAAAGTGCATGTTGGACTGGAGAGGCAGGGGTCAGGGCCCTGGAGGTCAGACCTGTCGTCTAGAGTCCTTGATCCTTTGGGGGCAGACTTTCACCTCTTGGAACATCCTCATTTCATTTCCAGCCAGCCTCCACAAATGTATTTCTTGCCTTCCTTCCTTTCTGATATTCTGATCCTCCACCTGTGTTTTGTGAGGGATGTAGAGGGTGGGAGCTGAAGCCCTGTGCGTGGGTCATAAGCTCATGTGACCTGTGCAGTTTTGGAGGGGAACGGCTTCTGTTCTTTGTGGTAGCTCAGTTTTGACAACTCTGACATATTCACGATGGCATTTTCTCAGCAATATCTCAGGACAGGCAGACCCCACTTCCAGTTCTTACTGCCTCACTTAAGCACAGCAGGGTAATGCGTTTTTTGTTAACAACACCCGCTGTATCTTTATTCCCTTACTTCTGGGCAGCCTGCAGCCCGGTAAAAACTCTTCGCCCAGAATGCTTATTTACTGCCTAAACCCTGGGAAAGGTAGTCCCAACGGGCAGTAAACGCAGGATAATTTTTGGTTTATTTTTGGCTGGTACTCTGCATGCGTGTGAAAAGTTGATGCTCTCGTTGAAAATGGGGCAGTAGAGCAGACTGAGCAAGTGGTCTTCTGCCCAGCTCCCCCTGAGTCCATCCTGCCTGGGATGGATCCTGTAGGTGGTTTGAAGTGAGGTAAGTTATCGCAGCATTGAGAGTGTATGACTGATGTACAGAGACGCATTTCAGAGCCAAGAGTTAGTGGTTTTAAATTATCCATGCCCCATCTCTCCCTACTTGCACAGAAAATTGAAAGTTGATAGCTGTTGAAATCTGGTTTTCAGATGTTTTTTTATCTGAGGGGCCTAACTTTAACTCTGTGATACCCATAAATATATATGCAGTTCCCACGTTGCCGGCATCTTCTATGCTACGTAATAAATTCTCTGATCCTGCTACAGGGAACCAGATCAGAACAAACCCACTTATCTGGATTGAATAATGCACGTCTATTTGCTGAGAGTGTTGTGTGTATGTGTGTGGGTGGCTCTGGCTCATGTCTTGTCATTCCAGGCCAGAGTGTTGTCTCCTGGTACTCATTGATGGGGAACACATAGGATGAAATCAGGTCTCCAGTTTCTTAACACGAGGGAAAAGAGGACCAGCAGCTGTTTCTGTTTAACAGTGATTATCTCTGGGATCGTGAGTGTTTTTGAAATATTTTTCTTCTTGCTTATCTGTAATTCCTGATTCTTTTCTATATGAATTGTATTGTGCTTTTTTTTTCTTTTTAAGAATAAGGAAGCAGTAACTTGAAATTATAATAGGAGAAAAAGGCTTCCTCTTATTCTCTTAAGAATAAAAGGGTTATTCTTTTGCCTTTAGTGAGCTGGAGTCATGGGAGAATTTAAATACCTAGGATATATCTGTTATTTAGCAAAAAGCTATGGAGGCCTTTGGGTTATTTCAGTCCTTTGTCTTTAAGAAAGTGCATTTTCCCACACCTGATTTCGGCTGCCTGAGGCGTTTCCATGTTGAGTCCAGCGTTGTGCATTCCTCATCAATCACTTGGTTTGTGTTGGGGCTGAGCCACTCTTTAAGCAGTCTGCCCCTTGACCCGGTGCATAAAAGTGGCTGAACCTGATCTGGCCATGGACTTGGGACAGAGAAGCCCATACCACAGGGGAGGTGGAAGGCAGGAGGACAGATGGCAGGGCTGGCAATGAAAGACACTCTTCTGGTGGCTGGTGTAGTCCTGCCTCTCACCAGCACCTTTTCACACACAGGCCCCAGTGGGTACCCAGCCGAGTGACAGGTGGGCTCAGTGATGTAAGAGTTTAAGACGTGGCAGTTGAGATGGGTTGGCATAGAGCCCCTGGAACAGTTTTAAAAATGTGTGTTGGGGGGCTAGCCCTATGGCCAAGTGGTTAAAGGTCCTCGTGCTCCGCTTCAGCGGCCCGAGTTTGCGGGTTCAGATCCCGGGTGTGGACCTACTCCACTCATCAGCCATGCTGTGGAGGCATCCCACATACAAAATAGAGGAAAATTGGCACAGCTATTAGCTCAGGGCTAATCTTACTCAAGCAAAAAGAAAGAGGAAGATTGGCAATGGATGTTAGCTCAGTGCTAATCTTCCAAAAAAAAAAGTATGTTGCCCAACCGTTGGGCATTGGGTGGGGTGGTAGGACCCACACCGGTTTTCAGACCATATTCTGAGTCAGGTGCTCCCTTCTAAGTAGGAGGCTAGCTACAAAAGAGCGTCCTCCAAGTGCACATCAGAATCACCTGGGATACTGGTAGAAATGCACTTCCTGCACCCTGTCTCAGACCTATCAAATCAGAGTCACTAAGGTCCGTCACTACTCCCCACACATCTCCATGTTGGCAACTAGATATGCAATTTCCCATGATGAGAATCATTATTTATTTGCAGGGTTTCATGGTTAGGAATTGTCTTTTAAAAACTGCCAACAGTCTGATTTTTTTTTTCATCTTTCCATCATCTATCGGAATATTGGGCACCTACTTCTTATTTTGGTAAGTACTGGAAATAACCTTACAGAATCCAGAGAAGTATGCTGGTTTCCAAGCTCATGTCTTTGGAACCCTTGGGACCTTAGGACCATGAAAATCCTGGAGTTTGGGAAGAAGGTTGAACTTGAGAGAAGTTGGATTCAGGGCCTCCTTCTCTGCCATCCACTTGGGCAGCTCTGTTTTATATATTGTTTCCACATATGAGTTCTTTTCAAAAAATATTTTTCTTTCATTTAAAAGGAAGAGAGCGAGAAAGAAGTTTGTTAAAAAGGGCTTCATGATGTTTCCAACCCCATCCAAATCTAGAATTCTGCAGTTTATGACTTGAGCTTGTCAGAATCACATTATAAAGGAAGATCCCTTTTTTGCCTTCATCCTATCACTTCTCACACAAAATAAGGCATGGTGGTTCAGAGTTCAGTGTTGTAAATAACCTGTCAACATCTCAAGGATGAGAACACCCCACCACACAGCTAATCTATGTATCATGAATCCTTCCACATCATGGTAGGTAAGTTAATTGATATAAATTGTTAATCATTCTCCAAACGGTGTGGTCACTGGCACAGATGACCAGAGTACTTTGAGACAATTAAAAAGAGAACCCCTGCCTGCCGGCGTGTGTATTCCATGGAAGAGCAGATTGTGGCTTCTGACTGTGGAAGTGAATGAATTAATAGCTGCATCTTTTGGGTGGGGGTTACAGGGGCTGTTGCTGGGTGCAGGGAGGGAAGGAAGGGGAATGCAGGATCTCTGCTCTCTGAATCATGCCTCATTCCTTGGAAACTTGTCATTCACAAACCCAATTATGTGCAGGTAGAATGTCAGCTCTGACAGAATGAAACCAATGCACACTTTATATGGTTGCACTTTTTTTTTTTTTAATGAAATCTTGCTTTACTAGCAGGTTCTATTTTCATAAATGCCTTTTTTTTTATTTTAAGCCAAATCATGTATTTCCCCACGCACTCCTGAAAAGCTTTAATCAGTGTGTTGAAAGAGCGAGCTTGGGTGTTGCTGTGTGCCTTTTGCTAAGAGAGGGAGACAGACATGAGGATCAAGAGAAATCCTCTTGGCTTTACCTCTGACCCTCTGCTCCTTTCTGAGCATCTGGGCCTTGGGGTCCCCATTTGTAAACAGAGGTTATTAAATTAGTCTCTCCAAAGGCTGTCACAGAATCCCTCAAAGGTTGAAAATTCTTTGCAAATAAAAATGCCTTGCCATGGGAGTGCCTGTTAGTATAAATGAGGAGTGGAAAGCAGGCAACTAGAGGGGAAAATAGGTAAGGTGCTCATGGTTTCCATTTACCATTTTTCTTTTCTTTCCTTTTTTTCCCTCTCTTTGGTTTTGAGTTTTCTGAGTGTGTTTGTTGTTCAGGAGTAAGGGTATTCTGTGGTTGGAGTCAGGTATGCCTTCCATAGGAAATTGTTTGGGTTCAGGGGTCAGAGAGATCCTATTTTGAATCTCTGTTCTCTCTATTTACGGTTTACTTTGAACATGTTGCTTAACCTCTCTGAGCCTTTGTTTTCTCCTCTGGAAAGTGGAGATGATATTTCCTCTCTTGGAGGACCAGTGTGCCAACCTGGGCTCATGTATGTACAGTCTCAGAAAGTCAAATTCCATGCTCTCTGCTCATGTATGCCCCCACCCCAATCCTGCTTCATCTTTCTTGTTTTCCTTTAATGGACCTTTAATGTACTATATGATTGAATGTTTCGTTGTGTTTGTCAATTGTTGTATGGTTCCATGAGGGCGGGGGTCTTTGTTTTGCTTAGGTATCCCGAGTGCCTAGAACAGTGCCTGGCACATGACAGATGCCTAATGGTCATTTGTTGAATGACTAATAGGCCATTAGCCATCCCCGCTTTCTCTCTTCTGTTTTTGCTTCTACTCAGTGAGACTCATTTTGGATCTGGTCTGTAATTCTGTTTTGCTTTCTACTTGTCTTTTTCTTTCTTCTGGAGCTCCAGTTCGTTAGATTATGTCCATCCAGCATTAAATATTCTGCTCTTCTTCTTTGCTGAATAAATGAGTATCATTGAAGAATATTCTGGAGACTGAATTTGGTAAAAATTCCTCTGTATTTCATGTGAAAAGTATGACTTTCTTGTAAAAACCATTAGCCACCGAAGAGCTTCCTAAACTTGCGTAAACACACTGAAATTTTCTCCCTTAAGTCATAAACTGGCATAAAAAATTCCGGAGGGAAAGAAACCTAACCGCTTCCCAACACCCCTGACTTCTTTACAGTAGCTGATTAATTAAAGAGTTACTGTTAAAATGAGGTCGGACTATTTTTAAAAGCAACAGCCAGAGTTTGGATGAAACTTCTTTGAGTTTGGAGAAGCAGACCAGACCCAAGTGTGCATTCTGTCTGTGTATATTTTCAATCTGATGAAAAGCAGGATGTGGGAGAATCTGACAAGCCTAACTTGGCTGGACTAAACTGATTTTGTTTCTTCAAGTGCATTTTGGTGTCAAAATTCAGGCACAAGACATTAACAGAAAAGGGACAAAAACCAACTGATCATCTCAACAGGTGCAAAAAAAAAAGCATTTGACAAAGTCCAATACCCTTTTGTGATAAAAACACTCACCCACTAGCACAGAAGGAAAGTTCTTCACCTTTGTAAAGGGCATCTACAAAAACCCACAGCTGAGTGATACTTGATGGTGAAAGATTAGCTGCTTTTCCTTAAGATCAAGAACAAGACGAGGATGTCCACACTTGTCATTTCTATTCGTCTTTGTACTGGAGGTCCTAGCCAGGGCAGTAAAGGCAAGGCAAAGAAATAAAAGACATCATGTTGATAAGAAAGGAGTAAAACCATTCCTCTTCACAGATGACATGATCTTATGTACAGGACGTCCTCAGGAATACACACACACATACTATTAGAACTAATAAACAAGTTCAGCAAGTTTGTAAGATACAAAATCAATGCACAAAAATCATTTGTGTTTTTATACACTACCAACCTGAAAATGAAATTAAGCAAATAATCCCACTTACAATACTGTTGAAAAGAATAAAATACTTAGGAATAAACTTAACAAAAGATGTGCAAAACCTTTACCTGAAAACCGCAAACTATCATTGAAAGAAATGAAAGTAGACTGAAATGGCGTCTTTGGTTCATGGATCGGAACGCTTAATATTGTTAAGATAACAGTGCTTTCCAAATTGCTCTGCACATGCAGTGCAATCCCTATCAAAATCCCAGCTGGATTTTTTTTGCAGAAATTGGCAAAGTAACCCTAAAGTTCATATTTTATGATGGAAATGTCAAGGACTCAGAAGAGCCAAAACGACTTTTTAAAAGAAGAACAAAGTTGGAGGACTCACACTTCACAATTTCAAAACTTCCTAAATGACCACAGTAATAAAGACGGTGTGGGACTCGCATGAAGATAGACATACAGACCAATGGAATAGGATTGAGAGTCCAGAATAAACCCTAACCTTTATGATCAATTGGTTTTTGACAAGGGTGCCAAGACAATTCAATAGGGAAAGAATAGACTTTCCAACAAGTGGTGCTGAGACAGGTGGCCACAGGAGAATGAAGTTGGACTCCTACCTTACACCATATCCAAAAAATAACTCAAAATGGATCAGAGACCCAAATAGAAGAGCTAAAACCGTAAAACTGTTAGATGAAAATTCAAGAGTAAATCTTTATGATCTTGGGTCAGGCTCAGGCAATGGTTTCTTAGATATGATACCAAAAGCAGACACAACAAAAGAAAGAAAATAAATGGGACTTCATCAAAATCAAAAACTTCTGTGTTTCAAAGGATATCATCAAGAAGGTGAAGACAGGGGCTGGCCCAGTGGCATAGTGGGTAAGTTCGTGCTCTCTGCTTCAGTGGCCCGGAGTTCACCAGTTTGGATCCTGGGCACAGATCTACACACCTCTCATCAAGCCATGTTGTGGCAGCATCCTACTACCAAATAGAGGAAGGTTGGCACAGATGTTAGCTCAGGGATAATCTTCCTCAAGTAAAAAGAGGAAGATTAGCAACAGATGTTAGCTCAGGGCCAATCTTCCTCACCAAAAAAGAAAAGAGAAAGAAAGAAAGTGAAGACAACCCACAGAATGGGAGATTTTTACAAGTCATATATCTGATAAGAACTTGTATTCAGAAAATATATAAGGAATGCTTTCAATTCAACAATAAAAAGACAAATAATTTAAAAATGGACTAAAGATTTGAATATACATTTCTCCAAAGAAGATATATAATCACATAAAAAGATGCTGAACATTATTAGCCATTAAGAAAGTGCAAATCAAAACCACAATAAGATACCACTTCACACCCACTAGAATGGCAACAGTCAAAAAGAAAGACAATAACAAGTGTTACTTGGCAAGGATGTGGAGAAAATGAAACACTTGTTCATTGATGATGAGAATGTAAAATGGTGCAGATATTTTGGAAAACAGTTTTACAGTTCCTCAAAATGTTAAATATAAAGTTACCATACAACCCGGAAAATTCTATTCCTAGGTATATACCCAAGAGAATTAAAAACATATGTCCATATAAATAACTTTACATAAATATTCAGAGCAGCATTATTCACAAAAGCTAAAAAGTGAAAACAATCCACGTGTCCACCAACTGATGAATGGATAAACAAAATGAAGTGTGTCCGTACTGTGGAATATTATAATGCAATCAAAGGAACTGAAGGATTGACAGATGCCGTAGCCTGGGATTACGTTGAAAACATCATGCTATGTGACAGAAGCCAGTTTCAAACGACTACCTATAGTGTAATTCCATTTATATGAAATTTCCAAAATAGGCAAAACCATAGAGACAGAAAATAGATTGGTGGTTGTCAGGACCTGCAGGGAGGGGAAGGTGGGAAGTTACTGCTAATGCACATGGGGTTTCTTCTGGGAGGGATGAAAATGTTCTAAAATTAAATAGTGGTAATGGTTTTACAACTCTGCGAATACACCGAAACCCAGTGAATTGTACACTTTAAAATGGTGAATTTTAAGTATGTGAATTATGTCTTAACAAAGCTGTTATCAAAAAATTCAGGCACATACGGGGATTAGGATCCTGGACTGTTGCATGGCCTTTGTAAGGTACTACGAAAGTAGTCATAAAGATCAGAGCACGTGTGGAACAGCTTATTTTCTTAAAATTTTCCTTCTCTTTTTATTTTCTTGGTGGAAGCTAGAAATGCTTTTGTGTTGCTGACATCAACGATTTTATTGCTTCATCATTTTTGTAGCCATGGAAAAAGGAACAGATGGTAACCTTAAAAGAGAAATGTTCAATTTTGGGAAGAGATTTTTAGCTTTTGCTGCTAGCTTTTGAAATAATTCACATGCATGATCGTCTTATATATATAAAAAAAAACTACCAACATAGGGAAATTTGGGGCTTCTAATTAGAATTTCAAACTCCCAAGATCTTTAGTGGAGGTGAAAATGTCTTTCCCGGGAGATCTTAGAGCCAGATTTCTTTAGTGGGAAAAAAACGTTTTTGCTCTTCTTATTAAAGAAAATCTCACCCGCAGTTCTTCTTAAAACCACTTCTGTTTTCCAAGGTCTAGGAACCTTTTATAAAAATGGTACATTGTCAGTATTTGTTAAATCCACTGGTAATATTTCTGGTCAGCATATGTATTGTGTCTATTTAATTACTGTTACAGTCCAGAAAATTGTGGTCGTGGTCCATATCCAGTGTTGTACCTAGTAAAATAAAAGGTATTTTGACATTTCTGTTGGTATATTGATTTAGAAGAAAAGCCTGGGACCCATGTTTAAACGTCCTTAGCTTACCTGGGAGCCTCTGACCTTTCTGGACGTTTCCACATGTGCGGTGCCACACCTCTACAAAGACAGGCGTGCTGTGGAACGCTCCTTTAGAAGCTTTTGCCAAAAGCCAGTTGCCAAGGAATGTGTTTATGGTTTGTGATGCAAAGGCTGGTGACGGGCAGGCCAAGTGAAAAAATGGTTTCTTTTCCCTTCCTTCTCACCTCCCACCTTTGCTGCTTGCAGGAAGATCTGCCTGCACTGCAAGTGCCCTCAGGAGGAGCACATGGTGACGGTGATGCCCCTGGAGATGGAGAAGACCGTCAGCAAACTCATGTTTGACTTCCAGAGGAACTCGACCTCGGACGACGACTCGGGCTGCGCCTTGGAGGAGTACGCCTGGGTCCCGCCGGGGCTGAAGCCTGAACAGGTACCGTTCTTGGCATGAGGGCGATTGTGGTTTTGGCTTTTACCTTTGTGTGTTGCTCATCCTTCCTCATTCCAGTTCAGAAGAAGAGTTGACTGCGCTGATTCAGAGAAGTGGTTGGGGCTTCTTGGGTTGAAGATGTCAAGGGCCCCACTGGGAAATGAGGAAGAGAAAGGAGACTGAGCCTTGCCTTGTGGGCCACTGCTAATTCATTCTGTATTGCCATCATTAACTGTCAACAGAAGATTGTCTAGAAACATCTCAGAAATGTTGGCTTTGAAACATCAGATAGGGAAACTTCATTTGTAGCGTGGAGGGGGGGTTTTCTACATTGGCCGTGAATCTTCATGTTAAGATTCTTTGTAAAGGAGAGTGAGGAAATAAGGATTTGCCTTATTCTTCCCGTGATATATGCTGTGTTTAAATATTAAGTTTGGCCTTGCTTTACAAAGAAAGACATTGGCATTTCCTGAAATATTTCGGCACTACCCAGAGGCTGTAAATATTAATGGCTCGATTGGATGAACTTGGTTTCTTTCTGTTTCACTGCATTTTTCTCAGTGATATACAGCCACTACTTTGCATTTCTTGGTACATGGAATTTTCTCTTCCACCAGCCTCATGTTGGTTTAGGAGCCCCTTCTGTAAGCCGGATATTTTCATGATCTCCCCTGTACATCTTTGAGAGACAGGTTTATCAGAAGCTTAAGTGTTTGACCACTGTTCCCTTCCTCTGACACAGAAAGTTTCTTTCTCTAGAAATCTTCTCTATGTCGGACAGAATGTTTTGAAGCTTAAAAAGCCCTGAAATTTTAAGTGAGGAACTTGAGATATAATAATACTTTTAAAAAAATGTTTTATGATGAAGAAAGACCCAAGATTCACCAATAACTTAAGGGTGGGACTCTGATAATATCTCTTTGATTAGCCATTTCTCATTTTTCTTCTAATATTGAGGTGGCAGTTTGGCAGATGACATTGAACACATGGGCAGGGTTTGTTCAGGCAGCAAAGTATTGTTTAAAATTTTAGGTTAGTTACTAATACTTAAAAGTTAGGAATTTTTATTTAAAAGTTCATATTTATATCTTGAAAATTTGAGGATCTGGAATCTCATTTCTGCCAGGATTGATGTGCTGACCCCTGTGTTGAATGCTGGCTCTTCTTTTTAGACAGAGTTGATCTCTCCAAGACCCTTGGCCTCCACTAAGCCCACCTCATCCTTTTGTGAAACCTTCCTAAACCCTCCAGACACTTCAGTTTTGTGATCTCTATTCTAGTTCTTACTACCAAGAAAATATCTTAGAATAGAAACATTCACAGAAAATACTCTCCATGAGAATGGAAGGGAGTTCTGTGTTGGGATATTAGCAGGAAGAAATAAGTGTTTCTTCTCAGTTTGTAAGTTAAGTTTCTATCTTTGTGTTCTTCTGTTTCAGTAAAGATTGTACTGTATTAAAGTTTTCATAAACTTGTTAAAAAAATAAGCTTAAGAAGAATAAGAATGTTTGATTGAATTTGTCTGAAACTCAGATGAGGTGGTAGGTGACTGGATATCTTTGTTTGACACCACTTTTCTACTGCCAGTACTTGAGCAATGAGTTTTCACACCTAGATACATCTGTGAGCTTGTTTCATTTTCTTGCTAACCTTGTTTCCAGCAGTTTCTAAGAGATCCATCTTTCTTTTGTTCACATTGCTTCCTGCTAAATTGGACCCTGAAATTTCAAAGCTAAGCTCTTTTTGGTTTCCTGCTTAGGTAGACTCTTCTCTAAGACCACGAAACATCATTCTATGATGTTCAGATTCAGAGAAAATTTTCTGTTGGCCCAAGAGAACAGACAATTGCAGAAGCTAGGGCCGTGGTTAAATTCACCAATTTCAAAAGTAAGTGCTTCTGATATTTTTGGAGGCCACTTGACTCATCCTAAATGAACATCTCTGGGAGACATAAAACAACTTTCTTTGATTTGTTTTGAAAGAAAAATGATTAATGCTATTAAACAAGTGGTTTGAATTATGTCAGATGAAAGAAGATTCCCGTCTCTTATAATTGTATTGTTCTTTGAGTGGTTTTCTCTATTCCCTACACTTACTCAAATCTATATGACACAGATGATTGGAACAGGAAATTGTCCTCCAGAGAGAGCCTGTCTTTTCAAGCTATTTGCAGGGTCTATGTTTGCCTAATAAAATATGAGTCCATACTAAAGGTGTTTGAAGGGATCGTGTTGCATGAAAGAAACGGGCTTCAAATTTTTAAACTATGAGATCTTTTGAAGTCTATTATTTACAGAACTGTTTATAGGTTTAAAGATTTTTAAAAAGCTATCCAGAAGGTTCTAAGATGAGAAAAATTTGAGACCCTAAATGCCTTTCACTAATAAAAATTCTGATGTTTAATATCATGTTAGTTGTCTCTTACTGGAGAAAAACCATTCTTCTACCCAGAGAAATTATAGTGAACATTAAAATGCTTTGTGCTGGAGGCAAAATGCTGAAGACCAGTTAGGGTTGAGAGTAATGTGCTTTCATTTTTGTTGGAAACCTTTCATTTCACTCCCTGATCATGGCGTTGGTAATATGCCTTCAGGTGACACTCTTTATGATTCTATTCCTTCTGAGAAATACCTTCAATTAAATATAATGCAAACGAAAGTCATCTCCAACCTAGGGAGGTGTTCTTGAATATGGGCATTTAATTTCTTAAAAATCTACTAGCTGCAAAACCCAACCTTCCTAAAATAATGTGAAAAATGATAAATATAGCAGATGATGCCAGAAAGGAAAGGCATTTATGTTGTGATTTTTAATGATGGGACTGAAACGTAATCGGAGAGGTTGCTCAGATCCTTTGCCTCTGCTCTCTCTGAATAAGGTGTTTAATGTGATCCAGAGAGCCCTGCGGTGCAGAACAGAGAATGGGAGTTGGCCCTGGGTGTCTGAAGGCATCTGTAAGGCTCCACTTTCTCTCCAGATTCAAACAGTTAATAGTATGTGCCCAATCTCCTAGAGATGTTGTGGTGATAAACTTACAGTAGATGATACTTTAGGAAGACTTTGAAAAATTCTTAACAAGCTATAAGAGAGGCAAATGGTAAGGAAGGTTCCTCTACCTCAGCACCATTAACGTCTTGAGGTGGATAACTCTTTGCTGTTGGAGCTGTCCTGTGTACTGTAGGGTCTCAACCCACTAGGACATTGAGATAACCAAACCTGTCTCCAGACATTGCCCAGTGTCCCTGGGATGGGTTGGGCACCCCGGTTAAGAATCACTGGGTGAAAGTGATGTTAAAACTGGCAGGATCTGTCAGCAAAATTCTGGCCCAATCAAGACAAAAAAGGTGACTCAATTCAGCAAACGTCTATTTGAGCACCTACCTTGTTCTAGCTCCAGGATAACAGCTGCTGCCTTGTAATGTGGTCAAGTGGTGGGCAGGGTGAAAAAGTGGTGATCCCATGCTGCTTGAGCAGGGCCAGTCCTCTCTGAGGCAGGACCTGTCAAAACATGAATTGAAGTGGCGTGAGGAGCAGGCAGTGGGCGGGTCACCTTTTGTTCTTCAAAACAGAAATCGTTTTTTCCTTTTATATAGGGAAGACTGGCTTACTGAGAAAAAAAGAAAAGAAAACACGAGATATTTAAGAAAGCAAATGAAAATCACTCATAATTCCACTAATCAAGTAAAATTTTTTCCAACCTTTTATGCGTGCATGTAACAAGTATCTGTGTATGTAGGAGTCGTTTCTGTTTTGTTTTGGGCAAAAATGTGATGATGCTATCCACTCATCCTGACCTTTTTTTTTTTTTTCCACTTTGAAGTGGGTATGTACTTCTCCAGTGGTAGTTCTAACCTGGGGTGGTACCACCCACCACTAGGGAGCATTTGGAAATGTCTGTTTGGGAGGGGAAAGTTGTTGTCCAAATGACTAAGGAACTTCACTAGCAGTTGAATGGACAGGGGCTTGGGATGCTAAGTAACCTGAAAAGTACCAGATGATCCTGGACAAACGGGAGTTGACGTCTCCCCGATGCCAAAAGCACCACCATGAGCTGAAGGTGTGGTCTCAAACATATGTGTCGTTGGCACCTTTCTTCTATGTTAAATAAGGGGGCAGCAGACAATCGTTCTGTACACTTGCCTGCTCCTCTTCTCAAGAATGATTCCGAGAGGTGGAGTGGTCGCCTGTAGACCTCTTCAAGGCTTTTGATTCATTGTGCCAAATGACCCTCCAGAAAGGCTGTAACTGGTGCATCCTCTGGGTGGATAGCCTACATTGGATACATGTGGATGTGGGTTTTCTGTTAGTTCTTCTACTCACTGGTCCATGAAAATCTGAAGAGACTACATTGCTTCTCCTGAATAAATGTCCTTTTCATCGATCCTCTGGATACTCATCAATCTTGTGGAGGCTTCTCAAATATGAACGTTCTCAAATCTACGATCTCCAAATGTTAGTAATTTTACCTTGACCTTAACTGTACTTTTGCAGGTAAAGAGTGGTGATTAGGTTATTTGTCCAGAACTCTCAACTTTCACTTCAAACTATCACAAGAAGGATGAAGAGTAGGTACCAGGAGTAATTGCCCAATTTTTGGCTTTCAAAATATTCTTCCATATGTGGCGAAATAGACCACCCAATACTACCTAGAGATGGGGTGAACTAGTTGTTTTTGTGTCCTCTGAAACTCTACAATATCTCTGTTGCGGGATACATAAACTTCTTTCTTTGGCTTTTAACTTAGTGATTATTACTCATCCATCAGGTGTCAGATTAAACGCAATTTCTCAAGGAGCTTCTCTGCCCGCCCCCCACTCCCAATGCAAGACTAGGTCCCCGGTTTCATGCTTTATAGCCATCCCCATAATTTTCCTTCTCAGCGCTTCTCAAACTTGTAATTAGATATTTATTGATATAATTATTTGTATAATATTTGGCTCCCTACTTTGCTGTAAGATCCAGGAGGACAGGAATCTTGTCTGCTTTGTTCTTTAGGAATCCCCCAGCCCCTAGTACAGTGCGTGACACGTGGCAGGCACTCAACAAATATTTGAGACACAGGCAAGTGAGCAGGATCCTCTGCAGAAGCAGAAATGTTCAGGGTTACTTCACACTGAAAAGATAAAAGTCTTTTAAATGTTTTTCTACATGAAAGATTATTCTGTGTTGATTATTCTTGCTCCCTCTGCTTCTCCTGAAGATATGTATTCTAAGCAGATTCCCCTAACCATCGCAAGAGTTTCAGAGTCTCCTTAGACCGTGAAAGGACAGGGGATGGGTGGCATCTGGGGAAGGAGTGTGCTCCAGTACAAACCTGCAGCAGTGCTGCTGGCTCTAAGACTCGGGGTCTGGAACAGGATGGGAGGAGCCAAGGGTCTGGCAGAAGCCTTGTGTGTTGCCAGACCAGGAAAACATTTGTGTCGCAGTCCACATTTGGGGAGCCCGTTGGGAGCCACAGGGTGAGGAGGAAGCTGCATGGTCCAGTGGAAAGAGCCTCGCTTCTGGAGTCAGGCCAATCCAGCTGCTGCTCTGTCCCTTTCTGACCTCAGGAAAGTTGTTCAACTTCTAAGAGCCTCAGTTTCCTCTTCATGGTGATGATGAAGATGGAGAAAATTATTAATCTTTCATGAAACACTCGTTATGTGCCCACCCCCATTTTTAACTTTGCATGCATTATCGTATTGATGTCTCATAATGACCTTATGTGGTGGTTGTTATTCCTGTCTCCAATTTAGAGAGGAGTAAGCAGGGCTCAGAGAAGTTAAATAACTTGCCCAGGATCACACAGCTCAGCAGCAGAGACAGACTGAATCTCAGATAACCAGACCCCAGAGGCGATATCTTAGACCTGCAGACCACAGGGCTGATCTGGGCTCTGAATGAGGGAGTGTGTAGAAAGTGCAGTATCTGCACACAGAAGTTGCTCAATAAAATGGTTGTCCCCTTATGGCGCTTCTTGTAAAGCCATGTCAGTAACACTGATTACTGCTGCCCTGCGTGGGCAGGAAGAGGAGGGGGAGGAATGTTCGGCTGTCCAGGACAGAGGAAGGATAGGTGGGGGCAGAGGTGGGGGATAAGCTTAGGGCTGACTGGAATCCTGGGTCCCTTCTCAGCCTTCTCAAAGGCTTTTAACAAAATCATTGTGAATTCTGCCAATTCAGGACTCTCTGCGGCCCAGGGTCTCTGCTGTGGGATTGTTGTGAAGGTGGAACTTCTCTCTAAGGAAGTTCTGACTCCTCTGAGCCAGAGCAACTTGGACCCAGGCTCAGAGGGAGTCACCTGGCTGACTTCTCTGGTGCCCCAAGCAGGCTTCGAGGCTGTCTGCTGAAGAAATGAGCTCTGCTACCCACCTTCCTCGGTGCCTGAGGTCTCTTGCAACATCACAGTCCCCAGGTCTGGGAAGGGTGAATCCCTGAGGCATTTTCTGTAGGCCGTTCAGAGTATAAGAGAGCCCTCCCAGACAGAAGAATACCCTACACACCTCCCTTTGAGATCACCAGGTGAGCAGGAGGCGTGGCTCCTTACTCTGGCCTCTCTCTTGCCGCTCAGAGCCTCTTTAGCACCTGTCTCTAAGGGTGGGCTTCTTGGCAGTGTGCCACTGGATTGTATCCCCCTAATGAGAGTGTAAGGATGAATCAGAGAGTGCACTGGAGAATTTCGTGAAAAAGGAAAAACAATTGGGCTTTTTTCATTCATTCATTCAGTTATTCAACAGATATCAAGTGTGTACTAGTATGTGTCAGGCACTGTTCTAGGCACTGAGGGTAAAACAATAAACAGATGATTAAAGTGTCTGCTACATTGTAGCTGGAAGGGGGGATGTTGGAGACATATACATTAGAAAACAAAAGATCAAGATAACTCAAGATTGTGATAAAAAAAAAAAAGACTGATGATGTTAATAATAGTAATAGAAACGTTGAGTGAACTCTTCCACATGCCAGGCATTATCTGAGGCACTTTAAAGTTATGTCTCTTTTAACCTATACTGTGAAGAAAATGCAACCGCTTCTGTGATGATGGAGGGGGCCAGAGTGTTGGGGGGATCAGCTAATTTAGATTGTTGGTCAGGGACAGCCTCTCTGGGGAGGTGGTATTTGAGCTGTGACTGAATGACGTGAAGACACTCAATGCAAAGATCTGGTTTGTTGCAGAAGTGAAAGTGTTCATTTGTGTGAAGCTCACAAGTGAGATGAAATCAGTACCAACTTCGTATTTGCATAAAGAATTTGGGGAGGATGTTGTTGGACGGTTTGGGGAGAAATGAATGGAGCCCATGCAGCGTCCAGCTCTTGCCAAGGCATCCATGGACAAGCAGGCTGGCTGGCCCCACCGCTGTGCTTGCCCCTGGGAAATCAAAGGAACCCCCATCGCCCATCACCTGGATGTCTCTGCCTGCAGGTGGAGATAAGGCAAGAGAGAAGCCCCAGTCAGAGATGACCAGAGAGGTAACAAGGAACCTTCCGTATGCTGAGTGGAAGTGGACACTCTATGATTATGTTTACCTCTTTTGTCATGTGCCCTAACCTTCCAAAATGTGAGCCTATTGGAGAGAGACATAGATTGTCTTGTTCACCACTCAGCGCTCGGCGCCTAAACTAATGTCTGGTACACATTACTTATTCAATAAACAGATACGTGAATAAACAATCTCATTTAACGCCTGTACAAAATCCCCCACTTTTTCAGTGACTACCTTGCAGTTCAGAGAGGATCAGAAACTTGGCCAGGATGCCACAGCTAGGAAGAGGGCAGAACCAGGATTCATACTGGCCGTCTGGCTGTCTCCAGTGCCCATTTGGGCTCTTCCTCCTCCCCCTCGCCGTCTTCCACGGTGATCCACCCAGGATATCAGATCCAAGGAAGCTGACATGGTGTGTGTTGTAAGAAGGAGCAGCAATTTGTCACACAAGGCTCTTTCATTCTTAAGGGAGGGAAATTTCTCCTAATCTCAGGCTGACTCTGGTGACTAAGGAATTCTCGTTTTCCCCACCTCCAGTTTCCCCATTGCTACAGGAAGCAGTGTGGCCCTGCCTTCAAAAGCTTGTTTTCCCTGTGTGCAGTCTCTGTTTATCTCTGGCTCTTCTCCCTCTCTCCTCCTGGCTGGAGCTGCGTGGTGAGAACCACATTTCCTCTACTTGCTCTAGCGGCCCTCCTGTTCCTGGTACAGTGTCACGAACCAGGAACCTGGGCACTCAACAGTGATAGTCATTCATTCAGCAGATATTTATGGAGTGCCACCTACATACCAGGCACTTTTCCAGGCACTGGGAGACAGCCTTGAACAAACAAACAGGTCTCCCTGCTCTTCTGGAGCTGGCATTCTAGTGGAGGATACAGACAAAGTAACCACTGAACAAATAAGACACTTTGAGAGAGTGGTGTTACTGGGAAAGCAATTAAAAAGGGGTGATTTAGAACCAGTATGAGCAAACATTTTCTGTGAAGAGCCAGATAGTAAAGATTTTAGGCTTTGTGAGACAGACAGTCTCTGTCGCAGATACCCAGCTCTGATGTTGTAGTGTGAAAACAGTCGTAGACAATATGGAAATGAATGGGCATGGCCCGTGTGACAATAAAACTTTATTTACAAAAACAAGCAGTGGGCCTGATTTGACCTACAGGCTGTAGTTTGCTTGTCCTTGATTAAGAGAATCTGCTTTAGATGGGATGGGCAAGGAAAGCCTCTCTAAGGAGGTGACGTTTGAACTGAATTGTTACTTAGAGTGGTGGTTAGATTACCCAGATTTAGTCAACCTAATCCAGTGGTTTTCAAAGTATGGTTGCCATACTAGCAGCATTAGTAGCACCTGGGAACTTATTAAAAAATACAGATTCTCAGGCTCTGCCCCAGACTTACTGAACCAGAACTCTGGAGATGGGGCCCAGCAATCTGTTTCAACAGGGCCTTCAGGTGTTTCTGATGTATGCCAAAGTTTGAGAACTGCTGCTGTACGGTAATGGAAAAACCACAGTGTTGGAAACGTAGGGAGCCAAATCTTGGCTATACCGCTTATTAGCTGTGTAACCTTGGGTGCCCTGAGTTTCACTTGTCTTGTCTGTAAAATGAAGAGGCTTATGCTGTGAAGACTAAATGAATTACTCTCAAAAGGGCCTAGGAGATGCTGACGCATAACAGGTCCTCATCTAAGGGTAGTTGTTGTCATCACCACTGTCATTTTTTGTGTCTTCAAGACACTGAAGCAGATTTGTCTGTGGGTGACAACAGAGGATGAGCCCCAGAAGTTACCCCATTTATCCCCAGTGTCTTGGCCTTCACCGATTTCCTTGAATCTGGTCTGAATACAAGGCTGTTTGTTAAAGGAGAATTCAAGATGCCTTTAAAATCCTCCTCTGGTGTTGCTCCTTCAGCCTGCTCCTTGGCCTGTGAACCCAGAAGATGCTCTTGTCCCTGTTCTTGCACAACCGTGAACTCTAGAGCTGTGACTCACCACTGGGCTGGGGCCACAGTGCCAGGCACCCAGCTTTACCATTGACTTTGATGCTGGTGACAGTTTGCTCTTTTTCTGTGAGAAGCTTTTTATACCGAGAGGGACAGAGGCTGGCAGATGTGGGGGAAGGGAGAGAAGAATGACAAAGCACTTCATCTCTCTAGGCCTGCTGGGTGGTTCTGGTTCATAGGGAGGGAATGCACAAAATAATAGCCCCTCCAAAAACCCCACAAAAGCCATCATTAGACTCACCAGCCATTTGCAGTGTCGTCTTCATTTCATTACTCCATCAGCACACGCTGAGCTCAAAATTGAATTTCATGGCTGCAGTGAGATGCATGCCTCTCCAACTAGATTGGATTAAATTTTTTCTGAACTGCCTCTCCTGTGTTAGCCTTCACTGTCACTCACCCCAGTGTTTTCAGTGCAGTGGGAGAGATGAGTGGGGAAGGAAGGTAAGAAGGAGATACAAGGAGTCCCCGAAGCGATCCCCTGAACTGTTCTCAGGAAACCAGTCACGTGAACAATACTGTGTTTATCTTGGCTCCAGAAATGCACTGACGTTATTGGATGACAATGGGAAATATTCCTGTGTGTACAGCATTCAATAAAACTGCCTGTTAATGAACTTGTTTTCAATGGAGCTGTCAGAGATGGGACTAGAACCTGGGTTCAGGCTTGAGGGCCTGTGCCAGATGAAGTCAGCATCCATGTGGCCACGTTCCACCAGCAGGGCTTTGTCAAGGCATGCAGAGCGTGAGGCCTGGAGAAGCCAAGGCTCATTTGCAAACGCAGGAAGGGAGACCTGCCATTGGGCTTCCCAGCTTTCAAGACAGATGTCTTCAACCTTTGCTGTAAATGTGTTCTGGGATCCTCAAGATCGGGCGTGGGCCTCAGGACTGGGACTGCCTGCCTGAGTTCACAGCTGCATACCCTTTGTGCTAACTAGGCAGCCTGCCTTGTGGGCTGGTGTGACCGTGCACTTTACTATCAAGCTGATCTCCTCTGCCTAATGATTCATGAGATAGTTTGTGTAGCTTCATGGTATGGTTTGATGAATCTACCGTCCAGTCAACAAATAACTTACTTCCTCTATCCATCCATCTGTCTGTCCATTCATTCATTCACTGTGCACTCAGCCATTTATTCATTCGACGGTTATTTATTAAGCACGCATTATGTGCAAGCCCTTAGTCTGGTGTGATTTCAGTGTGGCTGTTTCCCAGGTCCAGTGTAAAACTGGAGCTTCCCAAGCCCTGTCTTGACATTTTGCTTTGTATGGCGTGGACCCATTCATAGGCCGATGTAGACGCTTTGTGGAAGACACAGACTTCGGGCTTTGTGCTGGTCTCCCGTGGCTTCTCTCTCTCAAGTACTATCCTTCCGAGCTGACAGCATTCAAGACTGTAAGCTCTGGCACTAAGTAGCTCTGTGTCCAAGTCCTAGCTGTGTTGCTCTTGAGCAATGGCCAAGTTAATCCACTTTCATGAGCTTTTATTTCATCATCTGAAAAATAAGAATGTCGTTACCTAACGACAGCTTGGTCGTGAGGATTAAATGAGACAATACCCTAAGCATGGGACTTTAAAAATGGCAGCTTTTAGCTTTCCTTTTAATTGCCAAAAATTGGAAACAACCCAAATGCCCATCAACAGACAAACGGATAAACAGATTGTGTTATATCCATGTAGTAAAATACTACTCTGCAATAAAAAGAAATGAACTCTTGATATATGCACCAATGTGAATGAGTCCCAGCATCATTATTCTGAGTGAGAGAAGCCAGACCAAAAAAGTACATGCTGTATGATTCTATTTATATACAACTCTAGAAAATTCAAACTAATCTATAGTGACAGAAAGCAGATCAGAGGTTCCTTGGGGGTAGGGGAAGTGGAGAGAGTGAGAGAGAGGAATGGCAAAAGGGCAGGGGGAAATTTTGAAGGTAATAGGTATTTTCACTATCTTAATTATGCTGATGGTTTTGTGGGTATATGAATATGTCAAACTCTCTTAGTTGTATACTTTGAAAATCAGTGGTTTATTATGTTTTAAATACCTCAGTAAAGTGAATGAATGGAATGAAGTTGTTCTTTAGCAAACAGGGAGGCAAGAATCCTCTTATGCCAGTGGCAGAGTCTTCCTAAGGTTCCATTGGTTGCCGCAGGAAGTAACTGAGCCTTTTGGCCAAGTACTGTCAGAAAGAATTGCTCAGTATTTATTATACACAATAAAAAGGAAATTTGGGACGGAAACTCATCAACATCCAGATGGATGGCACTAAAAAAATCAGTTCCACAAACTGGCTCATTTCATCCTCTCTGTAAATTCCCCAGGATGGTGCCTAACATGTAGTTGGCACTCAATAAATAGTGGTGGTAGTTGTTATTGCTTTGACAATTAGAAAGACTGATTCAAATTCAGTGATCATATCTTGGTAAGGGAAGCTAATTATTCAGGCACTCTCTGAACCTGCATTTCCTGAACCAAAAGGATAAATTCATAAGCTCTCAGCTTGGGAGGGGATCAGGGCTGCCACATACAGTTGTACAGTTTGTGCACTACACAAAGGTGCCCGATGAAAGGGGTGATTGGAGGCTGATATTCGCCTGGGCTCTGATGACTCCCAAAAGGAGGCAAGGAGGCCAAACATTTTGTTTGACGTAAGGCACCTTGCAGCTTACCTGGCTGTAATGCAGGACTCTCTCTTCCCACACGGGGGGCTTGCTTTTTGTAATTTGTATTTGGGAGGGTGTCTTTCTGATTTCCATAAAGGTAACAGCAAGTCTTGCAGCAACCTAGGAGAGACTATAAACATTAACTAGCCTAGCTCAGCGATGGCTTTTTATTTCTTACTTCACTGAAACCCTGGGAAAAACCTCCTTTTTGCCTCTTGCCAAAGGGTATCAGGAAAAAGAGGTGGTGCCTCATCCTCAATGGCATTGAGTGACATGGGGGGAAGGTGGGAGGCTGTGATTTCCCCAGTTTTGATGGTCAAGATTTTGAACACTTCAGGCCCTTTTTTGTTCTCTCCTTCCTCTTCCATCGTTTTGCAAATCATTGCAAGCATCATAGACTTGGACAGAGAGGCAGGCAGGGAAAGGAGAGGAAATGCCAACCAACTGATTTTGCCGGCCACTTGGCAACTCTGCTCATGTTGTTTGAGGGAGACGGTCAAGTCAAACCAGGTGGGTCAGTTGGAGGTTGGGCTCATGCATGGTTTTGAAGGATCTCTTCCTCTCCTGGACCCCATTGCTGTGTGGATCATCAGTAATTCATCTGGATGGTGGATAGGACATGAGAAAGAGCTCTGCTGAAATATGGCCAGTGGGTGGTCTTTCCCAAACACAGTGGTTAAAGGCCATGGCTTTGGTGTCAGACACTCCTGGGACCTGATCCAGCCCTTCTACTCTGGCTATATGTATGATTGGAGCAAGTTTTATTACTTTGGTCAGGTCATTTTTCCTCATCTATAAAATATAATCATCCTTAAGATAGTAATGGTTCCTGCTTTATACAGCAGCTATTACAGTACCTGGCATTTCAAGAAGCATTAGCGATAATTACTAATTGTAAAGGCCAATTGGTGTGAAAACAATTTTCTTGGAAAGGCCCATCTGACATCCAGGTCTGAAGCTCCTGTCAAGGGATTAGGGAGGTGGGGGGACAAGAACTATAGAAATAAGACTGTAGAAATTGTTGAACCTGGAACTTGCATTTGACATTTAAGGAAACAATCTCAGAGAAAGTAGATAATTTGTGTATTGTCACAAGAGCCAGAATTTAGGGCACAGAGTTAATTTACATCACTGCTCTTCCCCTTACAGCATCAGCACGTAATGCCTAAGGACTGTAGACCAGGCAGATACACAGAAAAGGGACATTCAAGTCCAGAAAGTTATGAATCAGAAAAGTTCAGTTTCAATCAGTTATCTAAGTGGCTTGACTGAGTTTCCTACCACCTTCTAGTTTCTGTTCCGCATTTGAAAATAAGGATGTGAAATCTTTGCTGATGAATATAAAGCGAGAGTAAACAAGGTGATGTTTTCAAAGTGTTAGAAGAAAGGTGAAAGAGTTAATGAACAATAATTACTAATAATATAATATAGTCTAGAGCCTTCATAATTTTTTGTGTTTTGATCTATTGATGTCAGAGAGAGGCATCTTAAAATCTCTCATTGTGTTTATAGATTTGCTTCTTTTTGCTTTATATGTTTTGAGGCTCTTTTTTGGGGTGCCTACAAGTTTATGATTAAGCTGTATTTTTTACAGATTGTTTTCCCTTTATTATTTGTAACATCACTTTTTGTGTTTTATTACATTTATTTTAACATGAAAATCATTTTTATGGTTCTTAAGGAGTTTATGAACAGCTGCATTAATAATATTTTCCAGAAATACAAGTAGCAAAATGATGGCTGTTACAAAATGATCAACAAATTGTAAAACTAATAATTTTGAAATGACCAATTTACAATTAGTAAATTGTAACATCCCTTTTTACCCCTCCTAATTATATTTGCTTAAATTCTGGTTCGTAGAATATTAATATTCTGCTTTCTTTTGGTGAGTTAATTGCAAGACTATACTTTTCCATTCTTTTATTTCAACCATTTCTTATGGATTTGTTTTAAATAAGCAGCATATGATGGATATTGTGTTTTACTTTTTAATCCAAACTGATCATCTGTATTTTAATAGGTGGATATAGTATGTTTACATTTATTATGATAACTTAGATAATTATTACCACCACTTTTTTCCTGTTTACCGTCTTTTTTCTTCTGCATTTTTTCTATTTTCTTGGCTTCTCTTTTTTAATGACCTTTTCCCAGTTTCTTTCATTTTCCTTTGCTGGTTGGAAAGCTATAGAATATATTTCTGTTCTCGTAGGGTTACCTGCCATTTGTTAACATCTAGCCACACTACTAGCCCTTCTACTCTTCAGGTACCGCAGGCTCCCTCTGGCCCCAGTGCCTTCACACTTGCAGTCATTAGTGCCTTGCTTCCCCACTTCATTCATTTTTAACCAATATCAGTGTTTCTCTCTTCCTTCTCAATATGACAGGGACCTTATGTGGTACATTGTTTAGTACCATTTTTTAGCTTACTCACAGAAAATTTTTTCTCCCATCTTGAATAGCCTGCATCTCAATATACTTCTGAGCCACTTCACCTCACCTTGAGTTCATTATTTGCTCAAGTCTGAATAAAGTAGGATTTTAAATGGTTTCTCTTCAAACAAAATCATATCAATACTTATAATTTTAGAACCATCTTATCTATTTTTTTTACATCTTTGCTCCTTTCATTTAACATAGATGAGAACTGATTCTGAAACTATCCATTTTCAAAAGTCTGCTTCCTAAAAATATATGTGTAAAATTAAGCCTTTTTTTTCTTCCATTTCCTGATGATTTCCAAAAAAAAAAGTTTAGGCGTCTTCAATAGAATAACTAAAACAAGGGTAAAGAATGCTATAGGCAACAAAAGGAAAGGAGATAATTATATCAGAAGATCAAGACTAAAGGGTGCTGTTCAGCTGGGCACTTTCATTGGCTCACCACGTCACAACAGCTACTGTTTCTGTGAATAAGACTGTAGCACGTGGATGAGGCTTGCTTTAGCCTAGCTGTGAGGAATGTCAGGATGCTGAAGACTGCCTGCCGGAACTCCCTCTCTAGGTCTGAGCCTACTTGATACTGACTTCTCTTCTCTTCAATTATTGACTACCCATTTGATTTCCTCTCATGCACTCCTAGAACAATCAGAAGACTCTTTCATGAGCTAGGAAGAGGTGCTATATAATGGGAATTTTATGATCCATAAAATATTAAGTTAATGCCTTGAGGCTGAAAGTTCGGGAGAAATAATTTGTTCAATTATCAGTAGCAATTTATCTCATGGGTCATCTCAGTGGAAGCACACTAGGAACAAGTGAGTGCCCAGATCTGCTCATTTGTTACAGATTCTAATGGCTGGGGCCAATGTCTGCCCTGCAATCTTTAATTATCTTATTAAAAACAGAAGGAAAGTTGCTTATAAAAGGACTTAAATGTAAATGTGGATATATTGTCTGACTCATTTTTTTCTCCATTGATTTTCACCATAATTTTAGAGAAGTGTTACTGCTGAAGAACATTTGGTCCCAACATGCAATAAAAATCACTCTCAACTAGTCAAATTCATGGAGACAGAAAGCAGGGTGGTTGCCAGGGGCTGGGGGAGGGGGAATAGGGACTTAGTGTTTCATGGGTGTAGGGTTTTAATTTGGGAAGATGAAAAAGTTCTAGAAATGGATGGTGATGATGGTTGCCCGACAATATTCTTAATGCCACTTAAAAATTGTTAAAGTAGTAAATTTTATGTGTATTTTCCCACAAAACAATTAAATACCTGAAATAAAATAACAAATTAAAATTTTAAAATATGCTCTCAGGAATCAGAGCAGTCACTTCAAGGACCACATGATCTTTGTCTGGAATGAACCTGAGCACATTAACTTCTCTTGCATAAACCTCAAAGGAAAAGGTTTGTCAAGCCTGAGTCAGTTCACGTGACCCTTACCACCTAATGTACACACATGACACGCAAAGCATACACACTTCCATATAATGCAATTTCCATCGTCTTTGGAGTTCCAGCTGGTCCATGTGGCTTTCATGGTTAAGCAGCTCCTCTAGCCTGTTTATTATTCAAGGTATTAACAGGAATCACAAGCTTGAAGAATGAACTGTGACTACACTAGTCATTGATTGATCAAATACTCAGGGCAGAGTGTAATCCTGTGACGGATTTATGGAGATAGTGGGGTGAAGTGGGAAGAGAGTGAGCTTTGAGGTCAGACCTAAATTTAAATCATGGCTGCGCTCCTTACTCCTGAACAGGTCAAATAGGTTATAATCTCGTCCATCCTCATTATTCATGGATTAGGTATTTGCAGATTGCACCTATCTGTCAAGATTTGTTTGTAACCCCAAAATCAGTACTCGCAGTGCTTTCACAGTCCTTCCTAGACATGTGCAGAGGGGTGAAAATTTCAAATTTCCCCCCAGCATGTTGCCAGTTGAGGGTCCAACAAGGCAATGTTCCGCCTTTTGTTTCAAATCTCATACAATAAACAAATGGGCTTTTCGTCATCTGTATTTAGTGCCATGATTTTTTGCATTTGTACTTTTTTTTTTTTTTTTTTTTTTGCTGAGGAAGATTTGCCCTGAGCTAACATCTGTGCCAGTCTTCCTCTGTTTTGTATGTGGGTTGCCGCCTCAGCATGGCCACCAATGAGTGGTGTAGGTCTGCACCCAGGAAGCAAACGCAGCTGCCAAAGCTGAGCATGCTGAACTTAACCACTAGGCCATGGGGCCAGCCCCTTGCATTTGTACTTTTTGTTGGTCATTTTGCTGTTTAAAACAGCCCATGACCAGCCCCGTGGCTAAGTTTATGCACTCCACTTTGGCGGCCCAGGGTTTCGCTGGTTCAGATCCTGGGTGCAGACCTAGCACCACTCATCAGGCCACGCTGAGGTGGTGTCCCACACAGCACAACAGAAGGACCTACAGCTGGGATACACAACCATGTACTGGAGGGCTTTGGGGAGAAGAAGAAAAAAAAAAAAAGATTGGCAACAGATGCCAGCTTAGGGCCAATCCAAAAAAAGAATGGCCCTGGATCTTGGTATTGAAGTGCTGTGTAATGTTCCTAAGGTCGAGAAGCCTGTGAGATGCCTTATGGAGAAAATATGTGTGTTAGATAATCTTCAGTCATCATGAGCTATAAGTGCTGTTGACTGTAAATTCAATGTCCATAAATCAACAATAGATATTAAATAAGGTGTCCTTAAAGAGAAACGCATGTAAAACAAGATCATAGATTGATCCATTGACAAAAAATGTGATCGGGGCTCACAGGCACCTGGCCCTGTATTTCCCCCAGGAGCAGTGGTTCAACATTCACTAATTCAGTGGTTGGCTGCAACTTTACAGAATATAACTGCCACCAATAACAATCAATTGTGAATCAGTCCTTTCCAAGAGATGATGTCTTGTTCACACATCATTCCATCCTTTTCCTGCTGTGGGGGAATTAGGGCTGTTCACAAATGATCGGCTCCTCTCCTTCCAGGCACAGGGGAGGATTGTACTTTCTCACTCCTGTGCAAACTAGGCATGGCCAAGTGACTTGCTTTAACCAGTGAAATGTACACAGAAGTCACACGCATCACGTCCAGGTAAAAGTGTTTCATTGTCAGTGTTCACATCCAAGCTTCCTTTTCTCTGCTGCCATCCTCATGGAGGCACATGTCAATATGGAGGCTCTATCACCTGGGTCTCTGCCTACCCATATCCCAGATGTAATGTGAGTGAGAAATAAAACTGTGTGGATAAGGGTTTAATATCCAGAATATGTAAAGAACTCCCACAACCCAACAACAAAAATAAACAACTCAAAAAATAGGCGAAGAACTTGTATAGCCATTTCTCCAAAGAAGATATATACAGATGGCCAATAAGCACGTGAAAAGATGCTCAACATCATTGATCATTGGGGAAATGCAAATCAAAACCACAATGAGATACCACCTCGCACCTACTAGGATGCCTGTAATTTTCTAAAATGGAAAATAACAAGTGTTGGCAAGGATGTGAAGAAATTGAAACCCTAGTACATGTATGTTGTTGGTGGGAATGTAAAACGCTGCAGCCACTGTGGAAAACCGTTTGACAGTTCCTCAAAAAGTTAAACATATAATCACCATATGAACCAGTAATTGCCACTCCTAGGTATACACCTAAAAGAACTGAAAGTAGAGATTCAAACAGGTACTTGTACACCAATGTTCATTGAAGCATCATTCAGAATAGTCAAATGGGGAAAACAGCCCAATTTCCATCAACAGACGAATGGGTGAACAAAATGTGGTGTATTAATATGATGAAATATCCCATCATAAAAAGCAATGTTCTGATGCTGCAACATGAATGAACCCTAAAAACATTAGGCCAGGTGAAATAAGCCGAAGACAGAAGGACAAATGTTGTATGATTTCATTCAGATGAAATACCTGGACTAGGTAAATTCTCAGAGGCAGAAAGTAGATTAGCGGTTCCCAGGGGCTGGAAGGAGGGAGGAATGGGGATTTATTGCTTGAAGGGTAGAGAGTTTCTGCTTGGCATGATAAAAAAGATTGGAAATAGTTGCGATGGTTGTACAACATTATGAATGTAATTAATTCCACTGAATTGTATAATTTAAAATGGTAAATCTTATGTTATATATACTGTATCACAATAAGGAAAATTTAAATTTTTTTTTTAAAAGTTAAAAAACAAGTGTGGTGCAAAGCTGGTGATGTTTTGGTGGTGTTTGTTACTGTGGCGTAATCTACTTCATCCTAATGAGACCCTCCATCCTGTCCATTTCTCTAAAATGGAATAAGAGAGGACGTTTAGAGTTTTGTCACCATATCTCACCTTGAACCTGCAGGCCATGATATTACCTTCATTCGCCTTCTGGCCTCTCAGAACAGGGAAGTCGAAATTCTTGCAATTGTATCTGTGGTACATTTGAAACCTAATGGGGCAGGTGGTGCAGCTCAGGCTGAATGTAGCTGTGATGGTCGGAAATACCTACTTCGTAACGCGTAAGGGGGCTCCTTAGTTTCCATTCTTCTCCAGGAGTTGACAGCCTTCAGTTATTTTAATCTCCTGAAATGAAGCTGCCTTAAAGGAACTGATTTCAAGATCACTTGTCTTTTAGAATGGATTTCCAACAGTACCCTGTAAGCAGCAAGCTCCAGTCTATTTAAGAAAGGATTCTTCTTGGAATTATAGCATGTGTCATTATACAGCACTTTGGACAGTGAAATAGTGTTTTTGTCCTAGGATTTCTTCTGTTGCTGCTTTGTAAACTTTCTTCAAAGTTCTTTTGAAGACTTGTGACTCTGTACTTACTAGAGAGGAAAATGGACTGATTGTGTTGTATGTGAAGTGTGGAATCAAAAACAGTGATTTAACACACAGGAAAGATGTTGTGTAGGAAACTCCTAAAGAGTCCACCTGGGAAAAAGGTAACCCCAAACTCAGATATTTATTAAGGACACAGATTGCTAGTGTCCACCCAGCATCAGTGTCTCCTCCTTTCTTACTAACAAAACCTGATTTTATTCTGGGCAGCAATATGCTCAACTAAAGGATTATAGGAGCTAGGTGTAGCTACGGGGTTATAAATAAAAGTTGGTTAGTACTTCCAGGATATCTCTTTAAATGTTATTGACCCAACTGGGAGATAGGTCTTTTGACCCTTGCCTTTCCCCATTTTCTTGCCTGGAATATGAACATGATGGCTGGAGCTCCAGCAGCCTTTTTGCAATTTTGAGAATAGATGCCACAAATACTTAGGATGATGGTACAGAAAGATAGAAAGAGCCTAGATCCTTCATGGGTTTTAAAAAATGCCCTATCAGCCCTAGACCACTATACTCAGATCATTATTATTAGCAGCCCAGTGCAATTCTAATCTCCAATGTTGTTATTTTCAATAATAATACTGAACTGATAATTATATAGAGCCTTACAATTTGCAATGTATTTTCATTCTCTTGTCACCTTAACTCCTCACAACTCTGTGAGATAAGTAGAATTATTCTAGTCTTAGAGATGAGACCACTGAAACCCAGAGAATTTAGATAACTTGGCCAAAGTTGCAGACTTAGCATTTGTCATAGTCAAGACTCAAACATTAGAACCATCAAATGCAGTCTCTTTCTCCTACACTGTAGGCAAATATTAACACAGTTGATGTTTGAGTAGCTATCCCAGACGTGGAGGATCTTTTTTCCTTTTTTTAAATAAGAAACACTGACCTACTAGAATACAGTTGGCCAATCACATCCCAGCTTAAAAAAGAAGAGTATTATTAAGGTTTGGGGTGGAGTTTTTTGTTGTCGTTTTTCTTCTTCATGGAGATACGATTTGTCAATTCACATCCTTTTTAACTTTAGAAAGAAAAGAAGACACCTGTCAATACATAATGACTTTAAATGTTCTTCAGTCTATATTATGCCTGTGGATTTAAAAAGGAAACAAGAAGGAAGCAAAGGCAAAGATATATAAAGAAAGGAGAAAATTCTGGAAGATGGAGGGAGGAGATACGGAAAAGTCTAGGAGACTGAGAGCTGTAAATATTTTGAAGCATATGTCAGCTGAGGTAGATAACTTGGCTTATTTGCTTAGAACCAATGAAGACACAGTCAGAGTTAGACAGCAGATGGGTTGTCATCCTACTCTTTGAACGTCTTTAGGTGTTTACAGCCCTTCTACTGTTCTTTTTTTTTTTTTTTACCTTTTTTAAAGAGAGTTTGCCAAAGAAACTGACTGTGTAAGTTTCTACAGCCAAGTGCTGGAACTGACTCATATGGTGTCACAAGATCCAATGTCAGTTTTTAAGAATTTTGTAAGCCAGTTGTTAAATTCAGCCATTTTAAAAACTTAATTATATAAACTTAAATTATGTTAAAAACATGGGTAGTAAATACTCAAAACTCATCACTTCATAATTACTTCCTTATATTTCGCCATCATCCATGCTCTTGAAGTCATCTTGTCTATTATCTCCACATGGTGGACCTACTCTATAATGGTACGACACCGTGCATCGCTTCCCAACCCCACATCAATGACGTCACATTGGTCTTTTGAAATCAGCCATCGTAGGATTGTTTCACACCATGGAAATTGGCAAGTGCTGCAAATTTAGGCCTTCGATTTATTATTTTGTGAACTTTGTAGTGTTTTTGTCTGCCTCTGATGGCTTTTGCGTTATTTTAACTTTGCTTTGCCGTCATTTGCCGACTTGTCTTATACAGTCTACTAAAACATGACCTCAGTCACCCAGGGGTAGTTTCTTGTTCATATATGTGTCCTCTCCCCACAAGCACTCAGCAGTTCCTTGCATTTAGTAGAACATCTTAGAGTGCTCGGGCTGCCATGATGGAATACCACTGACTGGGTGCCTTAAACAACAGACATTTATTTTCTCCCAGATCTGGAGGCTGAAAGTCCAAGATCAAGGTGCCTGCAGGGTTGGTGTCTGGTGAGAGCTCCCTCCGTGGCTTGCAGACGGCCACCTCCTCGCTGTGTCTTCACAAGGCCTGTCCTCTGTGCATGCGCTCTCTTGGGGTCTCTTCCTCTTCTTATAAGGACACTAGTCCGTTCTGATTAGAGTCCCACCCTTATGACCTCATTTAACCTTTATTATCTCCTTAAAGGTGCTCTCTCCAACTACAGTCACATTGGGGGTTAGGGCTTCAACATACGAATCTGGGGGGAAGGGGACACAATTAGTCCATAACATAGACATTTATGACTTGCGCATTATGTTTCTTCAAAGCTAAGAAATACAGAGCCCTCACTGTGTGCCTGTCTCTCTGCTAGTTACGTTATATCATTCGAGCTTTATAGTAATGCTTCCAGGTAAACATTATTGTCCCCATTTTACAGATAGAGATATTGACTCCATAAGAGATAAATTAACTTACCCAACTATGTGCAGATGTTTCCAGTATTCAGACTCAAACGACGTGACTCCAGAGTCTAAACACTTAACCACTGTAGGAAACTGCCATCCTGCTTTTTTTCATACATGTGTAAGTGTGTATTTTATCTAAAGGCAGTATTGAAGCTGTCAACAAAAAAAGGTAAACAACTGTTGGGGAATTTTTAGGAGGGTATAGATGCAAATGTGTGGGCATTCTGCAAAGAGTCTTGTGGTAAAATTGGGGCAAGGGAGTCTTTCTGTAATTGTAGCTTAAAGAGAAAGTGTTTAAACTCCAAGTTCTTCCATTTCTGGGACCTTTTCTTTAAGACAGGATAAAATAAATAACTGTCAGATAATGCTCCAAACTAAATGGAAAGTATTTTGTAACTAAACATTGGAGTTTAATATTCTAAATAAAAAATTTTTAAAACTAAAAGATTTGAAAGAGAGTGAGCACATGTGAGCTAGCAGGCATAGGAGCGGAACAACTCCCGTGATTTTGAAGTGCGGTACCTGCTTAGGACGTAGTGTGACTATTGTCTCCAATTTGCTTGAACAAAGTTGACTCAACGTGAAAGGAGTTCTCTGGCTTCAAATACAAATGAATGTTGCTTTTGTCCCTTCCTCTTAAAGAAACAGTGCATTGACAGTTAGTCATCCTTCTCTTAGCATCTCCTCCATCACATATCTTTGGTGGAAGAGCAAGTGCTTTGATGGAATGAAAGGGAAGCTCTGTGAGTTTTACTCTTGTTCCTTCTGAAACCTCACCTGTGTTTTCTCTTGCTGCATGTCCCTGTCCAAATCCTTTGATAAAGCAGAAAGGCAGAAAGATGAGATCTGAACACAGCATGCATTCATTCAGCAAACATTTGTTGAGTCCCTACTGCTTGCCAGACCCTCTTCAGGGGGTAGGTAGTACACAAAGTCCCAGGAGTTCACCTTCTAGAGGGAAGAGAGAGAGAATGAATGATTCGATTATGCATCAGTAACTGGTAAGTTCTTTGATGAAAAGCAGGTTAAGGGTTTATCAGTTTCACCACTATTGACATTTTGATCCAGATCGTTCTTTATTATGAAGCTGTCCTATGCATTGTAGGAGGTTTAGCAGTATCCTTGGCCCAGACTCGCTATATACCAATAGCGCGCACACACACACACTCCCCAGTTGCAACCAAAAATGTCTCCAGACATTGCCAAATATCCCTTGGGGGTCAACATTAGCCCCAGTTGAGAAGCACTGGTCTAGAGAGTAAGAGGTGGGGATGCTGATTTGTTAGGGTAGTCAGAGAAGACCTCTCTGATGAAGTAACCTTTAAGCAAAGACTGGAAGAAATGAGGATGGGCGCCGTGTAAATATCTGGGGGAGGAATGATCCCAGCAAAGGGAATGGCTAGTGCAAAGGCCCTGAGGTAAGAGGAATAACAAGGAGGCCACTGGGAGCAGAACTGAACAAGAGGAATTTTGTAAGTGATATGGTCAGCTGGCTCTTAAGGAGGCAAGACCATGACCCTATAGTGAGGACTTTGGCTTTGAGTCAGAGGGGGATGAGAAGTCACTGGGTTTTGAGAAGAGCAGTGCCATGACCTGCTTTATATTCAGATAGGGTTGTTCTTGCTCTCAGTAGAGAATCAACTGTCGGGGCACAAAGGTGAAAGCCGGGATCCAGAAGCAGACATGGCAATAATTCCAGCGAGCACTTAGTGATATCTCGACTGGTCATGTAGGGGCTGAGGAAGGTGAGCGGATTCTGCATATGTTTCGAACCCACATCTGCCATGGTTTGCTGTTGAATCAGACACTGGGTGTGAGCAACGAAAAAAGTCTTTGAAATACTCTTCTTTGAAATACCCCAAATGAGCTTCTCTTTCTGATTTTTGATCCTAGTCCTATGGGACCTTCAGCATGATGGAGACATCGTTTAGGCATTAGGTATTAGACTGTTATTTCGTAAATTACTTCCTGATTAAACCAATTAAAGTTATATTGTGTGTCTCCAGGAGAAAAGGGAAGGAGCCAGACTTGGTACGATTTTACCTCTTAGGCGCCACTTAACAACGCTTTTCTGCTATTGCTGGGTAATGAAATTCTGGCAAGTAGGGGCAAAATGAACCAACAGGCCCTCAGAAGCAGCCCATCGCCACTTGCTCGCAGCTGTAACGCCACCCGATTGTTCTCCGGGTCCCCATTTGGGAACGAGCGTGCAGTTTTCATAAAAAGCCCCACGTGCCACAGATTCAGGCAAGCATCTTTCCCTTCTCTGCCTTCCGAGACCTCGGGTGTATTCTAGATATTGCCTCCCCGAATGGAGATAGAGGAACTAAGGTTCCAAGCTTCTCAAACTGCAGGAAGGGAAGAATGTGAAATAAAGGCCCCATCTTCTCGTTAGTCTCTGGGTTAAGATGGGCTTTTATAAAACCCTCCAAATGCATCAGCCCACATCTCAGGTTACACTTCAGGAGTGTTTGCCATCAGCTTGTTTGCCTTCCTCTTAACCCAGTGTTTCTCCTGGTATGGTGTGAGCTGGTTATTAGGAATGTAGAACTCTAGGCTCCTTTTCAGACCCAGAGGGATGAAAATGGGAGAAACGTCCAATAAGAGCTTCAGATGATTCTGGAATATGTTAATGTTTGAGAACCACTGCTGTATCATTTGGGAATTGCATTCATTTCCTAGTAATTGAGACTATAACTAAAGAAATAGTTTCTCTCTCTCATTGGTAAAAGAAGTTGAGAGAGGGGCTGGCCCCATGGCTGAGTGGTTGAGTTTGCGCGCTCCGCTTTGGCAGCCCAGGGTTTCACCAGTTTGGATCCTGGGCACAGACCTAGCACCACTCATCAGGCCATGCTGAGGTGGCATCCCACATAGCACAACCAGAAGGGCCTACAGCTAGAATATACAACTATGTACTTGGGGGCGTTGGGGAGAAAAAGAAGAAGAAAAACAAAAGATTGGCAACAGATGTTAGTTCAGGTGCCAATCTTAAAAAAAAAAAAAGAGGGGCTGGCCCCATGGCCAAGTGGTTGAGTTTGCGTGCTCCGCTGCAGGTGGCCCAGTGTTTCGTTGGTTCAAGTCCTGGGCGCGGACATGGCACTGCTCGTCGGGCCACACTGGGGTAGCGTCCCACATGCCACGGCTAGAGGGACCTACAGTGAAGAATATACAACTATGCGCTGGGGGGCTTTGGGGAGAAAAAGGAAAAAAATAAAATCTTTTAAAAAAAAAGAAAAAGAAGTTCAGAGATAGGCAATCCAGAGCTAGTATGGGGCTCCATGGTATGCTTAGAAACTTCTATTCTTAAGGCTACTTCATAGTACAAGATGCTGCTGGAGCTCCTGCCATTCTGTTTACTTTCCAGACAGGAGGCAGGAAGAAGAGGGAATGGACAGAAAGGGCCTTTGCCAACTGCTGGGCCTCCTTTAAGAGCTCTCCCAGAAGTCATGTCATTACATGTCATTGGCCAGAATTTATTCGCATGGCCACTCTTACCTACTAGGGAAGTACGGAAATGTTGTTCTTAGCTGGGCATACTGATGCTCTAAGTAAAGTGATGTTATTCTTATTAAGGAAGAAAAGGGAAATAGGTGTGGGTGGGCAGCCATCTCTGCCACAGCCCCCTTACACCATCATGCCAGGTATTGTGGAAAGACTATTTAATTTGGAGTACATCATTTCTTGTTACTGTCAGTTTATTTTGGAGTTCATATTTTATGGAGAGCACCAAAGGAAAACGTGTTCATCATTTCTGCTGTCAGTCATACAGACGTATGGGGAATCTACTCTGTCTGGTTTTTTTCTTCTTTCTCACCCATATGCCAGTCTCTTCTTGATAAAGAAGGCCAAGAATCCATGGGAAAAAAAAGAGAAAGAGGTGAGGAAGCCGAGCCCAAAGGTGGCTCTACCACCTTTCAGCAGTGTGATGCTCAGTCTAATGAGTATGATGTACCAACCTGCAGGGTGTGGGGAGGGTCCATGAGATACTGTGTATAAAGACACTTCAAGCGTAAGAGCTACTCAATGAATAAATACGTTCATTGATCCCTTCCTTCTTTTCGACGGTAAAGGACGATTGAATCTGGATCAACCACGAAAATCTGACTTCTTTGATGGGTTCCCTCTCTAAGAAAATAGGGATACTTTTGAGATGAAAAGTGTTCACCCAAAATTAGGAGTTCTCCTTCTTGCCAGAGCTGGTGGAACCCTCTTGCTTAAGTATTTATGTAGGTGTGGAAGGAGACACCTGCAAAACTGAGTGAGACTGAACAGGTTCTCCCCCCCGCCTCTGGGCCTCCTGGATCCCTTGGAGAAAACAGGAATCCCTCCATTTGCCTGGCAACCTCCTGGGGTTGGCTGTTGAGGGAAAAGGCTTGGATAACTCTCAGACTCTCCAAGTGTGGTCTCTGGACCAACAGCAGGGGCATCACCTAATCACCCAAGAAGTGTTTGGAAATGCAAATTATCGGGCCCTACCCCAGGCCTACTGAGTTAGAAATCTGTGTCTTAATAAGCCTTCCAGGTGGTTCTGATGCAGGCTGAAGTTTGAGAACCACCACTCAAAATAAACCACTTTGCCCACTTTCTTTAATTAGTACACTTTCCTCTCCAACATGGAGTCATTGACTCTAGCTTCCATCTCCGCCCAGGCAGAAATGCTGTCAAATGTACAATTCCGTCTAACAAGCCCAGTCTTTCAAATTGGGCGAGGCCTTGGTTTTGAAGACTTTTTTGCACACTGACTAAAGCTCTTACAATCCGTCTGACACAGACTGAAGTTATTGCCAAACCTCCCCATTGGGAGTAACACCTTAAATAAAGGCCTTCAGCTATTCCATTTCCATAAGCCAGTTGATTGTGCTCCAAATGCTCTTGTTCATGGGGAAATGTACCTAGTCCGGCTTCACCCAGGGCACAGTCACAGGCCACCTCTACCTGGGAATGTTTAAGGGGAGCAAAGTTTCCAGCACATTCAACTGACCTGCTTTTGGAGAAGTGTACTCCATACACACAGGAGGAAAAATAAAGTTATCAACACACCAGGTAATAGCTTGGTGATGATCATCATTGACAAAATTCTATTGGATTTGCTTATTTACTCGTAAAAATTAACAAGTGAAACATGTTTGGGCTAAAATGAGCAATCTGCAGGATTTTCAGAGGTGGTGCCAAATTTAATTTTTATAGTGCCAGAAAGTATACTAAATATTTTCCCCTTACCATTGGTTCACTTGGTGTTTGTTTTGGGCTATACAGTAGTTTATTATGAAGGATGCCAGAGGAAAATGCACGCAGCATTACTGTGTTCAGCCGGAGACAGATTGGAAATTCAAGAGAGGGGTTTCTCCCTCCTTCCCATCCATCTGCTAATCCCCTTTGCTCGAGGAATTGTTTGGAAAGTCCGGCTCCTAAACACCAGGAGGAGACAAGAAGCCAACCTGAGAGGGATTATTTTTTCTCCTAGACTTGAACAGGTTTGGAAGAGGAATGGAAGTGGTGAATGGCCAACTCATTCTCCTTGCTGAGAGCAAGACAGATCACCTACCACATGAAATAAGGTTGTGAATTAATATTGTTAGTTAATATAAGCTGATTTGTTTTAATAACGGAAGCATCTCACTAGGTAAGTTTTTAAGTCATCTGCCAAATTATTGGTTGCCTTGTGAGAAATTATTTTAGCACATTCTTTATTCGAGGAATTATTGGTAGACTGGGAGAAAGGACACATTTTCAGTGGTGGTGATCAGTAGACTTGAATTATAAAAGGCAACACAAGATGTCCAGCCAGGAAAGATAGAGCTATGTTCTCAAAGAGTAGTTGCTGCCTCTGTTGACTGAAGAATTCAAGGTCTTCAGGATGGACCAAGATATTTATTTATCTCCTAAGTATTTCTAGAGTTCTCCATCATGGCTGCCCTCAGCTTAACCCAATCATGTTGGATTGGGACTTCTTTCTCTTCCAGTCTTAAAACCATGTGAAAGTTTTCCCATCCAGTCTCCAGGTGTGGACCTTGCCCAAGATGGCTTAATCAGGGTCCTTCTCTGGGGAATTTGGAATTGAGCAAAGCTAGTCAGTCTAGGATAGACTCTTGAACTGAGGTTGTGTAAACTTAAATGTTGTGGGAAACCTTAAGCTTTGAGAAGGTAAGACTATCTGCAGAGAGAGGATAGAGCAGACATATGAGGACACTGGTCTTAGAGAGATGAGAATCCCTTACCAATCGCCTTCCAGTGGCAGGTTCCATTTCCTCATGATGCCCTACCATATTGCTGGGGTTCTTCAGAAAACACCACATTTTTATAATAATTGGCCACTTTTTTTTCCTCTGAAATCAAACTAGCTTAAATAGCATTTTATTGCTTGCAACCTTCTTTCTTAGACTAAGATGGGGTTTGGTCTCACTCTATAAGCCAACAGTGTTGCCCTACCTCTCAAAATGGAAGAAAGGCCAAGAAAATCTAGATTGTTCCATTTGGAGTATGCCAGGATGGATAATATGCTTATTGCTATGTGTTCCTGTTATTTATTATCATTGAGGGCCACATGCTTTGTCTGTGCTCTCATTTAATTACCACAATCTTGTGATGAGGATTCTGAGCAGATGTGTAACTTGCTCATGAACACAGAGATGGAAACTGACAGAGCCATAACTAGGGGTTCAGATCTACCTGGCCATGCTGCACAAGGTTCAAGGAAGATCCCATCTCAGTGAGCCATGGACAGTATCTGACAGGGCTTGGCTCAAGGTGACAATTCCAAAGCGCTCTCGGGGATGACTGCTCTGGGCAGTGAAGAGAGGGGTGTGTGAGTAATGAGGAGCAATTGAGAGGAGGGTCAGTGGAGCTCCAATTAGACTCTTCATTATCAAGCATCCACAGTGATTCATTTGGTGTAAGCATTTGGCCCTCATGTTCTGTAACTATAATGGGAGTGGTGAGAATGACAAAGTAATGTTGCAATAAGGCTTTTCTACAAGCACTCCTTGACTGGTGAGGCAAAGCCCATTCCCCAAGACATAGAGACTGGCCCTGCTTCCTTGTATTTGGCAAACTTAGCAGATGAGACATACGGTGCACGGATTCTCCTGAGCAAGAAATGGTATGCTAGTCTAGGCTAGGATCATCATCAGCTTCTAATCCCAAATGAACTCATAATCTGGGCTTTTATGTCTTCTCAGAGAGAGTGCTGGTAACCTGTGGGCTGCCCTCAAAACCTGGAGCTGTTCCTTCCCTTCCCAAAATGTGGCTCCCTGCCGGGTGCCTCTGAGGAGGCTGCCCTGTGAATGCCAGCTAGTCTGTGGGAGAAATCTGTTTATGGTTGCCTTTGGGGTTTGATTAAGAGGGTGATATGCACATGATGGTGAATGGTTAGGATCATTTGTTATGAAAGTAAAGATGGCTTTCACATTTTTTTTTAAGTCCTTGTCATAGCAAAGCCTTTTTCCTCTTCTAATATTTGTGACTTAGTTTCTGGAGATCGAAGTAGACAGAGCTTTTGCAACTCTTCACCCCAGCCTTCCCAGAACATATGTTCATATCCACGGCTCCCTAAACTCAAGGGAATTAGACCAAGCTTGTGGCGGGAGATAGATCTGATGATTTAAGAACCCCAAGTCTTCTGTCTTTTCCGTTTTGTTGAATGAATGCCTTGTTTCGCAAGAGCTGGTCATGATGCTAAGAGATAGTTGAAAAGTATTTTCCATGATGTCATCTGAGCTTGTGGGGTGTTTTTGTTTTCTTTTTTGTTCCTTTTTTTTTTTTTCCTCTCCTATGTAATAGTATACCTTCTTTTTTGGCCAGTTTTTTCTGTCCCTAATTTTACACACAGCTGGATGGTATGATGTCTGTTTTCTTTTCTCAGGCAGAATTAGGTGTTTGGTGTTTTCCCACGTTGTCGTTAGGGTTGAATGAGCCTCAAAAAATGCAAGAATCTGTCCTAACAGTCGTAAATGGGAGCATTCAAGGATGTGTAAAAATACTCAGGTTGATAATGATTTTTAATGACACAGTCCGTATCCCAGATTTAGTGACTCTTTTTCTGACACACGTGAGCCGCTGCCTTGCAAAGAGCTGGAAACCTGGAGGGCTTTGAATGTAGGTGGAGGCTGAGGGACCCAGCAGTTCACTGAGTGCCAACTACTGGCTTTGACTCCAGTGCCGAGGCAGGCGCTGACACATCCCTTTGGCGAAGGAGGCACATTACATGCTGGAGACTAACCGAGAAAATGGTAAAGTCAGCTCTCGGGGGAGTCTTTGAGAAAGCCCTACCCTCCGGCTTCACCAGCGTGTTTGCCGAATTCTCTTTTTCGAGGAAAGTTTCCTGGCTTTATTTTCCCCTCGTAGAAAGAGGGAAAGCTCCAAGATGTGGGTGATTTGTTCGCCTCTTTCTTTAAGGGTGAATTTCTCTGCAGGCAGTCAGAAACTCATATGCTCTTGAGTTTCTTGAAGGGTGGGGACCGTGGGAAGTCGATTGTGTCCTCCTGTGGGAATCGTTTGCCCAGGAAGCGGGAATGGGCGAGAGGTTTGAGTGAGGAACAAGTTACCTGTGTACTTTCCATCCTTCAGGTTCACCAGTACTATAGCTGTCTCCCAGAAGAGAAAGTTCCTTATGTCAACAGTCCTGGAGAGAAACTGCGAATCAAGCAGCTATTACACCAGCTGCCACCACATGACAATGAGGTAAGGGGCTGGAGGAGCCTTAAGAAGACTTTTCTTAGAACCTTCTGTGAGTTGTTACCTTCTGTGATAATGAGATCTCCAAAGAAACACTCTGGCAATTCGTTTTAGGTTTTAGCTTCCTTAATTACAGCCAAAGAAACTGTCCGACGCCTCCTGGAGAGTGTTACCGAAAAGCGGAATCTCGTTATGGACTGGCTTTGCCTCTGTGCCTGGCACTACTAGCTATTTTGGGCTAACCGGGGAGCACTAAAATTTAAAATCTCAAGTCCAGGCTTTCTTAGTGGGAGAAGAAAGTGCTGGTTGCCCCAGTACATTAGACGATTGAGAATTCTTGGGGCAATTCAGCCCTTGCAATAAATTTCTGACTCTTGTGAATTTTCAACATCATTTCATATTAAATGAACTCGCACATTTTCCGTGTTGTGCTGTAGTAGAGGCAACGTGTCCAGATTTACTGCGCTGAACATCTGTGCTTTTATCTTTTAAAGTCTGACTTGCCACGGTCGTCATTTGTACTCTTGAAAGAATGGCTTGCAAGCTATCCTTTTTTCTGAATCTAGACACATGGCACTGTACGCAGGCATTTGTTATCTTTGAAGTTAAATTGATCGTACAGGGAAGTTAGTAAATACACTTTTAAATGAGCATGATGCTTGAGGGGTTTACATTTGTAAACTAGAAATTAATTTTTAAGTATTTGGATTTTTAAAATAGTAATCCTATAGAATTGAATTGTCCATTTCACTCTGATTGCATTTTAAACAAAATCATAATTATAACTTGAAAGGAGAGAGAACCTCTTCAGAGAGCTGGACCCCAGCTTTCTACCAGCTGTCCCCACCCACGAGCTGGATCCCAGGGGAAATGAGTGAGTGCTTTTTTAGTCTTTAGCTTCCCACATTTGAAGTAAAAAGGATCATTCAAGAGCCTCAAAAATAAATCGCGTAAGTGAAGCTAAAGCTGAAAAACTGAAGTAACTCCCTAGAAAGAGAGCCACAATTTCCTTTTCTGTTGTTTATTTCAGACTTCAAAAGGCAAATATAAATAATGCTTTCTCCTTTAAAGTAGGGAGCAAGCATTGTAACCTGATGCCCAGTTAACGAATTTGGAAGTGAAATTACGGGTTTTTACAAGCTGGAGGGGTGTGCCTTTCTTAAAAGCGTGTCCATAAAATGTCAATGGTATAACCATTTCTGGGCTGTTTGGGTCACTGTAGTTCTCTCTCTGGGACATCCACATGAAGACTTTTTTTTTTTTTTTAACTTTTTTTACTTGATAGAGGGAAGTGATCTGCTCTCCTCTGCTTTTAATGATTTATTCTGTTTACTGTTAATTGTGGTTTCATGAAAAGAGACCTTTTTAAATTCCTTCTTCTTATTGGTGAGAATTCTTTACATGTGACCCAGTAGGCCGATTTCACCCGTTTGACATGACACTTTTGAGGACAAAGAGTGATTCTAAAGTAAATATTTGATCATTCTCTTTTTCACCCAGATAAGACAATTTTAATATATACAGCTGCACCAGTTTTCAAATTAGAATGCTGGTCCTAGTTGAAAGCTTTCCCTCTAACGTTCTGCATAACAAATCATCTGAGCGATTCAGTTAACCTTTCTGATGCTCAGATTGTTCAAAAGTAACACAGGATGTGGGTCAGATCCATGTTTCCCAGAGTGTGGTAGAGACATGGCTTCAGGTGGTACATGGACATGGCAGTAAATAAACCTGAACCACATCATGAGAGAGTCACTCCCTTTTAAATTGCATTTCATTCCTCATGATTGAGTGGTTAGTAATCCAGGGGGAAATTTCGGTTTGGGCTAGCAGGTAGCTCACACCCCTCCAACTCCTACTAGTCTCCATTTTAAGTAACAGCATTAAGAATCTCCTTCAGGATCGCCCACAAGCAAAAGTAGCCAGCTAGAATCTAACAATGTGGTTTGTTCTCACTCTATTTATTTTTTCTGTTCGCCTTCTATTTTTTGCAGGTGATATTGATTTTCCATTTATAATCATAATATGCTTTCTTTTTAAGAAAATGTTTTCAAGTAAAAAAGAAATTGAGTCAGTTTTAAAACCAGTGTTTAGTAAATACTAGTTCAAGATTATGGCAAAATTCCTAAGGTGAGCATAAATAAGGGGCGAGAATGGGAAATAGCAGATTTGAATATCTTTCATGTCCCTCCCTTAATTCTGTGAGTTTCTGTGTTTAACAAGAAGGAAAATATCTTATGCAAGTTGATGCATTAACCAAAGCTCAATGGGCAGCCCTTTTCCTCCTGCACACAGATAAACACACAGGGATGTCCCTGAACCAGCACAGGGACGTCTGGACCGATCCTCACTCTCAACCCATTGTCTTCCCATTTTCCTAAAATGAGATGCTCAGAAGCCTTGAGCATGTTGACCACTATTCTGGCTCGCTGGCCTGGAGCCAATCTTTGGTGTCCAGAATCACTTACGTGGGCACATGGAGTTGAAAGTATCAGGACCCCACAATCAATTTGAAGATCCAAATCAATTTGAAAGAAGGAAAAAGTCCCAGATCATAACCAACACCAAAGCTATCCCAGATGGTTTGGATCTGAGTGTGGTGAGCAGAGTCGGGCAGGAAGGATGAGAAACGGTAACAAAACATTTATCTTGCCCAAGACTTGGGCTCTAGAATTTGGAGCCTTCAGGAAGCTCTTTTGGCTGTCAACAATCTTAGGAGAGACTCACTTTAAGTAGCCCCAAGCCTGGTGGTGTTAAGGTGCAGGTTAGGTCTATACAACCAAATGGGAGCATGTTTCATGTGAAAACTCTGAGGCATGAGTTTTGGGAATCCTAAGGAGCGAGGGCAGCCTCCTCCATGCCATTCTCTGTGTCTGTTCAGGTTCGATATTGCAACTCCCTGGATGAGGAAGAGAAGAGGGAGCTGAAGCTCTTCAGCAACCAGAGGAAACGTGAAAACTTGGGCCGAGGGAATGTCAGGCCCTTCCCGGTCACCATGACGGGAGCTATTTGTGAGCAGGTGAGTGTGGATTCCAGAGAGTAAAGAGGGATTGCTCTGGCATCCTTTCCCTCATTCATTCATTCACAATTATTTTATTGAGTGCCTACTTTCTCCCAGGCACAGTTCCAGGCCTGGCGGATAACAGCAGTGAACAAAATTTGAAAGCTTGATCTTGCCCTTGTAAGGAGTTACGTTCTAGGGAAGAAGTCAGACAATAACATAAATAACATGAAAAAATACAACAGGGAAGGGGGTTAGGAGTGCTAGGAGGTGGCAATTTTCAGTAAAGTGGCTGAGAAAGCCCCACTTAGAAGGTGGCTTCTGAGCAAAGATACGTAAGAACTGAGGGAGCAAGTCATGCAGATCTCAAGGGACAGAGAGAACAGCCAGCTCAAAGGCCCTGAGGCAGGAGGATTTCTGCTGTAAGCTGGCCAATATGGTCGGGCAGAGGGAGTGAAGGGAGAGAATTAGCAGATAAAGCAAGAGTTTGTGGAGGGCCAGCTCATGGAGAGTTGTGTAAGCCATTAGAAGGAGATGGGAAGCCATGGGAAGGATTTGAGCATTGGAATGGCATGATGGATTTATATTTTAAAATGAGGCCTTTAGAAAATGGAGTTTTCCTGGACCACTGGTCAGCCTCTTTTCTAAGATCATCCCAGGACTAGTGCCATTTCAATGATAAATGACCACCTCCTTGGGTTTGAGGGATCTTTAGCAAATCCATGAAGCCCCTTGCATTCTCCCTAGGACCTCACTCAGCTAAAGAGTCTGGATTTGTTTTTCACTTCTACTCTCCTGTAGAGTGCTCAGGTCATGGTGGAGGAGGGTTTTAAAGAAAGCAGGATGGGAATCCAGCCTGCCTGGCTTCATCCTGACCCACCTCTTGGCCACCAGAAGCCTTCCAGTGCTGATGGCTTTTTTGGTTCTTCTCAGCCTTGCTGCTTTTTGTGCAGCCCCATCTGACTCCTTAAGTTCTTAAGGGACCCATCCAGGTGCTAAAGAGAGATGACCTGGATCAGTGAAGAAAAAACGAGATACTGCCTGAAGGGAGTGGATGCCATTTTGAGGCCCTTTTGGGGATTTCAGAGGGATAAGGAGAGTAGGTTCAGATGGATGGAATGGAGACACTACTTACTGAGGGGAGCCAAAGGACCAGAGATTTGGCAGTGGGGTCTTCATCCTTGAGACCCACCCTTGAGATGCACGTGGTCAGTGGTTAAGATGTGGGATTGTGTGTGCTCAGTTCAGGACATCTGCCACTCTCAGATCAGTCTTGGGGAACCAGCCCAGCTGGGGTCACCTAAGACAAAAGGAAGGTTGGGCCTTTCGTGGGCAGATATGGAGAGTAGTATAGAATAATGACGAGACCATGGAGGCAGAAAAACATAAGTTTGACTCATGTTTCTGACAGATGACCTCGACAGCGTTACATTTCCTTGGTTTTGTCATCCGCAAAATGGGGATAATAAATGCCTACATAGTAGAATTATGGTGAGGATTAAGGAGGATTCCATATTAAAGTAATTCAACAAGGAGGCCATTAGACTGGCGTGGCTCTAATGCCTTGGTAGCTACACACACAAACCAAAACCTAAGCCAGAGTCAATGTACTGGAATCCAAGAAAATGAAACTTAAGAACAACCAATTGCAGCCAACCAGACTTTCCCAAATAAGGCAACCCCTTAAGCTATAGTCATCAAATAATTGCCTCGCTTTGCTTCTGCATCTTCTCTGTAAAGTCCTCTCCCCAACCCCCTGTCCGTGGAGCACTCCTCACCACCTCACATTGACACTTGCTGCCCAGTTCGAATCAGTCTTGGAGCAAATAAACCTGAAAACTTGAATGTGCCTCAGTTATCCCTTCACAGTGTGCGTGCCTCAGCTCTAGTGACGTTACCGTGAAAGGCCTGGGTAACACTTTCTGTAATGTAGTGTCTTTCTTTTGTCTGGTCACTCACATGAATGAGCCCCCAAAGACTGTTCCATGAGATCTTTACCTCATTTTCTGTGAAGTTGTTCAACCCATATGATGTCCATGGTGTGGGAATGGTTTGGAGGTAGCTTTTCTACTCTTCAAACATGGTCCGCAGAGCTCAGCCACTCCATGGGGCCATAGTACTAGACCCTCAGGCTGTGACCCTCATGGCCAACACCATGGTCAGCACAGAGCCTCCCCCTGGACCTGCTGCCTCACACTTTACTCCTCCCTCAAAGACCCTCAGGCCGTGTTGGTCTTATCCCAACCGTAAGCATGGGTCATGAGGGATTCTGCCTTGTTCCCTTCTGGATGGGAGAAGGATGTTTGGAAGATGAGTGAGGAGATAGGAGAGGGAGAGGGAAGAAGATCTTTCCATGGCCTGGTCTTAGACGTGGTGCCTTCTCAATCAAGATTGTGTAAAAAGATGTTAGAGGAAGCAGGCTAAAAGCATGCCTGAAAGGCTTGTAGAGAAGATAGTTAAAGATGGGCATATTTTTATGAACCCCCTACCTCCACCCCACAGTGCAGGCCCCACTCCCTCCCATGGCCCCATCTTTCCACTCTCCACCCCCCACAGCCTGCTCCTCCTGGTGTTAAACTTGGCTGTGCCTCTGCATGGAGTTTGGGGTATCTAAAAGATAATGAGACCTTCACTCTGTGTGTTTGCCTCCTGCCTGCTGAGCATCTCTGTGTTGTTATGCTCAAAGAGTTTTTCTCCTTCCCACATTTGTGAGTCCTTATTTTCTCAGGTACTTGTCTTCAATCTTACTTGTTGGCCCTAGGAAAGGAGAGTGGGGGGAGGGAGAAAACTCTGTCCTGCCACGTATGTAAAGTAGGTAGCATAGTGACTAGTTTGAAAATCAGTGCTCGATAACCAGCTAGTGGTGGTGGCGGTGGTCGTTCATCCTTTGTGCGTGGCGCTGAGAGATGGGGACTGGCGTTCATACTGACGTTTCTTCACAGTGCGGAGGCCAGATTAATGGCGGGGACATCGCTGTGTTTGCATCTCGAGCCGGCCACGGCGTTTGCTGGCACCCACCGTGCTTTATATGCACTGTCTGCAACGAGCTCCTGGTGGATTTGATCTACTTTTACCAAGATGGGAAGATATACTGTGGCAGGCACCACGCGGAGTGCCTGAAGCCGCGCTGCGCAGCCTGCGATGAGGTCAGAGCACACTCCCTGGGGCATGCAGCCCTGCCCATCACCCCTCAGTTTGCCATAGCCAACATGTTGTCCTGTGGCTTCCTGCATTGAAGAAAACCATAGGCCACCCCACCTGCTTATATCAACCCTTTCCAGAGAGCAGCCCCACCCATCCTTGGTTGCTCGAATGTCCAGGATTGTGGCCCACTTTACTGAACGTGGCCGTCTCCTGGGCCTCCAGATGGGAAGACAGTTTCTGGAACTGAGGAGATTCCCAGGTGGCATACCCCTGGCACCAGGTCAAATCAGAACTCTTAAAAAAAAAAATTGAAAAAAGGCTTTGTGCAGCTCTAGATTTCAGGCCAAATCCCAGGGAGTAATCATCAGTAATTGTGTGTCACATGTATCTTAAAATAGATCTGTTTCCTGAGATTCCAGGGGACAGATTGGTTTGAGAAGAGAAGAAAATGGGGAGCATTATTTGATTCTCCCACAATTTACACAAGTTCTGATGAGGGGTCAGGAGGCAGACGGAGACTCCATTTGGATGCTTCTGCCCCATATACTCTAAGAGGTACTTGAATTTGCTACCCCCAGTGAGAAAGCAGACGGGAACACAAGGCCCATGCCTGAAGCACCAGAAGCACACCCAGTGTGACCCGTAAGCTGAAAGAATAGAAGACCTGGTTCAGCTTAAAAGTTTGGAGCAGAGAGGAGAATGTTCTAAACCTGACCACCTTTATGGGAATAATTTGGGGAAAGGTCTCGGATAGGGGTTTTGTCCTGCACAAAGTAGACTTTTGGTTCTATCTGACCCGTGAACAGCAATGCGGGGCGCCGTAAACAGCACTCCACTTTTTCAGCCAGAGTCCACTATTACATGGTGTTTCTTCCTTATAAACTGCCTATCAGAGATTCATTCATCTTGGAGGAAGTCGATCATCCTTAACTAATTTGGATTCTAATGCTAATAGTGATGTTCACAAGAGACCCTCTAGGCAAGCAGTTGGGAAGCTGGTTCCAACTCTGTAATTCTAGGCAGCTGCTTTACCTTCATGCCTCAGTTTCCGCATGTGGAAATTGGTGCTTATGACTTTATATTATCTAATGGCAAGTAGAATATGATGATTAAAGTGCCTTGAAATTTTTGTTTATTGAGATATAATTCATACAGCGTAAGGTTCACCCTTTTAAGGTGTACAACCATCACTGTCGTCTAATTGCAGATCATTTTCATCATTTAAAAAAGAACCCCATATCCATTAGCCATCACTTCCCTTTCCCCTTCCCCCAGCCCCTGGCAACCACTAATCTATTCTCTTTCTCTATGAATTTACATATTCTGGACATTTCATATAAGTAGAATAATACAATATGTAACCTTTTATGTCTAGCTTCTTTCCCTTAATGTGATGTTTTTAAGGTTAATCCATGTTATAGCATGTTTCAGTACTTTCCTTTTCATGGCTGAATAATATTCAATTATACATATATATCACATTTTGTTTACCGATTTATTAGTTGGTGGACATTTAAGTTGTCTCCACTTCTTAAGTATTATGAACAATGCTGCTGTGAACGTTCTTTGACAAGTTTTTGTCTGGACACACATTTTCACTTCTGAGTATACTCCCAGAAGTGGAATTGCTGGATCATGTGGTAATTATGTTTAACTTTTTGAGGGAATCTAAACTGACTTCTAAAACTGCTATACCACTTGACCTTCCCACTATCAGTGAATGAGGATTCCAGTTCCCCTAACCCTTATTATTGTCTGTCTTTTTCATTATAGTCATCTTAGTGGGTGTGAAGTGTTATCACACGGCGGTTTTGATTCACTTTTCCCTGTTAGCTAACGATGTCGAGCATCGTTTCATGTATTTTTTGGCTATTTGCATTTCTTCTTTTTTGGAGAAATGTCTATTCAAGTCCTTTGCCCATGTTTTCAATTGGGTGATTTTTCTTTTTATTGTAGAGTTGTAAGTTTGTTTATATATTCTGGATACTAGCCCCCTATTTGATACATGATTTGCAAGTATTTTCTCTCATTCTGTAGTTACATTTTCACGTTCTTGATGGTGTCCTTTGAACACAAAAGTTGTTAATTTTGATGAAGTCCAATTTATCTATTTTTCCTTTTGTTGCTTATACTTTTAGTGTCACATCTAAGAAACCATTGCCTAATTGCCTAATCCAAATTCAAGAAAACTTACACCTGTGTTTTCTTCCAGGCACTTTATAGATTTTTTTTGCTCTTATATATAGGTCTTTGATCCCTTTTGAGTTAATTTTTGTATATGGTGTGAGGTAGAGGTTCAAATTCATCCTTTGGCATAAGGCTGCCCGGTTTCCGTGCACCATCTGTTGAAGAGACTATTCTTCCTCTGTTGAATGTCCTTGGCTCCCTTGTTGATAATCAATTGGCCATAAGTGTCTGGGTTTATTTCTGGGCTCTCTAGTCTATGTACCAGTACCACACAGCCTTGATTACTGCTGTTTATATTAAGCTTTTAGATCTGTGCTTTGAAATTTTAAAAAACTCTATTTTAAGAGTCAAAACACAAATGCTTCTGAGGGGTAGGCAGGTATTGTAAATGAAGGTGACTCATTTTAAGGCAACAGTGAATGGTGAAGAATATGACAAACCGAAGAACTCGCCACTCATCTGAAAGCAGCACCCCCTCTTCTCAGCTCCAGCTTGCTGTTGGCGTGCAGGAATGTGCACCAAGCATTGCTGAATATTAAATCTTCAAAAGGGAAACCAAGATTCCAGGTGTTTATATGACATTTCCCTTTAAAAATATTGTATCGAAGCCAAATAAAACAGATATGTATGTTCAGAGTGCCCATGAGCTGTCAGTTTGAGTCCCACTTTATATTCGTCAGGGTAGAACATTCTTCCACTTATTAAAATGCAGTTAAATTAATCACTGGCCAGGCCAGAAACCATGTTTCATTGTGCTTTAGGCAAATCTCAGTGCAAGAGGTGATAGAGATATAGAATAAACATACGTATAGATTTTTATTTAATAATTTGTGGGCGGGACCTGCTTTCCTGCTCCTCTCCTTTGGGCCTCCCACAGCTCTCCTTCTTGAAAATGCTTTCTCATGGCTGCGTCTTAACCACTGACTGTTTGGTTTCCCAATCTCCAGATCATCTTTGCAGACGAATGCACAGAAGCTGAGGGGCGGCACTGGCACATGAAACACTTCTGCTGCTTCGAGTGCGAGACAGTGCTGGGCGGCCAGCGCTACATCATGAAGGAGGGAAGGCCCTACTGTTGCCACTGCTTCGAGTCCTTGTATGCAGAATATTGCGACACCTGTGCCCAGCACATAGGTGAGGCAACACTTGGTACTCAGCTCGGTCCTACTGTGACTAGATCTCATTTGTGTCTGGTAGAGTTAGAATCCCTTCGGTTGCAAGTGATAGAAATACAACTCATAATAGCTTAAGTGGAAAAAGAAATTTCTTGGCTCATCTTACTAGAAAGGCCAAGGAGTACGCTGGCTTCAGGTGGGGATGGATCAAGGGTCCAAACAAAGTCTGTTTTTGTCCTGTGTCTCAGCTCAGCTTGCCTTCTGTTGGCCTCATTTGAAAGTAAGCTATCTTCACATGGTAGCTAAGATGACCCCTCAGATATACATAATCTTAGCACATGCATTGTCAAATGGGAGTGGGGCCATGTCTCTTCTAATATCAGAGTCAGTTCCTCCAAATAGGAACCTTATCATCCTTGGTTTGGTCATATGATCTACCCTGGAAACAAGAGAATAGGGTATTTCTATTGGTCTGCCTGAGTCATAGGCCCACCCCTGAAAGGGGGCTATGTGATGTATAGCCCCACCACCAAGGGGACGGAGTGGGGTGTCAGAAGGGAAATATAAACAGATCCTCCACAGCCTCCTTAGAAAAACTTGAGGGTTAGCAGAGGGAGGGACCAAAGCGGTCCTCTTGGTAGGAAGGGGATAGTCAAGAAAACCAAACGGTTTCTGGCAAGCATGTCTTTAAAAATAAAAAATCAGCAAAAGCTGACCCAGCCAAATATAAAGCAAGAGAACCTCAAATAGCTCATGAGCTATAAACTCCCCAAATAAGCGGTAGGTCTGAGACGGAGAAAATCGTTTTCCCTTTGCAAATAACCAATTTGTTCAACCCTTCGATGCTATTCCGGATCATGCTGCATCTGTGGCTTCTTCATTCAACTTGCCTGTTTTGGCACCTTGAGAATGAGCCGCCCTTTAAAAAGAAAAACAAGAGTTGGCAGTGGATGAGTGTCTGTGAGACCAGCAGCCTGATCTTCCTGTGGCTTGTGCAATTCCAAGAAATCTGCTCAGAAGCTGCCAGCTCCTTACCTACACGGGGGAGATGTGGAGATTATCAGCCTGGAGCCCATTTTACCCAACTTAAAAGATTTTATCGGGAACAAGAAGAAGTGGCTTTGTCTCCCTGGTTCATCAGAAGTGATGTATTCAAATGAAAAATTAGTTAGTAGTATGAAGCCCTTTCTAAGCTGGAGTCCCTGCCAGGCCAGGGTCAAACATTGCTGCTGACCTTTGTCCAGCAGCCTTCCCTTCCGGGGGCCTGGGTGATATGCAAATCCCCTTTCTCTTCACCCCAAAGAACCTCACCCTCTCATGGCCTGACGCCTCAACCAAGTACCAACGAGCTTTCATTTCTCACAAGATCAGAACAGGGAAGCAGACTCTCTGTTATGCTAAGAGTTAGGAAATAGGGAGCTTGATTTGGACAGGTGGCTGCACATGTGAGGAAGGGCAGGGGGTGGGACATTGTCAGAGGAAAATGATGCAACTTACGTGGCATTGCTCACCGTGGATTCTGGGTCTACAAGTAGGTACTTGCTCGGCTGAGAGGGGCTGAGTGTACAGAACACTTACCTACGGCACCGATACCCCCTTCTCAGTAGTACTTCTGTTTCTTCTGTCCCTTTCCGTTGAGGCTTAACAGCCTCTCCAGAAACTGCCACTTAGAATTCGTGCTCAGCGGTTTGGAAGAGAGAAAATCGGTCTGTTGCCACAGCATGTACACCTCAGAAGGCCCCTCTGTGTTCTCCTCTTTCTACCTTCTTTTCGCTCTTTGAAGCTTTGATTGGCATTCCCTTCTCCTCCCCTCTTAAGTCCATAAAAGGCATCAATGTTTTACTGGAAAGGGGGACCTCTGGCCTGCCGTGTTATCACTGCTCTAGTTAAAATGCTGTCCCACCCTTTTTTTCCCCCCCTAAATCCACTTTTCTGTAAAGCGTAATTTTCCTGTGACCGCGAAGGCTATGCTCTGTATATCATGCATCCCACAGTCTGGGTGCTTTACTCTGACCATATTATACAAACATTCCATATTTATACAGCCGCTCAGAGCGGACCCTGCATCAGGCAGCCGTTGCCAGGGCAACGGTACATTTGCCTGCACGCAGCAGAGTAAACAGTCCTATAAACAGACCGAGGCTGTAGCAGTAGACAGATACACCCTCAGAGAAGTGCTTAAAGGGCTTAGAGGGGGAATAAAAAAGGAACGCTTAGATGTGGAATGGCAGAGCCCCTTTCCAGATGTTTAGAGTTCAGGAGCAGTTCAGAGCACCATCTGACATGGTTGATGCTTATCAGGGACCACGTTCCGCTGCCTGCAGCGCAGCCTTGTAAGACGCTTCCCTCTCCACTCTCCCCACCGCGGCCCGGTCCTCTGCGAGGCTTCATCCCCAGAAGTAGGCCTCGGCTGCCACATCTGAGTGCGTGTCCTTGCAGAAGCATGGAGAAGCAGCTGACGGAGGACAGGCTGTAGGAACTGGACTTCCTGCGTCCCTCTGACAGGGCGTGGGTACGGCTGCAGCTGCTGGGGCTGTAGCGCTGAGGAGGAGCTCAGAGTCAGGACCCAGGGCAGCTGGGATAGGAAGGCAAAACGCCCTGGAGGAGAGGGGATTCGGGGCAGGGGAGGGAAGATCAAGCCAGTGTCAGAGTTCTTTCTTGAACTGCACCCAGGCAGCAGCCCTCAGAAAAAGAGAGGGACAGGCGTTAAGACCTAATAAAAATACAAAAAGAAGAGCAGTCAGACTAGTTAGCAGACACTGGTCTAAGCACACTCTGCATATTAACGCAGTTAATCCTCTACAACCCTGGGAAGTAAGTACTAGTATTTTCCCCATTTTACCTCAGAGAAAACTGAGGCACAGAGACATGAAGCCACTTGCCTAGGGTCACACAGCCAGGCAGCAGCACAGCCAAGATTTGAACCCAAGCTGATGGGCCTCAGCATGTTTACAACCAGCTGGAATGGCCTGGAGCTGGGATTTGAACCTGCTTTTGTCTGAGTCCTGAAGCCTCATTCTCAACTATTAGAGGGCTATGCCTCCCTGCGCCCGCCTGTCCTGCTTCCTCCCAGGAGCCTGGGGAGGAAGTGTGGATGGAGCCCGCCCCGGCCTCCTGGGAATGCTGTGCTGAGGAGGAGTTGATTCACCGGGTCCCTCTTGCCTTGGAGTGGTCCTTGTGGCTGCTCCTGTTCCTCTCAAAATCCCCTCTTAGTCCCTAGGGCCTGACTGTTAAATAAACAGATCCCCCTTAGTCTGGGGAGGAGCTGGTAGGGAGAAGAGTTTGCCTCCTGCCTCTCTGTCCCTGGGCTCCAGGGACATAAAGGAAAGCAGGGAGAGCTAGGCGGGGAGGAGAGGCTGCTCTGCCACTTGCCTTTTCTTTGGCCCTTCTCTATTCCTCCCAGTTTCTCATCACTGCCTCTCTAGACAAGTCTCTAGAAGTCATTCCTGGAAAGTCCAGGCTCAGGACTCCCAGCCACTAAAGGTGAATTTCACATTGGTACTCCCTTTCCAGGAAGACATTTATTGTCAGACATCAGGAGTCTTGCAGAGGTGCCCTTTCATCCCCCAGTGATTGCTGGGGCCACATTCGCAGCAGGCTCTCCCTATGGGAGGAAGGCCCCAACAGCTCCCAGCTCCCATTCTGCGAGTTTAGCAACTGCTGTCAAAAGAGAGCCTCCCTGGGTCACTATCTTAGCAACAGTCTAGATGACCTAGTGTAGGTCACGTGCTCACCCCTGAACAGTCACTGGATTGGAAGATACGGCTTTTTACTGGCCAGGGGTGGGTCCAGGCATGGCTTTAGCCCCTCCCAAAGCTCAGGGCCCAGGGCTGGCAGGAGAGGCTGTCCCACAGGGAGATTAAGTCCTATAACCAGAGGAGGGCAGAGGAGATGCTGAGGAGGACGAACAGCTGGGGCTATGGGAGGTTCCTGTACGCGGGTGGAACAAGATCACAGGTGTAACAAGATCATGTAAGCCAGGTACAGCACCGGCATGGGGAGGAAACATGTTTCATCCTTTCCTGATGAAGTTAAGCAAAAGATATGCATGCTTATGGAGGGGAGAGATCTTTGACAAACCACGTCCAAGTTTTTCCTTACCAAGGGCTGATTTTTCCTTACCAAGGGCTGAGATCCACTGTTTTCTTTTCCACTGAGCTGCTACAGTGATTACCACTTGGGTTGGCATACCCTGGTGATGGAGTTCAGTTCATCCACCCATTCAGCAAATCCAGTGACTGGCTCAGGGGTGGGCACGTGACCTGCACTAGGTCTCCTGAGACTGATGCACCAGGCCATGTGCCTGGAGATACCAAAGAAACTGAAAGACCTTGTCTTCATAGAGCTTCAGTTTTAGTGGGGGAGAGAAGTAATAAATACATGTGCATACATAGTGGTGCAATGTCAAGCAGTATTCACACAATGAAGAAAAATATAGCAGATAAAGGTGGAGAATGATGGAGAGCATGCTATTAGGGTGGACAGAAAGACTTCTCCAAGGAGTTGGCATTTGAGAAGACCCCTAAGTAGGGTGATGGGGACAGCATCAATGTCACGGTTAGGAGCAAGACTTCCTGGGTACAGATCTCATCTATGATTCCTAGCTATTTTACATTAGGCAAGTTATTTAACCTCTGTGCCTCTGTTTGCTCATCTGAAAAATGGAAATAATATTAGAAAGCTACCTTATACAGTTAAGGGGTTAAATGAGTTTACATATATGCAAAGCATTTAAATCAGTGCTTTATGATACATTAGTACCATTATTGCTGTTTGTCCAGAGGAGTATGTCCCAGGCAGGAGGATTCATGGACAAGCCATTTTGAACTAGTTTCTCTATTCTCAGAGCAAATGGGTTAAGAAGGAGCTGACTGGTAGAGCAAGGGGGGTCTCGTAATAGGACATGAGTACCATTTACGTGGGGACCTGATCATTGTATTGACATTTTATTCTGCTGCATCTGGAACCCTGAGACAAACCAGGGTGCTGTATGCTTCATGTCGTATTGCAATACTCTGAGCATCTCGTCAGCCTCTTCCATGTCTCTTCTTTCCCCAGGGATTGACCAAGGTCAGATGACCTATGACGGCCAACACTGGCATGCCACTGAGACCTGTTTCTGCTGTGCTCACTGCAAGAAGTCCCTCCTGGGGCGGCCATTCCTCCCCAAACAGGGCCAGATATTCTGTTCACGGGCCTGCAGTGCCGGGGAGGACCCTAATGGCTCTGACTCATCCGATTCAGCCTTTCAGAATGCCAGGGCCAAGGAGTCCCGGCGTAGTGCCAAAATTGGCAAGAACAAGGGCAAGACGGAGGAGCCCGTGCTGAACCAGCACAGCCAGCTGCAGGTGAGTTCCAACCGGCTCTCAGCCGACGTGGACCCCCTGTCGCTGCAGATGGACCTGCTCAGCCTGTCCAGCCAGACGCCCAGCCTCAACCGGGACCCCATTTGGAGGAGCCGGGATGAGCCCTACCATTACGGGAATAAGATGGAGCAGAACCAGTCCCAGAGTCCTTTGCAGCTCCTCAGCCAGTGCAACATCAGAACTTCCTACAGTCCAGGTGGGCAAGGGGCTGGAGCCCAGCCTGACATGTGGGCCAAGCACTTCAGCAACCCCAAAAGGAGCTCGTCACTGGCCATGAAGGGGCACGGCGGCAGCTTCATCAAGGAGTGCCGAGAGGACTATTACCCGGGAAGGCTGAGATCCCAGGAGAGCTACAGCGACATGTCCAGTCAGAGCTTTAGTGAAACCCGAGGCAGCATCCCAGTGCCCAAATATGAGGAGGAAGAGGAGGAGGAGGAAGGGGCCATATCCACTCAGCAGTGTCGGACCCGTCATCCAATCAGTTCCCTGAAATACACTGAGGACATGACACCCACGGAGCAGACCCCTCGGGGCTCCATGGAATCACTGGCCCTGTCTAATGCAACAGGTAGGTTCTGTTCCACTGGAAAACAGCATGGGGTAGTCTCTGGGTGACCTGATGCCCGTCACCAGGATTTTAGTGCTGTTCCTGCCATGTGCCCTCCTCCAATAGGTTGTTGAGGAAGGTGAGCCCAAGTTTCCTATGGCCTTTGTCTTTGATCAGATTTCCTACAAGCAGAGCCTGAGACAGGGATTAGGATGCCTATGATATGTTCAGGGCGTGCTTCCAGCGAAGGAGAGTGAGAGAGGCAGGACGGGGCAGGGAGAGGAGCCAAATGAAGAATGATGTCTGGGCTGGAGTCAAGCGTCAACCTTATCCCACAGGGGGCTCTAGAGGATGACTGGCACCATACAGTTGTTTCCCTGTTGGGACAAAGGGGCTGACATTTTGCACCACCATGTCAGTTCTTGACTTTGGGCTGCTGGAGAGTGACGTGGGGATGAGGTTGTGGATGTGGGCATGGGGCAGGGCAGCTCCTGTCGGCCAAAGGCAACATTCAGGAGAAGGGACAGCTGTGAGCTGCAGGCAGTCCTCATGAAACCGGATGCTGCTTGGGAGCCCAAAACGTCCCTGACAACTTCTGAGACTGAAGCCCAGTATCTCATTAAGGAGCTGGTTTTAATGTGTAGATAAAGACAAAAGAAACGTGGATAGACACAGAGAAGGCAGGCAGGCTGAAAAGGACAAAAGTGGGGAGAGAGAGACACTCCCATACCTGCCCTCTGCAACCAAATTGTCTAGCCGGTCTGTGTGCGTGTAAAGACTGATGTAGATGTCCTCTAAGATGGCGCTACTCAAAGTGTAGTCTGAGAATCAGGGCTGGCCACAGTCCACGGCGAGATAAGTGCTGAAATTATCAGTGTTTAGAAACCTTAGAGCAATTTGACGTTGCTGTGACATCCAAGTGCGTGTTCAGTGGGCTCATCTTATCGGTCCAGGGACAGACCAGCCAGGGTATTGTAGAACCCACAGGTGAGTTGTCTGTGGCATGTGCTGTGTATCAGTCGTGCTCAGCAAGCCACATACCAGTCCACAATGGATTGAAAATAAAAATTGGCCCTTCCCCATGGATAGTCTGTCCCTTTTGGGCAGGACACCTGAGGAGGAAGACACATGTCTGCCCCTTACAACAGGGATCCCATAGTCAAATGTGTCTGGATGGAGCCTATGACAGACTTGTGCATGTCAGCCCCATCTGTAGGGGACAGCCACTGCTCAGCTCCAGCTGGTTATTGCCACGTGCAGGGGTATTTATTTATTCAACTAACAGTTATGTAGCTCTTACCAGTGCCAAACATTGTTCCAAGCACTTTATAAATATTAGCTCACTTAATTAAATCATCGCAACCCTATGAAAGAGATATCCTACTAAATTCTCACTTCAGAGTCGAAGGAACTGAAGCACAGAGAGGTTGAAGGACTTCCCCAAAGTAACCCAGCTTTTAAAAGATGTAGCTTCGATTTGAACCTGTGCATATGGCCCCACAGCAATGCTCTTAATCACACCAGGCTGCCAACCTATTATGAGCCCCACGCTGTCAAATCTTCCAGTTTTTCCAGACAAGTTAAATATGTGGATTTTTTAAGATGTGGAATCTATTTAAACTCTCTGCTAGACAAGCAAAATGTGTCTCTGAGTTGTAGGATGTCTATACGGTGTGTTTTTAGTTTTTATCCCCCTCAAATGCTTTTGCATCTATGTTCTCATTTGTCCTAGAGGACAAATAGCAAATATCCTTACCCCCATATTTCAGATGAAAAAAATGAGGCCTTGGTGACTAAGCACCTTGCCTGATGTCATCGAAGTGAGCAATTAGTGCAGAGTGATGCTGCCTGGCTTCCAGCCCAGTTTGTGTTATTCTCAACAGATTTATGTGCTATAATTATTTAAAAGGCCAGGAGATAAATAGGTAATTCAGCCTCTCAAGCAGAATTTCTCAAAGCTAGACCTCCTGCATTAGAATCATTGGCTGCTTGATTAAAATAAGGACTCCTGGGCCTCCCTCCCAGACCCCTTGCATCAGATCCTAGAGAGGTGGGACCCAGGAGCCTGCATTTTAACCAGCTCCCTGCTGATGCTGGTGCAACCATTGTCTGCGATCATTTGTTCCTGGGTCTGTCTGTTCTGGCTTTATTGTCCTCACACTAGGACTTAGGAGGAAATCAGGAGATCTGGGGGTCGGGGAACATTGGAAAGGCCATGTGGTTCCGTTGGAAGAACATATGGTCTCCAATCCTAAGGAAGAGGTGGGGAATTTATCCCCTGGTTTTCTATGGATCCTTGGGCGAAGCAACTGATGCCCCTCTGTCTCGGAGATTTTTGGAAAGCAGCTCTGAGCCATGTCTGATATAGTTGAGAAAAGTCCTGAGATCACACTGTCCAACATAGTCGCCACTAGCCACATGTAACTGTTGAAATCTGAATTCGTTAAAATTAAATGGAATTAAAATTTCAGGCCGTCAGCTGCACATTTCAAGTGCTCAACAGCGATGAACTGAATTTTAAATTTCCTTTCATTTTAATCAATCTAAATTTCAGTAGCCACATGTAGCTAGCGGCTCCCCTGTTGGACAGCACATGACAGAAGTGAGCTGCTAGGATGGGCACAATTTTAACCCCATCATTAGTCCCTTTGGAAGTTCTCACATAAGCCCTGGTTTTTCAGATTCTCACTTAATTAATGGTTTGGAGTACCGGTTCAAATCCAGCCTTCATCATGTGAGAGCTGTGTGGTCTTAAACAAATTGCTTAAATTCTATAAGGCTCAGTTTCCTCATCTATGGAACTCAGTGAATAATACTACTTCCTTTGTAGGGTTTTTGTGAGAATTAAATGATAATGCATTTAACCTCATTAATACAGTCTTTGACACACATGACCCTCTGTGGTGGTTACGTGATACCTTTTATTAGTAGTATCTCTCCCTCATCTCAAACATACTGGTACATGGTTTTGACCTCTAGGAATATTTTGGTTACTGACGTCTCCCAGCATCTCCAGCTGTGCAGGTTTGCATTTTTCGGTTTGAAAATTCTCCTTGGGCAGCTCTTTTTCCTAACCAGCATGAGAAGAGCTGAACATGAGAAGAGAAACAGGGAACTAAAAAAATCCCTTCTGTGCCCTTGTGTTGCCATGGATCTGTCAGACACAACAGCCTGGAAGAAAGATTGTGGCTAATATTCTAAGCACAGCTTCATCGTTTGTCACTGCAGCAGACCCTAAATAGCCTTTCACGTCCTACGCGGCGCATACGGTCACCACGCATGTTGCGTTGACTAGACCTGGAAAGTCGCTCTCTCTGCAGCCGACCCTCACTGTCGCCTTTGAATTTTAACAGAAAATTCAGTAGTCTTTAGAGAAGGCAGCATCTGAACCGTCTGTGTATATTTAAATCCTAGACTTGCAGTCTATGAGTAACAGGTATGTGTCACAAAAGGCTTAGGACACATCTGGATGCTTCAGTGAAAGCTAGATTTCAAGATAATGGATTTTTTTTCTTCCGTGGTCAGTAACTTATGTTATTGAATAAGTCTGTAATGTTTAATCTGGCACGAAGCATGATCTTTTGTGGGCAGCATTTTTCCTTAGAACAGATCTGGAAAACCAGATAGCCCCACTGGCTTGCCAGACTCAGATCAGGGCTTGGCACCGCCTGATTTGTTTAGAATTGGGAGCGTACATCTCTTCTCCTTGGAAAATACAGTCCCTCCCTCATGCTCACACAGAGTGAGTCAGGCAGGCACCGTCACCATTTGTACCACCACCGTGTAGGAGCCTCGCAGAAGCTCTTTATCCCTACTGTGGCCTAAATGTGCCTCAAAAGCCACTTGCAGCCTGGGTGATCATAACATTAGAAATAGTTGGGCCAGGCCCATGGCTTAGTGGTTAAGTTGGGCACACTCCGCTTCAGCGGCCTGGGTTTGCAGGTTCGGATCCTGGGGGCAGACCTACACTGCTTGTCAGCCAAGCTGTAGTGGTGACCCACATATAAAGTGGAGAAGGATTGGCACAGGTGTTAGCTCAGGGCTAGTCTTCCTCAGCACAAAAAAAAAAAAAATGAAAGAAATGGTAATAACAACAACAACAACTAACATCATTGGATGTTTATCATGTACTCAGTACAGTTCTAAGCATTTTGCATGAGCTAACTCACTTAATCCTCACAACAACCCTAGGAAGTAGATACAGTTGTTATTCTCATTTCACAGATGACCCAAGTGAGGCACAGAGATAAGCAGACCAAAGCCACACAGATTGGAAGTGAAGGGGCGGGATTCAAACTCGGTCATTCTAACTCTGATGCCTGTGCCCTTAATCACTAGCCCATGGCAGATGTGAGTGAGGATGATGATAATAACTGATGATACTCACAACAGACCACTGGTAACCTGGCATGCCAATGACTTCACGCATAGCATCTCTTTAAATCCTCATAACAACCCTGTGAGATAAGTCTGATTATTATATCCATTTTAAATATGAGTACAAATAGAGTTCAAAGAAGTTGTGAGTCATGGTCACCCCCGAGGGCCAGGACTTGGACTCAGCGTGATGGTCTGCAAAGCCTCTTAACCTCTCTGATGTGCATCCGCCCAGCAAGGGTCCTGATCACACTTGGGAGATTTGTGCAGTGACTCTCCTGAAGGGACAAGGATCCCTTTTCTTGTTGCAGCCAGTTTGTGGATGTGTCTGTTTGCCCCTGACAGGGCTAGAGGGAAGCTTGAGCGCAAGTGTCAAGTGAAAACTGAACGGCAGGAGGCAAAGGTGGCAGTCCGAGGTGATGTGCCCAGGTCAGAGGCAGCAAAGACAAAGGAGACCAGGACAGATTGTCCAGGGGTTGGCACCTGGGCAGGATGCACTGATGGAGAGGAGACCAAGGCTGTAGTGTAAGTTAGGGTCTAGTCACACCGGGGCCAGGTGTGCAGAAGAGCTGGAATTGGGGCTGCTTCCCTCAGGCAGAGGTCACACCAAAGGACAACTGGAGCCTGTCAGCTGGTCCCCAGCAAAGGGCCCTTGTGTGCAAGGATGGGGCTGGGAACGTGGCTATTCCTTGAGGATCAGCCCGATTCTGTAAGGAGTGGTTGGGTCAGAGAGAACTGGGACCTATAGGAAGGAAATGCAGACGTGGATGGGAGTGAGGGCAAAGGAAAGATGGTTTCTGTTTGTCCATTCATTCGTTCATTCAGCCAGCAAATGTGACGCGAGTGCCTCCCCTGTGAGTTACAGCAGAGTGAGAGCGAGCGTGGGCTATAGACCATCTGCCAGAGTTGGAAATTGGCCTTTGCAGTTTAATAGCTGTGTGCTCTTGGGCAACTGGCTTATTTCTTCTGTATCTCAGTATGCTCATCCTTGAAATGGAATCACAACAGTGCTTACAGGGTTGTGGTGGGAATTAAATGAGTTGATTCCTATAAAGATTTTAGGACAGTGCCTAATTCTCTTTAAGTGCTCAATGAATATTAGCTTTTAGTAGGTGCCGGAGATGCAACGCTGAGCCAAGGTGGACATGGGCCTTGCCCTCCTGTAGCTCACAGTCCAGTGGAGTTTCATAGATAGTAACCATCTAATTGTACGATATAAAATTGCATCTGTGGTAAGTGTGGGGCTAGGAGGGCATATGAAGAAGGATATAGCCAAATTGGGGAGGTCAGAGAGGGTATCCTGAGACAGTGATGCTGAAGGGATAAGAGAAGGAACATTTCAGCCAGCAAGAGCAGCACGTGCAAAGGTCCTGTGGTTGAAATGTGTGGCAAGTATGAAGAAGTGAAAGAAAGCCCTGTGGATGGGTGGAGCACAGAGAGTAACAGGGCTGGAAAGGAAGGTGAGGGCTAGGTGGTACAGAGCCATTTAGGATATTTTTAGGGTTTGGGCCTTTCCACTAAGGGCAATGGAAAGCCCTTCAGGTTCCAGGCCAAGCAGGGAGGGGAAATGATGTGATCAGATCTGCATTTTGAAAAGATGGCCCCTGCTGCAGTGCAGGGAATGGGTTGGAAGAGGGCAAGTGCTGATCCAGGGAGACCTGTGCAGCCCGGGGACTAGGGGAAGGTGGCAGCACCCAGGTGTGAACAGAATGAAGACTGAAATAAGAGGATGGATGTGACAGTGACTTAGGAGAGGAAATTGGCAGATGTTTACAGTGCCCCTGGGGGAAGGGTCCTGGGAGATAGAAGAGATCCATTTGAAAACCTAAAAATAGATAAAAGTTTGCCTACTCTGATTTTTGACCCAAGCCAGCATCAGCAGAAAGTAGCTGTATCACAGGCCTGGGTATGCAGAGACGCAGCAGGAAGAGAAGTCTGAAAGGGCTTCCTCCCATCTTGGATCACTGCTGCATTGTTGTGACACGTCCACGCCTTTAACAGGCATCACCTGCGCACCCTGACAGGGGAAACTTGGTTGTGCAACCCCAAGACGTATTGATTGCTGGGGGAGTGGGGTAATTTTTCAGTGTTGCTGGCAAACTGGAAAGCAATGAGAAAACACCAGAGTGGGGATCTGAAGCAACAACTGGAACAGCGCCCTTTACCAAGAATGTCTGTAATGTTTTTTAATCCCCGTAATGCAAAACATTTCTACATTTAATTGGGGGCAGGAACATTTCTCCTGCTCTTCTGCATAACTTGGATATCCATCCTCTAACCCAATTTCTTTATTTAAATCGATGGGTAAAACCTCCTAACCAGCTGGCGCCCATTACTTGAGTGGCCACACCTCAGACGTGCTCAGAAGTTACGCAGCCCAGGTCTTCTTGTTCATTCCCTCCTCTGGGGAAGATGTGCGGCCCAGTCAGCAGTTGCACATTTGAAAACCTAGAATTCACCTGGAGTCCTGTCATTTGGCCCCAGGGCTAGCCTGCAATCTACTTGAGAAGTGCATAGGGAGTGTCTTTGTTTACTGGGATTACAGAACACTTTTTGTTTGCCAATGTCAGAATTCAAACTCCAACTGGTGTAAAAAAAACATTTTTTTTTTTTAATCAAGTAACTACCAAGTTCACAGATTTTGGGTTCCAGGCACAGCTGGATCCAGGTGCCCAAATGATGTGTCTGGGCCTCAGCTTCTTTCCTGCTCTCAGTCCTTGTTTCCTCCACACTGGCTTCATTCTCAGGCAGCCTCTTCCCAGGGGCAGCGAACAGGGCTATCAGCAGCTCCAGGCTAACATCCGTTGCATCAGGTGGAGGGGAATGGGAGCCGCTCTTTCTTAAGAGTGTCACCGAAAGTCCCCCAATTGTCTCACAATTGCCTGACCTGGGTCATGAAACAATTGTTAAACTGACTCCTGAGGCCAGAGGGTGTGATTGCTCTGATGGGCCAGGCCTGAGTCCCATGCCCATCCTGGGAATGAGGCAGTGAGGTCCAAAACTGCAGGGACCGAGAATGGAGGTGGGGGAGCTTCTCCAGGGGAAACCAAAGTAGTAATTTCAAAGGAAGAGGGATTGTGCTGCAAAGAGGTAAAAACCACAGGTATCTACTACTGAACCGTAGGTATCCCACCCATCTGGGGCTGACCCTCCTGGTCTGGTTCCTTCCTCCAGAAGCCGTACCATTTGAACTTGACATCAAATGTCCATTATGTATGTTAGCGATCGTTTTCTGGAGACAGAGCTCTGGTCTTTGGGGCATGTCCCTGTGGCGATTTTAATGTGGAAGTTTCAGGCCAGTGCAGTGTTTTGGAGGGGCCCAACCCTCTCGTCCAAGTGTTGAGGATGTGATTCAGGAACGTTTTCTGATAGGTCCCATGGGATCACTTCCTCTGGGCTTCTCAAGGTCGCCGTGCCCTCTTGTTGGCATTTCACGGCTCTGAACCAGGTGCACCAACCAGGGGCAGATGAAAACCAACAGAGGAAAAGTCAGGGCAGAATCTGTTCGTCCCTCGTTTCTCTGTCTGGATTGATTTCCTGGCCTGTGTGGAAGCAGAGAACATTCCTAGAGCCAGTGAGAGAGATGGGGAGCAGGGGACACAGCCCAGCCCAGTGGCACTGAGGCACCCCTGCTACATGTCACAGTCTCGCTGACCTTTTCTGGGTTCAGAGAAATTTTTCCAGTGTCCTGGTTTTTAATAACTATTCAGGAGGCTTATTTATAACCTCCTTGGGCGTGAGCAATCATCTGTGCCCAGAGTAAGTAACCATGGTTGCTGACGGGAGAGAAAAGATTGCTGATTTTATTCGTTTTATTATTGAAAAGGCAACACTGGAAAAATGGGTCCAGAGTGGAAGCCGGGGCGGGGGGGGGTCATGGGCTCGTCAGACTGGTACAAGATTTTATAGGGTGGATTCTTAAAGAATGTGTGCACATTTCTCTTGGAACCTTTGAATGTGGGCATCTCACAAGGGGAATAAGATAGCTCTTGTCCACTTGAAAACGGCTTTGAAATTCAGATTTTTATGATTTATTTTTTTAATATAGGCAGTTAGGAAAATGTAGAAGAGAAAAATTAAGAAAAAAGATAGAAGTAGGGAAAAAATATCCACTTCTCACCAATTGACTAGTGTTAATATTTTGGTGAATTTTCGAGTTTCTTTCCTGTATTACTCGTGCGTTATTTTTTTCTGAGTTGTAAACATACTGAATATTTTGTGTCCTGAATTTCTTCATTTGCAGTCTATCATTAGTTTATTTTCACAGCTTTTTAACCATCATTTTTAGTGACTGCATTAATTTTCAGTTGAATGGATGTTACCACATCTCTGAATTTGGACATTTAGGCAGTTTCCAAATCTTGATTTCCTTTTACTTTCATCAACAAAATGTACTTTTTTGACCCTCCCTTTCCTGATAAATGTAATTAAACTTTCTAAATATTTTGGCTCAGCAGCTAGGCAGATCCTTGACCTTCTCGGCCTCTTGCAAAAGCATCTTTAGCATCTCCTTCGCAAAGGCGTTGTGGTGGCAGTGTGAGGCCTATCAGTGATCTTGTGCTCACCATCACCTGTCTTCAACCCATGCTTGACATGTCTCCCAGAGCACTGGAAAATTAATGTGATTAAAACCCCACTTCCTGGTGTGAGCCACCTGGAGCCAACTTTTGGAGTGTATTTTTCCATGTAAACAGGCAAACATCCACTCCATCAATTAGAGTAATTCAAGGACCACCTATGTTCTATTCATCTGGGATGCTTGTCAATAATGCAGATTTTTGGGCCCCATCCCAAACTCACAAACAGAATCTCTCAGGGCTCAGACTTGGGAATCAGCATTTCTAACAAGAGCCCCCAAAGAACTCTTCGGCCCACTAAGTTTGAGGACCACTGAGCTAGAAAAAACCGGACACCTCACCTTATCATCTGAGTGATCAACCATACTTACCAGCTTGTCTATGGTTGTAACTTTCTCTCTCCTCCACTGCCCCTTTGCGTCCCCTCTTAGTGCTGAGGCAAGCCTCCTGTTTAGACAAAAGACAAATTAGATTATGCTTCTTCTGAAAAGCTCTGAAGATGTCCCTGACATCAAATAGCTCTTGGTACAGTGCATAGCATCTTAATGAATTAAGAGCACATTGTCTAAAACATGTGGGTGGTATATTCCTTAATTACATGGTATAGATTAAATATGAATGATGGCAGTACTTGCCAAGTGATGTTGGTGTTGTCACTGAATGCAGCAGAAAAAGTGGACAATAAAACACTCATCCTCAAACAGGGCCTGTTTCAGCTCTAAATCAATGTGCAAATCAAGAGGCCGTGAAACCAAAGTCTCATCAGAATTGGAGACTGATTGCTTTGTTGTTTGTTTGTTTACTCTAGAATAATTTTCACCAGCCCTCCTCAATTTTTTACCAGCATCACCTTGAGCATCCAAGTGGCTGTGTGTGTGTGTGTGTATGTTAGCCCTGTTCTGCCAGGCATCTCCTCCAGCCTGCCCTTCCCAAATCAAAACCAGACCTTGACATGTTTCTGGGAGGCAGCTGTCACAAATCAGGCTGATCAAACAGGCGGGGCACCGTCCAGAAGATAAAGTCTGTGTCTTCCAACACAAAATTACTAAGAAAAAGCCTATTGTTTTCTTTGCTACAAAAACTTTTAACAGCTTAAAAATGTCATGCTAAATTCCCCATCCACTTAGCTAAAGTGGGCATATTTCTCCCATTCTTTTTCTCTGTTCCAGAAAATAGGCTTTCTCAACTCTTGGCTACCCTAAGGTGTGGTGTTCCAGTTTACAGATTATCCAGCCCCCATGTTCTCTTTTCTCTCTTATTTTTCCCATGGACAAGGAGTGGAGGCAAAACAGGTTCATTTTGCTCCTTGCACAAAGGAGTAGAAACTGTCCTCCTGTGCATTTGTGTTCTCTGAGTCTTTCATTGAAACAAATCCTGACTCGGCTGTGTGAAGTCTAAGGGACTCGTGCCTCTTGGAGTTGATCGTCCTGCCCAGTCAGATCTGCCTCCCTGAGGATGGTATCAGTCCAAGGACACCTGTGGGGACTTACTTCTGATTCTGACACTGTGCTGTTGGTAAGAGCATGCCTGGCAATGATTCCATGCTGCCTAGCAGCAAGCAGTCTGGACCTTGCCAGGGTTTCTCATCCCAGCAGGAGCAGACGTCCGGATGGCTGCCTTTCAAATCGGAGGTGCTGATTTTAAAAGGCAGAAAAGTCCATTTCAGGCTTTACTTGGGTCTGTTTCTTGGGAGCAGATTGAGCTCAGAGCTAGAAAGGAGAGGAGAAGAGAACAGCCTAGAATAACTCCTCTTTTTTATCTCTTCCTTTATATTTGGATACTGGGTCCTAGGTGACAAGTTTCGGGGGAGAGTCCCTTTCCCTGGGATACGCACTCAGACACAAACACTGCCCCCGTGTGAGCAGAGTGGTCTAGGTCAGTGGTTCTCAACAGGGATGGGTGGGGTGGATGGTACAGAGGAGGGGCGGTGATTTTGCTATCCAGGGAATATTTGGCAATGTTTGGAGACATTTTTGGTTGTCATAACTTGGGGTGCAGGGTGCTCCTGGCTTCTTGTGGGTAGAGGTCGGAGATGCTACTAAATACACTACAATGCACGGAATAGTGCATTCTCCACCCAACAAAGAATTGTCTGGCCCCATAAGCCAGTAGTTGAAGGCTGAGAGCCTGGTCTAGACACAGGGAATTTCACTGAAAATCATCAGTCCCCATCGAAGCCATTCAGAACCAATCTGAGGAGGGCCTGATGTCATGTGAAGGGGCCTCCCTGGCTGGGCACTTCACAAGCCCCCTCTGGAGCTGAAAGAGCCCTTTATGCTTCATAGTCTGACCCCAGCTACAGCACACATTAGGGTTTAGTGTGTAAGGGTCAAACCGACCTGATTGAAATCCCACTACCTCTCTAGCTGTGTGACCTCAGGCTGGTGGCTTCAATCTCTCAGTCCCTCAGCTTCCTCAAGAGGAAATGGAAATATCTGCTGCATGGGGCTGTTGTGAATCTCGAGGTGATATGCAGAAAGCACTTAATTGCATGCCTGGCACCTGGCAAACTCAATATTTGAGAGTTATTATTACTTTTATTATCAGGTACCCCAGAGTGCCGACCTCCTGCCACCTTCCTTTGAACTCTTTCTCAGCCCACTGCTCACTTACAGGGAGAAGGAAGATTGAAAGAAACTCAGGAATCCTTCTAACAGACAGGGATAGAAGGAGAGGGCCAGGATCGATGGGTGAGCATGAGGTTCGGCAGTCCTGTAGATGTCAGTGATCCAGGCCATGCTGATGCCCACAGCTGGGGAGCTCTGTGGCTTGGATTTTCAGGAATGCTTGCAGCCAGAAAGATGAGCTCCTTCTCCCTGAATCTCCATTTCCAACCTTATCTGAGCTAAAAGAGGCTACCAGGAGCTGCGGCCTAATTATGCCCCTGCAACACCTATTAGCGCTAATGGAACCCGGCTCCCCCCACGTGAGAAAACCGACTGTCAGCTCCCGGACCTCAGCCTTTCCTTTGCTGCTTCCTCCTCCCCACAGTATCAATTAACTTCTCAGAGAATTCCCATTGGCCACAGCTTACAGGAGTTAATTTGTTCTTTGAGTCTGAGGATAAGAAACAGGCCCTCTTTGGGCCCTGAGCAAGGAAGACAATGGGAAGAGGACTACGATGGAAGTTTTCCATTGAGATCGTGATCAACTCCGGAAACGAGCCTGGCCAGGCCCCCGTCTGCAGATCTGTTGCAAGCCAGGGCCCCTCTGCAGGGAGAGGACTGCCAGCCTGGCCTGAGGTTCTCATACAGCTCTCCTTGACGCAGCCCAAATCTCCCAATCCTTGAGTGAACCGTGACCCGTGGATGGCTGAGCTTTCTATCACCTGAGCATTGTCCTTCGTGGCTCTCCGCTCGGGATTAGGTCTGCTCAAGAAGCAGATGGCTTCCTCTGTCACTTTCTGCCCTCTGCAGCTGTTTATTATGGGAAACTTTGTAGTAGGGTGACACACCTTTATCTGGCAATATTGGATGGAGCATATCAGATCAGAGGGCATTTTTTATTCCAGCTTTCCTCTGAGCCCCAGGACTGCTATAAAAGGAGAATTTTAAGCACTCTTCATGGGTTCACAGAAGTGCCATCCCCTCCCCACCCCCTCCATCCCATTGTCATCCAGCAGCTGAACCCAAAGTCCTCCTGGGAGCATTGAGCTGTAAATATCATTCACTCTCAGCCCCTAATATTGTGTACCTCAACTGCAGAAATTGCGTAAGATGCCACCCCCTCCTTTATGGCGTCCCTCCCCTCACAAATGCATCTCTAATGTGCTGGGTTTCTAGAGTTGCCGTATAAAAGGAAGCCGTGCCGATCTGTCTCCCCTGCTCACCACGGTCCCAACAACCCTGTTTTATCTGTTTTCTATATTAGAGTTTGATACAAGATTTGGAAACAAAAAGAATAGGGAAGAGAAAGACATTTTAAAAATCTTGACGCTGACTTGTTTTATATTCACTTATTCAACAAATATTTATTGAGCGCCTACCATGTGCCAGGCAGTCTGCTTAGTTGCCAAGTATACATTGGTGAATAAATCAGACCCAGTCCCTGTGTGGGTCAGGGCCCCCGCAGGAAACAGATGGCACATTCAAAGGGTAATTAAAGAAAGCCTAATGAAGGAGGGCCACTGGGTAGGAACTCTGAGGCCTTAGGTAGAGAACTGCAGCCAACAAGCAACCTGGTGGAGGGAGCCAGGGCCGTAAATACCCTGACCTCTCTCACTTTCTGCCCTGGGATCCTTTCCCATGTGTCAAACCCAACAAGAAGTCAGAGGGTAAGAGAGCTGGCCATTGGCACAGCTTTCAGCGGAGAACAGGGTGGAGATGTTTTATAATCTAGCTGGGGATATACATACATACACATGAAGACAGATTGTAATAAGTGCTATGAAAGAAGTGAGCAGGGTAAAGAATAGAGAATACTGAGACTTAACTACTTAAAAAAGATGCTCAAGGAAGCTCTCTGAAGCGTTGTTTAAGCTAATTGGATAAGAAGGGCTTGACCTTGCAAAAGAGAGGAGGAGGAAAAGAAGGTGATTATAGGCTTAAGGAATAGCATATGCAAAGGCCCTGAGGCAAGAGAGAACTTGTGCAGTTCCAGGAACTGAAAGCAGGCCAGTGTGATGAGAGAGTAGTTGTCAAGGGGGAGAGAACTATATTTAGAGCTTTGAAGCACTCACATTTTATTGCTGGCTCACATTCAACCTCCTGGAATCCCTTTGAGAACACTGTCCTGGTCCCCTTTTTCAGGGGGTGTCTTAAAGTAGAAAAAGTCAGATGACTTGCAGAGTGGGTGAGAAAGCAAATGCAAGAGCACAAAGAAGGATCAGGTCAAAAATATGCGTGTTGGGGAGTGTTGGGGAAGAACATGCCATTTAAAACAAAAATGTTTTATTAAAAAAAAAATGTGAGCTCTTTCTGTTGCTCTTTCTATTGCTATTTATTTTTCCTTTCAGGGCTGATTTCTGGCTTGGTCATATCCTGGATTTATGTATGCGATACATTTGAATTTTACCCCAGATATCCTGGCTTAGCCAAGCAACTAATACATAAATACTTTAAATAATACTTTAATCAGTTAAAGCAAAAGCTTTTCCTTAAGTAAACAGTAAGCCTTGAAAACACATGGCTAAAACACAAGTATGATTCACAAATCCCTTTCTTTTTTTATTGCGCAAATTAGCCAGTATTGGCCGTGGCAAACAGACTCCAGGGCTCTTTGGATATGTCCACTGGTCTTTAAGAAGAAAGATTGGCAGCTGACATTTTTCCCAGATGGATGTTGCCATAGTTACAGAAGGCTTTCACGTAACCTTCAAAGATTTGAATCCTTCCACGCTTCCTCGAAATCCCTTTCTAAGGCCGAGGTCCAGGAGTTCAGCAAGAAGGTTTTGCAGTGTTGGGCGGAAACCATCATGAGACATTGTCCTTCTAGAGTCTCCTCACTGTGATAAGACAGGAGATGAGACCAAGTGAGTTCACAATTTAGGACAAATCCAGTGACTGGTGACCAAGCCTTATCCTTACGGATCTCTAAAGCCATCAATCACATGCTTTGAGGCCTTTGGCTGCCATCAGGTTTGTTCTGGTTAATATGAAAAAGGGAGCTAATATCCCACGGGAATTCCTACCTCCAACTCAAAAGGTTTAGTGTGGATACTTAACACTTATTGTAGAGAAAATTGTCACCAGGTCTAATCCATCTGTTTTTAGGGAGAGTTTGGGCATCTATTGGGATGTAAAGTAGACATTAAAATAGGCACTCATTCTCAGTTTTGGTCACACATGGAATCATCTGGAGAATGTAAAAGAAAACGAATGTGTAGGCCCCACCCCCAAGATTCCAATTTAACTGCTCTGGGGTTTGGCCCAGGTGTGGGGACGTTTTAAGGTCTCCCCAGTAATTCTACTGAGCAGACACCACTGAGAAGCACTGTATTAAGGCAAATCCAAATTCTTCGACACGTGCGTATGTTTCTAGCTTCTGGGGTAATTTGTGGGTGGTTCTGCTTCCATTGCCCCAGTTTGGCCCTTTATCTGTGAAGTAGCACACGTCCTAAGGGAGAGAGCGCTCACTTATGAGTGTACAAAATGCTCTCTAGTAAATTCTTTGTTCTAGTAAATCCTACCCAAAGCACCTAGGAATTGCCGTTAAAGTGATAGTCTCAAGAGTCAGATGGGCCCATGGTCAGCTCTCGGCTCTGTCCTTACCAACGCTGTGACCTTGAGCAAATTGCCTAAACTCTGAGCCTGAAGTTCCTCACCCATAGCAACCCTTTCATGGGGTTAAAAGGCTTAATACAACGCTGAGATCACAGTAAACACTCAAAAACGTTTGTTGTTTTCATCATCAACAGAGTTGTGGAATACGCTCAGGACCCACATATTTTGATACTGTTATAGCTAGTGACTGAAGTGGAGAAGTCAAGTGAACTGTGATCAACAATTATAGCTGTTATCCCCTTCTTGGAGATGAGGGAACTAAGGATCAGAGTTTAAGGTCACATAGCTGGTGAATGGATGAGTGAGGTTTGCCAGTCTACACATGTAACCAGTCCTCTCTGTATTTCCCTCCGTGAAATAAAAGCTCTTCAAGGAGAAGGAGGGGGCTCCTGGTAACATCAGCCCTTAATCTGGGCTGAGAAGGGGGAGTTTACAGAAGGCCCAGGTGGTTCTCTGATTGGAAGCGTTCTCCAGAGAGACATAAGCAGATGAAGCCAAAATGTGCCGGGTCTGCTGACTGCCACAGGCGCTCGAAAAATCACCTTCCACCCGTTTTTATTGTTTGCTTCTCTTCCTCACAGCTGTGTAGCCCATATGGCACCCCACGGCAGCCAGGACACCAGCCCAGGCTCAGCCCAGATAACCTCAGCAGCTGCTATTGCAAGATTAGGATGAGCAGCTGAGACAGGAGAGTGCTGCCTCTTCTTCCTCCTGCTCATTGCTTTTCCTCATTCTAGCAGAACCAAAATCTTCTGCTGTCAACAGCAATGGTTCAGATCAGCGTTTCTCAAGTTTTATTGTTGTTACTGTTGTTTTTTTAATAAAGCATGCTCTCTTTAACGAACAGAAGACTCTCACCCCCCCATCCCTACCCATCAGTCTTTCTGATTCTTTGCACTCCCACTGTCTTGTCCAGAGACTATCTGCTATACATACCCAAGGCGACAAAGATCTGCTGTCATACGTAGAGCTCACAGCTGTGAGGCGTTCTAAGCGGGACACTGTGTTAACTACTCATGTAGACTTTTCTTGGTTAATCTTTATAATAACACTGTGAAGCTTATGTATCCTATCATGTCCATTTCACAGATGAGGAAACCAGGACTTGGAGATGTTGAGTAACATGTTCAGGGTAACAGCACAGCAAGTGGCTTAAACCAGGGTCCCAACGCTTGAGTGCTGTCCTTTTAACCAGAATCCCATGGTTCTCAGCCAGGGTGATGTTACTCCCCTAGGGACATCTGGCAATGTTTGGAGACATTTTGAGTTGTCACGAGAGAGCATCTAGTGGGTGGAGGCCAGGGATGCTGCTAAACATCCTAATGTGTGCAGCCCCACCCCCACAACAAAGAATTATCTGGCCCCAAATGTCAGTAGTGCCAAGGTTGAGAATCCCTGCCATAGCCTTAAACTAAGCTGCCTTTGTTTTTGTTTGTATTGTGAAGAGTTATTTTTTAGATACAATATGGTATTAGAATGTTGACTCGGCTTTTTAAAGTGCTCCTGCCACTTGACTCCATGGAAAGGGGGAAAGTGTGGCCATGCCACTCCCCACTTTGATAATCCTTGGGTTTTACGTTGTCAGAATCACTACATCATATGAGCAACAGAGGTTGAATCTGTTTTCCGAAGTTCCTTTTCGCCTATGGGGGAGTTCTGTTTATGTGCTGTTCCAGCTGCAGGCACTCAGCTGCTTTGGGCGTGGACAAAGCAGGTGGGCGCTCATTGCCCTCCTGCTAATGGGCTGTGGGCTCTCTCAGACCGGGTCAGCCTTTCCTACTCCCCCTTCTTCTCTTTCTGCTCTTCCTCTTCCACCACCAACACATCTTTTCTGGAAGGCTGGAGGTCCTTCCAGGGGAGCAGCCCGAAATGCTGCGAACTACTGTGAAAAGGAAAAAAAGAGAACTTTTTCCATCATATAAAATATGAGAAAATCATCTGGAGACCTGACCTCAACTGTTCAATTATTCTGCTCTGCTCACCGCCCCCCCTCTCTTGTTGAGGGTTCCAGTTTAATGGGTGCCTGCTGCCCTCTTCCTGAGTCTGTTTGATTGGAGACCTCAAATCACAAAATGGGACCGAGAGAGAAAGCAGGTCAGGATTCCAGGTTTGCCTTTGCCAGTTGTCTTCAGCAACATGGCCTGGCGTGTCTCATCAGGCAGGAAGTGGTGCCAAAGGGCATGTGGGCACGGCTGGCAGATCCTGAGGAAGGGCATTGCCTGCTCTGAGCTGGGCAGGTAGGACCCGGCTTTCTGGCCTGGGAGGCAGAAGAGTTCTGCCTTCAGTCAGGCTAATCAGGATTTGAATGCTCCCTGTGTGATCTGGGGGAACCCTTCAACCCCTCTGAACCTCAGATTCCTCTTTGGGAAAACAGGAATAACAATGCCCACTCTTAGAGAGTTCATGAGAATCACATGAGATCGGATACGTATAACTGCTCAGCACCATGCCTCGTCCTTGGTAAATATTCAGAAGGGTACCTCTTGTGAAATGCTAACAGAGAAAAACTTACAGAGCACGAGCCTTGGCTCCAGAGGTGGGGAGCAGGGGGCAGGTGGACAATGGTGGTGGGAATAGTAGTAGTGGTAGTACAGTCAGGCACAGGATAATGATGTTTCAGTCAATGATGGATCGCATATACGATGGTGGTCCCATAAGATTAGTATCACATAACCTAGGTGTGTAGTGGGCTCTACCATCTAGGTTTGTGTAAGTACACTCTATGATGTTCACACAACAATGAAATCGCCTAATGCCTTGTTTCTCAGAACGTGTCCCCGTTGTTAAGTGACGTGACTATAATGGCATTGGTTATTGAGTAGTTGCTATGGGATGGGGGCTATACTTACTGTGTTATGTGCATTAGCTCATTTTGTGAGGGTGGGGTCTGCTCTTATCCCCGGATGCAGCACCCCTCAAAATGCTCCTCTTCCCTGCCCTATTTTTCTCTGTAGCACTGTGCACCATTTGACTTAGTATATATTTTACTTACTCATTTTGTTTATTGTCCCCCTCGTCTACTGGAATGGAAGCTGGATGAAGGCAGAGACTTAGATCTGGTTTGGTTTTGCTGCTTCTTGCCCCAGCAGCTGGAGCACTCTCTGACACATAGTAGGTACTTGATAAATCCGACACGTGGTGGGCACTCGTGAAATATTTGTTGAACGAATGAGCCTCCATTTTACAGATGAGAAAACAGAGGCTTAGAGAGCTTAAGAGATTTGCCCAAGATCACATGGCTAATGAGAGGCAGCCCGAGTCCAGAGCCTTTAACCGCTGCGGCAAACCGCCCCATGCAGTGTTGTTCTCTCAGTAATGAGCACAGGTCAGTGTCCTGTGGCTCATGCTTAAGACCAGCTACAGAGGCAGCAGGTCCTTTGTTTGGGTTCAGAGCTCTGGGGTAAAGGTGTGGGTGGAGATGGGATGGTTTGAGATCTGAAGCCACCTGCCCTGGTTTCTCCTGCCTCCCCTATGAGCTCCAGATATTTTCAGTTGCAAAACAACTCTGAGTAACTTAGCACAAGATTTGGGGAGGAATTTCTTTTCTTTGCCATGCCTCACAGTGTCCCAGAAATGATAGACTTTGTGCTGAATATCTTTGTCCCAGGCTCCATTTCAGCCCTAGAAAAAGTATCTTACATCTAATTCTCCTGGGAGGTAGGCCAAGATGCAAAGGAGTAGGCTCCCCCAACTTTCTCCAGGTAATGTTATTGTCTTCTCTAATTGCAAACAAAAATAGTTCTTAAAAAATTACAAAACTACAGAAACATGTACTATATAAATTGACATTGTCCAATAATTTCCATCTCTTCACCATTAGGTGACTCCTCCTTTGGTATTTGTCTCTGGGCCACACTCACAGATACATCATCACAAACAGAAAAGTCCTCATACCATTTTGCTTTTTTTTTTTTACTTACCAATACCCCCTGTTGATCTTTCCCTTTGGTGCATATCACTCTGACTCATCTGAAAGTGTAGTATTTCATTGTATGATTGGACCATCGTTCTTTTAACACGTCTCCTATTGCTGGACTCTAGGATTTTTTCCACTTTTCACTGTTACAATTTATATTTCAGTGAACATCTTTTTGCTTGTATTTGTGTGCTTCTTCAAGTTTTTCCATAGCATAATTTCCTAGAATTGGGATTTCTGGATCAGGGGAAATGCACATTGCAAGTTTCTGTAGATACTACTGCATTGCCCTCCTATGGCTTGTATAAACGTGTACTTCCCTCAAAAGACTAGGGCTCTGAGCTGGGCACTTCATAGGACTGAATCCTGCTTGAGGATGGGGACTGCACACCATGCCCAGTGTGGTCACCCACCTGCTCTGACATCTTGGGGGTTCTAAGTGCAGAGAGCAGAGAACAGCTCTGATAGTCCAAGAGTTGGAGCCAGACCAAGCAAAGATCCCTTCCTCTGTACCAGTCTCCAGCATCCTGATGGGTTTCTCGGGCGCCAGCCATCTGAACAGTTTCCAGGGGAGCTGAGTTGCCATCCACCCTGGCTGGGTTGGCACAGGGACCACACTTAGTGACAGGGGCCGGGGAATTAAGTCATCAGTCTTCCTCAGCCAAGATCTGGCGGGAAAGGTAACACAAATTGTCGTGGAAATCCTGCCTCTGACAGCAGCCCGGGGCTTGGCGGGTCACAGAAGCCTTGCACCTTGCTTGGCACCGGCAAGGCAGAGTTACATAACAGGCGGCTTTTCAGACTCCGAATTCCAACGCTTCCAGCAAATGAGGGGAGCTGGTGCTGGGGACCTGTTTATTTATTGTCACTCATATGACTTCAGAGCAGTGGGTTTTTTATTTTTAAAGGCATCAAAATCAACTGGAGAGCTGTTGAAAATGCAGATTCTTGAGCCTCACTCTCAGAAGTCTGATGCAATAAGGTCTGGGACAGGAAGCAGGAAACTGCATTTAAACAGGCCTCGCCCAAGTGATTCTGACACATACCTGGCGCCGGGACCACACTGTTGAAACTGAGCCTTGGCCGTTCGGTTATGATGTTCCGGGGGCAAAGCACAAGTTAGAAGGTACAACGCGATCTGCTTGAGACCTGGCAATAGGTTTGAACTAAGGAAAAATGACAGAGACTATTCTTGGGTTTAGGTTTCTCCTTCTCTCTTTTTCTTTCTGTCAACAAATGACACACCTAAGTGCTCCCTGACTATCTAGGACCTCCTAAGTGTTTTCACTTCTGACCTCTCTGGCAGCACCCTAGTACCTCTCCTTTCTCTCCCTTTTACGCCCGTAGTCAAAACTTACGTCTCCCAGGCACCCTTCCCTCGTGGCTCAGGCTCTGCTATGGTACCTGTACAATAATCCATCCTGGTCTGATAATGGAAGGTATCTGTCTTGGATCATAGAATCAAGTCATGAACTCTCATTCACAGAAATGGATGAAGGTGGTTAAAAGGTAGAAACTGCCAATTATAAGTCAGTCCTGGGGATGTAATGTACAGCATGGAGACTATAGTTAAAAATACTGTGTTCTATATTTGGAAGTTGCTAAGAGAGTAGATATTAAAAGTTCTCATCATAAGAAAAAAAACTTGTAACTATGTGTGATGATGGATGTTAACTTATTGTGATCATTTTGCAACATATACAAATATCGAACCATTATGTTGTACACCTGAAACTAATATAATATGTCCATTATATCTCAATAGAAACAAACAAACAAAAAACCCCTTTTGAACCACCTCAAAACAACGTCACAGACTCTCACCTGGGAGAAGCTTGGAGGGTCTCTGGTGGAGGTTCAGAAAAGAAGAGGAGCTGAGGCTCCGAGAGGAGAAGTGGTTTATTCAGGATCTTTCTGGTACTTTGTAGCAGAGTTGGGACTGGACTCCAGGTCCCTTGAATTAGAGGCCAATGATTTTTCCACTACCCTAGTAAACATAGTTTATACTAAATATATAATCCATAGAATTTCATAAATGAAAAAGACTTGACTAAGGGGAAAGGTGAGTGGCCCGTCTGGCAGAGCCAGGACCCAGGTGAGGCAAGTGGGGCTCCCACCATGGGTACATAATTGAAAGGGATGCCAAAAACTCAGTAATCAAGATGAGCAGTATTTCAATGCAGTATTTTAAGAATAGAAATTCATGCAAAAATTCATAATTAACAAAATATAAAGTTTGTAAATAAGGATAGGTCAGTTTTACTGATTTTTGTTTCCTTTTGCCTTAGGCTCCAGTTTTGCTGGACGCGGCACTGTTAACGGTGCCAGGATAGAAACTGTAAGCAGATATGTTTGGATTTTAATAGGGATCGATGTTGTTAAGCCAGTATTTCCCAAAATGTGTCCTTTTGAATCAAAGTTGGAGCCAGGCGGGGCAGGGGATCTGTTGTCAAAGTATGGAAAACGGTGCATTTTCTGTCTTCTTTCTAAAAATTCCTACTGCGCTTAAGCCAGTTAAAGCTTTTGAAAAGTCCTTCAAAAATTGCCAAATTTATTTGCCTACACAGTCTTTTTCGCAAAACCGAGAGAGGATACTTTGGAAAAGCTTCCCTAACCCTCAGGCTGGATCCACGTGGGGTTGGCAAGATGGGAGGAGAGAGAGATTTGAGGCCCTTGGAGGACTCTGGATTCTCAGATTCCCCCCAGGTTATCACTGCTGAGTCCATCTGTGCAGAAGGTGAGCCTGGCCAAGCCCAGGTTGCCTTAGGAGGCTGGATGAAGGGCACAGCCTGGCTGAGACGGGAATTGGAGATCGAGAGCAGGAAAGGAAGTTTCCATGGCCAGGTTCAATGTCTTTATGCTTTCCAAGAACTCAGTCCTGGCTTTGCTGGGTCTCTTGTCAGAAATAGGGTAATAGGTTGGTGGCAGCTTCACTTGTGTGGATAAGAGAAGGAGGGAACAGAATAGAGCAAGACCATGCTTTCTCTCCCTCTTTCTAAGAGTTCTCTGGTTCCCTGGCCAGAGATCTGGGGGCATTATATCCTCAGATATAGCCCCCTAGTTGGTCTCTGTGATACACACATTCCTGGTTGTGTTATGAGAAACAAGGAAAACCAAGCTTTCCTTCCAAATTCATGAGATAAAGGAAGGCACCCCAGACCTTTGCCACTCTATCTATGGACCAATAACATCAGCATCTCCTTGGAGCTTGTTAGAAATTCAGAGTCTTGGGCCCAATCCCCAATGTAGTAAATTTCAAATCTTCGTTTTAAGAAGATTCCTGGTGATTTGCATGCCTGCTAAAATTTGAGAAGGAACTGCCTTAGAAAGTCTGGAGACCTAATTCAATCTCTGCCTCCATCACTGACTCCCATCATCGTCCACAACCTTGGGGAAGTTACTTAGCCTTTTTTCTGTTTTCATTTCCTCTTCTGCAGGTCCCACTGCCTTCCTCTCCAGAGCTGGAGGGCACCAGTGAAAAGTTATAAATGAAAATTAATAATAGAAGCAGTAATGATTATTTGATAACTTAATTCTTACCTAAGAACTTTATTCTGTAGCTTATATTTTGTAAGACGTTGATTGTTTAGGGGCCCAAATCCATCTCTCGTCTTCTACACATGCATCAGTTTTGCGTCCATTCATTGATTAATTCATCCATCCCTACGATTTTCCATCCTCACCCTTTCATCAATCCTTCATACCATCCACCCATCCATTTAAAAGCCACTCCATCTACCTGTCCTTCATTGTACCCTTTGTTCTCTCTGTCCAGTCATTGGCTCTTCATACATGATGTCATGAACTTTTATGCCAAGAGTGGCACTTTGTCAATCCCTAGCTATGGGTATATGGGATCTTGAGAAACAAAGATCCCAAGCTTAAAAGAGTACATCATATACTGCCTTTTAAATCCATAAACCAAACTTCTACCCTCCCTTATCAAGCTGGCTGACACTATTGGGAAATGCATATGCCTAAGGGAGAGGAGAAGGTGGTGGACAGGCAGGTATGAGAAATGTATAAATTCACCCAAGGATAAGACCATAGATGGTGAAGCTCCCCGTACATTCCAATTAAAAAAGAAGGAAACTCAACCCTTCAGACCAAACATAGCCTAGCATGTTAGCTGCCAGTTTGACCCATGTGTACTAGCCATACAAGTCCAGTGTACGAGACATGCTATTGATGGAGGGGAGGAGTTATGCATACGCCCCTTTTCAATTGTCATGAGTACATTCTTGCCTCTCTTGCTGGTAATTTTTAATAAACATTTTATAGATGTGTAACAAACAGAAACGTGCATAAATTGTAAGTTGAGCTCAATGAGTTATTACACTCATGGCAGCACTTCTCAGGTCCAGCAATAGACCATGACCAGTGCCCCAAAATCTCCCGTATGCCACCTGCCACTCCCTGCCTTCCCGCCTCTCCAAAGTAAGCACTGGTCCTAACTGCTAACAGCTTGATTAGTTTGGGATGGTTTTTAATTTTATATAAATGGAATTATACTGTCTGTAGTCTTTTGAGTGTGGCATCTTTCACTGTATTATATTTGTGAGATTCATTCTTGCTCTTGTGCGCAGCAGTAATTCATGTTTATACGATAGAAAACTATCCATTAATGAAAAGGATTTTTTGAGTTGCTGCTGCTGGTTCAAAGGTCAGATGTGTAGATGGATCTTTCCTTCTCTCTTTGCCTCCTGTCCCTCAAATCTCTGACCAATAGCACTACTGCCATATTCCTTTAACTCTTTCTACTCACAAAAATGCAGGGTAGGGGCCAGCCCAGTGGCACAGTGGTTAAGTTCACACATTCTGCTTCAGAAGCCCTGGGTTCACTGGTTCAGATCCCGGATGTGGACCTATGCACTGCTTGGCAAGCCATGCTGTAGCAGGCGTCCCACATATAAAGTATAAGAAGATGGGCACGGATGTTAGCTCAGGGCCAGTCTTCCTCAGCAAAAAGAGGAAGATTGGCAGCAGATGTTAGCTCAGGGCTAATCTTCCTCAGGAAAAAAAAATGCAGAAAGTAGGAGAAGTGTTCTGAAGTAGCTGCTGTATAACCTTGGGCAGATTATTCCGACTCTCTATTACCCACTTGAAAAAGCTGCATAACAACACCTAGCAATGTCATATATGACAACATGTGGAAAAATGCTTTAAAAGTGAGAAATATGGGGTGAAAGACAATGAGAATATTCTGTGTGATATCACTGCACCAGCACTGTTCTAAGTACTCCGTGTATTAACCACTTAATACAGTAGTCCCCCCATTACCCACGGTTTCACTTAGTCAACTGCAGCCCAAAAATATTAAATGGAAAATTCCAGAAATAAACAATTCATAAGTTTGAAATTGCACGCTGCTCTGAGTAGTGTGATGAAATCTCTCACAGTCCTACCCGGGGCATGAATCATCCCTCTGTCCAGGTATCCACACTGTGTCCGCCACCCACCCATTGGTCACTTAGCGGCCATCTTGGTTGTCAGTTCGACTGTCATGGTATCGCAGTGCTTGTTCAAGTACCCCTTATTTTACTTAATAATGGCCCCAAAGTGCAAGAGTAGTGATGCTGGCGATTTGGATATGCCAATGAGAAGTTATTGTTGGTAATCTCTTACTATGCCTAATTTATAAATTAAACTTTATCATAAGTATTATGTATAGGAAAAAACATAGTATATACAGGGTTCGGTACTACCCATGGTTTCAGGCATCCACTGGGGGTCTTGGAAATGTCCCCCGTGGATAAGAGAGGACAGCTGTACTCACCTTCACCCTAATGAGGTATGTTCTACCACTGTTCCCATTTTGCAGTTGAGGGAACTGAGACACAAAGCAATCCAGGTCTTACCTGAGGAGGCACAGCTCTAAGAGACGGAGCTGGAGGGTGAATCCAGAGCCAGGGCCGCACCACGCCTGTGCTGGCTCTCAGGCACTTCATCAATCCTGCCTGCAAGCGCGGAAGCACACTCTCAAACCCAAAGTGGCCTGGAAGAAGCTCCTCGGGCTCCTGTTCACCTCCCTGGCCTCGTCCCTGCCACTGTCCTCCTTCCTCACCATGCTCCATTCTCACTGCCCTGCTGTCACTTCTTAGAGCACGTGGGCATTTCTCTGGTACAAAATGTTCTGTTTCCCTCTGCCTAGAATGCTTTCCCCCACTGTTGGCTGGCTCCTTCGCATCCTCTACATCTCACTCTAATTATCACCAACACAGGGTTCTTTGCCCACACTGTCTAGGTAGAGCCAGTCTTTTATTCTGTCATAGCATTGCGTTTCTTTCCTGCCTCCTGATTACTACCTGTAATGGCTGTATTGCTATGATGACTCAGTAATCTGTTTTCCCTGTACGACGTGATCTCCTTGTGAGCTGTTACCTGAAAGGGCCTTGTTCCGGTTGTGCACATGGTGCGTGGCAATGGCTGGGTTTCCCCAAAAGTCTTTGAAGAAACCAAATGGGTCTCCGGGTCTCTGGGTCCCAGGTTGCCCACTCTCTCCCGCTGGGGAGCCGTTTAGCTTGTGCCCCGTGTAGTCAAGTGTTTCCTGAGCAAATGCTCCAGTGTGGTCTGCTTGTTGACTTGGCCTAATGGATTCTGGAAAGCAGCATGGGGTCAGTGTGAGCCGAGAGTAGACCCTGGCAAACAGTCTTCAACTGGTTTAAATTTTTTGCGCATCCTTTCAATTAGCAACAGGCTTTGTGGTGACACAGCCACAATCCCCCGTGGAGCCGAGTAGTAGTTAAAATTGACCCCACATGTTTCTAAAAATGTCGCTTCCTGGTTTCCCCCTTCACTACGTTTTACACGTCCATCTTTATTGGGGTAACTTTATCAGGAAGTTAACGAGCCAGTCAGCCAATAGAAGGTCAGGACCTCCAGTCGGATCCCGAGTTTTGATCTTGATCAGGCTTGTCCTTGTAACTGTACCGGGCCTGTAAGCGAAGCGATTTTTGTCCTGTGGTAACGCTTGTCACTTCCCAGCCACACTGGTTCAAAGGCAAGTCCCTAAAATGAATGCTGCTATAAAAAACAAAGCTTCTGTTGTTGGGGAACCCAGAATCAGTCATTCCCTTCGTTGGAATCAGCTGGTTGTAAAGAAGCTGTTCTTCAGTCTGGGCCAGTCTCACGGGGTGGTCAGAGATGGGGAAATGGCCCTTTCCTGAGGGGGAGGTCCTGGGGGCCAGAGTGGGGCTGTCACGTCAGAGGTGCGCACACTCCCCACCCCTCTCCAGCCTCGGCCTCCCTGTCCTGGGCAGCAGCTGACTAAAGGCAGTCGCTTCATGCATCTGCCAGCACTTTTCCCAGTACCACAGGAGCAGATGGCAGACGTGTGGCTGTAAATACTCACAACCTGCTGCTCACTTGGGACCCACTAGAAGACTGGTCACCAGAGTAAGGAAGTAAGGAAGATACACTGGGGACTTGAGATTTCAAAAGCTTCGAATGGGAGAGGGAAATAAAGCACTGAAGGCCTTAATCACGGGGAACTCTGGAAACCCACCGAGGGGAGGACAGGCTGTCAAGAGTGGGTTTGTTGAGAGGAGTTTAGAGAGAAGACAACTTTGCAGCTCCCCACTTTTGGAGACATACCACACCCAACCTAGTGGAACACGTTAGTCCTTCTCTGTGAGAGGGCATCCACCCTGTGTGGTGTCTGGCTCTGTTGCAGTATTGGGTGAGGCAGGCTTAACCCAGTGCTGCTCCTGGGGGTCAGGAACAGAGTTCTCTGCAGCCTGTGCTCAGCAGTAGCTCCAGGATTGCATCTCTTTGAGCAGTGGTTCTCAATCAAGGCAATTTTGCTCCCCATGGGGCATTTGGCAATATTTAGAGACATTCTGAATTGTCACAACTGGAAGGGGCCCTACTGGTATCTAGTGGGTAGAGGCTAGGGATGTTGCAAAACATCCTACAATGCACGGGTCATCCGCCCGCAACAAAGTATTACCCTGCCCAAGATGCCACTAGTACCAAGGTTGAGAAACCTTGAATTAGTGTCTCTCAGAGTCTGGAGTTTCCTGGAGTAGGAGCACCTTTCGTTGCAAAGAATATTGTTTTTGAAGGTCTGTCACAACTCCGGCACAGTGTTCCTCGAACCCTCAGTCAAGGGCACTTGAATCGCCAGAGGCTCTTGTGCAAAAGCAGATTCTTATTCTGCAAGTCTGGTCAGGATGCCACTGCAGCTGTCCATAAGTCACGCTTTGAGGAGCAAGACATTTTGAGTGTGTCCTCCCTTCCTTTGCTTCTCCCTCTCCGTCTCTTTCCATCCCTACCCCCCAGCCTTCCCTGTCATACTCTGTTCGAACCATTCCATGCCCTGTCACCAAGGAACATGTGATGGTGTTTAAACTCCACTGCCCAGATGACAGCTTTTCCCCAGCTGTTGCCAGTTTGAAGTTCCGGGTGTTGATGAAATCAATCGACTTAGTTGGAAAAAGGATCCCAAGAGATGTGATCAAACTACCCCCACACACTTAAATCAACTTGTATCTCAAAGACATTTTTTGCGTGGTCCGAGACACTTAGATGATGGAGAGCCCATGACTTTGAGGATGCTCAGGCTTGATACAGCTTCACAGACAGCATATTTGTGTTCTAAACCAGAGGTTAACAAACTATTTCTAGAAAGGGCCAGATGTAAATATTTGAGGCTTTGCACGTCATACAGTCTCTGTCATAACTATTCCTGCCATTGTAGCAGGAAAGCAGCCATAGAAAATACGCAAATGAATAGATGTAGTTGTGTTCCAATAAAACTTTATTTACAAAACAAGCAGTGAGCTGGATGTGGCCTACGGGCTGTAGTTTGCAAACCCCTATTCTAAACAATTCCTATTCATATCTCTACTTCAGGAAAAAAAAAAGTCATATAGGGAAAACCTTACTGAAAGGGAGCTAAATCGTCAGTATGAGTTGTAGCTGTCTAGAGGGCAAAGGTGAGGAGATATTATTGCCTTTACTGCACAGAAATGTGAAATGTGAATAATGCATCTTTTAAGTTGGCAGAAACACAACTCTCTGTCTTCCTATGCCATTTTTTTTTTTTTGGTGAGGAGGAATAGGACTAGAGAGGGCAATAAATAAGGAACAGAAAGATGTACCAAAAGGGCTGCCATTACATTGAAGTCTGCATTTTCTTCTCTGTGGACTTGAACACATACCTTCTGCTCTCAGAATAAATGGGGGGATGGGGAGCACAGCAAAGATTGCCTTTCTCTTCCATCAGACCCAGAGCATTCTTTGAAGGTGTTGATTTTTCCCGCCGTCACTGGCTTCTGCGAGATCTCCTATTTGCAGTGGGGGGCCATCTCTCAGACAAATGCTGGTGTTGCTTCAGGCACCCTGGCTGGACCTTCATGTTGACAGTTTAACCACAGAGAACCGCAGGCTAATTTCCATAGTGACCTCTCCTTGTTCGGGCAAGGCCTACAGGTCCTGAGGGAGACCTGCACCCCTGTGGTTTGTGGACATTTGTGTAGCTCCTGGCCACACCGACCCCTGGAATAAGGATAAATCAAGGCCTTTAACTCCAGAGGCACCATCTAGCACCTCTCCCAAAGTCTGCATGATTTGGAGAGAAAACAACCCTCTCTGTCTTTTAATAAGACAGAGTTCCACTGGAGAGGAAAACGACCCGGCACCTATGTCTCGTGCTCTCGGGTGGGGGTCTTCTGCCAGGTTCTCCAGAATGTGTTGGGGCGTTGATAATGCCAGTGTCAACTGTGGGGTCAGGCTTCAGCCAGAGCTCTCTGGAGAACTGAGTTTGCAGTGTCCACCTCCACCACCACACCCGTGCTCCTGCATGCACAGTGTGGCTTGGGCACCAAGAAAAGAAAAGCACATTGATTGCAAGAGAGCAGAGTGACATTTGGAGCCCTAATTGGTTGGACTATATTGATTTGCAGTGGGTTTTTTGTTTTGTTTTGATTTTTGGTGAGGAGAGATTAGTCCTGAGCTAACATCTGTTGCCAATCTTCTTCTTTTTTTTTTTTCCCCTCCCCAAAGCCCCAGTACATAGTTGTATATCCTAGTTTTAGGTCCTTCTGGCTCTGCTGTGGGGGACACCACCACAGCATGGCCTGATAAGCAGTGTGTAGGTCTGCACCCAGGATCCAAACCAGCAAACCCCAGACCGCCAAAGCAGAGCACGTGAACTTAACTACTGGGCCATGGCGCTGGCCCTCCGATTTGCAGTGTTTTGACACTGAGTCTCATGCTGCCCAGACAAATGGAGTGAAGTGTTGAATTCATCTGTGTAGAGAAGTAATCCCCAGCTGCGCTTCAGAAGCACAAATTATTTTCACAGTGAACATCGCTGTGTGGCTGGCCCTGTGTGGGCTTTGTTTCTTGGATTCATTCATTCATGTAATCATACATTCACCAAGTATTTACTTGCTTTTACTGTTGGCTGGGTGTGAAATTCTTGGGGTGTGTGTTCTTTCACTGGGCACTTTTAGGCCTTGCTTACTTTCTTCCAGCATATGGAATACCAGCTCCTGATAGAGGCTAGCACACAGGAAAAGTACATTTTTTAATTAAAAAGGAAAATGTTTACATTGTTCCTCATCAAATCATCACTACAGCTTTTGAATTCAGATAATGTTGATACGCCCGTTTTACAGATGCATCTCAAGAGGTTCAAAAATTGCCCCAAGTCAGGAAGTGGCTCTCCAGTTCTGCTCCTGGTTGGAGAGGGAGGGAGAGGTTCTCAAGTTGAGGTCTGAGCTGGGATAGTACAGTTCCATCTTGGGGACATGGAAGCTGCTAATTTAAACGGATCTCCAGAGCTGCGATTAATAAAGCAAAACATTTTTTGCAGATCGAGGAGCTAATTATAAGCCTTGCAGTCTTCAACTTTAAAGTTGGAGAAGCCCCGCATGGTGGGCCTTATAATGAAAGACCAGAGACAGTGAGATTGACAGATGTGACCGTGGTATTTCTGTTCCTGATGGTTGGCATCCCACCCATCAGAATTAGTCAGTTGTCCTTTAAGTCATGGTCCACGCCAGGTCAGAGGGTGGTTGCTTTTTCCTAGCTGTGGGCAGTGTGAGGATTCATTCACCTTAATTCCACAAATATTTAGTGAGTACCAACGAGGCAGTATTAGTTCTGGGAGACTGCAGTGGACAGAAGCACAAGACCATTGCTCCCACAGGACATCTGTTCAGCTACAAACTTACATATGAACTTAAGAAAATAAGTCTGGAAACCTTAGAAGTCAAGGCTACAAAGTGACTGGTTGGTGGAGGGACATTTTGCTACTTTGGAAAGAGCAATCAGGGCAGGCATCACTGAAGAAGTGACATTTATGTGAGGGTCTTAAAGATAGAAAGAAGTCAGCAGTGCAAAGGAGAAAGTTTTCCAAAGGGGGCTGGAACAGGCTGGCTGCTGTGTTGTGGAGGAGGAAGAATGTAAGCAGCTGAAGCAGAGCAAACTAGGAGGACCATTTAGCTGATGTTTTTGGAGCGACCAGAGGGCCTTGAGGTCTGCACAAGGACTCTGGATTTTGCCAATAATGAAATTAACCACAGAGCCACCCTGTTTGGAGGCAAGTGCATAATTATGACTCATCTGTGGGCAACATTGGCCATTCTGTTCATGCCCTGCATGCAAGAAGACCCTGGAGAAAAGTCTGAGTTAGTAAGTAAGAAGATAAACATTTCTCCTGTCTAGAGTGAGCAGGTAGCATTTCCAGTCCCACCCACACATCCCCTGGGGAAGAGCTGATGCTTTGGTAAAACCGATCATAGACCCTGGACTTGAGCCACAGGCCCTCCTGTTCCTGCCAGAGCACTTTGTTTTTCGCAGAGGGTGGTTAAGAGTATCCTGAAATTCCCCAGGATGCGGAAGCACAATAGTGTGAGAAAGCAAGATCACCTCCCAGCAGGACTGAAGCTGCCCGTCTTCATGTTTACCTCCTCGTTGAAATAGGAACTGTTTCCACGCAGAACGTTCTCAGAAATGCCTGACTTGTGGGCTTATAAAGGACAGGTTCAGACCTTGTGTCTGGGAATTTACAGTATTTGCTAGATTATTTATGCTGACCCTAATTCCATCGAGGGCATGAGTAGAAAGCCCGGGAGAGATCCTCGCGCCCGCCTAGATGTAATGCTTTTGTTTCTACACATGATTTTTGAAGATTTTTTTCCTTCCTTACTAGAGTTCCTCTGCTCACACTCCTCATTCATCATCTTAGGTTGCCCTCCTCTCCTCTGCGCCTGCGGATTGGGGAGGCTCTGGAAGTGATTAGGTTGTTGTAAATCAGCTTTTATGATGTGTACGTTGGAGGGCAGTAGCGGAGAGAGCACGGGTTGGAGGACTCAACTCCTTCTGCCCTGCAATTGTTTGTTGTTTTTATTAATTTTTAAAATATGAAATTTAAAAAAATATGACTGGAAAGTATGATGTTTGGCAGAATCATTTCTCCCTAGGCATATCCAACATTTAAATTTGGCTCTTTAATAAGAACATTGCTTTATTTTTACACCGTTTTATTGAAGTGTAACTTACATAAGGGAAAGCAAATACTAAAACTACACCTCCAGGAACTTTTACATAGCTGTATCCTTTTATAACTAGCACCCAGATCTCGAGAGAGACCATTTCCAGCACCCTAGGGGTTTCCCTTATGCCCCCTTCCACTCTCCTGACCTTAGCCTGTTCTTGAACTTCGTAGAAATGGAATCATACAGCACATATTCTCTTGTGTCTCTCAGCATTTTCTGTGAGATTCGTCCGTGTTGTTGGGCGTAGTTACTCATTCTCATTGATGTGTAGTATTCCATTATATCATGAGTTCGCAACTGTAGCATTATTAATGTTTGGGGCTGGATGCTTCTTTGTTGTGGGGCTGTCCTGTGCATTGTAGGATGTTTAGCAGCGTCTCTGGCCTCCCTTACTAGATGCTAATAGTATGATGCACATGCACACATACACACATACCCCCCATAGTTTCCCCTAGAATTGAAAACCATTGCATCATATACATATACCACAATTTTAAGAAACTTTTTTCAATAATAAATAATAATAAAATAATTTCAAACTTACTGAAAAGTTGCGAAAATGGAACAAACAGCATTCATAATGTACTCTTCATGGAGTCTCACCTATTGTCAACATTTTACCCCATTTGCTTTGTCATTTGCTCTCTCTTATTCACAAATATACACACACACGCGATTTATGTCTGAACCATATGAGAGCAAGTTGCATCCATCTTGTCTATTTATCACCACATACTTCCCTGTATATTTCCCAAGAATAAGGATTTTCTCCAACTTTATCATAATTATCAATTAACTACAGTAAATTTAGTGTAACACTTTTATCTATTGCCCATGTCCCAGTTTTTGTCATTGATCAACAGTTATCTTCTATAGCCGTTATTTTCCCTACAGAGCGGGTTCCAGTCCAGGACCACGTATTGTATATAGTTGCCGTGTTTCCTTGGTATCTTTCAGTCTAGAACATTCCCTCAGCTTTTCTTTTTTTTGTCTTTTATGATACTGATTTGTTTTTTAAGAATACAGCCCCTTTTTATCTTAATAGAACATTCCTCGTTTTGGGGTTTGTCTAATCTTTCCTCCTGAATGCATTTAAGATACGTACTCTTGGCTGGAAGACTGCTAAGCGATGGTGCATCCTTCTTAGAACATCTTATCTAGAGGCACATGATGTCCAGTTGCACCTCATCAGTGATGTTAAGTTTGATCTCCTGGTCAGAGTGTTGTCTGATTCCTCCACTGTATAGTTACTAAATTTTCCCTTACAGCTAATAAGCAATATGTGGGGAAACATTTAACACCACACAAATATCCTGTCCCCCATCAAATTTCACCCCCTTACTTTAGCATACTTTGACCCTTGCATGAACCAATCTTTACCTATGATGGTGACAAAATGATGATCTTCCAAACCCAGCACTCCTTCTGTATGCACTCATTCTGCTGAATACAAGAGCCCAGTCTTTTCCCCCATTTATTTACTGATGTTTTTGTCTGTTATCAGTATGGACTCATGAATTCCTGTTTTATCCAATGGTTTATGAGTCATTACTGTTTTAAATATTTTAATGCTTAAATTGCTCAGATTTGGCTTGTGGGAGCCCCTTCAAGTTGGGCTCTGTGTTCTTCTGGCAAACTCCCATCATTTTTCATTTCTAACACTTCCTTATTTTTTGGCATCACAAGATGTTCCAGGCTCATCTTTTACCTTCCCCTCTCCTGTCCTGGAATCAGTCATTTCTCCAAAGCATCCTAGTTCCTTTTAATGGGGAATGGTAGAAAATACCACAAATTTATTTACCCTTTTTCCTGTTGGTTGACATTTGAGTTGTTTCTAGTTCTGTGCTGCTATAAAGAAAGATTCTCTAAATACCCTTGTACTTTTTTTGGACCTATAAACTGACTTTTGTTGGGTATATAACCAAGAGTAGTGATGGAAGGTTATAGACTCTCCATTCTGGTTCTCTACCCAACAGTAATGAGTACATAAGTCCACAAACAGTGGACACAGATAGTCAAATCGGCTTTGTTCATAATTTGTATATATGTATATTAGCTTTAGTAGATATTGTGAAGCATCAGTTTTCCAAAGTGCTCATAACACTGCTTTAGTTTTGTCAAGGGAGGAGAAGTCGCTGGCCTCAGTAGGTGGGGAGGAATAGTCAGTGGCAGGGGGCATAATGGGCCATTGCAACCCAAAGATATGTTGTCTGTGACCAGAAATGGCAAAATCGCTGATCTTTTCAGTGGATGATGAGTGGAAAAGGCTGCGATTTTACCACCTGGTCCATTCTTAGGCTTCTCTTTGGAGAGTGCTGCTTTAAGATGAGCAAAATGGAAGTTACTGAAGTCAAGAATCCCCCACTGTCCTCAAAATGGTTTTCATTCTCAGTGATGCCAGCACTTAGGGAATGCAGACCCATTGCTGGGGCACTCGCTGTTAACATTCGAGTCACTGCTTTGTTTACAAAGTGCCTCCCCAGGGGAAGGAGGATGCCCCAGGGTCCCAATCACAGCATCTGGCTGTTAGGGGCCCATTGAGAACCCTAGAGCAGTCATTTACTAAACAGCCTGAGAGGTAAATATCCTGTATATACCCCGGGAGTCACTTAGGGTCACACATTTGAGATAGGGGGCTTAGGGACAGCAGGCAGAGCAGGAAATTGCTGGAAGCTAACAGAGAAGTGAACTAGCCCAGTAAAATGGGACTAGCTTCTAGGCTCAGTGTTGCTGGGAAATGCTTGGGTATGGCCCAGCCTCTATAGCTTAAAGTTTCCTTACGCAAAATATCTGTCCTCCATACTTACAGGGCCTCATTAGAATCAGAGGTAACTGAAGCACTTGGTAAAGCGAAATTCTAAACAGAGGAAAGGTCACGTGTAAGATACACCGTGGGCTGTTAGTAATTTCAATGAGCCTTTGAAAAAATTAACTAGTAAAATGCATCTCTGTGTATGCATTTAACCAGGTGCCCTGTCTAGGTGGACACTGCCCACTGTGGGGTGGGGAGAGCCCTCCCACACACTTGCTGAGAGAGCCTTTGTGCACACAACTGCACAACCTCATGCAGTGACCCTGGATAAATGACAGTTCAGATGACCAGCAGTGACCCCCAATGCCACACATTTGTGTTAACCTCCACGGTCCTCTCCTCTCTCTCCCCCAGGCCTCTCTGCCGATTGTGGCGCCAAGCGCCAGGAGCATCTCTCCCGGTTTTCCATGCCTGACCTCAGCAAAGACTCTGGAATGAATGTCTCTGAGAAGCTGAGCAACATGGGCACGCTTAACTCGTCCATGCAGTTCCGGAGCGCAGAGTCAGTTCGCAGCCTGCTCTCTGCCCAGCAGTACCAGGAGATGGAGGGGAACCTCCACCAGCTCGGCAACCCCATTGGGTACAGAGACCTGCAGTCCCACGGAAGGATGCATCAGAGCTTTGATTTTGACGGGGGGATAGCGGGCAGCAAGCTGCCAGGGCAGGAGGGTGTGAGGATCCAGCCCATGAGCGAACGCACGCGGAGAAGAGCTACTTCGCGCGACGACAACCGCCGCTTCCGACCTCACCGGTCCAGGCGTTCCCGACGTTCTCGCTCGGACAACGCCCTTCACCTGGCCAGCGAACGCGAGGCCATGTCTCGGTTAAAAGAAAGGCCCCCACTAAGAGCCAGGGAGGACTATGACCAATTCATGCGCCAGCGGAGCTTCCAGGAGAGCCTTGGCCAGGGGTCCCGGAGGGACCTGTACGGCCAGTGCCCGAGGACTGTGTCGGACTTGGCTTTGCAGAATGCCTTTGGGGAGCGATGGGGACCCTACTTCACCGAGTATGATTGGTGTTCCACCTGCTCCTCCTCCTCTGAGTCTGACAACGAGGGCTATTTCCTAGGAGAACCAATCCCTCAGCCTGCCCGCCTGCGATATGTCACTAGCGATGAGCTGCTACACAAATACAGCTCTTACGGCCTCCCCAAGTCTTCCACGTTAGGTGGCAGGGGACAGTTGCACAGCAGGAAGAGACAAAAGAGCAAAAACTGTATCATTTCTTAATCTGATTGGGGTCGGGGGATGGGGGAAGATGGGAGCTAAGAATGTAGATTCAGAACACTTGCACTGTTTTAGATGTTAAAGCGCTTTTGGGGGTGGTTACTGGAGAAGAGGGAAGTGCTCTCAGTCGATGGAGGCAAGGTTACAGATTGACTCAATAGCTAGTCACAGTTCTTGGCATGTTGAATATTATTTGCACATTTCACTTTGGAAACACGATAGACTCTAGGGCAGCCTGGATGGGTCACCTCCTTGCTGTCAGCCTGTGCTGAGTTACCACTCGCAAGATGGCAAATTGTTTCCCGCTTGCTTATATCCTCTCTGGTTCTCTTACTTTTAGGACCCTTTTTCCAGTAAGTAATTTGTTTATTAGCCAGGACCCAACACTAAGTTATTTACATGTCCATTGTAAATGCTATGTAAATGAGAGTTCTGATAAAATATTTTTGTATTTTGTAATATCAAAGGAATTTCTATATCGTAGGACTCAGTGGAGACTTGCATGCGCATCCAGCGTTGTCTTTGAGTAGTATTCGAAGGTGGTCCAGGATCACCTTTTTTTTTTTTCTTTTTTCTATACAAATTTGTTACATGTCAGTGAGACCTTTTTCAAAGGAGTTTATTCAATTTGGCTTTTTGTGGCTGAAAAAAAAATTAACTATTATACCCAAAGCATTTTATGCTCCATTCCATCTTCGGGAGCTGTCCTCAAGTCCACTCCTACCCTCAGTAGAATCTATTCTCTACAAAGTGATAGTAACTTTTTTTTAATTGCAAACGTAACTTTGCCAATTAGAGAAACCAACCAGTGTCAGTAAAGTGCTGTGAGAAATGCCATCCCCGCTGGGAACATTGAAGTTGCTTACTATTGATCTATCCCTTGGGGAAAATAAAAGTGACTGTGAGTGGTGCCGTTGTGTGATGTCAGCATGACGTTGTTTTGAATGTGGCATTCTTTTCTGGTGCTCATGTTTCCTGGATTGTATTATCTGCTTTCCTTTACCAAGGCAGACGGAACAGCTGCCTTAGCCTGACAACCGATTGTCCTCGCTGCAAATGAACTTAAGCATAAGGAATTTAGGGGCAGAAAGGTTCTGAGGGGCTCTGGTCGTGATGGTGTGTTCTAGATTGTATGTCACACATGGAGAAGGAACAAGGTCATTTGAAAACAAAGCAGGTCCGGGGTAGAAACTGAAGGAGAATATGAAGGAGAGTCAGAGCAAAGACGAACTTCTGGAAGTGAAGCAGAGGAGAGGTGAAAACCTCCTTGAATTAGCCCCCAGTGCTTGGAGAAAGAATCCAGTTTGACACACTCCGTAACCAGAGTATCTGGGTTACCCAGAAAAGTTGGGCTGCTCAGGAGATTTCAGTGTAATGGTCTTGAAAAACAAATGTTGTTGAAAGGAGGATTTCCATTTGGAACTTTGGGGACTGTTGGTCAGACAGAAAATGGGCTCAAAAGTGAGTTTGCTTAAAGAAGACATTTAACGGTTGTGTTGTTTATAGTGAAATAAAACTTCCTACCTTGCTTCAGTTAAAAATGAAGCGCTTGCTTTTTCTTCCATTCTCCTCCTCCCCCTAATGGATTGTGGCCGTTGAAATAATCCATCGGAGGACCAACCTTTAGTGAGATGTACTGTCGATGTAGTACACGGTGTATCTCAGTGGCCATCTGCCCTGGTGAGGTAAGCGTGGTCTCTTTTCAGTATAGTAGTTAATATTTTCTAGTATTTTTTTATGGAGAGAATGTGAAAAGTAGCGCTTCAGACACCATCCCAAATGGGTCTGGGGAAAGGAAGGCTGTAAAGGACGTGGAAATGGCACTCCATTCAGGATGTATTAAAATAATTTGCTTTTCAGGTATTAATATGACATTTGTCATTGTCACTGATTTTTTAAAAAAGCAATGCAAATGTTGGTTGTGGCTGTTTTCCGCATGCTATCTTCATATCTAAATGCTTCATTAATTATCCAAGCCTCCGGAGAATTAACTCTATTACGTTTGTATAGTAAGTTTGTAAACTGCTTGGCAAACTGATTAAGAAATAACGTGCAACACCATGCTACCAAGGTGGCAGGTTTCTGGTAGAAATCGGGTGAGTCCAATTTGGAGATTTGAGTTCCTTAACTGATGAGAATAAAGGCATTTTGGAAAAAGAAAAGAGAGAAAAAAGTAGATCACTTAACTTTGCAAACAGCTGAAAATAATGTCTGTCCTCTGTGGCCTGGAATCCACTGAGAGAAATTCTCCCAGTAAATGTCGCTTTCTAACTTGGTCCTTTTCAAAGTACCTCTTACATTTCCCCGATGAGGCTTTAGCCACCATCAGCAGAGACAAGGAGGTGGCCTAGAAAGTGCCACATAACTAGTACCCAAAGGGATCAGAGGAATAAGCAATTTCAGATCTAGCTGCCCAGGGCCATCCAGCAGCTGAACTGGTCAGAGCTTTTGATATAATAAGATACAAGCCTAAGGGTCAAACTGTCTACAGGCAAGATCACCTCCATCTATTCCACCACTGCAGTTGTCTCCTCCCCAGCCCGCATGCAGCCAGGCACCTCACAGAGAATGCCGATGGAGGACAGCTAAATCCTCATGATGATGATGGAACCTCCAAGTGAATGTCCTAGAGAGAGCAGGTATCACTGTATTGGAAGTTCCACCTGTGAGTGACAACTTACATGTAACATCTCAGACTCCCATTCCCAAAAAGTCAGTGCATTCTTTTCTGAGGCAAGAGCGTAGGGTCCTTACCTGATTTCTCCATCATTTCCGTGAGCTCTTCTTGACCAAATTTCGCCTGTGAGCGGAGCCTGCACTCACCTCTTCTTAGATCATCATTTCATCTTCAGTGGACTATTCTTAGAAAAGTAATCTTTTTCCAGCTTCCTCTCTTCTCTAATGTCTTGGGGTTTGGCTTTTTTTTTTCTTCTACCTCTCCTCTCATGAGACTTGTTGTCTTTTGGTTAAAACCACAGTTTTGGAGTTCAGTTCATTTCTTATTTATGCTCAATTTAGTGGCAACAGAACCAGCTCTTTCCCAAGAAGGAGAAGTCATTGGCAGTTTCCTGAGTGGCCCTGCCATACATGCCACCCTTGATACTATGGACAGGTTTTTTAGCAAGCTGGTGGCATTGAATGTGGCATTGAGGTACCCTTCCTTCTGTCATGTAGTTCTGAGATCTCTACCAAGCGTGAAGGTGAATGAGGCAAGGGAAACCGAGCTGTGCTTCCTGCTTTTCGTGTGTTTGAGGGGAAAGAATTGCTAGTGTTGGTTGTTTGACACCTTCTTTCCACATTCACCCTCTGTTCTCTAGTCCTTCCTTTCCACCCTCAAGCCAGCCCAGTGAACAAGCAACTTTGTATTTCTAGTTTGGGACCTGAAGGCAGCTCTTTCTCATCCTCTTTTCCCATTCCGTAGAATGTTCCTGCATTGCAACAAGGTTATATTTCCTTCTCCTCCTGCAGCAGCTTTCTGCTTCTTGGGTGCCACTAGCCATTGTTGAGTTCAGGTGGGGCCAACGATGGCATATATGTAGCACATGCTCTGCCATCCCTGCAACCTGGGCAGATGCAACCAGTGTGTCACTGTATACTTTCCCAAAGAACATGGATGCTGCCTCAGAAGTCTTTGGAACGCTCCAACCAGCCCAGACCACTTGATCAGAACTGATTCTTATTTGTCTTTCCACCCTGGGCTCTTTTGCCATTGGCCCAAAACAGTACACCAGCTATTTAGAAACTATTCTTCATAAATAATTGTGAGACTGCCAATTCCAGTGCCCCCATATTGTGGATGCTTAAAGAGGCTGACTTTAGGATAAACAAAGACCGATCTCTGGCCTCCTTTGCCATTCTCATGTTCTTGGCCAATTATAGGCAGCCTTCTGTTCATCCTTTTGCAGAGGTCAGATAAGAGTCCATCTTATTCTTTGTCTAATCCCACCTTCTAACAAGAAAGAACACAAATATTTAAATTCCAAGGATAAGTGCTCTTTGCGTATTTCTGTCTAACAGAAACCAGATGCTGATGCCTAAGGAGGATCTATCTATGACAAAGGAAAGTGGAAAATGGAAGCAGTTATCAGAATATTTCATGCCAGAAGAGTTGCTATTAGCAACTGGTTAGCACCGTCAGGGCTTTGAAATGGGCTGTGCGGACAGCATTCCAGGCACGGGACTCAGCCAAGCCTCCTCTGCAGATTTGAAGGCAGTTTCAGATGCTGCCTTTTGAGGTACATTTCTTAAAGCATAAGAGAAGTGGAAATGAAGAGAGCTTTGCCTTGCCTCCAGTGATTGGTCCCTCTGGGACCTCAGCAGTCACCCAGAGCTTGTTTGTCTGACTGCTGGGAAGCAGCCATCAAGGTTAGGATCAAGAAAGAAGTGGAATCCTTTTCCGTTTTCTCATAGTAGTAGCCCAGTCAACACAAGACTCCCATAAAACAATAGCTCACTGTTGGGAGCTATTCTATTTTATAAGCTTACTTCCTGCTGACAAAACTAGCTTTCACCAAAGGGAATAAAAAGGAGGGGGAAATTCACATAGCATTAGGAAAATGTTTCTGTGTTTAGATATGATGAATCCATAGGATAGGAAAAAATTGTCTTCTTCTATCCTGAGAGTTTCCTGAGACATCCCTTCACCCTACTGGGCATTTGGCCGTTGATGTTCACTAGGTCGCTGACCAAGCTTTTCCAAATTTTTCGTAGAGAGTTACCGGTAAGGTCTGTTCTCAAGCCTATCTAGCTGATTTCCATATTTTTCCATAAAGCATTTTGGTTCGATCATGGACTCCGACTTAACATTGTAAGGCCTTTGAGTCCTCCACTTTCATAGCAAATTAGGACTTTGGCAGTTTTCTCTCTCCTAGACACATTCTTTCCTTACAGGATTGCTTTGTCCATCTCCTGCTTCAATTCCAAGTGCATAAACAAAACCTCAGAAGGCCTGAGAAGGTGAGGCAGGCCAGAGTCTGTGTTGTGTGTCGAGTGTCAAGCTATTTGTTAAGAAGGTCTGCAACAGGCCTTGGTGTGGGCTCTGCCAGAGACGGGTGTGAACACTTTGCTTGACATCCATGCCCTGTAAAATGGATATGATGTTTTACTGATGTCTGTAATACATTTGTAAACTTCCAATAAAATTTGAATAAAAGAAATGTTGCCATTCTTCTCAATCTTCCCTTGCTTTCCAGATTTTTGGAAATCTTTGCTTTTGAGTGTCTCAACAAAGAAGAGAGAGGCTGCATGTGTCAGGGGATAAGATTTACTGTGCAAGATGAACCCGAATGTTTAAATCAGGATTTCTCAACCTCAGCGCTAAAGGCATTTGGGGCCAGTTCATTTGTTGTGGCAGAGGACTATCCTGTGCGCTGTAGGATGTCGATTGCTGACCTCTACCCACAAGATGCCAGTGGCACCCCTGCTCCTGAGTTGTGACAACCAAAAATGTCTCCACACTGCACGCCCATTAGGATGGCTACTATCAAAAAACCCCCAGAAAATAACAAGTGTGGGTGAGGATGTAGAGAAATTGGAACCCTTGTGCACTGTTGGTGGGAATGTCAAATGGTACATCCTCCATAGAAAACAGTATGGTCGTTTTTCAAAAAATTAAAGATAGAATTACCATATAATCCAAAAATTCCACTTCTGGGTATATACCTGAAAGAATTGGAAACAGAACCTCAAAGAGATATTTGTATACCCATGTTCATAGCAGCATTGTTCACAATAGCTAAAAGGCCAAAGCAACCCAAATGTCCACTGATGGATGATAGATAAGCAAAATGTGGTCTATACATACAATGGACTACAACTCATCCTTTAAAAGGAAGGAAATTCTGACACGTGCTGCAACAGGGATAAAACTTGAGAACGTTATGCTAAGTGAAATAAGCCAGTCACAAAAAGACGAAGATTGTTTAATTCTACTTATATGAGATATCTAGAGTAGTCAAATTCAGACGGCTACCACTACAAATTCAGAAAGTAGAAGGGTGGTGGCCAGGGAGTAGAGGGAGAAGAGGATGGGGAGTTGTCTCATGGGTACAGTGTTTCGGTTTTTCAAGGTGAAAATTCTGTAGATTGGTTGCACAACAGTGTGAATGTGCTTAACACTGCGGAACTAGACACTTAAAAAATGGCAAATTTTATGTTACCTTTATTTTACCACAATAAAAAAATAAATGTCTCCACCCATAGCGGAATGTCCTCTGGAGACAAAATCACCAGGGTACGTTGCCTTCTTTGCCTCTCTGTTCCTTGAGGATGCTTGAAACTGACTCCTACCGAGGCCACGCAGTTAATTTTCAGTTATTAGCGGGAATTGGAACCAGCAGATGACCCCAAAATATTTGTATTTGCTTCTAAGCAAATCATAAGTGGGTTGTCTGGTGAGTTATATCCACAGCTGTGTTCTGGTTAGGATGGTATTAATATTGTCTAGGAGCCAGGACCAAAGCAGCTTATAAATTAGATTTTCCCATGTGTGATCCATAACATTTGGGGGTTGCTGGATACTGCAATAGCATTTATTCCTTCAACAAATATTTATTGAGCGCCTGCTCTGTGCCAGGCACTGTTCTACGTGTTTGGAATACAGCAATGTACAAAACAAAACTCCCTACCCTTAAGGAGCTTACAAATTTGACTTTCCACTAGGTGAGCAACCTGGAACAGCAAATAATCTCACCCACCCTAACCATGAGGACTTGGGAGTTGCAAACGAGAGTTATTTCATTCTAAGACCTGCTGAAAGCCTTTGGATGCAGACTAGTGTTGGAAAAGGTAATTACCGTGCCAGTCCTCGCAGAGCCTTCTTGGGACCATGACCTTCAGGCAGCCATGGTTTTACTATATGACCCCCCATCTTCTTCCTCCTCAGCCAAAATGATGGAGTCAGGAACAGCGCCTTACCAGAAATCGATAAGCGATCTAACACAACATGGTAAGCTGGACCAATCAGATTCCCTCTCTCAAGAATATAAACTAAGAAATTGCAAGAGAATGAAGCAGTTGGCAGCAGTGGCTGAAGCTAAAAGGATTTATAGGGAGAGCTGGCAGGAGGTGAAGTTAGTCCCATGAGCATTAAGGTAAGATGAAGGATGAGGAAGCAGAAGTCATGAGTAAGCAGAAGCTCGGGCTGAGAGCTGTTCCAAGAACAAGGATGGACGTGAGCACAGACAGTCTGAAGTGACCCAGAGGAGCTGGTCCCCAGGACTTCCTCACCTCCAAACAGATGCCAGTTCCTGCCCTGGAGGTACTTTTCCAGGATTACTGTACAATTTTGGTCCTTACACACCCCCTCCCCATTGTCCTTTTGTATTGTTACATTTCAATACATAAACTCTAGTCTGCACTGAAATGTTCCTTACAACCCGAATTCAAATGTATAAAAGATGAATTCTGAATGCCAGCTGCCACCCCTTTTATTTTGCCGCACTTCCCCTTAGCAAATTAATCCCATCTCAACCACTTGCTAGTTGTATCATCTTGGGAAATGTCCATGTCTTCTCTGAGCCTCAGTTTTTGTCTATCAAATAGAATATTGGAGTTGTTGGGTGGATTACTAGAATAATGCATGTAACATTCTTAGCAATATATCTGCTGTAAGAATTCAAAACACATTAGCTGTTGCTATTGTTCTTGTCATTCTTATTATCCCACGCAAAGAGAAAGTGTGGCAGGAACTAGATACCATTGGTATCTGGTCTAAGAGTGTTCATTGTCTTTTCTTTTTAATGTAAGCCTTAAGTAGGATTTAGAGACAGACATCCAGGGAAGGCCTGATTCTTTACTATGTATAAGAAATGCCTGCAGAGCTTATCACACAACGCAAATCTCCTGGTCCTACCCACAGAGGTTCTGCTTCAGTGGATCTGGAGTAGAACTCCAGAATCGGCTTTCTTAAAGGCCCTCGTTGTCATTCTGACCCAGCTGGCTTGAGGAACACATTTCAAGAAATTCTGCCTTAGCATTTGTTTGTTTTTTTCCCAGTATCTGGGAAAAACAAAACAGACGAAGACCGTGTTTCCCAGTCGCACTCACTTCAAGAGAATCTGATTACAAGCCCATTGGTCAGGATGGAGGGATCGGAGCCTCGGGTTTACAATCCGATTTTGGAGGATCTGAGGTGTATTCACTTCTTTCCAAGAATGACAGTCTTCAAAAAAAGAACTGTACTTTGGCTGACTTTAATTTTCCTGAGAGATATATATCACTACTGCATTGAAGAAGAGGATGAGCTTATTGTGAAATACAGTCTAACAGTTAGGTTTGGATCTGAGGATTGCTACTCGTGGGTTGTAGCCAAGATGGCTTTCACGCATCAAAATTACCTAGATAGATTATTTAAAATCCAGAGTGCCTGGCCCCATCCCTAGAAAGTCTGATTCAGCAGGTCTTCAGCAGGACCAGGAAAACAGCATTTTTCATGAGCATTCAGGGATCAGAGACCACCCTTGGGAACAATTGCTCTGAGCCTGTCGCACCATGGGAAATCCTTCATCTTCTGTGAGTCCTTCTGTGCTAAATGCAGTCCAGCTTGTGTTCTAGAGCTTCAGTCTGAAAGGGTCTGCTTCTCAAATGTTCATCTACACATGTGTAGAGTAGAGGCTGGTTTACTTTTGGCCTAGAATGAGAAACATCCGTCCCTTTGGAAAACCCATGCAGGCATAATTTCTAAGTACAGCTAATTTTGTCTGTAAGAGATGTCAGGATAAGAACCCAAGAAGGAAAGCTTATCAGAAGATGCAATAGGTAAATAATCAAAGACAAACACAGGCTGAAGTTTAGGGGGAAACGGTTAAGCCATTAAATGACGCAATCATACTCAGCAGGCGAGGAGACAATTTAAGGGCTTTCTTCTCAAAATACTGGCAAATACTTGTTTTCCCTCTAGGTTGGCTGATTCTAGAGATAAAACAGATCATCATGGTTGATGGCAGGCTTTGTACCATGAACACACAACAAGTTAGCAAACAAATGAGACCAAGGGTACCAGAAAGTAAACCCAATAACTTGAGGAATTTGGGCCATAAAAGGCAACTGTCTTAGGCCAAGTCCTTTGGATTTTAAGTAGTCGAAACTTACTTCAAACTAACTTGAGCAAAAAGGAAAAAACAAGAGAGAGAGAATTTATTTGAAGGATACTATGTAGCTTGCAAGAACCTAAGGGCAGCTCCCATCGTGAGGGCCTGGAACTGGGGAGGGGAAAGCCACCAAGAGCTCAGAAGGATTCTATCCCAATTTGTTACTCTCTGCCTCCCTTCAGTCAGCCCTCTCCCTTTGTAGAACTGCTTTTGCAGCTTTGGGGAGCTCATGGATCTATGTAGCTCTCTACAGCTCCTGAATCGCCCCACATTTAACCCCTTACTCTCAGCAAAGAAACTCTGATGCACCCAACTTGGGTCAGGTACTCATTCCTGGTCCAATCAACTGTCGAAAGAAAGGGAGTGACTCCAGGTGGTAGCATGCTGGCAGAGTGCTGCTTCTTGCAGGTGAGGAAATAGTTATCAGATACAGAAAGTCATAGGCTGGGCAGATACCCCAAAATGTATCTCCTCTAAGAGGTAGCCTCGTAACATCCCAAAGAGAAGAACCAGGACTATTATCTATTGGATGTATTTCGAAACAGTCATTTGCACTCTGCTTAATAAATTGGAGCTTCTATCTCAAGGGAAAGTTTCTACAGTCCCCCAAACCCTACAGCTCCAGTTGGCCCAGTCTCAGCCAAGTATTGCATTCAAAGAAATACAATTCAGGAACCAGAAAATATTATAAATCTATACTCATTATTTCAAATCTGTACTATCTCTCAAGGAAATGCCAAAGGAGATAAATTTTTTTTTAAAGATTGGCACCTGAGCTAATATCTGTTGCCAATCTTTTTTTTTATTATTTTATTTTTTCCTTCTTCTTCTCCCCAAAGCCCACTCCCCACCCCAGTACATAGTTGTATATTGTAGTTGTAGGTCCTTCTGGTTGTGCTGTGTGGGATGCCACCTCAGCATGGCTTGATGAGTGGTGCCACGTCCACACCCAGGATCCGAACCGGTGAAACCCTGGGCCACTGAAGCGGAGCTCACAAACTTAACCACTCAGCCATGGGGCTGGCCCCAATAAGCTCTTAATGCATAGCAAATGTCTTAAAACTCTCTCTCTCTCCGTTACTGCCCCTCCCACTATCCTGCACATGGATGCCAGTTTTCCCCCCAAATTCTCTTTCCTACTGTCAGCTTCCACCCCCAAACACACCCCATGCACAGACCTTTTCTGACCCACTTTCCCTTCTCCCTTACCTGCCCTTTATTTCATAAATCAAATTAGCCACTCTGTGGTGTTTAGTTTTTACTTCTGCTTCACCCAGTATCCAGACCCTCTCTGTACTGTGCTGTTTCTGACGCTGGATGAATCTTTTTCTCCCAAGCTACAGTGATCACAGAGGTGTTTTCCTGTGACTTTGTACCTGTGTGAATTTCATCCAGCTGGTGGCCTCATGCCAGGTAAGAGAATGGCAAAGTCATCATATCTGTTCTCACAGTCAAAGCCCATAACTAGGAAACCTTTGTAGTAGACAAGGTCTTAGGCCTGGCCCTTCTCTCTGTCTTCAGCTAATTTTGTCTCAGAGAGACGTCCAGACGTGAGCACACAAGCCACAGCCGCTGGAAAGCACTGCATGATGAGCATATGACAGATAAATGGCATGAAAGTCCAACCAAGTTGATCTATTAATCATCACGGTCTCTCCCTTGCACATAGACCTCGTGCTTGCTGCTCTCTCCACTTAAAACACTCACACTCCTATCTATTCTGCTCCACCTGTTCTTCACCTGACGCCTTCTCATTCTTCAGTTCTCAGCTTAGACACGCTTCGTCCAGGAGGAAAAGTCTGCTCCCATCAAGTTGGAAATCGGTACCTCTGCCTTGGGCTCCCATGGGACTCTGCTTGTCCCCATCACTGTCTTGTAATTGTGAGTTTACACTTCACCCTCATGACAACCTGTACTCCCTGAGGGCTGGGATCCTGGCTGTCTTCTCAGCACTGTTCCTCTGGGGCCTAACACATGGGAGCAGCTCAAAAGATATTTTGAAGGAATGTCAAAAGGAAGATTCCTGAAAATCCCGGTTCAGTAAATTAAAAAGGCAAAGGGAGAGCATGGGCTTAGCCATTTACACCTCTGAGTATTTGGGTTCCCTGCCCTGCTCCAGCCTTCCTTCCAGGGTGAAGGCTTTTTCCTCTGCGTGATGAGTTGCTGTGAGGCAAAATTTCGCTCAAAGCTCCCTGTTAGCGGCTGTGGCTGTGATCAGGTTTGCATTACTGAATTCCCCCCAAATTGGTATTTTAAAACTCCAGCTAAGCATAGTGTTTTCCAAATTCAGGGAGTAATATATTGTGCCCTTGGACTTGGACTCTGTAATGAAGCTAGCAACACTTCAAGTACTGTCAACTATAAATGTAAAACTGAAGTCAAGAGTTCGTGCCACTGAATTATAATCAGATGGTTTATGATATAATGAAAGAACCACCTCTAGGAAGTGAAGGTTTAAGAATAATCAAATCCATATCGATCTGGCAAATGCTACCCAGGAATAAACTTATATTAGCAAATGGAATAAATTACCATATTTCAACATACTTCTTTCATGGGTCTAGTGCTAATTACACTACTGTTGTTTATTGGAAAATGTGCCTGAGCAAGCCAGGACAGAATCAGGGCACACTTCGTAGGTAATAGAAATCTGCAGCTGAATTAGAAATAAATGAGATGGTACAACACTTAATGAAAGCCCCAGAGGTGGAAGGAACACAAAGAAGTTGGAGCTTTCTATCCAGTGAATCTAGCAAAAACACATATTATTCTAAAATTTTAGATAGAATCAATTATGTTTATTGTAAACAGGAGCCCAATGGACAAAGGTTTGCAGAGGCATACATTCAGAAGGTTGGTAATGCTGCAAAATGCCACAAAATTTTTAGAGATATTAAAACCAATCTATTTGTTCTACAGTCTAGAGTTTTCTCTCATCTCTTTTTACCGGGGTGGAAAAAACAGACCTTACCACCTGGAAATATGCAGGGTAAGATGAAGTTTTCCTGGCCTATAAAAGAGATCAAAGAACTGTCTATCAACATACACCGCAGTCAATAGTGAAATCCTCTGACCTAGAAAGAGGAGGAACCAACTAAATTCCTTTCATTTCAAAATTATTCCCAGAAAAAGAGCCCAGGAAAGAAATTGGCCCATTTATTTGCAAAATCTATCCTCTAAATCCTCAACTATTTCGAAGTTGTTTCTCAATTCTGCAGAATGATGATTCAGGGGGAGTTTGTGTAAGAATGGGTGTGGCTGAGGCATTTAATGCTCCTGAATATCCCTGTGTTTCCTCCCACTTCCCAGCCCCCTTGCAGTTGGGCGGGGTCATGTGACTAGTGCTGGCCAAAGAACTGACAAGAAAGAAGGCGTCACCTCCAGACTAAGGCAGCGAACAGCCCCTAGGCATGTGCCTACAGTCTCTCATCCCAAGCCAAGTGACCTGGATGGCAAAGGTTGAGATGCTGAGTCATTGGATGGGAGCAGACCAGATCCCTGAGTCACTATGTGGAAGAAGCCATCCACAACAAGCTTTGTTTAAAAAGAAAATACACTGTTATTGTATTAAACTGTAGAGATTTCAGGGTTAATGTGTTGCTACGGCATAACCCGGCCTGTTATGACCAATACATGGGGGCCAATCTAAAATGACCTCTCCAGGTTCTTTCTAGCTTAGATGTTCTAGTCATGTGAGTCATTTGATGGCCATGAGAAGTTCTGAAGGCCAGAAGAGCCATTCTTTTGGATATAGTTTCTTTGTTTGTTGGCTTAGTTGGTTTAATTGGTTGCTTGCTTTGATTTGGTGACATTGTTTAGTTAGTTAAAGCCTCCAACCATCATGATGATGTTCTTGGAGAAGTACATTCTACAGCACTTCAAGCTCCAAGCAGATGCACACCTATTTTGCTCACCATCGTATTCACACATGCTAAGCTCAGTCAGTTTCCCAATAAATATTTGTTGAACAAAGGAATAAAAGAACTCGTTAAATAATTAAAATGAACCATGCTGAGATTATCTAGGTTGCATGGACGCCTCTGCCCTCTGCCATCCCAAGTGCTGCCCTTGAAAGAATGGAGAAGATTTCCCCCTCCATACAACAGCAGAGGCCGTGCAAGGAAACCCCCGAGCTGAATTCATTGCACAGCCTACTCATGCCTCAGATGCTTATTGAGCATCTACTGCATCCATTATTGTAGAGTTGGGGATAAAACAACAAATAAGTCAGACAAATTTCCTGTTCTCGTGGAGCTCAGCTTGCTTCTCTCACTACTTTTTTTTTAAGCCAAAATTTGGCCTACAAAAAGAAAATTTCTAATTATCTGGTTATCAGAGTTATCTAGCATAAAAAGGAAGGCATGGCAGAAGGTCCACATAACCCCCAAGATGTTAACTCCACAAACCCCACTTCCCCGGAGCCCTTGAGTACGAATCAGTCTACCTTGCTTCTCCATGCGCTTCTGCTTTGCCTTGGAGATTGCCGCCTCCTTATTTCTTATTTGAACTGCACAGATGACCCTTCCCCCTCCCTTGCCCAACCTCATTCTTAAGAAAAGCTGTTGCCTCCTTTGAGCTCCTTTCCATCTACTCGTGGGTCAGTTTCCTGCAGTTTTTTCTTTTCGGTGGTTTTGAAGATGGCTTTCTAGCCTGCGCTGTGTTAACCATCCCTAACCAGGGTCTCAGAACTGACTGTTTTCAAGAGTCACTGCATCTCCAGAGAAATGTTCCCAATAGTCCTAACTGAAGTCTGCACCAAACTGGCCAAACGACTCAAGAAAAAAGTTTGCTTCCTCCATCTGGTCCTCAGAGTATTGAGATCACACAGAGTAGCATCCAAGCAGCGCTCAGCGCTCAGGAGGGCAGCAACACAGATGCTCAGCAGTTAATTAGCTCTCTTCTGCCAGTGCTTTCCACCCCCTTACCCCGCCGCACACAGGGTCACCAAACAGCTGCCAATACAGAGCTGACCACCCTCAAGGAGCTGGGATAGGGGAAATTCTCCAGCATCCAGTCCTGCCTTTGTGTTTCCTGCAGCCTCTCGACTGCTCGGCCAGTATTCTGAGTAGACCCAACCTCATCCATGAGATCATGTCACCAAGAAACACAAGTTCCCCTGAAACGAGTCTTCGGACATCATTACGGCAGCCCTTCTCCTCCCCGTCTCAGCAACTTGTCCTGCAAAATGATGCCATCCACACGTCCTGTGAATGAATCCTTTTTTTTTTTAAAGACCAAGGCCAAGAGCTCGGCGCAATAACCCAGGGCACGCCAAGCAGAGCACAAACATGGTTTCAACCTCGGATGCTGACAGTGGAAACAAAATCCTTAGAGTGGGCAGCAAAGTGCTCTGCAGAGAACAAGCCACGGAAGAAGCTGGAAGGGACTAGGACCCCAAAGAGCAGGAACAGGGGAGGGCACCATGTCTTCATTTGCTCCCTTAGAGGGGGCTTGGCTGCTGTCTACCCCCCAGCCTCGACCATTGACTCATGAAGGATATCAAGGAGTTCTTCTTTCTGTCAACTGGGCCATCCAGGTAAATAACAGGCCTAATAATGAAAGAAATCACATCCAAAATGCCAGCAGAGCACTGGAGAAGGAGTCTTTGTACTGCCTTCACCAAGACCAGAGTGTGGCTCCCTTGCAGAACCTGGTGAACCTGGATTTCAGCCATGAATATGAGTCAGCTGGACCTACAGGGAAGGAGAAGGGAGAGAGAGGGCACAGCCTCCTCCAGATCCCAACACCAATGGTTCAAGTTTGACATCTGGATATCTCCCTGCATCCTCTGACTGGGTCTTTGTCACAGTGATGACAGCATCAGGGGAAAAGCCCATCTCTAGATTGGGCCAAGTATATTCTTTAATCTTCTCAAATGGTTGTCTGAATGAGCAAACTTCTAGGTAGTAGACATTATTAATTTTTGCGTGGGCCATGTTCAATGGAGTGAAATTAAGTGCATATTTTGTGCATGCTTACCGAGTCCCTTTTACTACTTCTGTTGGTTACTTGATTACTGTCCTTTCACTCCCTTCTCTGAGACTACACCATGCAAAGGAAACGTTGGTTGTAAATAGACCTTCTCTCCTTTGTGTCCATCATCTTCCATCACAGATGACAGTAGTTTAGCAGTTAAGTGGCCAGAGATAACACCTGCATGATAAACAATCTGACCCAGGGCTTGCCCACTCTACACTAGAAGAATGTTAATAACACTCCCACACGTACCTGCATGTGTGAAGAGCTGTTTTTTTCAGGGGTCGTATATATCCAGCAAAGCAGATAGATTTGGTGAATTGTAATATGTCCACCAAAGATATTTTTTATTTAAGGGCTTGTTATAGGAAAGTTGTATACAAATACCACTTGTCTACTATTTCTTAGAAACAAACTTGTTGCTAAAATGAGACACACAGGACGAGAAGAACAGGTATGTATCAGCAACAACTGCTACAAATCTTAGGTGTTGCAAGTGAATTTCAAAGAAGTAAGGGTGCTGTGATATGAAAGAGGGCATTCTCCATTCAGCCCCAAAGAGCATCCTAAGAGTGTTTGTTATTAAAATTTTATATTTCTAGGGCCTAGCAGAGGACTTGACCCAGAGTATGTGCTCAATAAAACATTCTTCCCCGAAACTTCATTAAGAACCTCCTATGTGCAGCCATTGTCCTTGGTACCAGACATACTCAAAAGGATATAGCTTCTGACCTTGAGGAGTAGACAAAGGCTTCCCAAAGGAACTATTTGAGTTTGATTTTGCAGGATGTATAGGAGTTTGGCAGGTGAAGATGGAGTGGAAAGGCAGAGGAAACCACCAAGGCAGAGCTCAGCAACAGGAACAGTGTGAAGTATTGGGAATGTCATGACTTTAGTGTGGCTATGATCCCAGGTGCCGGGAGACAGATGGGATGGGCAGCAAAGGTCTTGGCTGCCATGCAAAAGAGTTTGAGCTTCAGTTTCTGGGCCGTAAGGAGCCTCTAAGTTTCTTAATAGGGACATGAAGTGATTCCATTTGCTTTGTAGAAAGTTTACTCTGGCAGCAGTATGCAGGCTAATTTTGGAGTGGAAGGAAAATTGAGAGACTGTTGCATCAATCCAAGCAAGGGAAGCTGAGATTCTGAACTGCCCCATTTGACCAGAACGGTGAACATCAGAAGGGAAGAATTGGGATGAAAAGCTGGAAAGGTTGGTGAGAAGAGGCAGTATGATGAGGCCATTAAAGATGGGCAACAGGAAGATCAATCTGGAACCAACCAGAAAGTAAAGAATTTTACTGGTATTCAGATGCTTCATTCAGTAGCTGTGGCCTTCTGGCGATTTGAGATCCTTTAAAAGGGAACTATGCACAGATTCAGGCTGCTCAGATTTATATCTTGGCTCTGCCCCTTACCAACTGTGTGCCCTTGGGCATGTTTGCTGCTTCCTCTATTCCCCAGATGGAAAAATACAACACGTGAGAGGCAAAGAGAAGTTCGCATTTACTAAGAGGTGAGTGGGTACGAATGAAGCCCAAGTAGGCTGAGCCAAGGAAAGAAATGCAAAGGGTCAGCTTGGTTGACTCTGGTTACTTCTCCTTTCTGTCCTCACTCCTATCGAGCTCCTTCATTTTCAGGTGAAATGTATCACCTGGCTTCCGAGCCTGGGAGCTGGCTCTGCCGGGGAAGTATAGGAGATGTTGAGGGAGAAACACCGCATTGTTTCCTCTCATTCTCTTCTGACAAGGACAATCTAGGAAAGGATGAGGACCAAGTAATCAAGCCTTTGGATCTGAGCCATGCGGCATCGCATCTGTGAGCCCCAGGGAGATTCAAAGTTGGCCAGTGCTGGGGGCCAGTCCATATTTATACCATTTCCAGATGGCACCTTTTGATTGGCAAGTGCTTGAGAAAGTTTCCTTTCCTTTCTTAAAAGCTATTTTTGTTTCCAACACTGTAGTATCTAATGCCTACGAATGTCTTTTAATAATTATACTTGTAACGAGGATAGCATGGATCAGATTGAATTCGTGTTTAGTTTGGGACCTGTTAGAGTGTTGGAGCTTTTGGGAATTGTCTGCCTGGGCCATGGGGGTATACCTTGAGGTATACCTCATCCTTGAGAGTGAGGCTGGGGTGGCGCTTCCCCTGAAGGGAATGGAATTGCCCATTGCCAAAGGACTTGGGCACAAATTACTTTTGGGGGAAGAGAGGACTTCCTTCACAGTCAGGATGGGGGTGAGTTGGATCAAAATTCTGAGGGACAGAGGGGTCCCAAGAGTGGATGTGCTGTCTGGCCATGTCAGGCCTGTGGTCACGCATGGCCTTGGGGGCACCATTTTCAGGGAAAAGAATGTGAATGGTGCCCCCTGGAGTTATGCCACAGGATGGCCCTGCACCATACAGATACAAGGAGCTGGCTCAGTAGAAGAACTTGGGACAGGTTTTGGCTGTGCATAAGCTAAGAGGGCTTGTAGCCCCTCCTGGGGTGACATCATAGAGAAGAGACCCATTTCCCCCACTGCTGTGGTCAGAGGGCAAGGCATTGGAGACAACAGCAGCAGTGGCCCCTGGGATACAAGGTGAGCTGGTAGCGAGCTCTTGCTCTGGGGCACAGGTGGCAGGTTTCCAAGGCAATGAGTGTTTGAGGCAGTAATTGTGTCGTCTTTCAGCCTCACGGGTCAGGTATCACCTGTGAGCAACCAGGGATTTGGGTGTGATTAATTAATATGCTTGTTGGACATCTCGGGTGAAGGAGGGAGATGGGCTCATCTGAGAAGTCAGGGCAAGGAATCCTTGTACTTTGGAGCATCAGTATGAGGTGATAACATTTGTACAGCAGGCTGGGGAATTGACATCCCAGTTACATGTGGTTCTGTTGGCTTGTTGCCTACAGAGGGGAAAAGAGTGATCAAATGGTTGTGGATTTTAGGTTTGCTTATCTTAAAAAAAAAAAAACTGGTGAGTTTTATGAAGATGTTGGATTCTAGTATGTTGGACATCGTAGTGGGTTGAATTTTGACCCCAAAAAATATATGTCCAAGTCTTAGCCCCCAGTACCTGTGAATGTGACCTTAATAGAGGGTCTTTGCAGATGTAATTAAGTTAAGGATCTCCAAATGAGATCATCCGAGATTTAGGGCAGGCCCTAAATCCAATGCCTGGTGTTTTCATCAGAGGAGAGAGAGACACACACAGAGGGAAGGCCATGTGAAGATGAGGCAGAAATCGGAATAAGGTGGCCACAAGCCAAGGAACACCAGGCGCCACCAAAAGCTGGAAGAGGCAAGGAAGGATTCTCCTTTAGAGATTTTGGAGGGAATGTGGCTCTGCCAACCCTGGTTTTGGACATCTGGCCTCCATAACTGTGAGAGAAAAACTTTGTTGTTTTAAGCCATGGGGTTTGTGGTAACTTGTTACAACAGCCCTAGGAAACTAATGGAAGCATATTCGTTGTTGCTGGTATAAAGTGAAAACTGAGTCATAATTTCAAGCCCCTTTCTCTAATGGGAGATTCTAAAAACCTGGTGGAGAGCGTGTGACTGATCCATCAAGTGTTCTAAGACAGCAGTTCTTAACCTTGAGCACACATCAGAATCACCTGGAAGCCTCCTTAAAGCAGATGGCTTAAAACAGATGGCCCAACCCCCGGAGTTTCTGATCCAGCAGGTCCAGGTTGGGACCTAAGAAGGTGAATTTTTGACAAGTTTCCAGGTGATGATGACGCTTCTAGTTTGGTACCATACTTTGAAAACCACTGAGCTAAAGTTTGCAGCCCCCCAGGTGAATGGGTGCTTCTAACTTCAGAAACTAGTGGAAATTTTGGGAGAAGAATCCCACTTGTGATAAATGAATGATGGAAGAAATAAAATTTATTTTTTATTGGCTGTGGTATACAGGGGTCAAAGTTACAAGTCAAAGAAGCAGAAACTATTCTCTTATGAGCAGCATTGCCTCCTCTTCCAATCGACCTCCTGCCATTTTCCTCCGAGTGTAGACAAGTCTGTGGATTGATCTGGTGCTTTGTGAGCCGCCATTGTGAGTCTCTGGGAAGATCATGGACCCATGCGGTAGTCACAAAGTTGGTTAGGACTGCAGGATCCTTTCTTGTTACATAAGACCCCTCTTGTATACCACTTCACTCCTCTCAGCCCAACCTCTTACAGTACCTGCTGCTCCACCGTTGAGGCTGACACAGGCATCAAACAGCTTCGTGTAGATGCATGCTGACAATGCCTCCCCTTGGGTCTTGGCCTTGGGCCAGTTGCCTCTTGCCCCAAGTCTTCTCTGACTCCTTGTACACTCAACTCAACGTGGGTAATGCAAAAATTTAATGCTCATGAGGCCATTCTTGAGAATAGCATAATATCTTCAAGGTTCATCCATGTTGTAGCATCTATCACAACTGTATTCGTTTTTATGGCTGAGTAATATTCCATTGTGTGGATATACCACATTATGTTGATCCATTCGTCTGTTGATGGAGATTTGGGTTTTTTCCACCTTTTGGCTTTTGTGGATAATGCTACTGTGAACACAGGTGGACAAATGTACAGTCAAGTCACTGCTTTCACTACATACCCTCTGTGCCTTTGGGGATATACCTAGAAGTATAATTCCTGGATCGTATGGTAATTCTATGTTTAACTGTTAGGAACCACCACATAGTTTTCCACAGCAGCTGTACCATTTTACATTCTAACCAGCAACACACAAGGGTTCCAATAGCTTCACATCCTCGCGAAAATTCGTTCATTTCCATTTTTTTAATAACAACCATCCTAATGGCGTAACACATATAATGTGTGTGAGGTGATATCTTATTGTTGGTTTGATTTGCCTACTGACTAAGTAGGGAGCTTGAATCAAATACACATTCCTGAGCTCGACCTCTGGAGATTTGGGTGGGCTCTGGGGTTGGGACCACAGGTCCGGTACAGCCTCCCAGCCAACATAGAAATCTGTTTTTATAATTCCCCAAAATGTTAATCCAGTCTCCACACGCCTACTAATAATATGGAACTTGCTGCTTTCAGGGGAAGCCCCTTCCACTTTTACACAGTTTTAGTTATTTATCTCCTAATCAGAATTTGTATAATTTATAGCCATTGACATAGTGCATGGCACAGCATGTTTCCTCCACCTCAAGTACACCATTCTTCACCTCTTCTTACCTGGCTCCTTCACGCTGTATCTCTTTCTCCTGGAACCTTCCTCCTACCATCCCTAACCCCAGGCTATATCTGGCGAACCCGCTCTGTGCTCTTACAGCATTTTATCTTCCTCTATCATAGTGTTTCCATGTGTGGTAATTTCCTGTTTACTTGTCTGTCTCTACTACTACACTATGAGTTCCTTAAAAGCTCACAGCTGTCTGCGACACAGTTCACTGATGTCTCCCCACTGCCCAGTGCATGGGGTAGGCACTTAACAAATGGAGCGTTTGTTGAAAAACGTAAGCTCTTCGCTAAATGCACAAGAAAACATTCTGGGTATTCTTCAGCATGTGATGAGTTAGGCTTGTTAACATTAGGAGCTCCTGAGCCAGCAGGCAAGAAAGAGGATTTACTAAAACATGGAGAGTCTTCAGATCAGGTGATGGGACCCTAACCAATGAGAAATATCATCTGAAGCACAGAGAGCTGGCGAGGCTGCCGAAATCCTCTCTCCCTACTCCTTTCTCTCAAACAGACTTCTTGCAAGCACTTACAATATTTGATCAACCTGGACTTTCTCGGAGCTAAGAAAAATAAAGCACCTTAGGGTGTGTTTAAACAACCACCGAGTTATATTCTTACTTGTGATTTTTACCTACAGCATTGGAAAAAAGTAATTTTGTCCCAATTAGAATAGGTCTTTTCAACTGCTGACACATGTTTATAGAGCATCTGGATATAATCTGATTAGCATCTGGTGTCAGGCTGTAGATACTATCTGCTGAGGTCTCCCACGGAGAAGCAACGGCATAACCTTGCTCTCATTTGGACCATCCTGGTGTTGACATCTGCTGTGGGGTCAAGGCATCTGGGCCTCCCATCCTCCAACACTTTGCCAAAGCTCATCTGGACAAAGAGGGTCATCCTAGATTCTCAAGATCCCACTTTAATTGGAGCAGAGTACCAATGTCAGCACTCTGGCCATAAGAGAGTCTTAACATTCTCCTCTCCTCTTTCCCTGTGCTACGTTGGAGCCAGCATGGAATGCATCACAGGCATCTAGAGAAGGAAACCTATCAATAATGGATAGGACCCTCCCGGCCCCAGCTGCAAGTGCTGCTCTTCGGTTTGTTTATTCCTCATTCACCTTCAATTTGCGTCCTCAGATGAAGTTGCAGGATAGTCTCTTGAGAGTTCTCTTCCCGGTTTTTGTTTTGTTTTGCTCTGTTTGTTTCGTTTGGAGGCAGAGGTTTAAAGGAAAATAGTTTCATGAAGTTGTGTTTGTTTTTGTTTTAGGATGAAACAAATAAAGCGGATTTCCCAAAATGTAAACAAATGGGCATCCTCTCCCCGCAAATGCTTAATTATTGACATCTGATTAATACTTTTAACTGATTTCGGCATGTGGGAGCAGGCGCTTCGCATTGGTCACCAGCATAGAAGAGCTGAACTGGGAAGGCTTTGAAAGACTCTACCCTATAAGGAGAAGGGGCAATGGTGGGGGGGTTCTTTTAGGTGTTGACAAGTGGCTTCATGGGCAAGATCTGATACGATCCTGGATTCATTCCTTTTTGTGGTGGGTTTGGAGAGAGAAGGCTTGTAAACTTCGGTTGAGTCTCATATAGCCATCCCTTGTCACGTCTAGTAGGGCCATACAAACGCACTGACTTACGTGAGCGATTCGGGCAGTAAATGTTTACTGACTGTCTCTAATCTCTCAGACCCTGGAATGTGTGCAGAAGGGAACAGTGCGCCGTGTTTCCTTGTCCTTACTGCAGATCGAGTCTCGTGAGGAAGACGGGCTGTCAGAGATGGTCACATGCATCAGCATGGGGTCCGGAATGGTGGAGAACTCATGAGTAGGAATGTAGATCCGGGAAGAATGGGGCCGACTGAGGTGGTGAGGCTGGCCCCTCTGAGGATGTGACATTTCAGTTGACATTTGGAGGTGTTAGTTAGTGGGGAGCAGAAAGTTCAAGGCAGAGGGAGCAGCCTGTGAAAAGGTGGAAAAGAGCCTGGCACATTCAAGGAAATGAAATAACGCCAGTGTAGCTGGAGCAGAGAGGGAGAGGTTGAGGGTAGAGGATGAGACGTGAGGGGAGGGAAGCAGTGCCAAGTCACACAGGCATTTTAGACCTTCCTAAAGCTTGTGGTCTTGTCCTAAGGACAACCGAAGCCATTAACAGTGTTTAAATTGGAAGAAGGATGGTATAATCCAATTAAGAACAGACCTTTGATTTTATTCTGGTTGGTGAGGTGATTATATCTCTCTAATCCCTTGCAGCTAGGATTGGACAATGAGATATAAATAAAGTAAGTGATGTTTTTGGGCAAGGCTCCTGAAAGCCCTTTGAGAGGGACCGACTCATATGGGAGGATGACCTCTAAACTTCACTCCTTCCCCCAGCCCGCTGCCTGGAGTATAGATGTGATTCCTGGAGCTTCAGCAGCCATCTTGGATCAGGCAGTAATCAGAAGATGTGAGGATAACTTGGACTAAGGTGGTGGTAGAGGCGATGAAGTGATGGGAAGTGGGAAGTAGAGGGCATGTCTAGGAAACCTTCCCATAAGAGGTGTTGCTTATCTAGCATTTTGATGGACCAGAACAATTTGATCAAGTAAAGAAACATGGGGACGGCTATTAACAACATTTCTTGTGCTTGCATGTTTACTTTTGTTTTTGTTTCAACATACATGAAGGATAAGGTGAGGGGTTGAAAATGGTAGTTCATAGTCGTATCCAGCCCTGTGACATACTTTATTTGGACAACACTTAGTTTTAATTTTTTTTAATTCCTTGTCAAGATTTGAAGATTAGGAGAGTTCATATAAAAATCTAGATTGGAGGAGATTCTCCTGAAGATTTAGCAACACTGGGGCCCTGTTTCTGCAAGGCAAGAGCGTTAGCTGAGTCCAAATATCACTGCCTGACTTGTGCCCCCACATCCCCATTTGGCTCACTCACTGCTGATGTGCCCTGTCTGGCCCTGGTGGGCACCTGAGTTTGCAGCCCTGGTCCAGGGCACCCTGCCATTATGCCCAGTGGGAGGCTTGCTATGCAGAAACTCTGAGGGCCAGAAGGTGGAAATCAAGTGTCAACTGCATTAGGAGAACACGACCCTGATGAGTTTAGACTTGGAACTGATGGGAGATGAGGACAGGAGGGCACACAGAAGCTGGACAAGGTAGGCTGTGTGGGCTGAGCTGTGAGGTTTTAACATTTTCTGGAAAACCATGGGGAACCATGAAGACTTGTAGATCTGAGAGCCCCTTAATCAGGTATGTTTTCAGATTTTCACTTTGAAACTGGGTGAAGAATGAATTGGAAGAGACTATATTTTTGTTGTAAATATGTATAAATATCATTTTGCATATGGTTCACAGAGTTTGTACACATTTTTTTTATCAGACATTGTATATATTTATTTTACATATCAGGTTAGAGGCTCTGAGAGCAGTTACGACTTACCCAAAGTCACATTCTAAGTGACAGAACCCTGGCTTCTAAGACCAAAGTTCAAGTCATTTTTCCCCAGGACCTGCTATGCAAGACGAAAAGTGAAAATCTGATGTATTTCAGTAATATATTACCAATTGAAAAGAAATGCATATTTTAAAAATTGATATGATGAATAGGCATATTTCATCCTCCTGAAACCTACTTTTCTTCCTTTCCGTTCTATTAAATTCAAATGTCACCGTAATAGTCTTGATGGCCTCTCATTTGTCTTTTGTCTGCTTGCCCATGTGTGTCCCGCCCACTCTCGTTCCCTCTCTTCCCACTCTTTCTTTGCTTCTCCTTTGTTCTCTGTCCTAGGCCTTTTCTTCCAGTGAGCTCTGTTGCACAAATATCTAAGTTTCTCCAGAGTGCTTTGTGTGCTCAATGAAGCTACCGACCCGCCATTGCTCTATGTCACTGGTCCTGTGTCTCTCTCAACCCTGCCCCCAGAGCCCACACACATGTAGGGCTCGCTGAGTTGGGATGCCCCAGAGAGGTCACCCCGGACGGCTGGGCTAGCTAAGTCAGGCAGGAGAGCCAGAACCACCCAGGCAGCCCCAGCCTCCAGGGAAAGGCGTTTCACAGCTGCCCCAGGTATCCTGTTCCAGGATCATTCCGCATCGGCACTCAGGAAGTTTTTTCAACCATTCACCTAAGTCATACCATGCGTATTTGGCAAGGACAGTGGCCATTCATGCTGGCCTCTCCCAGTCTTCCCTTCCTTTCCAGAAGTGAAAAGCTTGGCCTTCCCCATCCATACACACCCTCTACTCTGCTGCTCCAGGAGTGAGAAATTTGGCTCAGGAGTCCACTCGGGGCTCCCAGTTTCAGCTGGCCATCTGGCATGACTGCTGCCTCCAAATTCTGTTCACGTCCGTGGATAACCAGGTGGAATATCTCCAAGAATCATCTTTTCAGTGAGAAGAGAGGAGGTGGAGAAAATATCTCGTTCATTTGCTTGCTTAGAAAAGACCGTGAACATCAGCTATTTGCCCATGCTGGCAATCACGTTTGGTTGCTGCTCCATAATGCAAAGCCTAAATCAGGCTTATTAGTGTGAAACTAAAACGCCCTGAAGGGCAGCCAGGGTTCTCAGAACTGGCATTCGTTGCAATCTGGCAGAGCTGTAGACCTGACGGGCCCCAGCTTGGAAAAGGTCAGGCAGGGCTCAGAGTACCCCAAATACTCACTGAAGTACTCACTGACCCATGAATCACCGCAGGTGTAATTAAGATGCATGTCCTTCCATTTCTGGATGTCATCCGCTGTTGACAAGTCATTCAGAGAATGAAAGCTAACGTTTAATGATTAGCCCAAGCAAAACATTGTCAGAGAGGCAAATCTGGGAGAAGCACTCTGTCGTGCTGGCCTCCTGTAGCATAATTAATAGTGTCGATGTCAGTGCACATAGCTCATAAGAATCTCTGTCTATAAACTCAAGAAATACAACCTTTCTTTAATTTCCCTTAAATCAATAATTCTTGGGTGCAATTTTTCCCCACAAGGACATTTGGCAATGTTTGGAGACATTTTTGGCTGTCAAAACTGGGAGTGGAGGGGCTGGCCCCGTGGCCGAGTGGTTGGGTTCGCGCGCTCCGCTGCGGGCGGCCCAGTGTTTCGTTGGTTCGGGTCCTGGGCGCGGACGTGGCACTGCTCATCGAGCCGCGCTGGGGCGGCGTCCCGCATGCCACAGCTAGGTGGACCCACAGCGAAGAATATACAACTATGTAACGGCGGGGGGTTTTGGGGAGAAAAAGGAAAAAAATAAAAATAAAATCTTTAAAAAAAAAAAAAACTGGGAGTGGAGAGGGCGTGCTACCGGCATCTGGAGAGTAAAGGCCAGGGATGCTGCTGACGTCCTACAATGCACAGGACAGACCCCATAGCAAAGAATCACCCAGCTCAAAATAGCGATGGTGCTGAGGTTGAGAAACTGTGCCTCAAATCGACATAATTTCTATTCTAAGCTTCCCCTTCTGTTAGCAAGACAATGTTGGTTATTATTGGGATTTTGACCCAAGTCTCTACCATAGTTCTGGGGTCTTAGGATGAGCCAAGGTTGGGTAGGGGGTGCTGTGCTTGGAATGGGGAATCCTTGGGGAGGTAGCCAAAGGTCCCATGTGCCACAGCCTGAATCCGAGCCCCTGTTCCTTGAGGTCTTCCTTTCTCTGCTGGCGGTGAAATGAGATCTCACAGCTCCGGGGGCCCATTCTCCATTCCTGCCCCCGGCTTGAGTGAATCCCTTGATCTAGTCTCCGTCCCCTGCTTTTTCTGCCACTCTGTCTCTTCTTGCAAACTTCCTCCTTCCTCTTAGCACTGCAGAAATCTCCTAAATTCCAAATGAGACGAGAAATCTCCCAGCCACTTCTACTTGCTTCTTTGGCATATGTCTTCCTTAAGCTCCCCGCTTGAATAAAGGGAAAGGAAAGGATAGGAGAGGGAAGAGAAGAGAAAACGCACAACATCTCAAAATATTATCCAGCAGACCCAAAAGTAACGGTGAAGTCAAATTCAGGAGCTTGTGTCCTCCCTGACGTGGGACTACGAGGGAGACCCGAGGCTTTTTGCCTCTTCCCCACAGCACCGCCTTTCATGCAGGTGGATAATGTGAAGTTGTTAATGTCCATGATCAGATAGGCTGACCTCAGTCATCATCTCACTTGAATGAGAAATGTTTAAGGTCTCAGCCCTGGAGAAATTTCCTTGTAAACATTTCCACATTGGCATAAGAAGAAAATGTGTAATTTTTGCCCTCTCAGTGGTTACGGCTGACCTGGCTGTGCCAGAATCACCCTAAGAGTTTGTTTTAAGCAATAAAAACTTCTTTTGGAAGTGATCCAACAACATCTGTTAAAATTACAATTAAGCATACCATTGGACCCAATCATCTTTCTTCTGGGATTCTCTCTTGTGGAAATAGAAGGATTTTGATACATGAGTATTGTTTATAGAGGCAAAAAGAATACAGAAAAAAACTTAAAAGTCCATCCCTAGAGAAATGAATGGGGAAATGAATGAATTGGGGTCTATCCATACCACATGTGATGGCTAATTTTCTGTGTCAACTTGGCTGGGCCACAGTGCCCAGATATTTGGTCAAACATTCTTCAGGATGTTTCTGTGAAGGTGTATTTCAAATGAGGTTAAGCTTTAATTAGGTGGACTTTGAGTAAAGCAGATTGCCCTCCATGATGTGTGTAGGCCTCAACAGATCAGTTGAAGGCCTTAAGAAAACAAAGACTGACTGCCGGTGCAAGAAGGATCTGCCAGCAGAGAGCCTTTGGATTCAGACTGAGATTCTTTCCTGGCTCTCCAGCCTGCCGCCTGCTCTGCAGATTTTAGACTTACCAAGCCTGCATCATTGCATGAGCCAGTTCCTTAAAATCAATCAACTGCTCTCTTTCTCTCTTTCTCTCTGTCTCTCTCTCTCCTTCTCCCTATATATATACACATCTGTATATCCTGTTGGTTCTGTTTCTCTGCAGAACACTAAATAATACATTGTAAAATACTATGCACCACTGAGTTATGTCTACACCGAGGAACCTGGAGAGATTTCCATGATGCATTAAGTGCAGAAAGCAATATACAGAGATACATGTTGTAAAAGAAGTCACAGCCAAAAATGTACATGTGTATATTAGCATATTATGGATAAGCATAGAGACGTGTAGAAGAAAACGTAAGTGTTAACAGTGGTTATCTGGAAGGGGAGTAGGGAGGTAAGACAAGAAGAAGCTAGTGTGAAACAGGAAAATATTCATCAGATAATGTCAATGGAAGTTGTGGAATACTAAATTCTGTCTGATATTATTAAAAATAAAAAAATACTAAATATGTCCATAGGCAGGGATTAGAAGATAACATGCAAAAAATGAAAAACTTCAAATATTCCTGGATTGGGATTTAAGGCCACTCTCTTACTTGGATTTCTGATACTTTAATATTATACCAAGTAAGAAAAAGTAAATAAGCAGATTCTTGGGTCTGAGTCCAACAATTTTCATTTAGTAAAGTAGGGAAAAGACTGGGTATGTGGGAATCAGTAACTTTTAAATAAAGGCCCCCGGAATGACTCTGAGTGCATGGCTGGGTTTGGGAACTCCTGGCGTGGATGAGAGAACACTCCCAGGAGAGCCTATGATGAAAGGTGGAGAGCAAAGAGGCAAAGAGCATTTCTACAGATCCCCTCTTGGGGACTCTGGGGTGAGTGGGAAGGGGGCAGTCCCCAGCGCTTCTGTTGCTGGGTCTTCCTTCTGGTGGCAGCCAGGCTGAGCGCCTCAAAAACCCTTCAGTGAACCTCCTTCTTATCACATACCTCACCCCAGTGCTCAAAGCTTAGCCCCAGTACCACATGCTGAGTAGAGTCAGATCTGATGTCAAGTGAATATCTCAGGACTGGGGAAAAATCCTTAAACTTAAGCTTTTCTTAAAACCCAAAACCCAAAACTTCATTCTCTGGTCCACATCCCACTGGCCTCCTCTTCGGGGACAGCATTGGCTCCTGGAGGAGAGACAAATAGAAGATATATGTGTCCATGAATTTATATTCCCGTATGCCATGTGCCCTGGAGTTGACTCAATCCTTCATGGCCATGGGGACTCGGGGAACCTGAGTATGTGACATATGTGAATTGTGGGAAGGAGGGAAATGACACTCCGTTGCTTTGCCAGGTCAGAATGGGCATTTGCTCCTCCTGGGGGTATCTCCCCTTCTGTTTCTCCTTTATTTCCTCTGTGATATTCCCTCTTTCTTTTTCTTCTTCTCTACCTCCTTCTGAAGCCCAAAAGTAATTGGAGCAGATTACACAGTCAGAGCTGAAACAAAACCATTTCAGGTTATTACTTTCCCACTCCAGGCCAATTAGAATCCCAGAGAATCTCAAAGCCATTAACATCGCTCTCATCAACACTCCAACTGCCCATAACTGAGTCTGCTGCTAACTCAATTAATTATTGTTTCAAGTTTGGACACATTTGACTGTTCCCCCAAAACAGTGAAGGTGGGCTGTCAGTGTGAACGAGAAGGAGGTCCCAGGGCCTTGGTTAGCTCCACAGCTGAGTGTCATGCCCCAAAGTCTCTCCTGCCCCACACTGGAAAGGTCTGATGAGCTGGGACTGCCCCAGGGCAGGGAGGAAGGGATGCAGGAGGTAAGTCAGAAGGGGCAGACCATTCCCAGCTCTCGGAGGCCACAGTCACGTCCACTCACTTGCCACCTCTACTCCTTCACATGGCATCTTTCTTTTTAGAAATGCAAATATTCATATAGCACTGTATAGTGAATTCACGTCCATTATCTCTTTGGATTCCTACTAGTTCCTGACAAGGTGGGTAAAGAACTGTTGCTGATATGATCCCCTTCTGCAGATGGTGAAATGAGGCTGAGAAGCTAGTTAGAGGACCTCTCGAGACCCAACTAATTCGTACTGGAAGAAATAGTACTTGAACCTAAGTCTGACTCTAAATTTCTTTTCTTGCATCCCCACCACACTGCCTTCTCACCTTGCTTAAATTGTTTGTTAAAGGACATCTTCTTTTTCATTCCTTAAATATCCAGCCTTTAATCTTTGATTAGACGTGAAAAACATTCTGTTATGATTGACAGGGCAGTTGACGCATGCTGTTTTATTTTTGTGTTTGCTTTCAATGTTAGCTGTTTTGCATCTGCCTTTGTTAGTCATTCCAAGTGGAGGTTTTAACTTCATACTCTATGCATCACAGATTATTCAAGGCAGACAGTTTTACAAATGTGTTGGGGACAATGTGAACTGAAATTGGCAAGATGTATCTTTTTCACTAAATGGAAATTATTGTTCTGTTGATGGGATGGTTTGTCTTCTTCATTCTGAGGACACTTGAACAATGGATTTTGAGCCAGCAGAACAGACAGTACCACACCTGAGAACGAAAGCAGAGAAGTGTCTTGGAGTTGGTGATAGGAATGCAGTTCCCCAGTTAAGGAAAACTTTTCTGGTCTAAAAAAATACAGCATGGAATCGAGCCAGGCCCACAGGCAGCAGGAGAATATCACCACTGCTCACAGAATACTCTGGGGCATGGATTTTTGTTTCTGACAAAATAGGAAGGTCTGCCTTTTGCTCATAGAAACATTTTCCCAATGGGAAGCTCCAGTATATTTCAAAGCATTTCCCAGGTGTCGGTAACTGGTAAGAGGTAGAAAATACTCACTAGCCAACAAGAATGGAGAAAAAAAGGGGCTTCAAGTTAGGGTATTTTCTTGGGTGATTTTTATGATTTGCAGCGTTTTGATTAAAAGCCAGCGAATTATTATATGGTAAGATTGATTACCCAGGGTAGAATCAAAGAAGTTGAAAAATTCCTTAATGAAGTGCAAGGACCGCTGACCTCATGACCAGCAATCTGTCTGATGACCAAATTCCTTTTGCTCAACTCAAAGTGTGCTTGAACTTGACCTTGAGTTTGGCCCGCATTTGCAGTCCATGGAGAGTGGCTGTGGATACTGTGATTCTGCAGTCTTACAGTGCATCAGTCTCAGCTACAGTAAGCATCCCTTCTCATGATACAGGAAGTTAAACAGCCTGGTGGGATGTGGGATGTGTTTCCTTAGCAACTTGGAAAACTAGAGCCACCCTACTTCCTTTTCTTCCTTCTAAAATGCAAAGGCTTTGACTTTGTGTTGTGGTCTTTTTTAATGCCAAATTCAAGAATAAAGTTGATGGAAGTGTTGGCTGGTGTCATGTGCAAATGAGCCTGTGACCTAGAGACAGGGCTGCAGGCCATTCTGAAGGTGAAGTCAACCATATCTTGTTGTCAAGGGGATGGAATAGGCTTGTCTTAATAAGAAGCGAGATGCCACAGTATCACGTGAAAGAGACAGCACAGAAAGGGCCCTTCTTAATCTGACCTATGGATGACTGTTCCTTCAGACTCTTATCTTCCCACCTCTCACTGGCCTTAACCACTTACTAAGTAATCAAGACCCGTGGCCAGCCCACCTCTCTGAAGGGCACTGAAAAAGACCCCAGCTTCATTTCTGTTTTATCTTCCTAAGGCAGACAGGAAAATGTCTCTTGCCATTTCCTCTTGTTTGGTGAAGAAGAACCTTCTGAATCCAGGGGTTTCTGCCTATGTGAACAATGGCCCACTCTAAAAAATAGGGGAACAAAGGCCTTTGGAGTTGTGTCAATACAGAAGTGACTAAAATGGAAATACTAAGGCAATCAGCTTTGGGATAAAGCAAGTTGTCGTGACTCATCCTTGAATTGCCCAGAGCTTTGGCATTAAACATTAATATGTGGCATATAAGCAGTTAAAATGTACCTGCTTTGGCATCAGCTCTAATCTTTCTCTATCCCACCCCAGACGGGGCTAAGTAAAAGGCAGCATCGTGTTTTGCTTTACAGTTTGGGAAATGCCTCGATGTATAACTCATTGGATCTTCATGAGAATGTCATGGACGGCGGTGGTATTCTTTTGCCTGTTTTACAGATGAAGTTATGGAGTCTCACAAGAGCTTAAAGGATTTCTTTGCTCAAGGTTGCTTCAACAGAATGTGAAGAACTGGTGTTGGCACCTCTTTCCCTTCTCAGACTGGTCAGTGACATTATTGTTCATCCAACTTATGGAAAACTATTGCAGCTGTTTAAAAAAATGAGATGCCACCGTGGTGCCCTAACATGAGGAATTTGCTGCAATACTGAGCAGATATTGTGCAAACAGAAGTGTACTTAAGCATGTGTGATGAACAGAAAGAGTCATGGAAGCATGTTCACATGACTGGTGACAGTGGTCACTTCTGTGGAAATGCTGTGATGAGAGGTGGGGGTACCTTCACTATTTATTTCATATACTAATGTATTGTTTGACTTTTTAATGACAAAGATATATTACATTTGTAATCAAATTTTCTTTTATTAAAGATAAATAACTAAAACCTCTTCCCTACCTTAAATCTCTTTTTTCTCTCCATCTCCATTTCTGCAGACCTGCAATAAGCAAAAAGAATATAGTTATTCTCCATGTTAAAATTAATCCAGGGCTGCTGGTGCTGTAGTGGTTAAGTTCACGCTTTCTGCTTCAGAGGCCCGGGGTTCGCCGGTTCGGATCCCGGGCACAGACATATGCACTGAGGCATCCTACGTATAAAATAGAGGAAGAAGAGCACAGATGTTAGCTCAGAGCCAATCTTCCTCAGCAAAAAGAGGAGGATTGGCAGCGGATGTTAGCTCAGGGCTAATCTTCCTCAAAAAAAAAAAAATTAATCCACAATGACACAGGTGCACATGAGCAGTGCCTACCACGCCTGCTCTTGCGAGAGGCAGTCCATGAATTTAAAACAAGGAACGAACAAACATTGATTCTTTTGTATGCACACGGCCCTTTCCCATTGTCAGTCAATGTGAGCCTCTCACTACCTATGCAGAGAAGGCATCATTAGCCTCGAATCTAGAGAATAAATCTAGAACTCAGATAGAGTGACTTGCTCCTGATCACACATAACATGTGGCAGAGCTGCATTTGTGCCTCTTCTGTAGCACAATGCCTCCTGGAAACTAGCTTAATAAAATGGCATTTTGGTGAAATTTTGGTGATCCAGAATAATTATCGTTTAATTCCTGCTTTTGTGAGACCTTTGCGTTTAATTCCTCGTGGCAATAATCTATGTGATCCTAGCTTAGAGAAGTGGGGAAAGTCCCCTGGGAGGAAAACAGGGGCCAGTGGTTAGTGTGATTTTTTTGTTGTTGTTCAATATAAATTTTATGAACTAAATCGAATTTTTGGTAGCAGAGGTATTTTGAGTGAGAGTTGGGGATTGGAGCTCTCGCGGCATCTCAAGCTGCCTCTTAGCCCCAAAATATCCATTCATAGGTCATCGTCTGTTGTCTCTCGTTGTCCTTTCCTTGGTCAGCCCTTCTCTCAAAGCAGGGACACACAGGCTCTTGCCTGAGAGGAGCAGGTAGGTGGCAACTCAAGAAGCATCTTTGTTCCCAGATGGTACAGTACTTCCCCTCCACGCCCAAGGGTCACAATAAAAAATGTCAACTGGGAAAAGAAATCCACTTAATTTTTATTAAACTACTTGACTTTTCCAGGGTCTTTAACTCAAATCTTGTTTAGATGGTAACTAGACACTTAAGGAATGGCCCTGACTCTAAGTGAATCTATAGGTTTGTTAAGGACCAGAGAAAAAAATCCTGGAAGGGAAGCTCACCAAAATATTACCAGTGCTTATGTGAGGCCACAAGATCACACTTTTAATTTTTTTATTTCTTCTTTATACTTTTCTAGTTTCTTCCAGATTTTCTACAATGACGTGTGTTCACTTTTTAGTCAGAATAAAGTGTTATTTTTTTTTAAAATTCTTAAAAGCAAGATGCAAAGGTTTACTTGCAGTATTTTCCTTGCTATGTAACGATATGGTTAAAAAATTACTGAGGAGAAATAATCCAAAATGTTTAGAATGTCTGTTCCTAAGAAAAGGCTTACGGCTGATTTTTTTTCCGCTTATATTTTTATGTATTTTTCACATTCTCTCTAAGGAGCCTATACAGGATTTATAATCTTAAATAATAAACATTTGTAAAGGATTGAAATTTGATGAGGAGTGTGTGTGTGTGTTGGGGGGAGATTCTATTAAATTTCAAAATGTTGTTATTATTCCTGTAGTGTGACATATCCCCCTAGTTCCTGGAATAATTGAGATTTCTTCAAGATACCTCATTTATTTTTGGGGAAAGGTATCCATCTTTCAGGATCTAGCTCAAAAATGTCCTAATTCCTCTCAAACTGATTTAAATTATTTCACTCCCAAAATATGTAGTGAGCCTCCAATCTGTGCCAGATACCATGCTTGGTGCTGTTTGAAGCATGTTGCCGTCTTCAGATGGTCTGCCTTTCTTGGAGTACCCAGTTACCCCAGTAACCCTCACTTCCCCTCTGGACGCTGATCCCGGGGAACACAATTTATCAAAGGCGTCTGGAGGCAGACACTACAAGTCCTTTTGTGCTCTTTCATTTTTGTTTTTGCCCTTTCTTTCTTTTAATATGTTCCACAGCTGGAGCTATTTTTATGGGGTCAGCCCCATTACCATAAATGAGATTTCACATCTGGGACTGCATGATGATCTTTTGCCTTAGCAAGTGACCATGTGACTCGATTTTAAAATGATATTAAATGCAATGATTGGAGGTTAGAGAGGAAACGCGATGAAGGAGTCCATATAGGAAGGTCAGCATCGCCCTCCTAATTCTCTGAGCCATCTATCTCTTTGTTCATCCCTGAAATGATGACTGACTCTTATATAGCAGTCATTGCTTAAAAAAAATTCCTTTGGCCAGCTGTGTCTAATTTGAGACCTTGTTTCATTAAATACAGTAAAGGTCTTTGGCAAACCTATGAATTAATCTATTATGCCAGATCTTTTTTTTTTTAGCATACAAAGAGTTCCAAATTTAGGACTTAGTTTAAAATCGAAATTTTTTTCTTTAAATGAAGACTTTAATTTTTTTAAAAAATGGAGAGGTACTTTTTGTAGGAGGAGGAAAGAGTGACTGAAAACTGCAGGTGTAAATGAGAGCAGCTCACCAGCATCAAAAAAAGACATTTGTTTATGGAGCTAAACATTCGTTCTTTGACACAATACAGTCAATGCAATATGGTGACACAAACCATTTAAGTAAATACCAGCTCTAATTATAGCTGTGTATCAATTGGAAAGTATTTTTATCATGTGTGTGCTAGCTCCTCAGCCGTAGCCTTTACCAAGCAGAGCAAAATGTGTGATCACTCTGGCCCCATTTCAGAGAAAGAAATGATTGATTGTTTGATCCCTGGAAGCATCGATGCCACTTAATGGGTCTTTAGTGCTAAGAATAATGGAGGAAAAAACTCTGTGTGTCATTTGATAACCTCCATGGCTAAGGAGATGAGTTTGGGAGGGAAAGGAGTAGAATGAGAAAAGAGGAAATTTAATTCCCCAATTAATCTCACTCTGCTTCTGACATAATTCTGGATGGCATAGAATATTAAAAATTGGCATGCCCCATATTCACATTCTTTCCCTCTATCCGGTCTCCTATCCATCTCTGTCAGATTTTCCTCACAGAATGGGAACAGGATTGCCCCAAGGACTTCCGAGAGAGAGGAGAAGAGAATGAGCCCTCGCTACAGTTTTCAATATTTGATTCAGTTTCACCTGCAGTTTACCTACAGGCGGTCCTATGAGATTAAAGGTATTCTCACAGTGGTTTTAAACATGCCCACACTCTCAGACATTTGCTTTAAAAAGTGGAGCCTAATTCCCATTCCCTTGAGTGTGGATTGGACTTAGTGACTAGCTTCTAACTAATAACATATGGCAGAAGAGACAGTGTGAGCCTTCTGAGACTAGGTCATAAAAGTCGCAGTTTCTCTCTTTCTCTCTCAACACTCAGTCTCAGGGAAGCCAATGGCCATGTCATGAGGACACTCAAGCAGTCCGGTAGAGAAGCTTGTGTGGTGAGGAACTTCACCAAGAAGCTGCAAGGAATTGAGACCTACTGCTAATAGCCACATGAGGGACCCATCTTGGAAGCCAATGCTCCAGCCCTAGTCAAGCCTTCAGATGATTGCAGTCCCATCAAGAGTTCACTGCATCCTCAGGAGAGTCTCTGAGCTAGAACCACCCAGCTCAGCTGCTCCTTCTTCCTGAGAAACTGTGTAACATCGTAAATGTTTGTTGATCTAACTGCTAAGATAACTGAGTTGATAGCTTAGCAGTTAGTTCTTCACCTTTTCTCTTGAGGGCTAGAGAGTAATACATTCCTCTTGAGCACATTGATAACAAATTTCAATCTTGGGCTTGTGCTCTGATTTACTGTGAAGATCTGTATACCTTCCTGTTCATGTACCTGAGGTAGAGCTATTTTCCCTAGCTGCTTTTGGACAGATTAATTATTTTTATATCTTTCAGCCGTGCAATTGTGACATATGGTTTGATAGACAGTAGCAATCATCTTGATCGTCCCCTCATTCTATAGATACATCAGAAGTGGCCCAGGTGTGCCCCAGATGACACAGTTAGTGGCAGAGATATCAGTGTTCTGATTGGGATGGATAACTTTAATACTTTAGATCTGGTGGGTGTAAAAAATGGATTAGTAGCAGGGACCAAAGTTCCTCTTAGGAAGATAATTGTCTCTGGAAAAATACCTTGATGACTTTCCAAGGAAAAAGGTAAGGCCCTAAGAGCATAGATTTTGTAGGAGTGAAGATAATGATTGGTTAAACACTAGTGTATTAGAGAGAATTCCTCATAACAGTGGAAGTGGTGGTGGGAATAGTGAGAGAAAGATCAAGTGACAAGGAGGGAAGCTACAAATGAAGCCACGGCAATGGACGTGGGTCTTTTAGGAACAGGATTTTCTAGCATTAGCTTTTTAGCAGTTTGAATTTCTGCAATAGAAATTCCTACATAAATCTTCTCTAGACTTTGAGTAGAATGCTCTGGCGGTGTGAGACTTTCATTTAACGGCAATTTAGAAGCAAGGACTGACAAGATATGGGAACTGAGACACAGAGGATTAATTCAGCAGAACCAGGAGCTCAGGGATGCAGAGGATTCATGAACACTAAGGCCTCAAAGGAGTTTAGAGAGATCTTGGGGACAGCATTGGACTTCTCAAAATCTATGAAAAACAGATCTGATTCAAATAAGGTGACCCACAGTGACATCTGTATTATGTGCATAGCTCATCTCAGCCTTCCAAATGATTATAAACCATAAGTATGGAGTTTTACTCATGTTCATATATTTTGTATGTTCAGAGTTCTAGCTCTCCAGATTGTGATGTTACCTAGACTTTGTTTTTCATGACTTCATCTAAAACATACCTAGTAAATGTTATGTATTCACATAACTCCCCCTTTCACATACGGGAGTGTGTGTGTGTGTATGTTTCTTGGCTTTTTCTAAAGTGTTACATACTGTAATCTACATGACAATTCTATGAGGTAGACCTAATACTATCATCATTTTACAGATGAAGGAACTGAGACTCGATGAAGTTACATAAATGTCCCAAGACACAAAGCTGACAAACAGGGGGATCAGGGTTCAAATGTGAGCTTGTTCAGCTGAATAATGTAAACTGTTAAGTGCTGGGCTGAGCTCTCTTCCCACTGAAAAGGGGTGAAATTTTGCAAATGATCTCAAGGAGGGAAAAAAGGTCTAATACCGAAGTAATGGATTGGGGGTCAGACAGAAAATAACAGAGGGCTAAAGTGATTAAACAATGTGTTATGTAAATACTTGGACAGAAGAGATCATTGTCACCGGGGGTGATCTGGGAAGACGTCTTTGAGGAGGTAAGACTTGAGATGGATGCTGAAGAATAGGCAGGACTGAGGGAGGTGAAAATATTCTCGGCAGGGAAACATAAGGGTGATTGCAGCCAGAGAGGTGGGAATGATCTGGCATATCTGCAGAGAAAATTGACCCATCTAGGGTGGAGGACAGAGGGTAGTGTATTGGAAGAGAAGGGCGGATGAAGGTGGAGAGAAGGGTGCAAGTTATGGAGGATCTTGGATGCCAGCCAAAGGCAAGTGAGGGGCTTTGGGCTCTCAACCTGGGCTGCGTGGCTCAGAGCACTTTGTGTTCTGGTTTGTCTTTGCTCTTGAGGTGCTACTGAGCACTTCTGTTTCCTTTTAAGCGCAGGGATCACTTCTTACTCTTCCCACTATCTGCCCCCATTCATAACCCAGTACCTGACACGCAGAAGGTGCTCATTCACAGATGAATGAATAAATAGTTGAAGAAACGAGGGGGAGTGGTAGCACTGAGTAACAGAAGAGTCAGATACACTTGACTGTCCACTTACTTCCCACTTACTGTCTGATGCCTTTCGGTATGTTTCTCCCTAAGCCTCAGTTTCCTTCTCCATAAAATAAAATGAATAGCAGTTGCAACCTTGTTGGGCTGCTGTGAGTGTTAAATGAAATAATGTGTGTAAAACATTTACTGTAGCACCTCCTATATGAGCAGCTGTCAATACAATACATTAATGTCACAAAACAACTTTAGTGAGTCTAGATCCAGAGGGTATAAACCCTAGAAATTAGGAAAAATATTGGGGAGAATGGTAAACCTTCCTCAGAACCCAAGATAAGTACTCAAGCTGAATTTTGGTTAAGTCTCAAGGAGCATGCTGACCCCAGTAGGCCTCTCAGCTTTAATGGGAGAGATGCCTGGGAATGTGATTGTGAAGGGCTTTGAATGCTCTGCCAAGGATGTTGTTGAGTAAAGCAGTGACCAGACTGTATCTGTTCTAGAAAGATCTTTCTGGTGGCATTGTGGGTGATGGCTTGGAGAACAGCAGGACTAGGGAAGGTCTTCAAGAGGCTACTGCAATAGTCCTAGTAAAGATGACGAGGGCTTGAATTAATGCTGGGGCTGTGAGGATGGAGAGAAAAGGTTCGATTTAAGAGGCTACAAGAAGGAACTAGACTGGAGTTAGGGACTGAATGTTGGGAGCAAGATAAAGGGACAAGGCAAGGTTAACAGGCATATTTGAACATCTGGGTGGCTGGTGATGCTGGGGACAGGAGAGAGGGCAAAGGCAGGGATAACTGAGGATTTCAGCTTGGGTGATCAAATGATCCCATTAACCAAAATAGAGAGGGGACGAATTTGTTTTACCTCTTCACAGTATCTCTGCTTATGAATTCAAAACACCTGTACACACAACGAAGGCTGCGCCTGACCTGCCCAAGTTCCAATGGACTTTGCCAAAAAAAAAAAAGAAGAAGAAGAAAGAAAAAAGAAAAAGGCTTAAGACAGACAGTCCTCATATCTACAGTTCACCAATTCACCTGGCACCTCTCTCCACCCTATATTTTACCATTGGTCTTGAGAAGAGAGACCTTTGCCTCGGGGAGGCCCATAGTCACAATGAAAAAATCTGTGTAACAGAAAATCTTCTGACCTCCAGCTGATGACCCACTTATGAGAGTAAGATTCAAAATAAGTCAATACTGGAATCAAATTCCTACCCACCAAAAGAATCTATAATTAGATTTGGCTTGTGTGTGCCTACATGCATGTGTGTGTGCATTTGTGGGTGTGTGAGTTACCCCTAATTTACACACACAGAGGAATGCACAGACATGGAACACATAATACTTCAGAGAGCTCCCTTTTAATCTTGCTATCACCATGGTAACGTGAACAGAAGCAGGACTTCTAGTCACTTAGGGAAGACCTGCAGGTTTGTGATACACGTCCCTGGGGAGACTTTCAGCCACAGTGTGGACCATTACAGCATGTGATGCTCAAATAACCTCATGGGTTCTGTTTATCTTTGACTTCTTCTAATCTTTCTCGTATCTGCTATTTCTATCAGCCTTCTCCCAGGAACACAGCACTCCAGCTCTCCTCCCTGTCCTTGATGCTGAAAATGCTTCCCTATGAGGTTCTCTTGGCTACTGTGAATGGGGCCTTTCCCCAAGTAGGTGACACCGGGGCAGAAATAAACAATTCTGATATGCCTTAAATTTGAAATTATATATCATTTAAAAATAATTTTTAAAAAACAGGCTTTAAAATGCCAGCAGAATCCATTTCTCGGGTTATTTATGTACGCAGTCATGAAAATGACACGTCTGTGACCTACAGACTTGAAATACCGAGTCAGAGGTCAGCTACCTGTGGGTGAGTTTTCAGAAATGCCTACTCAGTCACTCCAAAAGAAAATCAATCTGGCCTTTATTATTTTTCTTAGGAGAATTGGAAATAACATTCATTAGAGAAATCCACTTCCCTCCAAGTCCAAGGGGACTTTGAATTTTCCAACTGTACGTTAAATATTGTATCTCTGGTAATAGTGGTCCTAAGGGAGAGTTTCTTTCTTCTGAATACCATTCGAATAACCTTCAAAGTCTTCTATCTGCTAAAACCGATACGAAAATTGCATTTTACTTAAGAATTCATCTCTACATACCAAACCATTACTTTTGCTGTGTCATCTGTATACAGTATCATCTACAAATGTTGTTCTGAACCTTTAAAAAGTCCATGATTTTCTATTTTGAGCTTTGGTTGAAACAGAACTTGTTATTATGAAAAATTTAACAGAGTATTGATTTGATTTGATTTTTATTTATTTTAATTGAAGTATAGGTGACATACAATATTGTTGTAGTTTCAAGTGTACAATATAATGATTTGACATTTATTTACAAAATGATCACCCATAAGACTAATAACCATCAGTCATTGTACGAAGTTATTACAATGTTGCCTACATTCCCGGTGCTGTATATGACATCCCCATGACTTATTTATTTTATGACTACTAGTTTGTACCTCTTATTCCTCTCACCTATTTTGCTCTTCCCTCCCACACCCCTCCTCTCTGGCAACCACCAATTTATTCTCTGTGTCTATGAGTCTGTTTCTGTTTTGTTTTGTTTGTTCGTTTGTTTTGCTCTTTTTAGATTCCACATATAAGTGAAGTCATACGGTATTCTTCGTTCTCTGTCTGGCTTATTTCACTGAGCACAACAGTGTATTAATTTTAGATGCTTTACAGTAAAGATATGTGTTTATGTATATTCACACAAACATATGTGCACATATATACTTATATGTATATTGCATATCTACATATATGTATGTAAGGATACATGTATATTATATAGCATAGAGGTTAAGAGTATGAATTCTAGAATCAAACTATCATGATGTGAATTCTCCCTCCTGTATGGCTTTGTTACTTTACCTCTCTGCTTTTCAGTTTCCTCATCCGTAAAATGGTAACAATAATAGTAACCATCTCATAGAGTTGTATGATAACTAAAGGAGTAAATAAATGTTTAATTCTGAAAACAGTCTGGCACATAGTAAGTGCTCAGTAAATATTAGCTATTTTTATTAGACATAATCCAAATAACTCATATTTTTAACAATTCAGTTACCTGCAAACAAGAAATTTTTAAGTTATTGGTGTGTTTTAGGTAATTTGCAATTAGTAATGGTAATAGCATTTTGCTGTTGTTTGCTCTTATTGGAGACTGTGAATAAAGGGTGGCCCTCTATTGCCACATTCTCAGCTTTTGTAACTCCATGGAGCAACTGTGCTTCCACGGTGTTGTCTTGCAGTGTTAGCCATTTATGTGGACATTCCACCCCCTAAAGACTTCAGCTTGTGAAACAGCAAGTTAAATCCACACAGAGAACTCTCTCGCAGTTGTGGTGGCTTTTTGTCATTACTGGTGGTAGTCCTGGTGGCGGCATTTGACTCTATTTTGAAAATTCTTCTGTTCATTCTTGGTGTAACTGGAAGGAAAGAAAGAATGTGGCATTTCTAGCAGGGATACATATTTCCAAGCAGGGCTGGAATTTCAGAAAGGGCTCTAGAAGGAAGATGACTTGTGGATCTGCTTGTTGTGAAATCAAGGGTATGTGGTGGTTGACAATGATGGTGGTCACGGTGGGGAGTCTTTCTACAGTTTTTTATTAGTATCTCAGAAGTTAAACAGTTACCTTTAACCTTAAAGAAATTTGGACTCAGAAAAGGGTAATGGCTGAAGTGAAGTAAGAAAGAGGAAACAATAATGATGGCTCCTCTTCTTTAGTCACTCCCTCTGGGGCGGGCAGCGCACTCAGCCCACCGTGCACCATTCCTCCTCCTGCCGCTCAGGGAAACCCCGATGAGGCCTTACAAGGGCCCAAAGTTCAGTCTGTACTGCCACATTTGGATCTTAAGATGGCCCTGAGGAAATAGCAGTGGTCTCTAGCCATGTATGAGGCACTCATACAAATTTCTAATAGACTTTCTTTTTAAAACAGCTTTAGATTTACAGATAAATTGAGCAGATAGTGCAAAGGGGTGCTAAGTTTCCCTTTATTAACATCTTCTATTAGTGTGGTACATTTGTTACAATTAATGGACCAGTACAGACACATTATCATTAACTAAAGTCCATACTTTATTCATATTGCCTTAGTTTTACCTAATGCCCCAGGATACTACATTATATTTAGTTGTCATGTCTCCTCAGGTGCCTCTTGGCTGTGACAGTTTCTCAGACTTCCCTTGTTTCTTACGACCTGGACAGTGTAGAAAAGTACTGGTCAGGTATTTTGTAGGATGGCTCACTACTGGAATTTGCCTTTTGTTTTTCTCATGATAAACACGAGTTTATCATGGGTTATGGGTTATTGAGAGAAAGACCACAGAGGTAAAATGCCACTTTCATCACATCTTAATCAAGAGTACAGACAATCAAGGAGAGTGATGTCAGCATCATGGTGGAGTTGTTCCCTTAGTCTCTCCCCACAAGTTACAAATAAACGGACATTCATTAACCAACAAAGGATTTCCTACAAAGCACAATAGGACGTCTGAGAGATCCGTGCAGCCATGCCTCTGAAAGTAGGGGGACTGGATCTCCAGGAAGCAGAGGAAAGAGGTGAGCAGATCCCTCCACCTTCCTGGCAGCACTGATCTAGGTCGAGGGTCCTTATGCGACAGCTAGTGTATGACTGTAAGAGGAGGCAGGAGGCAGCCAGTTCTGCATGTGAACACTTTCACTTTCAGAGTTGCAGCCCAGCCATGGGGGCACCCACCATGCCCCAGTAGCCCCGCCCATGGGGATGCTCTCCTCTGAATGGTACAGCTCAGCCTCTGTGAAGGAGCCCCACCAAGCACAGCAGCTCAGGCAAACGACCCATGAGCACAGAGCCAGCTCACACATGTGAAAGAAAGCACCCCTCCCCTCCCACCTAGTGTGCCACCTTGGCTGGTCTCCTACCAAGGCAGCAGTCCTGTAATAGAACACCTGCATGTGCATGTGTGACCTGCTAAGTGGCTGCAGGCAGCAGGCAAACACAGACAAGTGCTACCAGCACAACTTCCAGCAGATGCAGTGGGTTCAGAAAACACAGCTCCTGCCCCCTATCAGAGATGGCAGGTGGAATCTGTGACCTGATACTACTACAAATGCCCTAGTAAAGGATCAGTTCATCAAACACTATGAAAAACTACAGTAACACTTCAGAGCAAAAGGAAAATGTCAAGTATCCAGAAACCAATTCTGAAGTCATGGAAACTTACAATTTAAATGACTGACAATTCAAAATAGTTGTTATAAAGAAACTCAACGAGTTCCAAAAATCTCAGACAGTTCAATGAGCTTAGGAATAAAACTAATGAACAGAAGGAGTACTTCACCAAACAGATTAAAACTCTACGAAAAAATCAAACAAATTCTGGAGATGAAGAACACACTTAAAGAGATAAAAAATCATCTAGAATCCTTAAATAATAGAGCTGATGTTATGGAGGGCAGAATTAGTGACTTAGAGAATAGAAATATAGAAATGCTTCAGGTGGAGGAGGAAAGAGAACCAAGAGTTTTAAAAAATGAAGAAATTCTTCAAGAAAGATCCAACTCAATGAGGAAATGAAACACAAGGATTATAGGTTTTCCAGAGGGAGAAGTGAGGGAGAAAGGTGTAGAGAGCTTGTTCAAAGAAATAATAGCTAAGAACTTCCCAAACCTGGGTAAGGAACTGGACTTACAAGTACATGAAGCCAACAGAACTCCCATTTGCATCAATGCAAAAAGACTTTTCCCAAGGTATATAAGAGTAAAACTGGTGAAAGTTAATGACAAAGAAAAAACATTAAGGGCAGCAAGGCAGAAGAAAGTAACTTACAAAGGAACCCCTATCAGGTTTTCAGTAGATTTCTCAGCAGAAACTTTACAGGCTAGCAGAGAATGTAATGATATATTCAAAATACTGAAAGACAAAAACTTTCAGCCAAGAATACTCTATCCAGTGAAACTATCCTTCAGATGTGATGGAGAAATAAAAGCTTTCCCAGATAAACAAAAGCTGAGGGAGTTCATCACCACTATACCTCCCTTAGAAGAAATGTTGAAGGAAGCCCTCTTACCTGAAACAAAAAGACAAAGGTTTACAAAGCTTTGAGCAAGGAGCTAAAGAGTCAGACAAAATCAGAAAATTGCAGCTATCAGAACAAGTTAGCAAAGACTAATTATAACATAAAAGATAAAGGGAAGGAAAGCATCAAAAACATCTGTAAACACTTCAATTTAGTCACAAACTCACAACACAAAACAGAATAGTTTGTGACAACAATAACTCAGAAGGGGAAGAGGAAAGGAATGGAACCTGCTTAGGCTAATGGAGATAAGAGGCTATCAGAAAATGGACTCTCTCATCTATGAGAAATTTTTTTTTTTTTTGCAGGGAAAGATTTGCCCTGAGCTAACATCTGTTGCCAAACTTCCTCCTTTTTTTTTCCCTTCCCAAAGCCCCAGTGCGTGGTTGTATATCCTAGTTGTAGGTCCTTCTAGTTCTTCTATGTGAGCCGCTGCCACAGCGTGGTTGGGTCTTGTCTTAACAGCGAGATAATATTACCAGATCTCACTCAACATGATTTATGCCTACTGGTGTTGACCTTGATTACCTGGAGGAGGTAGTTTGTCGGGTTTCTCTGTTGTAAAGTTCCTCTTTTCCCCCTTGTCCACGCTGTCCTCTTCATGGGGGATTCACTATGCACAGCCCACATCTAAGGGGTGGGCAGCCATGCTCCCCTCCTGGAGGGTGGAGCATCTTCATAAATCACTTGGGATTCTTCTTCATGGGAGATTTGTACAGTTGTTTTTGAAGTCAGACTATGTAGAAGAAAATTGGCCAAAGAGAACATTATAGTCAACAGATGTGTAGAGATGAAGAGGAGGTATTCAAAACAACAAAAGAAAAAAGTCTGAGAAATAACAATTTTCATCTATTTTTAAGAATTACCTGAATCATCAGACAAGTGCTCAGAAATATGTCCAAAAGTATTTATTGCTGCAATGATTATAATCCTTACAAACAGAAAGCAAATACAATATCCAAGCAAGTACATTCATATAACTATTAAGTCAAAAACATTTTTCTATATATGCATATATAAAATTACTGGCATAGAAATATAGTAATGATGTGCTGGTGACTTAAATATATGTCACCATATATATAGTATATGCTAAATATATACAATATAAGTACACTTATATAAGAACATAAGTACACACATATATATTCAATAAGTATACACACATACATAATAAACTTACAATATAAGTACACTATGTATGTGTCTGTGTATAGAAACACCTATGATAGGTTAGGTAATAAAAAAATACTATCACAATCTCCAGTTGGTAGGATTTTGTGTCATTTAGAATATTCCTTTTTAATACCTACACTTTCTGTTTTCTTCAGTAAATTTTTATTTATCTAATAAAAAATGAAAAGAAAATTGCTTAAAGCAAAAGCTTTGCTGACATATAACACTAGCATGTATCGCCAGCGGTCCAAGTCCTCAAAAATCCACTACATACCAGCTTTCAAAATGCCTCTCACAGGACTTGGGATAGGAAAGGAGAGCAAGTGCTTCCTTATTGTTCTCGTGCTCTTTCATTTAACACCACTAATCCTAGCTCCATATCCTTTTCTATCCGTTCCGGGACACTGGACTCTGAGACCCCGCTGGAACAGAGGGCTGGGTCACTCCAGCCTTTCCCGATCTTCTCTGCTGCCCCCATGTGCCTTCGTTCAGCCCTTCACAACTTCAGTGAACCCCACAGTCCTCTCCTCTGGACCTCCTGCCTCCTGGGCCTGCTCCCTCCCATCCATACTAGCTTTCTTGGTGTGCTCCTCTCCTCCTGGCTACTTACAGGTCTTCCACAATGCACGAGATTCCTTAGCAGCGCCATGTAAGACCCCCCCATCCTCTTGCATCAACCTCTTGAGTTTCAACCTAAATCCTCAGTGGAATCAGAAAAGGGTAACCACAGGCAAACTGTAGACACACCATTTACAATCTTACTCCACTGTCTTCCCTCCTACCTGCCCTCACCTCACGTTTGTGACCCTTCTCTTTCCTTTAAGATACAGGTTAATCACGCCCATACACACACACACATACACTTTTCCAGCCATCCCAAAGCCTGTGATTCTTTTCTCCTGTTATCTTTAAGAGCTCCTGTTGTCTATCAACTGGTTCTTAGTGGAAGCTACCTTGGACTGTAATATTTTCATTATATTCCTGAAAAGCAGGGCTCATTTTTCTCCTACTCAGGTACTCCTGGTGCCTAGGATAATATGATGCATGCATTTGGCCCTCACTAAATATTTGTTGATGCTTGTGACTATGTGGCAGTCACAATGGGAAAGGAGTAAAGATTTAGCAAATGGGTTTGAGGTAAGATTAAATATAATATAAATATACCGTTAAAAATTCAGGCACTAGAACCAGACTGCCTCTGAGCTCCACAGCCCACCAGCTGAGTCATCCTAAGCTTCTTATTCACCCTCTCTGAGTCTGCATCCTCATGCATACAATGAGAATGATGATGCTACCCCCTTCATAGAGCAGGGGTGAGGATGAAATGAGTTGAGCCAGGTGAATCACTCATTGTTTGCAAGTAGTCAAACAAAGCTAGCTGTTGTCATCATTAGCTGGTTTGTGAACTCTGCCTTCAAAATCCCGTTGGCAGCGAGCACAAAATCTGTCTCACAGACCACTGCTATGCCAGCACAATTTAGAAGCAGACACACTGCTGAGGATCCAGAATGATGTTTTATAACTATTTTAAAATGTACCCAGGATTTGTTTTAATCAGGTGTGGTAAGATGACAGATACAGAGACAACTGCCTTTGAAAGAAAAGTCTATTACTCAGAGTTCCCAAGAGGAGGGGACAGACCATGCTATGGAGGCCTACATTGGAGGCACCAGGGTTGGTCAGGAAGCAGAAGGAGCGAGCAGAAATCATGGGCAAAAGCTTCTATTACTTTAGTGGTGGGAAGTTGTTGGGTGGGGATGTCCCTTATTGGGCAGGAAACGCAACACAGATGTTGGGGTTTGTGGTTGGAAGGTTTGTAACATGAGTTCTGTGCACTTGCGAAAACTCAGGAGTGGTATGGATGCAAACAACTTTAGCCATTAGTTTTGTCTATGATTTCAAGATGCCAAATCATCAATTATAGGATATCAGGAATGATTATTACAGCGGCCCAAGCCAATTTCTCTCCATGATTCCTCTTTCCTTTAGTTTTTAGTGGCTACCATATTTTCCACGGAGGTTTGTTTCTCTTCCTCTCTTCTCAAAGTGGCCTTGCTGGGCCCTGGGTTTTATGTAGATCCTCTATTCTTTGGCCCATGTTGGGTGACCTCTCTCCTACTCTTTGACTCTGCTTCCATTATAACTGAAGAAAGGTTTTCTCAGTTTTTCAGTTTCTTGCATATATGAAAGCTGCTCCTTTTCACAGACAAGCCTGGAAACTTGGAAAACAGAGGGAAGCTAAGGCTATGTTGCCATGTCAACCCAAGGCAGAGCTGACTTTTCTGCATATCGCACACTATCTTTCTGGCTTATGGACTAGTGGGGTTTTGGAAAACTGTTTAGCCCACTGAAAAGTCTTTTGGCAATTATTGAGGATACCTAAGCTTTGTCTTCGAGGCTAGCCTGTCCCGTGGCTTGAGCCAGCTGTTCAGTGAGATCTCATGATATTACCTCGCTGTTAAGACAAGACCCAACCAAGACCCAACGCTCTTCTCCCTTTATTCCTTTTCTAAAAAGAAGCCCCACTTAATATTCACGCCAGCCCATGACTGGATAATTACAGGAAATCCTGGCTCCACTCAGCTGAAAAGAAAGAATTCTTAAAGAATTTCAGGCTCTTTTACTATTTCCCCCTTTCCTGTGGTCTGGCTCTATGCCCTCATCTGCTTTCTCTTCTGTGTGCTAGTTCTGTGACGCTTCTCTCCCACGGCCGCACCCCTCTCCCCACTGCCCTCTGTTTGGATGAACAAGACGCTGCTAACATGCAGTCTTCCACTCTAAATTGTTTGCATTTCTTTTCTCTCTCTCTCTTTTTTATTTTTTCAAGGAAGATTAGCCCTCAGCTAACATCCCTCGCCAATCCTCTTTTTGCTAAGGAACATTGGCCCTGAGCTGACATCTGTACCCATCTTCCTCTATTTTATATGTGGGATGCCTGCCACAGCATGGCTTGTGTAAGCGGTGTGTAGGTCCACACCTGGGATTTGAACCGGCAGACCCCAGGCCACCAAAGCAGAGCACGTGAACCTAACTGCTACACCACCAGGCCGGCCCCCTCTCTCTTTTTCTTCAGGAAGACAAAAATATATTTTATTATGTAGCCTTTGCTTTATTATTTATTTTTTGGTTTTTTGTTTTTTTTTTTTTTGAGGTGGGAAAATTTATTGGTAGGTAGCAATCTCTCTGGCTTTGTATTGGCTCCTTGTTTGGGATGGGGGGAGATTCTCACCTGATTGCACCCTATAATGATGGTGGCAGCAAAGATGACAGGACTCATCCAGAGTTCTAGAGGGACCCCTTGATTTAGGTATATACTTATGATCATAAAGACAGATTCAACAGGATCCTTGGAATTTACATCACAGTAATTGTCTTTCTTTGACTCTGGCTTTTACTTTCCAAAATGAGGCATCCTACTATCTGCTTGCCATCTCTTCTGCTTGGAGCGGCATGCTGCAGGCCTTAACAAATGGGACAGGACAGAGCAGTACGAGAAGTGCTTGTAATGGAGAGCCCAAAAGTGACCAGCCAAACCCACCAAAGTCCCAGTGACACAACTGATTTCAGCATAGGTTCCAGACTGAAACACAGCTGCATCTTGCTTTATTTGACTGAAGCAAATGCAATCAGTTCTCATTTTCTCTGACATTTATTATTTTGGGGAAGGGCTGTCAGGGGAAGGGGCATTAGCCACAAATATGACAAGGTTAAAGGACAATGAGTCTGGTCTGAAGCGTTGTATTCAGATGGTTGACATCCTGGGTTCATCAATCAATATTATTGACTTGGCCAAGCTTCAGGTTGGAGTAATTTCTGTAATGCGATTTAGCCTGTGCCACAAAATGATGTGTAGGGGATAAAATGCACTGAAGCCAATTGTCTGTGAGAAACATTTTGGGAAACGTTTTTAATCTTAAAATTAGAACTTGAAGTGTTTGCAGCCAGGAAGATGCTTAATTAGATTCAGATCGGAGCCACCAGCTGTTCGTAAGACAAACAGGAATGTCTGAAGTCTCTTCGGGTTCTGCGGAGACGGGGGAAATGGCTCCCCCTTTGCGGGCCAACTCTGAGAGACCCTTCAGCGAAAAGCTCTCCAGGCCTGAGTGGCCACACTTGGCACACAGAGCTCACGTTTTCCTCTTGCTCTGCTCTCCAAACCTGAGGAGTTCTTAGTCACAGTAGTAAAATGTCCACAGAGGGACCCTGCTGTGGAAAGAGCCTTGTTAGTTCCCTCCTGCTCCCTCCCTCGGCTTCTTGCCTCTGCACTCTCAGAGGTAAATCCTGCCTCTGCCAGACTAGTTTCTGGACCTCGGTGAGGCAGTTGTGGGACAGGGACAGGGAGAGAACACAAAGATGCTGGAAAGGCAGGAGGGGAAGGTGGAAGGACTTTTTCAGAAAGGCTGAGTCAATCTGTGTAACCAAGATTTGAGAGAGAACAAGAATAGAGCGTGGAGGGAAAATCACGCAGCTAAGACTGAGAGAGCTGTGAACCTATGAAGATCTGAGATGAGTTAGCCTCACAGGTTGAGAGGTGAAGGCGGCCTTAGAAGTGATGTGGCTGAGCCTCCCACTTAATGCAGGAAACTTCTAGGGCATTCTTGTGGAAGGGCCACCCAGCCTTTACCCGGAAACCTTCAGTGACAGGAAATGTGCTACTGCATTGGCAGTCTAGAAGAGTAGTTAGGAACACAAATGCTAGAGCCAGATTGCCTAGGTTCAAATCCAGGGGCCACCAGTTGCTGCTTGTGGTAGCTTAGGTATGTTACCTAACATCTCTATGCCTCAGCTTCTGTACCTATAAACTGGGGACAGTAATAGTAGAGTGTTGGTATGAGGATTAATTTTATATAGTAATAATAATATATTCATATATGTTAATTAATAATATAATAGATTGGTTATATAAATAGAGAATAACATATGTATATATAATGTGTATATATGTATATAATGTATACATGAATATATAATGTATATACATATTTTCTATATTGTATATATAATGTATATAATGTATATATAAATAATGTATGTATTGTATATATAATGTATATATGATGTATATATGATGTGTATATATGTATATAATGTATCTATGTATATGTGAATATAATGTATATATGATGTATATATGAATAATATATATGTATATGTATATTTATTCTTAAAGGATATATATAAGTTAGAATAGTGCTTGGCATGTAATAAGTGATATGTAAGTATTTGCTCTTATTATCACTATTGTCAGGTGGTTCCACGTATAAGAAAGTTCTTTCTAAGATTGGGTAAATTTGGCTTCTCTTATTCCTGCCTGTTTATCCTATTTCTCAGGCCTGAAATAACTCAGGCCAAGGCTGCTCTGCCTTCTATGTGGGTGCCCTCCAAATGTCTGAATGATCATTATCACGCCCCTCTTTGTTTTTCTTCCTTGTAAAGGAGAGCTTTTGCAAACGCTATTCCTTCTGCCTAGAACACTTTTCCCTCCCATGTTCTTCATGTTCTAACTCAGATTCCTTCTCCTTCAAGATGCCTTCCCTCATCAGAGTAATTTACACAATATCTTACCCATGTTGTCTGTGTATAAGTATAAAGATTAGAGAACATAGTACAGATCTGCATAGACTTGTATGTGCCACCATTTTAGCACATGACTTATTTGTGTTGGTAACCCCGTACCTAGCCTGAGGTCCAGCACAGTGGTCTTGCTCAAAAATGCTTGTTGAATGAATTAGGCAGCTTATAGAAGAAGATGGATGGGTGTAAAGCAAAGGCCTTCTTCAAAGGCATAGAGCATTTCCCTTGGAGAATAGAGTCCTTGGAGCAAGGAGACAGGTGGAAAGAAAGTTGGCTTTTTCAAACAATTATACAAATCAGGCACATCTATAATTCCATAAACTGATCATTTTTGTCTCTATTATTTCCATCATGAGGGAAGGTTTCTGAGATTCTTGCATCTTGATTGCTTGGTCAGCTTTCAGACTGTACTTTGTTATGCAGAATCCTATCAATGGGAGAACTGAGAAACAAAAGACAAAGAAGCAAAGAGGGTACCTGGGTCTGTACAACTGTAAGGCAGAGCGTGAAGACAGAGATGGAGGTAGAAGAGCTTTTGGGTCTGGACGTGGGCAGAAGGCCCCTCGGAAGAGGAGACGGAAGATTGTTTTGGGAGAAGTCACTGGCGAGAGTGTAAGAGTTTGAAAGTGGAGAGTCTTTCAAACTCAAAAGAGAGGCTTTTTAAAGGAAATTTGCTTTGCACAAAAAATGTTCTCTTTTACTTAGTGTTTTCTTGTGAGATTAAGTAAAGATTTCAATGGCTTTTAATGTGTATTTTCTGTCAGACTGCTGTTTCTTTGAATATGACATGGCCCAGATCCCCGGCCATGTGGGATCCCACTTGTATTTGTGTTATGTTCTGCTTAGGCTGGTTGATTGGGTCAACGTCCGAGTCTACTGGTGCTCTTGTTCTGCGGGATGGTGAGTGATGCGTCACCATAGCACATGGCGGCCCTAGCTCTACGTAAGACCTGCTCCCTAATGTTGACATTCTCTAGTTATTCAAAGGAGAGGTGATATATATGCCCTTCTCAATAGGAGATCATAATTACTTTTAAGGATAGCACCAACCAAAAATATGAAAGAAATTTCTTTACGGTAATACACGAAAGAGGGATCCTTAAAAATAATTCCACATTGGACCGTTTCTTAGAGGACACTAATTTCTGCTTCTGTTACACAAATCCAGCCTTCTTGCAGGTTTCTAAGCTAGTTGCTCTTTTGAGGTTAAGCTCTTCCACCCTCATTACAGAACACTTAGCATAAAAACCATAATTAGAAGCTTGGAATTGTGTATTTTAGGTAATCTTCTCAGACAGCTCCATTAGAACTGGCCCTAGCTTTTCAGCAATAAGTTCATTTTGAGTCAATTTGTCATTTGACTTTTGGAACTATTTCAATTTGCTACCAAATCTTGATTTCACTTTACCATTAAATTTGACTTTAAAAATTTATGGAAAGCTTTTACTACACTTTCTCTGTTTATAAGAGACTAGATGGCTATATACTAACATGGTATCAGTGATTATCTCTGAAAAGTAGAATTACAGACTAGTTTAATTTTCTTCTCTTGGGTAATAGCAAGAAGTCTAATGAGAAAAAATTAAATGTTTTTTTAAAAATATTTTTAAAAATGTTATAAAAAGGCACTAATTTCTTTGTGTTCACAGGCTTTCAGAGAAGGTGGAGTGCATATTTCTCTGGCATCACTTACATGTGTTCTAGATTGTTTAGAAAAGGGTCAGAAGAGAAAACTCAGCAACAACAGGGGAGAGAGAGGATGAAAAGAAATTGTGCATGGAGACATGCAAAAAAATGGCTGTATTATAAGTGTCTGAAATGTTTGAAAGTGATTTAAGCTGGGTCTATGCAATTATTTGACCAATTTAGGTCAAAAGCCAACTTAAAAAAACTTAAAAAAACACACTGGCAATTCAAAGCGAAAGCATTTTATCTGCATCAGTTTCCACTCCGTTTAAATGTAGAATTGGCCCAAAGTGTTGGAAGAAGAAAAACAAACAGAAGAGTTCTCGTCCTCCGGGTCTCTTCTCCGAATGTGAGCACATCATAGGTTAAAGTAAAGAAGAATAAGGTTGGCATCTCAGTAGGCATTATCCTGGGAAATAAGGGAAAGCTGAGAGTGGGCAGTGGGTGAATAGATATTAAGAATAAAATCTCCTCTTCTCGGTTGCTAAATTGCCTATGGAACTGTGTCCATCCTCTGCTTTGCTTTGGCTGGGAGGCAGTGCTCTCATATGGCTCTGGGACTTTCCATGGCATGCACCTCAAAGCTGTGAGACATCACAGGGAAAATATCACAGTGTAAGGGTCTGTCTCAGGGCAGTGCAACATGGCTGTCTGAGGTCCTGCTCAGTGATTGAGTGATTCATCAGAACACAAACACTGAGCGCCATTGATCTAAGGACATGGCACCGCCAAGACCGGTGAGATTCTCAGCAAGTTCGGGGAATGACATGGCACACACAGACCACAGAGGAAAATCCAGGACAGTGGTCTATGGACAGGCAACAGAGGTGGTGACAGTGTGTTAATAGCAATATTTTGTTAATGACTGGCAGTTGTCAATAAGGGCACTCCCTATAACAACCTGAACAAGTACATCCTAAATGGAGTCAACTATTCACCTCATTCAAAGGTTTTAGAGCTAAAAGTCAAATTGTTTCAGAGCAGGCAAAATGTTCCATTTAAGATCCCTAATTGGAAGGCACTTTATCAACCTAAAGATCAGGAGGATGGTGATTATTAGAAATGCCTGCATTAAAGACACTAAGCACATTTGCATTCAGTTCAGAGTTGGAATAAAGTGAAAATAATGAGGATTCTCTTAAGATACGGATCTTAAGTTCTTTGCAGCATTTGTGTTAATGGCTCTCCTGAGTTCAGCCTCAGATGAAGTGCGTGGAGAATAATAACCTCAGTTGTGAGCGTGGACACTGCATCCTGCTACACCGAGAGCTCAGTGAGCCCTCCAATAGAAGTCAGACATATCTAAGCTTCCTCTCACCAGCAAAACCAGCACGCACAGCAAACAGCAGCCCCGCAGCCCCGCCCTGTGTTAGAGCCGAGGCAGAGGATTTGCAAATCAGGATGGTGAAGGATTCAAAGGAAGCCAATGTAGAGGGTTTGCATTCAAGGAAAGAAAGCCCACAAGATGCATTTTTAATCAAGCTCACGATGGCACATGAACAGAAGAATAAGGTGAGATACAGAAACAGCAAAGGAAAACCAAACCTTGTACTATTCACAGTGTAGAATTAAGTCTTACTCCAGGCCCCACACTCCACTCTGAGTTTTCCCTTAATTATTTATACAGTTGAAATGAAAGTAATTGGGGCCTGAATTGTTGAACTAATTACCTTACTTTCTCTAGTTCACTCTGAATATACATACTTGGTTTTATTTTCTAAAGTAACTTAAAATAGCAACTTTTGTGCCTATGTTAAGAGGTGTCATTTTTTTATTTGAACAGAATGATGAGCATATGTTGTTTAACACATGATAGGCACTCACCAGCTCTTAGTGTGTGTCCTGCCACCCCTATCTTGATTATGCTGTCCTTACACAATGAGACAGGAGGCCGGGAGCCTGGGTGGAAGTCTCCTGTGGAATTGTCCAGCAAACAATAAGGGGGCCATGTGATAATATTTCAGGACACCCGCCCCCTTTTGTCAGGTACCAGAACCTCAAAATACATTTAAGAGGGAATTAATGGGACTAGGTGGCCACTAGATGTAGGAGGAAAGAGAGAAGAAGGAGCTGAGGAGGGGGCTGATTTTTCTAGCTTGGGCAGCCCAGTAGATGGAGAGGCCATTACCATGGCCAGGCGCGCAGGTCTGCGGGTCATCCTTGAGAACATCAATCATTGTGCTGTGCGGGGATGCCCTCGGGGGTTCTTGAGCTATTGGGACTGTTTGCTCTGCTTTTTAATTTTCTTGCTTCTTCCTTAACTGACAATCTGTCAGCTGTCAATTCTTGCTACTGTCAGTCCGTCTGCTTCTAAGCATTTTCCTCCTTCACTTTCTAATTTGCTGCTTCTGGGAAACCCAAGAGGCAAGGTTGCTAGACGTGTATGTGAAGCAGGAGACTATAGGGGCTGAGGACCATTGTATATTATAAAGTCCCAGGCTTTGTGACTGCCATCTCAGCTGCTCCAAGGACTTCTCCAATTTTAAGTGGATTAGGTCTTCACAGATCTGGCATTCAGATAGCTACCGAGGTATTTCTTTCTCTTTGTAGAGGAGCTTTGAGGACACAACAGTTGCTCAAGTCATCTGGTGATTATAAATTTTTAAGGTAGGATTTTAGAATTACTTGGCTGCCAATATATATATATATATATATATATATATATATATATGCTGCTAATATATAATAGCTGCCATTTATCGGGCACTTGGTACGGACGTCGCCCTGGTCTAAGCACTTTTCATGTACTATCACCTGTGGCTTGGGCAGTGCCATTATCACCCATTTTTTAGATAGGAAATCTGAAGCATCACGAGGTTAATTTTTCCAAGGCCACACAGTCCATAAGCAACAGAACCAGGATTCAAATGCAAGCTGTCTGGCCCCAGTCCCATGTTAACACTTTGCTTCTTTCCTCCACCAAGCCGGACCGTGGGTGGAAGGCAGCTAACCCAAATGCACTCTCTAGTTTCTCTGGTATATAAGTGCATGGGGGCTTGGAACCAATTTGCAAATTGTTTCTGTGAGTCTTTAGGGCAAAAAGATCGTAGCTGATTAGTGACACAACCCAGGCTTACCTCCCCTGCCCCCACCTTCCTCTAAGTTCACAACATACAAGCATCAATTACATCAGACCCATTTACAGTTCCCTGACTTGGCCGATAAAGCAGAAAAGCAAAACAAGGACAAAGCCGAGTTCAGAAGTTAGGGGGCTCGGTGGCTGCTGACTCAGTCTCATGGAGGCATATCAATTTGTGTTGTGCTCACTATATGTCTTTTTTTCCTGCTCCAGGAAGTTCCCACTGTGTGTTTCCATTGTGTTAATGGGTTGAATTGTGTCCCCCCAAAGTTCTTATGTTTAAGTCCTAAGCCCCAGTACTTCAGAAGGTGACTATATTTGGTAGCAGGCCTTTAGAAAGGTAATGAAGGTAACATGAGGTCATATGGTGGGCTCTGAAACACTGACTGGTGTCCTTTTAGGGAGACAAGATTAGGACACAGACACACACGGAGGAAAAACATGTGAAGACACAGAGAGAAGACTGCCCCCTGCAAGCCAAGCAGAAAGGACTCAGAAGAAATCAAACACGCCAACGCTTTGATCTCAGACTTCCAGCCTCCAAAACAGAGAAGAAGAAAATTTCTGTTGAAGTCACCCGGTCTGGGGAACTTTGTGAGGGCAGCCCTAGGGAACGAACACAGTGACCAGAGAGGTTTATATTCCAAGCCTTACATAGAAATTGCCTGAAAACAGCCTCCTCCCAGGCTTCTTCCCCAAAACTGAAGTTCACTGAAAAATTACCTTAGGAAGGGGGAAGGAAGTTGAGTTTCTTGGGGGCTACGTGGCAGAATTGTTGAAGGCTGAAGGGGGAAGAAAATTCTCCCAGACCAGAAGGACACCTGGCTGAGTGAGCAGCAGGCCACCTGCCTGGATAAGAGGGCTTCAGCCTTTTCACCACCCCAACCCCTGTGCCCAATAATGACCTAGTTGAATTCCTGCCACTTTAGTCAGATAGAGATTCAGAGGCAGATATTATTTTATAATGTGACTATTACTATTAATTCACAAAATAATGACACAACTTTCACACCCAAGCTTTGTTGAGTGCAATCACACCCTCTATGAAAGCACTGATCATCTAATTATGAAAAGGCCCAAAGTAGAAAGCCGGCAGCAGTGACCGCGGCTGCTCTTCCCTGTCCAGCTCTGTCCCCTCTTCTGCTAGTGACACAGCCCAATACCTTTTTGAGGCATTACTTTCCCCCCAAAGTGTGCAGTCCTAGAGGACTGTCAATTAGGATGGTTGCCTTGCCAAGGTCAAGCATGAGGACCAGCTGGACCAACTGGATTCTCCCCACTTTTTGAATCTTAAGAAAAATGATAGAAGGAAGGACAGATGATGGAATTAATTCATCCCAATTTTCCTTCCCTAAAGTAGCTGACCAGACGGCTGGAGTTCCTTGGAACACCCGTAAGGAAACTGGTCCTCTAGGCTTCACTAGCATCCTGTCAGGATCCACCAGAGTCCTTTTCTGTGGCACGTTCCTTTTCATTGCTGAATAATACTCCATTGTATGCATATACCAAAATATGTTTATTCATCCATCTGTTGATGAACATTTAGGCCATTTCCAGTTTTGGGCTATTAAAAATAAAGCTTCTATGATTTACATATTTTTGAATGGACTTATATTTACTATTTCCTTGGGTAAATAACTGGAAGTAGAATTGCTGGATCATATGTTTAAGAATGTGCCAAACTATTTACCAAAATGTTATAACATCTGACTTTCCCACCAGCAGTGGACTAAAGTTCTGGGTCCCCCATATCCCTGCCACCACTTGGTATGGGCAGTCTTTTTAATTGTAGCCATTCTCATAGGCATCTCTTGAGTTTTAATTTGCATTTCCCTAATGACTAATGGTGTTGAGCACTTCTTCATGTGCTTGTTTGCCATCTGTATATATCTTCTTTGGTGAAGATTCTGTTTACATCTTTTGCTCATTTTTTATTGGGTCATTTGCTTTCCTAATAAATTGAGTTTTGAGAGCTGTTCATATAATCTGTATATAAGTCTTTTATCAGATATACACTGTCCTGAGAGTTTCTCTCAGTCTGTGACTTGTTTTTCCATTCTCTTATCAGTGTCTTTTGAAGACCAGAGATTTTACAGTTTAATGGAGTCCAATGAATAAATTTGTTCTTCTACGGATTTGGATGTTATATGTAACAAATCTTTGCCTAACCTTAGGTCACAAAGATTTTTTCATATGTTTTCTTCTAGAAGTTCTACAGTCTTGGGTTTTACTATGCTGAGAGGTAAGGATCCAAGTTCACTTTTTTGCTTATGGCTATCCAGTTGTTCCAGCATCATTTGTTGAAAAGTCACCATTCATTGCATTGCCTTTGTCAAAAATCAGTTGTCTATATAGGTGTGGGTTTATTTCTGGACTGTTTAGTCTGTTCCATTGAGCACTTTGTCTATCTTTAGACCCATACCATTCTGTTTTGATTACTGTAGTTTTGTGATGATAGTGCCATATTTGTATGTGTGTGTAGACTGCAGACATTGTGATGTTTCATCCCTAAACACTTTAGCTTGAAAGTTTTAGGAATAAGGGCTTTGTCATCCTTAGCTTGTGACAGCAAAGAAAATTAGTGATAATTCCCAAATATTATTTAATATACAGTCCATATTGAAATATCTTTAATGTCTCCCAAACATCTATGGCTTTTTAAAAAGTTTATCATAGATCTTTTATCAATATCTCCAGGTTCTCTTTGATAATTCAAAGTTTTAAACTTTTTTCCTGGGTCAATTTTCACAATTTATAACATTGCTGGGAACTCATCCTTCCAAGTTTCAAAAACTGTTGGCACAAACCGATTGTCCTATCCTTTTAAGTTATTTTAATCACTTCTGTCTCTGTAGTTAGATCGACCTTCCCCTTTCTAATCTTACCTATTTTTGCTCATGCTCTTTCTCTTTATCTCTCTTTCCTTAATCAGGATCTTAAGGGGTTTATCCATTTCATTAATCTTTGCCAAGAATCGATATTTGGATTTATTTATCCTCTCTGCCATCTACGTATGCTATCTTATCACTTTTGGGGCTTACCTTTATTTTATCTCTCTTCTCAGTTTCTTTGGATTCATTTTGTTGATCTTTTTAGGAAAGTATAAAAATGAGTTCTTAGTGCCTTTTGGTCTTTTCCTCTTTAGGCATAAAGGCATTCAAGGCCGTGGACTCTGAGGATGGGTCTCACTCTATCTTCTAGGTTCTGTATGCTGTGCACTACTTTTTGTTGCTTTCTAGATCACTGGTTGTTTTTCTTTTGAGTTCCTCCTTAATCCAAAGGTTATCAACAGCTCCTTTTTAGTTTCCAGGTGGGTAAGAATTTTGGTCATTTAAAAATTACTTGTGTCTAATTTTATTGGATTATGAATTGGAAAATTGTAGTTTGTAAAATCTCAATGCTTTTGAATTTTTACAATTTTAATTGTGGACTTATTTCACTTCTTTATGATCACTTTTCATAGAAATTCCAGAACCTTTGAAAATAATGTATGCTCCTTATTCAATGGATGTGAGGCTGTATAAGTACCAGTTACATCAAGTTAATTGATTGTATCTTTTAATTCCTCTATGTTCTTGCTTACTTTTTTTTATGCTGGATATGCTAAGGAAGATACCTACACATCTCTGATTATAATAGTAATTTTATCAAGTTCTCCTTGAATTTGTGAAAGCTTTGGCTTTACACGTTTAGCTTCTAGAGTTTGATGCATAAATGCTGCATCTGTTATATTGTTTTAGCGAATGTCAGCTTTGTGGTTACAAAATGACCTCCTGCATCCTGTTGAGTGTTTCCCACTCTCCTTTTCATCTTCTTCCATCCTGAGATCTCTCTTCTGGTTCATCTGTGGTTGGTTTTGCATCTTAATTATCTCCTTGGCAAGCGTATTTTGGTATTACAGTTTCCAGTTATTTGCATATCTTCAAATTTCTTTCAACCTGGTAGATGGAAGATACCTAAGCTGGGTATAGGATTCTTAGGTTGCGGTCCTTCTCTCTGAGATGCTACTCCACTATGCTTTAGCTGCTTCGCTGTGGTTTAGCTGCTTCTCTCTTAGATGCTACTCCACTATGTCAGCATTGCAGAGAAGAAATCTCAGGCCTGAAACTCATCATTCTGATGAGTTTTCGTCTATGTGCACATTGGTGGGGTAAGTTTGAAGGGATGGAGGAACAATATCAACCAGGGCTGTCTCCGTGCACAATTCCAGAAGGCACCGCCCATGTCCACTTTTGTCATAGGACTCACAGATGACTGTGGGTCAAGCTCTTTCTAGCCTCTGTCACTCCCTTGACTGCATCCTAGGCCCTCCCAATCTTGGACTAGCCAAGCCCATGGGGACAAATACTTCCAGTGGTTTTCCTCACCAGGGCTTGCACAGAGCTGAAGGCCTCCTTTGAACTCTGCTGCCCTTAGGCTTCAGCAGGGGGACCCCATGAGATGCAGAAGATGGAGAGAAGCCTGGAGACAAAAAGAGTTGCTTTCTGGTTGCCATATTCCCAGAACCCCTCCTCATTCCTCGTAGCATAGAGTTCTTTGAACAAGGCTTGCTTAAGATCTTTCCTCCAGAGATGTGAATTCTTCAAGTTTAGAGATCCATTAGTGACAATCTAGCTGTCATACCGCAACCACAGCATCGTTTTAAACAGATTAGATGCTAAATTATTTTTCCCTAAAGCTAAATGTGTGGAATCAAAGTTCTCCTTTAAAAAAATAGAAGAAGAAGAAGAAGAATGCTAAGAATTTCAGACATTTGGCTTGTCCATGGTCTAGGAAATCTACGAGCCAGCTTGCTTTTAAAAAGGGGAAGATAAGACCCCACAGCGCATTGTGTGACGGTCTGAGTGTTTATGACCTCCTTCAAGAAAATGTTCCACAAGGGACCAGCTGATTAGAAAGCGGAGTCCATGAAATAAACTTGTTTTGCTATTTCTATATGCTTTTGGAGGGCCTATGCTCACTGAGAAGAAAGAAAAGAATGTTCCTATAAACTTGTGATGGAAAAGCAATAAAGGCCACTGGAGACATTATTCTGAAATTTTGATTCTAATATTTCGCTTATCAGAAGGAGAACGCAGGGAGACTTGCAAGGTTCGAGAAACGGTGGACAATATGGAGATATCATTTTTTCTGTCTTTATAAAGCTAAAAATAATAATAATAGAGGGGAATATAGTTCAGAGAGGAATAAGCAATTGGCCTAATTGGACTAGAATAAAGTATACTTTTTGAAACTTTTTTATCGTGGTGAAATATATAGATCATGAAATTCGGCATTTTAACCACTTTTAAGTGCACAGTGCAGTGACGTTAATTCCATTTATAATGTTGTGCAACCATCACTACTATCTTTTTCCAAAATGCTTTCATCACAGTGTTTCTGTTGCAGCCCAAACGGAACCTCTGTGCCCATTAAGCACTCATTCCCCATTTCCCCTCCCTCCCAGTCCCCGCTCACCTCTCCTCTCCTTTCTGTCTTTATGAATTTGTCTAGAATGAAGTACTTTTGTGGACCAGGGAATTGTAAAACTAAATTGCAGCCCGGATGAAAAGACTAATTGTGAATGGATTCAGTACTTAATTCCGTAGATTAGCGAAGCCATACAAGGTTTCGGAGCAAGAAATACCACTTGCTCGGACCGTAGCTTTCAGAAGCTTCACCTGACAGAGGTCGTGGGCTGGATCCAGGTCTGGAGACCCGTTGAAATGCTGTTATAAAAGCCCGGGTTGGGGTTAAAGAGTGTTTGGAGCTGCTACTGAAATGGAAAAGAAGATTTAGGGGGCTTTTTGGGGAATACACAGGAGGAATGTGCTCTAGGACCTGGTGAAATCACCTTGGGGATGAGGGGCGGGTGGATGACGGATGTTTTGAGTCTGGGTAACTTGGGCGATTAATTTTTAACCTACACATTTTATATTAGGCTTCTATAAAAAGTCATGAAAACGATTATTTTGATTAGCAGCACAGAGTACAAGATAAAGGTCAGAATTAGATGTGTTCTTTTAGAAAAAAGCCGAATCAAACAACAAAAGAATTCTATCTTCTGTTGGACGTCAAGGTTGGTGCTACGTGGCACCTCATAGGAAGGGAAGGAGGTGGGAAAGACTGGGGTAATCAATCAATCCAGAGTGAGCACAGATGGGAGCTCCAGGGAAGGGGAGGGAATTAATTCTATACGGAAGTTCATCACTCGTGGAGGAGTATGCTGTGGTTAATGTTGGACCACAGGCAGTGTGATATCACGGCTAGGAGCGTGGAGTCTAGATCCAGACTTCCTCACTTTAAATTCTACTATCATGTACTAGCTGTGTGGCCTTGGTCAAGTTACTTAACCTCTCTGAACCTCTGTAATATGGAGTAATGACAGTATCCATCTCATTTGTTGTTGTACAGATTAAATGACTTAATATTTATCGAGTGCTTAAAGAAGTTCCCAACACGTAGTAAATGCTATATGAGAATTTGGTGGCGTTATTATTATTATTAGGCTAATTAAAAATATAAAACAAAACTCTCTCTGTAAGTTTGAACAATTTAGTTTACCAAGGAAATCAGAAATAAATCACAACGTCTAAGGTGCACCCGTGGCTCAAATGTCTGCCTTCTGTGGTTTGGGTTAACCAAGAACACTGGCCTCCAGGTCAATGCTAATTATTCACTTTTTGGCTAAACACTATTTTAAAAATACATGATTGCTATCATCATAACTCAAAAAAATTCATTGACTTGGAATTTCTGTAGTGGAGTTTAGATTCGTTTGTCTCGATGGCAAAGTCTAAATCTACTCTTTTTTTTGCCTGCGACATGTGATATTGCGTCGAGCACATAACGGGGCTAAATCAATGTATGGCTGACTAAATGAGGGTAATTTGTATGTTTTTCAGTCAGCAACATCAGGATCTAAAATTAGGAATACGGATCTTTAATGAGCTTTCGCTTCCTTTGTAACTAAAATCAGGGGCACAGTTTTGAAGGTCGAAGTCAGCTTTTAAATGAGGAGGTTTTCCTATGATTTTTCTCCTGTGAAATTTAGAAGACGCTCAGATTTGCAGCGCTTAACATCCAGTGCCTCTCTCCCCTATACTTTTCCTAGTGGCCTTCCCCACCTCGCCTAGAATTCCTGATCGCCAGGCGGGCCTGGGGCCCCGGGAACCAGCGCTCCGCCGCACCATAGCTCCCCGAGACTCGGTGGGCATTGCTGCCCTCTGCTGGTGACCGCGTAGAACACTGCGCTCCGTTCCCTTCACCTGGGCCTCTCAGAGGAAGGGGACCACGAATATGCGCAAGTCACAGCAAGAGGAAACAATGTTTCAAAGCAGGGAGAGATTAGGAACCTCTGAAAACCTAAACCCTTGACCTTCCCTACCTCCGCCTACCCACGTGCTCTGCAAGAAAAAATTCAAGAGAAGAACCTACTAAGCAATTTAGATGAGCAATAGGAAGTCCAACACAGTTCTGGTTTATCCCTCTATGAGATCGCAGTTCTAGTTTAAATGTTCGCCATTTAATTCTGTTCCAAAGTTCACTTTCTTGCGCCTGCACTTTGCTGAGTCTGCTTGTGGCTGATACAGCACCGTTTCAGTGTGTCCAGTGTAATTTCCTCAAGTTTTCCTTGAGAAGAAATTGGAATTTAGACATCGCATGTTTTGCTAGTCTAGTAGCACAATGTTACAATAATCCTCTGTGGTTGGGTCTTAGACTCTTCTGATGACAAAAATCAAACTCACTCTTTTTCCCTCTTTTGATAGTTCATGTCTGAGTGCTTACCTTTGAATTTATAACCTACCTATTGCCTCCTTCCTTTGGTCCCTTTTGTCATTTTTGTTGTTAAATGATATCCTTTGATTTCTGGAAATCACTCCATATCAGCTTATAAAAACCTTTAGGAAGATTTCAGTTCCAGATGGCAGCATAGGGAGAGCCTGTTCTCACCTCTTCCCAGGGACACAACAAATATACAGCTACCTATGGATCAATTCCCCCTGAAAAGAAATTGAGAGCTAGCTGCCACTGTAGCTACAATAAGTAGTTAAGGGATGCACAAAATAAAGAGATGTAAAATACATCAAAAATGTAAAACATGGGGAGGGGAGTAAAAAGTAGACTTTCAACTTAAAATAGACTGAGATATATATGAACCTCATGGTAACCACAAACGGAAAAACCTGTAGGAGTTAAATAAAAAATAAAGAGAAAGGAGCCCAAACATAAGTCTAAAGAAAGTCATCAAACCACAAGGAAAGAGAGTAAGAGAAGAAGAAAGGAACAGAGAAGAACTATGAAAACAACTAACAAAATGGTGATAAGTACATACCTATCATAGCGACTTTAAATGTAAATGGACTAAATTCTCCAATCAAAAGAAATAGGGTGGCTGACTGGATTAAAAAAACAAGACCGATCTATATGTTGCCTACAAGAGACTGACTTCAGATCTAAAGACACAAACAGGCTGAAAGTGAAAGGATCGAAAAAGATATTCCATGAAAATAAAAGCAAAAAGAAAGCTGTGGTAACAATACTTATATCAGACAAAATAGACTTTAAAACAAAGACTATAACAAAAGACAAAGAAGGGCACTACATAATGATAAAGAAGTCAATCCAACAAGAGGATATAACATTTGTAAATATTTATGCATCTAACATAGGAGCACCTAAATATATAAACCCAATATTAACAGGGAGGAAGGGAGAAATTGACATTAATATGATAATTGTAGGGGACTTTAATACTCCACTTATATCAATGAATATGCTATCCAAACAGAAAATCAATAAGGAAACTGTAGCCTTAAATGATACACTTGACCAGATGGACTTAATAGATACATACGGAACATTCCATCCAAAAACTGCAGAGTATAAAATACACATGGAACCTTCTTGAGGATAGATCACATGTTAGGCCACGAAACAAGTCTCAATAAATTTAAGGAGATTGAAATTATGTCAAGCATCCATTCCAACCACAATGGTATGAAACTAGAAATCAATCACAAGAAGAAAACTGGAAAAAACACAAATATGTGAAGACTAAACAACATGCTACTGAATAACCAATGAGTCAATGAAAAAATCAAAGAGGCAATGAAAAAATACATTGAGACAAATGAAAGTGGAAACACAGCTTTCCAAAATCTATGAGAGCAAACGTAGTTCTAAAAGGGAAGTTTATAGTGATATAGGCCTACCTCAAGAGACAAGAAAAATCTCAAACAACCTAATGTTATACCTAAAGGAACTAAGAGAAGAAGAACAAAGCCCAAAGTTAGTAGAAGGAAGGAAATAATAAAGATCAGAGCAGAAATAAATGAAATAGAGACTAAAAAATAATAGAAAAGGTCAACGAAACTAAGAACTGTGTTTTTTTAAAAAAGATAAAGAAGATTGATAAACTTTTAGCCAGACTCATCAAAAAAAAAGAGAGAAGGCTCAAACAAATAAAATCCGAAACGAAAAAGGAGAAGTTACAACCAATACCTAGAAATAGAAAGAATCATAAGAGACGGCTGTGAATGGTTATTTGCCAACAAACTAGACAACCTAGAAGACTTGGATAAATTTCTAGAAACACACAATATTCCAAGACTGAGACATAAAGAAATAGACAATGTGAATAGACTGATTAGTAGGAATAAAATTGAATTGATAATTAAACTCCTAACAAACAAAAGTCCAGGACCAGACGACTTTACAGGTGAGTTCTACCAAACATTTAAATAAGAGTTAATACCTATCCTTCTCAATATTCCAAAAAATTGAAGAGGAAGAAACACTGCCAAATTCTTTTACAAGGCCAGCCAGCATTACCCTGATACCAAAATTAGACAAAGAAAGAAAATTATAGGGGCCAGCCCCATGGTGTAGTGGCTGAGTTTGGCACACTCTGCTTCTGTGGCCCAGGTTTGCAGATTGGGACCTTGGGTGTGAACCTACACTACTCATCAGGCACATATAAAATAGAGGAAGATCGGCACAGATGTTACCTCAGGGCTAATCTTCCTCAAGCAAGAAAAGAGGAAATTTGACAATGGATCTTAGCTCAGGGAGAATCTTCCTCTGCAAAAAAAAAAAGAGAGAGAGAAAGAGAATTACAGGCCAATATCTCTGATGAACATAGATGCAAAAATCCTCAACAAAATATTAGCAAACCAAATTCAGCAATACATTAAAAGGGTCATATACCATGACCAAGTGGAATTTATCCCAGCTACGCAAAGATGGTTCAAAACATCTGCAGATCAATCGTTGTGTGATATATCACATTAACAAAACAATGGATAAAATCATATGATCATCTCAACAGACGCAGAAAAAGCATTTGACAAAATTCAACATCCATTTATGATAAAAAGTCTCAACAAAGTGGGTATAGAGGGAACGTACCTCAACATAATAAAGGTGATATATAATAAACCCACAGCTAACATCATACTCAATGGTGAAAAACTGAAAGCTTCTCTTCTAAGATCAGGAACAAGACAAGGATGCCTACTCTCTCCACTTTTATTCAACAAAGTATTGGAAATCCTAGCCACAGCAATTAGTCAAGAAAAAGAAGTGAAAGACATCTAAATTGGAAAGGAAGAAGTAAAACTGGCACTATTTGCAGATGTCATGATAATATATATAGAAAACCCTACAGACTCCACCAAAAAACTATTAAAACTAATAAATGAATTCAGTAAAGTTGCAGGCTACAAAATTAATATACAGAAATTGGTTGTATACTAATTGGTTATGTGCTAATAATAAACTATCAGAAAGAGAAATTAAGGAAAGTAATGTCATGTACAATTGCCTCAAAAATTTTTAAAAACCTAGGAATAAATTTAACCGAGGAAGTGAAAAACCTGTACTCTGAAAACTATAAGACATTGATGAGGTGGCTGGCTCCATCGCTGAGAGGTTAACTTTGCATGCTCTGCTTCAGTGGCCCGGGGTTCACCAGGTTGGATGCTGGGCGTGGACCTACACACTGCTCATCAGGCCATGCTGTGGTGGCGTCCCACACAGAAGAACTAGAAGGACTTACAACTAGGATGTACAACTATGTGCTGGGACTTTGGGGAGAAAAAAAGACATTGATGAAAGAAATCAAAGTTGGCACAAATAAATGGAAAGACATACCAAGCTCATGGGTCGGAAGGATTATTATTGTTAAAATGACTGTACTACCCTAAGCAATCTATAGAGTCAATGCAATCCCTATGAAGATACAAATGACATTTTTCAAAAACAAGAACAAAGAATCCTAAAATTTATATGGAACCACAAAAGACACTGAACAGCCAAAGCAATTTTGAGAAAGAAGAGCAAAGCTGGAGGCATCACACTCCCTGATTTTGAACTATAAACTATACTACAAAGCTATCATAATCAAAACAGTATGGTACTGGCACAAAAATGGACACAAAGATTAATGGAACAGAATAGAGAGCCTAGAAATAAAGCCATGCATATATGGTCAATTAATCTATGACAAAGTAGGCAAGAATGTACAATGGAGAAAAGACAGTCTCTTCAATGAATGGTGTTGTGAAAACTGGACAGCTATGTGCAAAAGAATGAAACTGACCACCATCCTACAGTAGTGTAATATAGATACAAAAATAAATTCAAAATGGACTAAAGACTTGAATGTAAGACCTCAAACTGTAAAACTCTCCGAAGAAAAAATAGACAATACCCTCTTTGACTCTGATCTTAGTAATATTTTTTTTGGACCTGTCTCCTCAGGCAAGGGCAACCAAAGAAAAAGAAATGGGACAACATCAAACTAAAAAGCTTCTACGCAGTGAAGAAAACCATTAACAAAACAAAAAGGCAACCTACTGAATGGGAGAAGATATTCGCAAATCATATATCTGATACAGGGTTAATATCCAAAATATATAAAGAGCCTACACAACTTAATATCAAGAAAAGAAACAACCCAATTAAAAAATGAGCAGAGGACCTAAACAGATATTTTTTTCAAAGAAGATACACAGACTGCCAACAAGCACATGAAAAGATACTCAATATCACTAATCATTGGGGAAATGCAAATCAAAACCGCAATGAAATATCACCTCAAACACTGGTAAGAATGGCTATTATCAAAAAGAAAAAAAATAACAAGAGTTGGCAAGCATGTGGAAAAAAGGAAACCCTTATACATTGTTGGTGGGAATGTAAACTGGTGCAGCCACTATGGAAAGCAGTATGGAGATTCCTCAAAAAATTAAAAATAGAGCTACCATACAATGTAGCTATTCCACTTCTGGGTATTTATCGAAAGGAAATGAAAACACTAATTGGAAAAGATATATGTCCCTCTATGTTCACTGCAGCATTTTCAAAAATAGCCAAGACTTGGAAACAATCTAAGTGTTCATTGATAGATGAATGAATAAAGATGTGTATACACAGTGGAATATTACTCAGGCATAAAAAAGAATGAAATCTGCGATTTGCAACAACCTGGATGGACCTAGAGAGTACTACGTTAAGTGAAATAAGTTAGAGAAAGACAAATACCATATGACTTCACTTATATGTAGAACCTAAAAAAATGAAACAAATGAACAACAAGACAAAACAGAAATAGACTCGCAGATACAGAGAACCGGCTGGTGGTTGCAAGAGGAGAGGCAGCTTGGGGAACAGGTGAAATAGGTGAAGTGGATCATGAGGTATAAACTTCCAGTTATAAAATAAGTAAGTCATGAGGATGTAATGCACAGCATAGGGAATACAGTCAGTAATATTGAAATAACTTTGTATGGTGATAGATGGTCACTTGACTTATCATGGTGATGGTTTCATAATGTATATAAATATCAAATCAGTATGATGTACAGCTGAAACTAGTATGATATTGTATGTGAATTACACTTCAATTTTTAAAATCTTCTTTATTTTTTATGATTGTATAATACTCCATTGTGTGTTACGTGCCATAGTTTATTCAACAACTTTCCTATATTTGGGCATTTAGATTGTTTCCAATATTGTGCAATTTCAAATAACGCTGCCATGAATAACCTTGTGCATGTGTATTTTTGTGTTACTGGAGGTGTAGTTTCAGGGTAGGTTGTTAGAAGTAGGATTGCTGGGTCGAAGGGTAAGTACATGTGTATTTTTGTTAAATTGAACTTTACCAAATTGCTCCTCCTAGGGGCAGAGACTCACTCTGAGACTGTAGTAATTAGCATTTATTGTGAGGATACTTGTGATTAAAAAAAAAAGAAGAAGAAATACTGGAATATTAGCCATGCAGTCATGTTTCATGAGTATTTAACAAAATAGACTAGTTGACGAGGCCGGGGGGGGTGTGAACTAGACCTTTGGGGAAGCAAAGTCTGAGTGCCCCCTATCTTCCCTTAGAGACAGAACTTTCCTTGCCAGGGCCTCTCCTAGGCCACAGGTGGATGCTTACCTGAAGCTCACCCTGCTGCACTGAATGCCCTGCATCTCCTAGGGCAGTCCCTCCAGAGGGGCTCTGGGTGGGACTGGAGGTATGACAGGTAGCAGAATCGAGATGTATAATTTATCAATTTAATACAAATGGAAGTATGGCCACTCTGATGACTTTATCTACTATGTTCTCAATGGCTGCAAAAGGCCATTTGCAAATCCCTGCTTTTTCTCCATCATACTCTTGTTTTTACACCATGAAGAGGAAAAAATGCTATAAAAGTTTTTTATCACTACTTATTTTGCACGTAAAGGGAGGTAAATACTAATAGAACTAAGATAATTGGCACATGGTAAGTTCCTTTAAAGATGATCCTAAATCAAGCCCATTGTTTTTTGGTTTTTTTTTTTTTTTTTAAAGATTTTATTTTTTTCCTTTTTCTCCCCAAAGCCCCCCGGTACATAGTTGTATACTCTTCATTGTGGGTCCTTCTAGTTGTGGCATGTGGGACGCTGCCTCAGCGTGGTTTGGTGAGCAGTGCCATGTCTGTGCCCAGGATTCGAACCAACGAAACACTGACCGCCTGCAGCGGAGCAAGCGAACTCAACCACTCAGCCACTGGGCCAGCCCCAAGCCCATTGTTTTTATCTTGCCTTAAATGTCACCTCACCAAAAAGCCTTTCCTCGATACCCCTATCCTTAATGTATTCATGTCTTCACTATTCTTGCCACAATCTGAGTAATTTGCTTAGTGGTTTATCGTTCCCTTCTCTTTCCCTGTCCCTTCGCCACCAGAACGTAAGGCCCATGGACTTAGGAGACACTGGTCTGTCCAGCATCCCCAGCACCTACATCGGTATTTGGCACATAGTAGGAGCTCAATAAATATTTGTTCAGCAAATCAATATATGGACAGTGGGGTTGCGTGAAATGTGTCATACTGTGCAAGGCATTTTACATTTCCTGCTGTGTGCAAGTGGCTTCCATCGACCAAAAAAGGAAACATATTGTTTACATCAATTACCGGAGCTTGATAACCAGGAACAAGAGCATTTTCTCAGCACTCTTCTTCCTCCAAAACGCTCCTTTTGGAAAGGTATAATTTAGTGAGGAGGAAATGAGCATGCTATGTCGATTGATCATTATGCTACAATAACTCCGAAATTCTGTGTGTTCCAAGCAGATGCTCGGTGTACAGTCCTCATCTTACGAGGCATCATCAATAACTGCCTGCCAGGAAGGATGCTGGCAGGAGCAGAGATAACTGTGCGGCACAAACCCATCTCGGACATATGCAGGGGGGCTGTGATCAGGGCCCTCGCCTCAAGTCTTTGAAATTCAATGAAAAAGCTGAAAGTGCATGTAATTAAAAGTGAGCATCGCCACAGTCAAGCAGATAAAGTTAATTACACACTAAGAGGAGCATTTTTTAATGCAGTGGGCACGGTAGTCATCACAATCAACAGCCCGTGGGGCTGGTACAAGGCGCTGACTACGTTCTGCTTGGAATGAAAGAATGCAGTGCTCTGAAACAGAAATGCTTTCCAGAGCCAAAAGCTCTAACACAAAGGGAAAGTACAAAAGCTGAAAAGAATAGGAGGGCCTGCTTCGTAGGATCTCTAAATAAAACCAGGCTCGAATAGAAAAGAGCTTGGAACACTGATAATAAATGAAGAAAGTATGATTTTAAAATAAACCCTAGAAGCAGAGCAAATAGAGACGACGTCCATGCCCTTAGCTCTTCATGGACCGCTTCGAATAAACGTTTTAGTTTCCGTGGGGCAGGATTCTGCAAAGAAGGCATGTATTTATTTTTCCTCTGTGAGATTACAAAGACCCCAGCCTTCGAGTTTAAAGAAGGGTCTGTGTAAAACTAGTTAATCTGGTCAAATCGAGTTAATGACTATGGAGAGCTTGATGGAATGGGTGATTTACTGGTCAATAATGAGTTGTCAATATGGGGCAAAGAGCTGCTTTGATCAACCAAATCACAGCAACAGTTCAGGGTTCCATTGATTTCTCAGCAATTAATGGTAACGGTGCTAAAAAGCCAAGAGAAAGACAGATCTGACTGGAAATTGGTCTCTTCTGTGCTGAGTGGAGAGCCTGACAACAGGGGCCGTGTGCACGGGCTCAGCAGGTCCTGGTACCTGGGACGGTGATGAGTCAGAGAATCCCCTTGTACTTTAGATCCCCTGGCAACTGCAACCTCAGTTGGATTATGAATCTGTACTAGGAAGAGTTGGAAACCAGAATATACCAGGCACATATAATTTATACTGCCTCTTTATATTAATGACTATGTATGCAGGTTTTCCCTTAAACTTAATAATGAATTTTCTGTCATCTATTCCATTCTTATGATAAATCGGAATCCCTCACATGATCATTTTTGTGTCTTTAATTCTTTGCTGATGGACTTGAGTTGATCTTTCCCTCTCTTTGAATTGAAATACTTCATGTCTTAGCTCTAGGTTTTATAACATTGGGTAATATTTATACTGGATTTTGTTTAAAGCTGGGGTTCACCTGAAATAATAAATCAAATTATAGAAATGAGTATTTTCACATAATTACCTGAGAGATTTATCTGCACATTTTGAACTGTGAAAAGTGAGTGAGAAAAAATAATGACAGCAAAAACATCCCAAGTGTAAAAGTCAAAATCCCTCTGTCCGTTGTATTTCTCTAAGAATGCTCATTGCTGTTGGAATTCAACCTTCCGTCTGTAGGGTTGAAGTAATTCTTCAAATGGAGAACCTCCACTGACGTTGAAGATTTCTAGAAGTGTCTACCGTGAGTAATGCGGTTAAAAAAACACACCCAACATGTATCGGTGAAGAAGAATTATGTTAGGAGGCAGAGTTTTGCAGATTAAAAATCTTCACAATTATAAATTCAAAAGCAGAGCCTCAAAAGAAAAAGCAAAGCCTCTTCTCCTTTTCTCAAACATTTCAGTGTGTTCTTCAAACTATTCAAATAGTATATGGTTTGTAACGGTTTCTTATGAAAACCACAGCACCTTGAGAACAGCACATCTCCTAGAATCCTGCTGTCCAGAGGCCACTACCCTGGCTCTTGGGGGGTTTGACCTTTATACTTCTAAACTATTTGCTTGTGCTGCTTTTTCTTCTTTCCCAGTTTTAGGTATTAATTTTTAACTCCCTACTGTGGAAGATGAAGCTCCACACAGACACACATCGTCTCACATCCTCTAAGAGCAGGCTCAGTCCTGGCTGGAAAAAGAAAAAAAGACGAGAACATAGGAGAACTCGTACTGATAGAAAACACAGCAATCCAGGCCCCATTCCACTTTGCTGGGCTTATTGTTTCTACTGACTTTTTTCATCCCACTGTCATCAGTTGCCCGGCTCCTTTCCGTCCTCCAATCTATTGTTATCATAACCTTGCCTACATTCATGTCCAGCATTTACATTGTTATAACTATGTAAATGTTGTTCGCAATTGAGCCATGAAGTATTTTAAAAGTACGTTTTCTTTCTTGTACAACTTGGGTACAATTGGAGTTAATAATTGTCTTGTGTTCTTTGGGCAGTATTTTCTAAGTTCCTATAACTGTCTTACCTCTGAGCTCACTGGCGAGAGTATGAATTTATTCTCACTATTTTCAAACTCATCATTTATTTGATCTGTTTCCAAAAAGAAGAACTTTTTGGAGACTCTCTTCTGAAGTCCCTCCCCCCGCCTCATTCATTCATTCATTCAAGAAATATCGGTGGGTGCCAGGCCCTGCACTGGATACAGCAATGCCCATGACAGACAGAATTCCTGCCCTCAAGGAGTTTACATTGGATTTGAGGGGGTGGAAATAAGCATAATAAAAAATACTATTTTAGAAGATGGTAAGTTATATGGGAAAAAATTGAGTTTGGTAAGATGGATTGGGAGGGCGGGGGGGAATAACGAAATGATAAATAGAGGGGAGGAGATAGGCAGTCTTCCCACCCCTACCCCACATTGAGAGGTGACATTTCAGCAGCTTTTAAAAGAGTGAGGATGTCTTGGGGCAGTGCATTCCAGGCAGCGGGAATAGTCAGGGCAAAGGCCTGAAATGCCAATATGGCTGATGTGTTCAGGCAACAGCTAGGAGATTGGGGGCTGCAGTGAGGACAGTGGGAGAAGACAGCAGAGAAACAGTGGGAAATGTGGGCCATTGTAGGGCTACATGAAGTGGATAATGCCATGCTGGTTGCTCAGTCCAGAAGAGCCCAAGGGGAGAAACAGAGAGACCAGTTAAGAGACCACAACAATCCAGGCAAGAGACAATGGCGGGTTGGAACAGAATGTTAGCAGTAGAGATGGTGGAAAGTGGTCAGATTCTGGATAGATTTTGAAGTTAGAATAAGATTTCCTAGTGAATTAAATATGAAGGGGGACAGGGAGAGACAGAGAGAGAGAGAGAGAGAGAGAGAGAGATCAAGGAGAACTCACTTCCTGCTCCAGTCTTGATGGGCAGCTGTCTAGGTCATCTGCAAGAGTGTCACCTGAGATCCCCCTTTATAACATCCTAGAGAGTCCTCTTCTCTTGGGTGGGCTTCCCTGTTTTCTAGTTAGAGCTCATCCTCTACCTCATTCTCTTCCTGAGAATGGGTGCATTGGAGGTAAGTCTTGAGATGTTGCAGGTCTTAAAATGGCCATATTCATTCTAGAATAAAGGCTGAGGATGGAATTCAAGATTGGGAACCATTTTACCTTGATCTTTTGAAGGCCTTGTTCCATTGTCTTCTGGTTGCCAATGTTGCATTTCGGAAGATACGTATCATTCTGATTCTTATTCTTTTCTAAGTGACTTTTTTTCTTCTCTTGGAAAACCTTTGGAATTTTCTCTTTGTACCAATTGTTCTCAGTTTTCACAACAAGATGCCTTTTAAAAGAAAATCCATATTGGTGGGTATTCAGTGGATTCTTTAAAACAAGAAATGTCATCTTCTTCAGTTCTAGAATGTCTGTCTTCTCAGTTTTGTCTATTCTCTCTTTCTAGAACTCCTATTCAGATATTGGGACTCCTTGACTGCTTCTATCTGAGCACTATCAGGGAGTTTCCTAGTTCAAATTCTCCAGGAGAAAACAGAATTTGTACAACCAGCTCGTCTGGCTGAGACGAAGCAGATTAGTCACGACTTGCCAACCAGCCGATGAATCCATTTCCCTTGCCTTCATTTGGTCTGATCAGCTTTGGTTCATGTGACACAGAGCTGCCGCTCCCGAGACTCCCATAAGCAGGAGGGTAGGCATTTGGCAACAGGTTTATTGCATTAAGATAGAGCTAATTGCAAATACTCTTTACTGTCAAATCTTATGTCAAGTAATGGATTCCGGGCTAGAAAAGTATAGGAAGGAAGGAGGGAAGGAAAGAAGGAAGAAAAGCATAAATATATCAGAGGAAAACATGGGTGAATGTTTTTCAAACCAGGGTGTTGGAAAGGTCTTACTAAGACTTGACAATGAGAACAGAGACCATAGAGGAAAAGACTGAGAAATTTAACTATAGAAACATTGTAAACTTTTACGTTGAAAAAAATTCCATGAAAATATAGAAAAATAACTAGGGGAAAATTTGCAACCCTTGACAAGCAGTTAGTATCCTTAAGATATGAAGAGTGCTTACAAAGAAATAAGGAAAATTCCACAGAAGAATTGACAGAGCCAAACACACATTTCATTGAAGAGGAAATATATATAGTCAATACAGATGTGAAAAGAAACTCAACATCATAATAATAAAAGAAATGTAAAGGAAAAGCAACATTGTTATTGCTGCCAAAGCTTAAAATGGTTGATGATAGCATATTGTCAAAGAGGGAGACAGGCCCTCTGTTTAATATTGGTGAGACTGTAAATTGCTATATCATTTTTGGAAAAATAATTTATATATTCCTTATATAATACATCAAAACATAAAATGTCCAGATCTTCTTATTCAGCAATTACAGTTCTAGGAATTTGGGTTAAGAAATAATTACACAAGTGGGAAAAAAGCTGCACATAGATGATCAACACTGTGGTATTTATAAAAGTGAAAAATGAAAATGATCCAAATTGATATCAATTAAGAATTGATTGGGAAAAAGTCGGTACATAAAAATAAGAGAATCCTATATGGTCGTTAGAGGTGATGCTGTCAATCCATGTTTATTGGCATGGAAAGATATCTACAATACATGGTGGAGTGAACAAAAGTTTATAAGATACAGGTATAGAATGATCTTATTAATATATCTGGGTGAGTTTCAGTGAAGCTGTGTGTCTAGAATGTAAGTTTCATGAGGACAGGGCCTGTGTGTTCTTCACCGCTGTGTCTAGTACGTGGGATAGCACCTGGAACTTTGCAACCGCGCAATAATGTTTGTTGAATGAATGAATGAAAAATGTTTATGAAGTTATTCACCAGCAGTTCAACATGGTAGAGTGTTAGCAATTTTTTCTGTGCTCTTTATATTTTCTCTACCATTTGAGTTGCCTTCAAAATGCTTATTTTCTTTTTACCAAAACAGATAAGATATTTAAAATGTGTGGCAATGCCTCCCGCTGGTGAGAATGTGGCAGTCCCCAATGTTTCAATGGCTGGGTAAACTGCTTCAACTCTTTTGGGAAACCATTTCACATTAAATACCCCCAAATCTCAAAACATTCCTTCCTTTTCTCTATTAATCCTGCATGAGAACTTATGCTAAGGCAAGAAATGCAAAATACGAAGCGACCTATGCATCCAAAGGTGTTTATCTCAGTTTTTATATTAGGAAAATAACAACCCTCGACCACCTAGAGGCATCTCCGAAGGAGGGAAGAATAAAAGTAAACTATGGTTAACCCCCTCGATGGAATTTCAAGGAACCGTTACCAATGCTGAAGGCTCTGTAGCAGCATGAACAAAAAGAGGCTGAAAATGCAGGCATGCAATGGTTTAAATTACGCACAAACAAAATGATGATGCCATTGTGGTAAGACCGTGGAATTCTGGGTGCTGTTTTCTCAGAATAGCAGAAAGAACGTTGGTTTTAGAACCGTGCACAGAGGTTTTTATTCAGGCATAACTACATAGCTGTTACATAACCTTGGTTGATCGTGTTCCCTAACCTCTTTGTGTCTCAGTTTTCTTATCTACAAAATGGGCTAATAGTACTACCTCCTCGTATAAAGAGGATTAAAATGAGATGATGCAAAGAGTAAGGACTGGACAAATTGTGGTGGTTGTTTCTATGGTTGCTGTTATTTCTGTTGTTATTCTAACATTTCAAATTTTCCAAAAGATTGCCAGCTCCTATCAATTACACACGGAACGAAAAGTAAAATAGCTAAAAGGGCGGAGGAAGAGGTTCGGGCATCGAACTTTGGACTTGGGCCCCATCCGCTCTGAGACTCGCGGGGTCGGGAGCGAGGGAAAGCAGCCGGCGACCACACGGGGGCGCCGGCGCTCCTGCCGAGCGAGGCGTTCCCGGAGGTGTCCAGCAGGGGACGCTGCTGACGGAGGTGGACCCGGGGCCGGAAGCCGGACGGGAGGCGGCCGGGCGCACTCGCCGACTCCTCCCACTTCCGCCACTGTTGCCGCTGGCGCTGTGGGTCCGTCCTGAGTTGCAGTCTTCCCGGGTCTTGTGCCCGCCGTCGCGATGCCGCTGGAGAACCTGGAGGAGGAGGGCCTGCCCAAGAACCCCGACCTGCGCATCGCGCAGCTACGCTTCCTGCTCAGCCTGCCGGAGCACCGCGGGGACGCGGCCGTGCGCGACGAGCTGATGGCCGCCGTCCGCGATAACAGTGAGCCCGCGAGCGCCGAGTCAGCGGCCTAGGCCCGGGCCGGCCCCGCGCCCCGGAGCCTACGGGGCTTTTCCCCGACGGGGCTCGGGAGCCCGGGGTGCCCAGCTGGCGGAGACCCTGATACCCGGCCCCGGTCCCCAGACCCTCGGGGCCTGCCTATTGTTGGAGGTGCCCTCGGGGCCCTCCAGCCTTGCCCTCGGAGTGGTCTGCATCCCTGTGGGCCGTTCTCGGAGGGCAGCTGGGGCGACAGTCCCCAGATATTTAGCCCTGTGCTGGGCGGGGAACAAAGACGCATGACTTACCGTCATTGGTGACGGGTCTTGGGGACTTAAGCTTTCCGTGGGGGCCGGGCCGGGGAAATTGGGGTCAGTCCTGTAGTCCCTGCTGGCCGTCAGTGGCGCTGGGCTGTGTGTGCTTGAACACGCTTGTCTGGGTACGTGTGTACAGACAGGCTTACCCTTTCCCTTGCGTGAAGATTCTTGGAACAGAAGCTATCAAGAGGCAGACCGAGGACCGCCCTCCCCCCAGCCCCAGGAGAGGTTGGCGGTGCCGGGATTGGCCCCGGTGCAAACCTCCTAGCTGCAGACGTTTAGGTTTTGCCAAGCCTTTGACTAGCTCTGTCCCATTCGTTCCTGTATTGGGTCGGAGACTGGTGGATGACCCAACTGTGTATGGGGGCAAGGGGTGGGTGGACACTGACTTCGGTGTACGAGGGACCTCCGCTCATAAGTCACATCCCTCTTTGGCTCTCAGATATGGCCCCGTATTACGAAGCCTTGTGCAAATCCCTTGACTGGCAGATGGACATGGACTTGCTAAATAAGATGAAGAAAGCAAATGAAGAAGAGTTGAAACGTTTGGACGAGGAGCTGGAAGATGCAGAAAAGAATCTGGGAGAGAGCGAAATCCGCGATGCCATGATGGCAAAGGCTGAGTACCTCTGCCGGATAGGTGACAAGGTGAGTGGAGACGGCTTCTCCTCTCTGTAGAGTCTAAAATGGGCACTGTTCCAGGTTAATAATGTCTCATTTTCAAAATTAACTTTTAAAAAAAGTAGAAAGGTAACATGTTTACCTAAACTAGTGAATCAGTGCAAGAACGACTAAAGAACAAGATAAGAGTCTAATAGTTACACGCTTTCTCTCACCTGCCTGCAAACAGCTGCCAGGTGTGTATTCTTCCCCATCTCTCTCCATGCCAATAAAAACATAAGTGCACATGCAGAGAGTTTTGTTTGCTTACTGCTTTTACATAATTGGGATCATTCTCAGTAGTCTCAATAGTTCACTTTTCTCGGGAAAAGTTGGGAAGCATTGGTTCTGGTGCATTTTAAAAATTACTGTTTATACAAGTGATAGTCTTCTTATAATAAACTAAAACGTTAGAGTTAATACTGAAGTTCTGTTTGAGCTTTCTTTATTGTTTATTCACTGCTTCCTCAGAGGTAAGTAACCTTTTTAATTCTTTTATTGTATATTTACAGGCTTTTATATGTACCTGTAGAAATTAGGTAGAATTGTTTAAAAAAATTTTTTTAAGTAAATGGGATCATAGTGTACTTATGTTGTCCTGTTTTTTTTTCATTCAGCATTAAATCTAAGAGAGCTTTCCATGTTAATGTACATAAATCTTGCTCTGTCTGGTTAACTGTTGGCTAATACTTCATCGTAGGGCTCTGCCGTAGTTTCTTTAGCTATTCAGCTATTGATGGGCATGTATGTCGTTTTCAGCTGTTTTACTATTGGAAACGTATTTGTATATGACTTCTTATGTATATATGCTAATGTTTCTCTGGAGTGTAATCTGTAAAATGAAATTGGTGGGACAATGACCAGTTTTTACCATAGTATGTGTGGCCAGTTCTTCTGCATAGCAGCCAACCTAATTTATACGCCACTGTGAGTACATGAGAGCGATAGCCACCAGTATGGCATCTTTTACATTTTGTAATTTGGTAGTTATGTAACAGTGGTGAAGAGGGTGGGCTTTGGATGTTCCTGATTGTAAGCAGTGCATCTTGAAGATGGTGGGATGACATGCTGTCAATATAAAGAAAGAAAATAGTGGGGGCTCTTGGATGAGATTGCTGGGTTCTATTTCCAGTTTCAGTAATTATGATTTACTGGACCCTCAGTTTCCTCATCTGTAAAGTAGGGATAATGATAGTTTCTATTTAGTGAGGATTAAAGATAGGGGCAAAGAGCTTAGACTAGTCCCTGGCACAGAATGCCTAAGTGTTAAGTGATAGGAGCTGTTATTTTTTAAATTTAAAACAAGTTTGTTTTTTTATTGTAAATTTAAGGTTTGGTCACTTAAAAAAATTGGAAAATGCAGAACAATTTAAAAATAGCTAATAGTTTGTGTGTTTTTCTAGGTTGTCTGTGTGGTTTGGTTTGGTTTGGTTTTAAAGAGGGTGCATTATTACATGTGAATGAGAAACTTAAAGCTTTTGATGCAGGCTTCAACGAGGACGTGCTTGACTCAGCATGGGGGGGTGCAAATTGCTGATGGTCTAATATTCCATGTTTGTTACTAGCATTCCTCTAAAAAGAACTTTTTCCCCCTCCTGTTTACTCTCTTGTTTTTATATTTTATTTAATATTACTAAATACTTAGTGGACTTAAGTTCTTTCTATTATTCACTGTGTTACCACTGATTATAGTTATTCCTTATTGTGGTCAGTTTGTTGGTGGAAGCTCCTGCAAATTGACCTTTTTGACATGATCTCATTGGTCTTCCTTGTTTTCTCATACAAGATGTCACAGGCTCAGCTGTTACTTTTACTCTCCAAACCTGGAATCATCCATTTCTCCTATGATCCCTGATTTCTTTTAGCCGGGGATAAGATTTAGAAAGCAAGATCTGAGTGTTGGGTCTGCCCATTACTGTCTTGCCAGTCCCTTTTATAGATTTATGAGGCATAACTAACAATTTCATCAAACAAAGCCAGACAATACTAAAAAGTATCAAGTGAAAAATGATATTATTCATGTTCATGTTTTTCAAGCAATAGAATCATTTTATTCCACAACGCTTTGAGATAGAATTGTATATTTAAATAGTTGTATTCTAATAGTCAGTGGCTAAGATAGTTTCCCTTACCCTTTAAGTGGTATGATTGATGATTTACAGTAAAGTTATTTTAAAGTATTATAATTGTTAAAGGGAAAAAATACTGAATATATGTAACAAAGAATACTGGAACAATTGTGAATAAATCATTGAATATTCTTCTCATATTGTTTCTTAGAATGTAAGCATATGCTTAGGCATATCTGATGTCTTTTTTATACTTTATACAAGTGGAGAGAATAGTATAACGATTCTGTGCAGTTAACACCCAGCTCAACAATTATCAGGCATGGTGTTCACGCACTTTGCCTTGCTGGCCTGGGGTTGGTGGGTTCAGATCCCAGGCTTGGACCTACACACCACTCATCAAGCCATGCTGTGGCAGCGTCCCATATGCAAAATAGAGGAAGACTGGCACAGATGTTAGCTCAGAGACGGTCTTCCTCACACACACACAAAAATTATCAATTCATGGACACCTCATTTTATCTTTACTCCTACCTATTCCCCCCACGACTTTTTAAGGAAGTCCCAGGCAGCTGATAGCTTTCGAAACTTTTAACCTTTTCTCCCCTGTTGCCTTGGTTCTCTTAACAGGAGGGAGCTCTGACGGCCTTTCGCAAGACATACGATAAAACTGTGGCCCTGGGTCACCGACTGGATATTGTGTTCTATCTCCTTAGGATTGGCTTATTTTATATGGATAATGATCTCATCACCCGAAACACGGAAAAGGCCAAAAGGTACTTTTTAGCAGTGGGGCTCTATTCCCTCTAAATTACATTACTGCAAATAAGAAATTGATATAAGAAATTTGCCTGTTTTCTTTTGTTTACAGCTAGTAAATATGGTCAAATAATTGATGTACTTATTTAGTAAAGCATTTTGTTTAAGTATTTCCTTTTGGCTCAAGTTGTTAGCAGTTATTTTCTCTTTGAAAATAACACAAGACTTGTAAAAAGTGGCATTATCTATTTCCAGATTCTGACCTTACTGTTTTTTATTTTGTAGCTTAATAGAGGAAGGTGGAGACTGGGACAGGAGAAACCGCCTCAAAGTGTATCAGGGTCTTTATTGTGTGGCTATTCGTGATTTCAAACAGGCAGCTGAACTCTTCCTTGACACCGTTTCAACATTTACATCCTATGAACTCATGGATTATAAAACCTTTGTGACCTATACTGTCTATGTCAGCATGATTGCCTTAGAAAGACCAGATCTCAGGGAAAAGGTAATGACCGAATCTTTAATACTCATATTTAAAGATTATCTCATGCTTTTCTAACTTAAATACACAAAAATCATTAAAGCCTCCATTTGTTTGTTTTTTTAATTGTTAGGTTATTAAAGGAGCTGAGATTCTGGAAGTGTTGCACAGCCTTCCAGCAGTTCGGCAGTATCTGTTTTCACTCTATGAATGTCGTTACTCAGTTTTCTTCCAGTCGTTAGGTAAGTTTCGGCTGTCTCATTTTGATTATCTGTCTTCATCTTATTCCTGATCCTGGATGCAGATAACCTAGACGATTTTTCACATGTGGGAAGATATAGCATGCAGACAGCTGCGGGTCTTTGATTAGTGTGGCTGATCTGCCCATTTTTGTTTAGAGGGGGCTTAGCAGACTGGGACCTGTTTTTATATGGCCCAGGAGCTAAGACTGATGATTACATTTTTAAAGGATTGTTTAAAAGAAAAAAACAGCAAAGAAGAATAGGGCGTGGCTCTCAAAGCCTAAAAATCCTTACTGTCTGGCCCTTTGCTGAGGAAGTGTGCCAGCCCCTGCTTTAGAGTCTTCAGGGAGTACAGGTTTCCCTCACTATCCCAAAGTGCGGTTTACGTCACTTCACTTTTACGTAAGACCTACGTTAGTACCTGTTTGCGCTAACCGAAAGAAATCCGAAGAGGATTTTCACTTTTGTGAAAATAGCCTTCCGTGTTTGCTGCAAGCCCTTAAAGAGGCAGTGCACCCCAGCAGTGAGAGTGGCACCGTCCCGCTCCTTCCCTGGGAACTACACTCAGCATCAAACCACCATAGCTTTGAACAGTGTCTGTGAGCGTCTGTGCCTTATCTCCACTTATTTGGGTAGGTTATTCTTTGAGTCTGAGAATGCTCAAAGACTTTCCCCGTATAAATTAATGGTAATTGTTTCTTCGCTTTGCTTGTCCATTTCAGCTTATAAAAGGTTTCATAGGAACGCTCTACTTTTGGATAGTGGGGGAAACTTGTATAAGGCAGAAGTGAGCAAATGGTTAAAAGTATTGAGTTTTATGGTGAAAGATGTGAGAGAATTCTGAATCTCCTATTGGGTTGAGGTTGGTTGAGCCTTGAATTCAATAATGGTTATTCTCTATGCAATAGTTAAATCTTTGTGCTGATGTGCAAATCATTTTCAAGGGCTGTAGGTTGAGAAAATAATCTGTTGAAAACACTTGTGTTCCTCCAAAGATAGGTTACAGTGATCTTACCCACACAAATTTGCTTTTTTTCCCTCCTAGCCCCACTCCTTCCTGGCCATTTGGTTTCTTAGTGAGAACACGAATTACTAAGATGATAGGTAACCCAGGGTTCCTTCCCAAATGATTTTCCTAAAAGTTAGAGAACTTGGCATCGATATATTCTCTTGTTTATGCTGCAGAGTTCAGAAGGTATTTAGTTAAATAGGTAGCATTCACAAAAATTGGGAAGGAGGGCACTCCAAGTGATCATCATTCTGTTTTTGGAGTGGGTTTTGTCCCGGTTGATGGAGTGCTTTCTCCATGCATGAACGCTAGGCTGCTTTGTGAGAATTCGTACTGCTTACCTCATGTGATGTGGGCACAGGGCTCTTGAGGTGCGACCACTTCTCTACTGGGCCTTCTCTCCTCATCCGTACACGGATGCGTTTGCACACAAGGTTGGATTCCCCAATTGCTGTTCTCCCTTCTTGCTGTGGATCTCCTGGCCATTACTCTGCTCAGGTGTGGAGAGTCCTTCCCTTCCTCTGGGCAGAACGACTCCCTCCTGTGCATTTGTGCAGCCCTTATTTTATGTCCCCTTCTCTTTTCTATTGAGATATACATCACATGCCATAAAATTCATTGTTTTAAAGTAAATAATGCACTGGTTTTAGTGTATTGACAAGGTTGTACAACCATCACCACTAATTCCAGAGCATCTTCATCACCCTAAAAGGAAATCTCTACCTGTTAGCAGTCACTTCTCTCTCTTCCCCTACCCCCTGGCAACCACTAACCTTTCTCTCTCTGTGGGTTTGCTCGCTCTGGACATTTCATGTAAATGGCCTTTTGTGCCTGGTGTCTTTCACCTGGTGTAATGCTCTCTTGTTGAAGTGTGTATTAGTGCTTCATTTGGTTTTATGGCTGAATGATAGTCCATTGTATGGATATACCACATTTTAATTATCCGTTCGTCAGTTGATGGACATTTGGGTTGTCTCCAGTTTTTGGCTATTATAAATAATGCTTGAATGAACATTCATGTACAAGTTTTTCTGTGGACATGTTTTCATTTCTCTTGTAGTAGTGGAATTGCTGAGCCATATGGTAACTCTTTGATTAACTTTTTGAAGAACTGCCAAACTGTTTTCCAGAGCAGTGTGTGAGTTCCAATTTCCCCATATCCAATACTTGTGTGTATGTCTTTTTCATGATAACATGTCAGTGGGCGTGAAGTGGTGCCTTGTGGTTTGGATTTTCATTACTTTGATGACTAGTGGTGTTGAACATCTTTTTATGTGCTCATTGGCCATATACCTCATTTTTTAAACTTAGCATATTGTTTTGTGATTCTTTCTTAGAGTTTGTCTCTTCTAACTAGAATTATTGGGAGCAGACTTTATGCTTTTTTTCATCTTTGTAGTGACCCCGACACTAGCACAGTGCCTGAATGTTGAGTACTCTGTGTAAATGCATGCTGCATTAATTAAATCAATAATTTAAGAGAAAAATGAGGGGAAATGCTATTCTGTAATGAAATTGATGCCTTTTGGGAACCTTTGAATAATGAAGTATTAACTTCCTCCCACCCTCCCCATTACTAGCAACCCTTTTAACACTTTTGGATGAAACTTTTTCTTTTTTTAGGAAGATTAGCCCTGAGCTAACTACTGCCAATCCTCCTCTTTCTGCTGAGGAAGACTGGCCCTGGGCTAACATCCGTGCCCATCTTCCTCTATTTTATACGTGGGATGCCTGCTGCAGCATGGCTTTTGCCAAGCAGTGCCATGTCCGCACCGGGGATCCGAACTGGCGAACCCTGGGCCCCCGAGCAGTGGAACATACTAACTTAACCGCTGTGCCACTGGGCTGGCCCTGGATGAAACTTTTTATCTTTACCAAATTTATACATTTCCCAGATATTTTCAGTGCAGAAGACAGGATAGTTAACTCTTCTTTTGAGGACAGAGTCATCATCATTCATAGCATTTATTCTCTACTCCAGTATAGTGAGACATGTAAGGTTTATCGGGTTTTCTAAGACTGTTTACTTCTCCAAATATTTGTAGACTATGTCCTTTAAATTATTTCATTTGAAAAAAGAAATAGCATCCTTTTCTAGGTAATACCTGATTATACTTTGTCTCATTCTATCCCCAAATCCATATGCACATTCACTCACGCACAAAATTCTTCCAGAGATAACCATTTTAAGATTTTGTTATATACCCTTCCAGACCTTTTATTCATTTATGTGTACTTTAAAAAATAGAAAACAAAACAACACACAAAAAAGCCAAGGTTATAAGTACACATGGAAAAATTTCAGACAGTATCATATAAAGAAAAAGGCTCTCTCTAACCCATGATTGCCAGGGTCCTTTCCCCAGAGGCAACTGCTGTTATTAGGTTTCAAGTGTGTCCTTCAGGGGGATTTATATCCAGAGATACAAGCATGTAACACCTTTAAACATATGTGGATGTATTTTACATGCTTTTTTCTAAGTAGCTTTTTTTCCTCTTGACAATATAATGTGAATATCTTTTCATGTCACTATGCAAATAGCTGGTGATTGAGTCAGTAAGTATTTTTGAGTGGCTGTCATGTATCAGACACTGAGTATATAGTGGCAGGTCAAATAGGTGGAGTTCCTTATAACTTCCAGTTATCCTTTTTTAAGGACCTCCTAGTATTTCAGTGTATTAGATGTGCCATAAGTTTTCCTCTACTGATAAAAAATTAGGTTGTTTTCAGTTTTTCCTTACTATGAGCAACTCTTTTTTTCTTTCTGGGAAAGATTCATCCTGAACTAACATCTGTTGCCAGTGTTCCTCTTTCTTTCCCCCCTCTCTTCCCGCCCAAAGCCCTAGGAACTAGTTGTATATTCTAGTTGTAGGTCATTCTAGTTCTTCTGTGTAAGCCACTGCCACAGCATGGCTACTGACAGACAAGTGGTGTTCTGCACCCAGGCACTGAACCCAGGCTGCTGAAGTGGAGCACACCAAACTTTAACCACTAGGCCCTCAGGGCTGGCTCAAGCAACTTTGTTTGGAATACTCCTTTACAATGCATTTTTTTCCATTTCCATTTGTTATTTCTTTAGGAAAAAAAATCTGAGAAAATGAATTTTGCAAAGGGTAAATACGTTACATCTTGACCACTGTTACCCTCCAGAAATATTGGGCCAGTTTACATTTGCACAGTTTCTACCTTTCACCCCATACTCTTAGCCAGTCTGAGGGGAGAAAAAAAATTTTATTGATGTTTTATACTTTTTTTACCCCCAAGGATAGTTTTTATTGAACTCTTTAGTCTTCTTTTAAATGGCACATAAAACATGGAAGGAGATATTTTTGTTGGGCTTATGGATGTGACCTATCCTGACCAACAAACATTTTTCTTCCTATCCTGTTTCATTGGTTTTCTTTACCATATTTTTTCCCAGTTTTATTGAGATGTAATTAACATATAAAATTGTATAAGTTTAAGATGTCCAATGTAAGGATTTGATATTTATGCATTTCTTTTATTATTAGTAAGAATGAGCATCATATCATGTTTAGGGCCATTGATATCCATGTTGTTAAATCATGTGTTCCCTTACTCATCCTTGTCTTCTTTGATGTTGGCCATCCTTTGCTTCTCGCCACAACTTTTGTCTCTTGGTTCCACAAGAAGACAGTCTTGTTTTTTCTGGACCTACCGCCTCATCCTTTGTTAGATCTCTCCATGGCTGCCTACCCTAGACTTGGTCACTCCCCTTGCCTCTGTCTTCATTCTCTCATCAAATACATCTGGATGGTATTGATTCCCAAACTCAGGTCTCCAGCCCCAAACTTTTCATGGAGCACCAGACCCATGCCTGAACATCTCCTTGGTCTCTTCATTTGGATATCTAATAGGCCAATCCACTTGAACACTGCCCAAATGTAATGCTTGGATCTCACCCTTCCCCCTAAAAGATCCTCCAAAAACAAAAAAGAAAACAAAAATTCTGCTCCTCCTCTCAGGATTTCTATCTTGTCGAAGCCAGAAACATAACTATATTCTTGATTCTTTTTTCTCGTGCACCTTCCATATCCGTGTAGCTGGCTGCCTGCTACATTCTGAATCTGTTCTCCTTTCTGTTCTTAGCCAGGCCCTTCCTGCCTTGGGACCTTTGCATCATTTGCATTGCTCTGTGCCTCCTGCCCTGCTTGGCTGGCTCCTCAGAGCTCTTCCCTGTCCACCGCAATCCAGCGCAAGGCCTCCCTGTCACACTGTGTCGTGTCACTGTTTTGTTTTCTTCACAGAACTTGTTCTTCTCCGAGAGTACCTTGTTTATTTGTTCATCTCTGCTCTTTGAAAATTCAGTTTCTGTGGCAGTAGGGATCTTGTCTTTTTGGGTTACTGCCATAGCATCACTGTTTAGAGCAGTGATTTATAGTAGTTATTCAGTAAAATAATTTGTACTTGTGTGGATTGCTCATTAATAGCCTATGTACATTTTACTGTTCAATTAATCTTTTTCTTACTGACTTGTAGCTCTTTATAGATCAAGGCTGATTAATTCTTACCGTGTTATAAATATGTCCTCCAGTTTATCTCTTTATCGGAAAAGGAGATTCTTACTATTTGTTATCTTATTCATTGCAGCCGTTGTGGAACAGGAAATGAAAAAGGACTGGCTTTTTGCTCCTCATTATCGGTACTATGTAAGAGAAATGAGAATTCATGCATACAGCCAGCTGCTGGAATCGTATAGGTCACTAACCCTTGGCTATATGGCAGAAGCCTTTGGTGTTGGTGTGGAATTCATTGATCAGTAAGTTAATTTCTTTTTTAAAGTTACCTTTTAATGTGTGATTTTGTATATTTTCTCTGTGTTTACATTGCTTCCCTCAATTATTGAAAAAACTAAGAATTTTTCTCTAAATATTATCCAAACAGTCATCTGTCATCTGCCTTCATGATGTGCCCCTTCTGCTAACAGATGGGGCAGTTGAGTTGTAGAGAACTTAAGTGATTTTGTAAAAGGTCATTAGACCAGTTGTTATCAAAATAGTCTTCTGTTCCTTCTTTGTGGGCCACACTGCTACTATAGTAATGACTCTTAGATCTCTTATCTTACATTTCACATTAGGTCATATTTCCTCTGATAATCTTTCCAATTTTTAGGTTGCTGCTGCGATTCTGGTCATATTGGATGTTAAATATGGGACTTTTAACCCTTGAATCAGTGATTCCTCACAGACTTACTGAGCCATTACTGTATGTTTGGCATTGTTTTAGGTCCCCGTCTTCATGGACTTCCATTCTAGTTGTAGGGGAGAGATGGCAAGTAAGCAAATAAATGTATAAGGTAATTTCAGAGAGAAATGAGTCTACAGAGATAACAAAATGGAACAGAGAGATGCATGTGGCTACAGCATGGTGGTGGGGGGCAGAGAGGGGCAGCTGTTGGAGAGTCAGGCTGGCATGTTTGTGTACAGGGCCAGGTAGGTATGGAGCTTGGGTTTTAATCTAGGTGCTGTGAAGAAGCCATTGGAGGATTTTAAGCACGAGAGTGATGTGGCTTCATCTCACTGTGTCTTACACAGACCAAGGGGATGAGGAAACCAGTTGGGCTGTTCTGTAGCTCGTGGAGATGTTTTGGTGGCTTGGACTAGGGTAGTGGGAGTGGAATTGGGGAGAAGCAGACATTGAGAATATGTGCTGTCCATGTGGTGTCTAGATCAGTGGTTCCCAAACGTAGATCTTCTCAAGGGTGATGAGGTGTTTTGCAGTGGCCTACAATGAAAAAGGTGGTGGTTATATGGTAATTTTAAATGAAGCTGCGTTTCATTGAAATGAGACCATTCTCTATTTAGTGGTTTTGTTTTTTCTAATATTATGCAAATTTTCAAACATGCAGAAAATCCTAAAGAATTATAGAGTGAATCCCTGTATATCCTTGATTCTGTTAATTATTAACATTTTATTATATTTGCTTTATCACATATCTGTTCATCTTATTTTTTAACCACTTCAAAATAAGTTTCGGACACTGGTGCATTTCATCCCTAAACACTTTAGCATGTATATCAGTATTTGCTTATGGGTTTGCTTATTTGAGGTAATATTTACATTCAGTGAAATGCACAGATCTTAAGTGTAACCCAAACTCCTGTCGAGCCTTCACCAGAAATTTCGTCATTCTCTTCCTTTGAAAGAAAATGGCAGTGATAGTAGTTTTCTTGTGTTTTAAAAGTACCCTTACCAAAGTAGGAGGCTGGTATCCCTAAGTTGATTTTGTTTTGTTTCATTTCTGAATTGAACTAGTCTGAAATTCAAGTCTGGTACCCACTGCTCAAGAGAGTTGGTTACTGGGATGGTGGATGGCCATTATGAATGTGGTTTTCATGAGTCAGTGGAAGGAGTGAGCAGTGCATGGAAAAGGGGGATTGGCCTGGCTTCTTGTTCTGGCTCTGCCTTTAAATAGCTGTGTGGCCTTGGTCAGGTCTGTTCCTTCCTCAATTTCTTAACTGTGCAGTGGAGATAACAAAGCCTGCACTGCTGGGGGGCAGCGTGAGGCTCAAATGAAAGGGTGGACAAGATGCGCTGAAGAGGGAAAGTGCCATTTAGACACACTGCATTATTCTTCAAGTCATTACAATGACATTTGAGTTCAAGGTGGGTGGTACGTATAAGGTAGGCGGATTTTGAATTGTTTAGTTTTTTTCCCTTCGTGTTCTAAGACCAGCTCTAGAGGCACAGGTTGTGCCACTCAGCTCTGGTTGTTACCTAGCAAGGCCTTGTTTTAAATTTCTGTAATACGTGATTCAAGTCGGGATTTCCATAGATCTCCCCCCCCCACCGTTAAAAATGTATTTTAGGTGAAATTCTTTTTTGAAAAATGGGCTGATTTAGTAAGTTTGAACAATAATTCTACATCATTCTTTCACTTCCTTAGACTCAGTAAGATACTGTTGAAGAGAGAGAAGGAGCCATTATTTGAGTAAACACTACTTCTGACATGTTTAAGGTTAGAAACCATGCACATGGGCCATGTTCCACAATTTCGTTGGTAGGTCTTTTGAAACTTGGGATGCAAATATGATTTTGAGGTTCTGTTTATTCCGTAAATACTCAGTTCATCGTTACTGGACACCTGTGTAGGAGGCACCATGCTGAGGGCTTGGAGAAATACCGGAGGCTGGGGAAGATGAGTAATCTTGGGATTTGTCTGATTAGCATATAGGGAGATGGCAAGAAAGTAGTTTGGGTCTAGAGCAGGGAATGGGACTTGAATGCTGGCCTCGGGCATTAGGAGTTCAACTTTGTTGTTGTAACAAGAAAAGAAGCTATGCCCAGATCGCTCATGGCACACAGAGTTCAGAATGAGCATAATGGGGAGTTAGAGTATTTGATTGAAGTGTCCAAGAAACGGACACATCCACAGATGGCTTCTTGTGGGCAGTTAGACTGGATGTTGTTGCATATTTAGGAGTTTTATAGGAAGTGATGGGGAAAAGGGCTTTTCAGATGGAAGAAATAGCACAAATATATTTAGGAATGTGTTTGAGAAATGAGTAGCCTAGTTGTACTGGATGGAGTGTGTGATGGTGGGTACTAGAAAGCCCACTGAGCTGAGCCTGGAAAGATCCAGGGCTGAATCTGAATCAGTGTGTTAAATGCCAGACTAAGGAGTTTGGAACTTGGTGGGAATCTCTTCTAATAGTCTAGGCCTTCATTTACCTTTGCCTAAACTAATCTGGTGACAGTGGGAAGAAGCAGGTGAGTTGTTAGTTTGAGTGTCAACACTCAGGCTCTAGAATTGAACAGTAGGCCCTAGGCTCAGCAGAGGGCATTGTTGAGTCAGAATTTGCTTGTAAGTCAAGACCAGTGCTTTTCTCTTTATCTTCTTGCCTGGTGTCTTGTTCCTAAATCAGAACCTCAAGATTCTTCTTGAGAAATTTTCTCCCCTGTTCTATAGATTTGGGTAGGACTAATAAGGCTGGTGATGACTAAATCTGGTTGTGTAATTTTCTCTGTGTACTTTGGTCCCGGAATAACAGTTGCAAATGGATTTAGCAGCTGCGGTCTGGAGGTGTGCTATTTAAGTACCTGGAAAATGAGCATTAGTGAGTTTAGAAACAGTGCTGATCTTTTTTAATTTTTAAATTTTACCTAAAGCCACTCAGTAACATAACTCAAAAACTAACAGTTGAAAGAAGGAATGAACAGTGTAGCAATTGGCTCAAATATATTTTGACTGAGAGAATAGAAATAAAGCATGCTATATAAACATGTTACACTTCTTGCTAGTTTGGGATAACCTCTAGCTTAAAATCTTGAATAGCATAACTTTTTCATCTTTCAAGCTCATAACCAGATTTTCCAAAATGGTGTATTTCCTTATTAAAAACACTCAGTGCTTCCTCATTCTTCTTCTTTTTGCTGAGGAAGATTCGCCCTGAGCTAACATCTGTTGCTAGTCTTCCTCTATTTTATATGGGGGTTGCCATCACACCATGGCTGCTGACAAGTGATGTAGCTCTGCACCTGGGAACCGAACCTGGGCCACCAGAGCAGAGTGCGCCAAACTTAACCACTAGGCCCTGGGGCTGGCCCCTTTATTCTGCTTAATACCAAGATTTATTTGGTAATAAACATGATTAGTTCCTTCTCATAGATTTTTTTGACACAAGTACAAAAGGCATAGTAGGTCTTTCACCACTGACCGACCAGCAGCAACTGGTTATGATACTTGATCATTCCTTTTAAAACACAAATCAGAGTAGCTCACTCTGCACTTTTTCATCTAATTAGAGCACTTGCTCTTCGGTAAGTGTGAGACTTGCTGTTGCCTCTGACCTTCCTCAACAGTGCATTAGATTTTGTTCTTCCCAATATGATGGTATTTCATTGTAGCTTTAATTTGCATTTTTAAAGAGTACAGTTGATCTTTTTTGTTTATATCCTTCGCCTGTGTTTTAGTAAGATTTGTAGTTTTTTCTTTTTCTTTTTTTTTTTTAAAGATTGGCACTTGGGCTGACATCTGTTGCCAATCTTCTTTTGTTGTTGTTCTTCTTCTTTATCTCCCCAAAGCCCCTCAGTACATAGCTGTATAGTCTAGTTGTAGGTCCTGGTTCTGCTTTGTGGGATGCTGCCTCAGCATGGCTTGATGAGCGGTGCTAGGTCCATGCCCAGGATCTGAACCGGCAAAACCCTGGGCCACTGAAGTGGAGCGCTCGAACTTAACCACTCAGCCATGGGGGCGGCCCCGTGATGTTTTTTTCTAATTTATACTGCAAACATCTTTTATCACATTATCATTTAGTTTTTGACTTGGTTTTGGTGGTATTTTCCTATGTGGAAATTCTCTACATAATCAAGTTTATCATCATCTTTTTTATATGGTTTCTGGGCTTTGTCACAATTAGGCTGCATCAGCACCATTTATTGATTAAGCCATCCTTTTTCCATTGATTTGAAATGGATTTTTGTTAGAAATTTGGTTCTTAAGATTTAGAGTCCCTTTTTTGTTGTTGATATGCTAGGATCAAGAGGTTTTAGTATCTGCAAGAGTAAACTGTCACGTAATTTTTATTTGGAATCTGATATTTCTTGATTAGGAGGATCCCCTATGTTAATCTCTAAATTTAACAATTCTAATACAAATAAGTTTTTATTTTAAAGGAGTCATCTTTCCATTTTCTTTGGTAGCATTAATAAAGTTGTCTTCATATAGCTTTTCTACTCTACTAAGCATTTACTTTTGCTCTGTCACCTGGTGTCACATCTTTGATGGAGAGTTTCACTATTGTTTGTCTTTGAAGTATATGTGTAATCGTGTTGTTTAATTAGCTGTCTTAATTATGGGGTTTGGGTCATGACTGAATATAGATACTCAGAAATACCTCTTTCAGGTTCATAACAGATTAACACTTCATCTTTGCATTTCTGATTGTAATTTATTGTGGCATATTATTCTGTCTTAAAAATAATTTGAAAGCTGTTTTTCCCCCCCATGCTCTGGAAGGATTTTGAAGATCCTGAGAGTTACCTGCTCCCTAACGGTGAAGCTGAAGGAAGTTTGGCAGTTTCCTCCCCACTCCCAATAAATCTTATTCTCTTTGTTTATTATTTTTCTAACTTCTAAAAGCTTTTCTCTGAGCACTTCTCCAGCTCTAAAGACGTGCTGTGAATGGTTCCATTCTTGACTGCTATGTTCCATCTGCATAGGAGCTTCTAGGATCACGTTTATTCTGTAGATGACTTAGTCTTTGGGGATAATGCTGCAACACACCAGGGAAGATCCCTCAACTCCTGCGTATGCGGTAGCTCGGGCTTGAGGGAAGCTGAGTGTTACCTTGAATGACAACAGAATCTTGTATTTAGTGCAGTTTGTATTTTTCTAAGAATTCTCAATAAGGCTAATGCTAAAGACTTTTTTTCTCTTTCAATTAGGGAACTCTCCAGATTTATTGCTGCTGGGAGACTACACTGCAAAATAGATAAAGTGAATGAAATAGTGGAAACCAACAGGTACTCTTAAGTTTGTGTACCATTTGTAATACTGCTCAGAATAAGGGGCAGTCTTAAGTGCCTTCTTTTAAAAGTAGGTCAACTATTGTTATGGAGTAATGTGACTGGTAAATAATTCATTTTTTTCTTGGATTTATTTATAGACCTGATAGCAAGAACTGGCAGTACCAAGAAACTATCAAGAAAGGAGATCTGCTACTAAACAGAGTTCAGAAACTTTCCAGAGTAATTAATATGTAAAACCATGTAAACAAAGGATTTCCTTAGAGATAATTATTTGGAATTTTTATAGCTTATTTCACTGTGTGCCCAGTTCAACTGTATAAAATAAATACTTCATTGTTGTTTCTTTGAGTTTATTCACTTTTTTCTTAAACATATATACATTTAAGGATGGGGTCCATTAATGTTAAAATAATGTCACTTTTATGACATTTGAATATCTCTGGTTTATGGTATATCTGAGTTCAGATCCTGATTCTGCCTCATCAGGAAAGTAGGGATAATAACTACACACCCATCGTCGCTCACCTTGAAGCCTCCTGAATTTTAGGAAGAAGGGTGCATGCTGTTTAGTGGCCCATAATTAAACACAGTGCTACCACTTAGTACACAAAAGATGGAAGACACACATCGTAAACTGTCCCTCAGAAACCAGTAACCTAGAAGACAGGAAGTTACTCCTTTTTAGGAGGCTGCCATAACCCTGGATTCCAGAATCTGCCAAGGCTGATCTCATAAAATAGAGATATGAAAAACCTATGTAGATAGTGGCAAAGGGAATCTTGTTTTCCCAACCAACCATACTAATTAAAGAAGATGGCGTGAAGGGCTCTCTTCTATGGGGTGTTGTAGGAGGCCTCTCTGGTGAGGTGACATTTAAATGAAAAAGGAGGGTGAGACCATGCAAATATCTAGGGGAAGAATGAGCTGGAAAGTCACTGGAGGTTTCAAGCAGAGGAATGGCTGGACTTGAATTACTTTTTAAGTGGCACTCAGCTGGAGGGGACACCAGAGAATGGTAGCATGCACTGTAGAGGCAGCTAGATTTGCTAAAAGATTAGAATAGGGGAGAAGATGAGAAAATGAGTCAAGCATGATGGGCTTTTTGAATGGTGACCATGACAGAGTTTTAGTAGAGGTGAGTTTAAAAGAGAATAGGAAATGGCCTTCTAAGACTGATAGGTTGGGAAATCACAATCCTATCACAAACAAGATACTTAATGGCAAAGTATTAGAAGCATTGCCTTGTAAGTCAAGACAGTGGCTGTCATGAGTGTTGTCCTAAAGGAGGGGCCTCTGATGCTTAGCCAAGAAAAGCAGTGTGCCCAGAGCTGTGCTGATGGAGTTTCCTCCAGGCACTGTATGGTGGACAGAGGCTGCTAAATGCTGGATATGCCTAAAGCATTTGAGAATATCCACTTGGGGATTTCTAAAAGTGCTCATTCTAAAACCTTACTAACAATGATCACTATAATTCCTTGAAGAAATTGTGAATGTAAGCACCCTTAACAAAACCCATGATCCTGAAAAACAGTGCGGTCTGTTCAATCCAGCATAGTCATTGAGAATTTACTGTGTTCTCTGTGTCCATTTAAAAATTAGCAGAATTCTGTTTTTAGCAAATTGACTCATTGCAGTTCATGCTAGAGGGAAGAAAGTAGGATTAAAATGTCAGTTGTTTTTTTTTTTAAAGATTGGCACCTGAGCTAACAAGTGTTGCCAATCTTTTTTTTTTTTTCTCCTGCTTTTTCTCCCCAAAGCCCCCCAGTACATAGTTGTATATTTTAGTTGTGGGTCCTTCTAGTTGTGGCATGTGGGATGCCGCCTCACTGTGGCCTCATGAGCAGTGCCATGTCTGCGCCCAGGATACGAACTGGCGAAACCCTGGGCTGCCGAAGTGAAGCAGGAGAACCCAACCACTCGGCCATGGGGCCAGCCCCCAAAAACATCAGTTTCTTGAAATAACCCTTTCCCTCACCTGCCACCTATAAAGCCACTTGGACTGATGTGATCAGAGCAACTATGGCTTTTCAATCAAGGCTTAGGCTCGCTCTTGGTCTAGGGGAGAGGGAAGTCTCAGAGCGCTTGCTTTTTGCCCTTTCTTGCTTAAACTGTACTTGAATTTTGTTTTTCTTTTACCATTTTAGCCTAATTGCCTAAAATTAGTAGGTGAGGATGACAGGTAAGAGATGCTGAAAGAAACAAGAAATGCTGTCCATTCCCAGTGTTAAGATGGGGAAACTGAAAACTCCAGAACTGGTGATCAAGGGCTAGTGGAATAACACCTTGTGATGAAGTAAACAATACAACTTGAAGGCGAGGGGATCAATTTTTCCTTTTCTTTTTCTGAAAAGTAATATATGCTCACTACGAAAGAAATTCAAGCAGCTAAAGCGGAATTGCCTTGAAATTCTACCCTGCAGAGAGAGCTCCTGTTAACTGACATTTTTGATGAATATTCGCCATATTTAGTCCTGTTCATATGTAATTTTAAACAGAATCAGCCTTCAGTAAATACTGTTCAAGAGTTATTCTGTGTAGTTACAAATCCCAGTGGCACAGTGTTGAGCCTCCAAGTATCAGTTTGGAGGTGAAAATAAAGTTGGAATCCAATAGATTTTTCTTTAAATGAGGCCATATGGTATGGGAGAATAGCACTGGACACTGCAGCTAGGAAAACCAAATTCTGGTCCAAGCTCCCCTAGCCATCTGATGTTGGGAGAAATTACCTCCTTCATCTCTCTGAGCCTACTGCCTCATCTGTAAAGTGGAGTAGAAAATCAGGCTTACTATGAGGTTCATTTATGTGGAAACACTACAAACTGTAAAGCAGTTGTAGGAGAGGAAGAGAATTCCCCTACCCTCTAGGTCCTTCTGGCTGGGCTACGAATTAAATAGACATGAGACAGAATAACAGGAGAAAATCAAACAAAGCTTTATAACATGTATACATGGGAGAAACCCAGGAAACTGGGTGACTTGCTAAACTGGCTTGAGGTGGTCATCTTAAATAGCATCTTCAGCTAAAGACAAAGGAGGGTATTGGAGGTAGTGGTTCGGGACTTCAAAGTGGAGGAAGGCAATTCCCATGGAGATGGAAAAGCAAACGTTTGGTGAACAGACTTTGATAAGAATGGGCTCAGCAAGGACACTCACAGTCTGCCAATACCCAGAGATAGCAATGGTGATGGCCTGTCCCAGGACAGGCCTTTTCTCTTAAATTCTTTTAGGCAGTTAGGGGAAAGTTCAAAGTTTCTTTCAGCCTTTTGTTCTATCAAGGCAGAGAGACACATTTTGGGGTGACCAATTTTGATGCCCCCCACAGCATTCTGTGATAATCCTTCACTTTCCTAATGCTGTGCAGACCTGTAGTTGTTAGCAACAAACTCATCCTTCCGCAATGGCAGTGGCGGGGGGGGGGGGGGGGGGGGGGGGGTGTCAAGTTACATCCCTATCATCTGGAAAACATGAAATGCTCTAATAATCACTGGTTTTGGTTTCAAAGCCATACAGGTTTGCATTCCGCTTGTGTTTCTGAAGACATACAAAGGATATCAAGAATTTGTAGAAGTTTGGTTCAGGCCATTGTAACCTTGAAGTACATGGTCAAGGGGGAGGTTTACCTCTTGTCATTCAGAAATCTTTCGTAATGGCATAAGTTTTCCTGTTCAGATTGGATGTAAGAAGTCAGGGACAGTTTGCCAAGGAATGACCAGGTTTCAAGCCCACCATCATAAATCCTGAGATTGCCTTGAGGAAGGGACCCCGCAGTCAAGACTGCCAGTCTTTACCGACCCTCTCTTTTAGAGGTGACCAGAGACCTGTTTTTCCAAAGTGTCTCTGCAGCTACTGGAATATCAATGCTGATAAAACTCTACACTTGGGTTTTGAAGACTGCTTTTCTTGAAACTCTCAGTCCCCTGCTCTCCTGACCCTTGTCTTTCCACCCTCATTCAAAATGCCTTCTCTTTGAAGCTGCTTATCATCCAGCAATACCACCAACTCACTGTGGTCACTGCCCTCAAACCTCCAAGTTATTCCATCCCGTTCACTCTGGACCTGAGCCGCTGACTGTGTCCTCCTCTCAACCCTAGGCAACTCTCAAATGGACAAAAGAGCTTCACAGTTCCTTAACCTTAACACCAGTGCTCTTTCTCTCCACACCTCTTCCATGGTCTCACCCAGGAATCACACGAACCTCTGAACTGCTCTGCTTTTGAAGATGAAACCGGGAATTCCACTCTATCCTATTATCCTATGCCTCTGTTTCCCGACCCATTCCTAAAGTGCTATGCCACCATCCTAACTCTGGTCCCTCGAGCTGCCTTGTATGTTAGCCCCTCTTCATTATTGGGCATGTTGAATTGCATATGGACTTTCCTCTGTGATCCTGAAGAAATCACTTTACTTGTCTAATCAATCATAGACAAGTTACCTGGAAGGAGAATCCTAAGGCATAAGAAGACGGTGATTACAAATGAACCATCATGAGAGTGCCCGCATAGATTCTGCATGGTAGCTTCCAGTTCTCGTCCCTGAATACCCATCTAGCCATCATCACTCAGCCACACCCTCACTCATACTCTTTCTCTGGCAATCTCCCTGCCAAGTTCTCATTTTCCCACTCAATCAATAGCTGTTGTTCCAATTATCAAGGAGAAAGCAGCAGAGGAAAAAGCACATTACCTAAGTGAGTTGATGGGGTTAATTAGGATGAAATCAACTGTCTAAACTGCTAACTAAACCATCTCAACCCCATCCTTCTCTGCCTTCCCTGACCTGATATTTTACTGTTTAGTACTGGTTCTCCATCTGGCTTCACCAAAACATTCTCTTCTCCAGGGTTTCGTCTTGGGCTTTCTTCTGTCTCTGCACCTTGGAGGATGGACTTTTTCAAGTTTTGTGAAATCCTGGAAATGGAACATAAAACGTGTGCCTGTGCCTTTTTTCATGTGATTCTTGGAATATGTGACACACAAAAAAGATTAAGAACCCCTGATCAGATGAATTCACAGCCCTGCAAAGCCACCTACTTGTTGTGGGACCTTAGGCAAGACACTTACCCTCTTAGAAGTTCCTCATCAGAAGATGATCAGATATCAGAACATCAAAATACCCACTCTGTAGGGGCTTTGTAAGAAAGACAATATGTGTAAAAAGCTTGGTATAATATCTGGCATTTTAAGGCAACTAGATAAGCATCATTTTAACAAAATAATAAGCCAATTCTAATAACTATCTCTTTCTTTCTAGGTGAACTCATCCCCTCCCATGGCCTCACTCACCAGCAAAAAGTGAAAGGCAATCCTTTAGCTCTACCTTACAGCTCAAACCTCCCTCCAGAGCTCCATCCAGACTGTACCTACAGCTACCGGGCACTGAGCCTGCATTTCCCACCAGCAACTCAAACCCATTGTGTTTTTCCTTTTCTGTCACCACATCATATATTTCACTTAAAGCTCATCAACTAGTTCAGCCAAGCCAGAAATCTCTAAGTTTTCTTAGACTCACTCTTCCCCTTAACGTTCGACATGATTGGACCTCAAGGCCTGCTGGTTCTACCTTTCAAAGAACTCTGGAATCAGTCCCCTCTTCATCCCCATGGTCACTGCCTTAGTTGAGAAACTTCATAGCTCTTACCTGGATTATTACACTAGCTTTGTAACTTATTTTTGTCCCAAGGTTCTCACCTGTCCATTCTGTCCTCCATGGTTACTGAAGGGCCCTATGTGATGGGAATTTTTGTTTTTAAAGTATAAATTCTAAGTGTTTGATTCTCCTCTCCCCCTGAAAACTTTTTCTTTTGCTGACAGTCTCACCTTCCCCCGGAAGAGAGACTCGGTTAGTGCCAGCTTTGGTCCATGGGCTTTGGTGAAAAATGAGGATAAGAGGCACCAAGAATCACAGCCTTACAAGGTGAAAGACTAGTTTAATTCGCATTAGCAACAGAAACATGAGTTTCTTACTAGAAAGGGGGGACTGAAAGGGCAGAAAGTGGAGTAAGACGACGGAGGGCTGGAGGCTTGATTTAGGGGAGTGTTTTTGCTTAGGATTAGAGAGAGGGCTAAAGACAGAGGTTTGAGGCAATAGAGAGTGAAAATGCAAGAAAAAGGGAAAAAGATTGAAGTGCCTCTTTGATTTTCCAGTCTCCAGTAGAGAACGGTTTTTACTTTGAGCAGCTGCACTGTGCCAGGACTGGACCAATGAACACCTCTGGGCTCTGAGAGTTACATGTGGTTAAGCTGTACGTTCCTGAGGATGAAGGCCTCACGATACATAAGTCCCGTGACAATCTGGCACAAACTTCTCCAATCCTATCAGCCCCTCCCTTCCAGCAAATTTCACCCAGAATTATTCTCTCTTCCACATTTCTTCATACTTGTGCTTGCCCCTCTGCCTACAATGACCTTACTCTGCCTTTCTGTTGGTGAACTTCCATCCACCAAGACCCTAAACTGCCCATCCCTGCCCCTTCCTTGAATTGGGACAGTCTCTTGCTACATCCGTGGCCAGGTTACCCGCAAGAGAATGGAAGTAAAAAGTGTAGGAAGATTTGAGTGGTTGCGACTTTTCCCCGGAAGTTTAAGGAGGACATCCAAGGCGACAGGATTGCTTCAGGGAGGCCTCAGGGAGCTTCTTAGGAATGGATTTGAGTAGTTGGTGGACCTAAGGAGGGAATGTCCACGGGGCAGTGAGGGTTGAAGCCAGCCTGATTCTTTCATGCAATGTATGGACATCTCCAATACACAAATCAGTTGCTTCCCTTATTATCTTAAGCAACAAAAATAATTTGTAATTTATTAGAATAATTTATTTGCAAATGGTAAAAATGGCCAGATAGCTAGAGATAAAAGATTATGTTGTGCTCTGAATAATACTCAAAGGCACGTGTACTGCCAGTGAGGGAGCTACGTAAAAGCAGAGAAGAGATCAGACCAGCTCTGCATAAAAATGTTACCTCTAACCAAAATTGACCTCAGGCCATCAAATTTACATATAAGCCAAGTACAAATAGAACGTGCTTCTCTATCTATCAACTCCCCTTTGTTGACAAACCTGCAGGGCAAGAATGCAGCAGTGTCCACTGTCTGCAGTTACTACATTATCCAAGGCAAAGCTTTCCGCACAAGAATGGAAACATCCTGAGTCCTCAGCAGGGCTGAGCTTGTACAGAAGGGAAGCTAAAGGAAGGTGCTTCACAAGGTGTCTGATGCCTAAAACGAAGACAAGTCAGACTGGACCGAAAGGGTTAGTACCATAACGAGGCAGAAACGTGTGAAACAGTTCATGCAGCCACCTTATTTATTGAGAAGTCCTCATTTTATTGCCCGTTTAGTAACATGTTTGTTCCACAAACTGATTTCTCATAAAGCAAAGCACAACTTTTTCTTATAAATAGTATAAATTATTTTATTTACAGAAACTTGTTACAAAACAAATAGACTATATATTTCTTCTCTTTTAAATATCCAAAGTAATTTTCTATCCCTTGACATTTGTTCATGTTCTATACAGCAGCCAACACAAAGTCCAGCTGAGATGCTCTTGATTATGTGTACAAATTATCAAACTATTCACACATTTTAACACAGGAGATTGCTTTTATAACCAAGCTCAAAGAAAAACAGCAAAATGCTTTCAAGGCCCTACATTCACACTGACAGTATGTAGTGCTCATTTAAATGATCTGAAAATGTAAAATGTTTTGCACAAAATGTAAAAATGATTATTTTCTGCTAAACAATGAAACTGTTAACAATCATTTTCCAAAGTCCAACTTCATCCCCCAGGACAGATGAGAGAGATTAAGAAACCGCTTGGCAACAGAACTCTTGCAGGAAGACAGCTGCCTGTTTAAGTTACATTTTTCAAATTATACATTTTGTTTTCAATGTCCTCAGAGGTACTTTGTATTATATTTTTGGAATACAAAATATTTTAAATATTCTATTTTAAACTCTGTATTTCATGAGTGAGTAACAAAACGGACACATTGTGTAAGTTGCTGGCTGACAAAAAGATTTGTAACCCTTGGTGCCACGGGGCAATCCATCACTAGTTGAATTACTGGGAACCAAAAGGTCTGAATTTTAAAATACCTTATAAAATGACCAGCATTGGTGGTTTTCAATTCCTCCCCTAAAATTTTAGAAACAATATTTAGGTGGAAAAAGCAAACTCCAAAAGTTCAACTGAACATTCAAGTCTTTTTAAAGAGAATCTGTCTAAGCTTAAAACTAGGTTCAGGCACTTTCAGTTTGTTTCCATTAGTTTGAAACCACATCACATACGAACACACATGTGCTCAGAGGGTACACATACACACACACAGGCGCACGCGCACGCACACACAAAACACTAACAAAAGAAAAGCAGTGTGTCACTTAGTTACATGTAGTCTATCGGGAAATCAGGCAACTAGGGAGAAGCAATGCCCACTTCATCTGTCTGAATCCACTCCCGGGACATTAAAGGGACAAAACGGCTTTCACTTTCACAGAGGCAAACCTTCAACTGTGAAGGAGGCAGGTCCTAGGACTATCGGCTTGGCAGTGAACCACTTCAAATTATAAAAAGGTATTTACTTTTATTAATTAATAAATAAATACTAGATGATCTCAACTGTACCAAAACAGGATATCAGAAAAAAAGACCTGTGCAAAAATACATATTTAAATATGTACAATTCATTTTTAACAAAATATGTCTTCTGAAATAGGGATACTTCCATATTTATAATAGAACAAGAAATTCCAAAATAAAGATACAAAAGTAGGTTTTGTATAATTCTTTGTTCACCATTGCAGCACTTTTTTTTTTTTTTTTGTAGGTTAAGAAAACTGCAGTTGTTGTCATGAAATTCTATTGGAAAGAATATAAAAATTATCTTGGTTTTAAATTGATACCAAAGTCTGTCTAGAAACAACCCAACCACTGCAAATTTGGTTTTTGCAAGTTAATTTAATTCAAAAAAATACTTGTACTCCCGTGTTTTAAATGGTCTTAATTGTTCATCATAATAAAAAGTAGTTGTAGGAGAAAATAAAATATTTGAACAACAGTCTAAAATTTAATAGCACTGTTTAGAATAGGTCTGTTTGTGGCAGGCAGAATTCCAAATGGCTAATTTCCTAATCCCGATGCTCTGTGTACTACTGGGAGACATAATCAAATTCAATTAAAACCTCAGTCTAAGAAATCAAATGATCAATACTCGATAATCTAAATATCTACATTACTCTGAATCAACTTGCTATTGTGGATCCTATTCACATCTTTCGGAACAACATGATCTGTCTATAAATTCCATCGCTAAAAGCAACTTTATTTATAACCATCAAGTCCCCTTGGCTCTGAAAATAAATTCTACCCAGACCCCATTGCACTTGTCACCAAGGAATCAAACTAAGGACGTTCTGATTCCCTCTTACCTCCTTCCTCTCCCTCCAGTGGGAAGGAACAATCAGACTGATTTCTCCTCACTCCACCGAACCGGCCCATCCGTGCTCTCCTTCCTAAGCTCTCCTATAGCATCATTTAAGAAACATTTACTGATTGATTGCATAATAAGTGAACAAGATACTGTTTCCCCTTCCTTTAAAAAAATCAAGATTTTACATCAATTTATAGCTAAAGTATCTGCATAATGTTTTTGCTTTCTTACATAATAAGAATAATTCTGTAGTAATTCACATTATTAGGCTGGTAACCAAGTATTTATTCATTCTACCTGTTGTTGACTTGAAATTCCCTGAAACTGAAGTTTGTAACCCAAGAATTGTAGGGAAAAAAGGATGCACTAGACTGGCTCTGTCCAGGCCCTGACCGGGGCGATGATCAGAGCTTTGGGAATGGACCCTGTGTGTGGCAACTTCATACGTTCTCCTAAGCAAAAGAGCCCAGTTCTCGTTCCAGGAGCTGTGGTTGTGGCATCACCTATTAAAAAGCTCCAGCTTCACGTTCAATGACACCTTCTCAAGCAACAATGTTTTAACATAGTAAGTTCTTTCTTTTGGGGTGGGGTACTAGAAAAAACATCCCGGAGGGTCTCCAAAACTCTCTTAGGAAGACGGCTGGCATTAATCCCCAGAAAAGAGGGTGTGTCAGAGAAATACTATACATGCATCACATTACCTCTGCCACACAGGACAGGTACACTTGCGCTACCTCCCCTCCCTGGGGGCCTGCTCCCCACCCCAACGGCATCCACATAAACACCTGTGGCGGCAGGAAGGGGAGTGCGGACACACACACACACACAATGGGGAGTGCTCAGAGAGGAATTTACACAAAGACCCAGGATAGTGTCCAAAGAGGAGAGATCAAGGGTAATACAGAGTGCCTGGAAACATTTAAATAGATTAATGACTCTGTGAATGACAGTTTCTGCTGCATCCTAATCACCTCACTTTACAAAGGCAATTTTTTTAAAATGGGAGACTGGGCAGGACAACCAGCCCAATCTGCCACACTGTTTACATGAAGACTTAAAGGGTAAAAAACGCCATCTCTTTGGAAATCTTGGAAAAATGTTTCCCCCCGTAGTGATTTTATCCACCCCCTCCCACCAAAATTTGGCTTTCCATTATCAAAACTAGCTTGCATTTGCATTTTCTTTTTAAAAAAATCACACAGAATTGCTTTTATCCCATGAAAAGTAAGCCTCTAAAATGATGTATACTTGCTCTATGGGCATCAATGGCTTTAAAGTAGTTTGTAAGTTAGAAACTTCTGAGAGCTTCTTATCCCAAATTACTCACAAAAGGCCGAGAAAAAATACTGGCCATTTTGTGATGGTGCCTTGCACTAACGTCCACATTCATTCCTGGAACATTGATAAACACCTAACGACAGATCCCCTTCTCCAGAGGGTTACTCCGTGCAGCCCTGCTCTCCTTCAGAAGGTGTCTCCAGTTAAGGGGCCTAAAGCTGGAGAGTGACCCACAGAAGACAGTGTGAAAGGGACCTGAGGGTGGAGAGGAGGGAGGGAGAAAAGGCTACAGTAACGCTCTTCTCGAAACATTCTTTGCCCAGCCGACCTCCTGGAAGAGTGGCTCCGTGATAGACTGCAAGTTAAAGACAAAACAACTTCTCACAGTTCGGCAGCAAGCAGTCCAGACCACTGTAACACTGAGAAAAGCAATTCGGTGGCTGAACTTGATCCAGTGTCCTTTACGAGTACTCACTGCTACAGACATAGCTTCAGGGAAATCCTCGTTAAAACAACAGCCCGGCAGATTTCTACCCTTGAGGCCCACAGGAGGTTGGGAAAACAGACTCAAAGGCATCGTGGAGTCCAGAGTGCTGAGTGGAGGTGTAACTTGTCGTCAAAAGTGTCCAGATTATTCCTCCCCGGACTATTTTCAGCTGTCAGGGACGTGCCTTTGGCTTTCAAAAAAGAGGGGTGGGGAGACAACAAAAAGGTAAGTCAGCGGTTGTACACTGCACTGCGCTGATGCTAAACAAGAATATTCCAAAGGCCACACGCCACTGACATCTCCACTGACTGGGTGATGCCAGGAGAGTCAGCTACAAAATTTGGCCTTAGCTTTCAAAAGCCTTCACTGCCCTTGAGCAAAATCATTCTAAAGGACTGACTTTGAGACAACTGTCTAGGTGAGATGCCAGGCCAGGTTTCTAGCTTAGAGAAAAGGCTTAGGGTTTGCCTTTTGGTTTTATTTACTGATTTTGTTTCCCTGAAGGCATTCTAGGTTGTCAACTGAGAACTGAACAAGGTCAAATGGGCTGGCACACACAGGTGTGAGAGCTCACACCCGAGGCAGTGCTCCTCAGGGAGAGGGAGCTCTGGCCCTCACTGTCCCACAGGGAGCTATTTTTAAGTCCTTGGTGGCAGAGGCCATGAACAGACTGGCAGGGGGGTAGGGAAGAGGGCAACTGCCCATCCTCATCTCCTAGCTTCCCAGCATGTCCCAGTGCATTCCCTTGTTAAGGGAGCTTCAACCAGCTCAGTTATCTGTCCTAAAATCAGCTCCAGGAGGAGCAGCAAGTTGAGGTGCCTACTTTTCTAAGAGCAGCATTCTTTAAAGCATTGTGGAGTCTTGGGTCCCTTTGAGATTCTGATGAAAGCCACAGGATCCCTCTTGCAGATAAATGAGCACAGACACAAAACTATGCAACAGTTTTTTGGGGGGTTTGCTGATCCTCTGATCTCTAGCCATGCCCCCCCTCCAGGATTTGTGCAGCATAACGAAAAGTATTCCACTGCACAGAGGAAATCTTTCTCAAATACGAACTTAAGTTGAAACTAATTTTAAGGAAAAGAACTGAAACTTAGGCTGTTGGTCCTATGGGATACAGCCCCCCAAATGGTAGAAATCGGAGGTGGCAAACTCGTAGCTCATGAGCCCAACTTAGCCAACAGATGTGTGGGCTACACCAGATTAAAAAATACCACAAAAAGCTATACAGCTTAAGAAAATGGCTGACTTTCTCATGCAAGTCCAGATCTGCAGTTTCCCTCTGAAACTGGTTAAGTTTCTGGGAGCAGCTGCTCCATGTAAATGGGGCTCCCACTCCCCCATTTTCCACAGACACTGTTCCTCTCAGCTGCACCAGGCCAGCTTCTTCTTCCCCATTCTGCTGCTGTGGGTGGTAAGGTCTGCAGCCAAGTCCACATGAAGACAGAGCACACTCATACAAACGTGGGCATCACAACGCAATGGAACGTCCCTCCTGCGGGGTTCCAGGAGAATCAGGACGCTGCACGCAGGAGGGAGTTTTTAAGGGATGGGTCTGTCATTCTTATGGTGTTTGCATTGCCTTTTTATGCTCATTGTAAACTATCATGAGGAACTATAAACCAGGAAGTAAACACACACTGTCACTTGTCCAGGAACCCCTTGCTCAAAGAGTCAAACAGCCAGTGTGGATTTGTCGGATTTGTGGCTCACACAGAAGAATTTAAGCAGCTGCTATTTAAATTCATGGATAATTATTTTCCCCATACCTTTGGCATTGGGCATTAATTCACACAGATATTGGAGGGAAATTATATCACAGTAAGAAACTTCTTGGTATTTTCTGAAAAAGTCCTACCTGGCATTTGAGTTAAATTCTGAAGACGAGGAAAGAAAAGAATCAAAAAAAGCCCTCACATTTTAAATCAGGGCTCTGGGACGATGCCGCTGAAATTCCTGCTCGTAAGCAAGGGGAGAAGATATCCCGACGAATGAAATAAGATGAGAGAGGAGCTGGAAGTTAAGAGTAGAGGAAGCTGGAAGAAACGGCTACAGGAGAGAAGGTTGGGAGAAGACAGTAATAGCAGAAGAGGGGGAAAGACAGATTCAGTGTGAGAGAGAAGTCCGACACACAGTGAGCCACTTCTCTACAAATGGGCCCATGCTCAGATTTCTCTTTAATCTATCACAACTTCAATGAGATTTTAGTCCTCTGCGATGCCCACACTTAATGCTGTTTTCCTGCTTCCCTGGAAAACTTAGAGGAGAAAATATAGTTACAGGGAGAGAGTTGACCAGAAAATCTGAAATTCCTTGATGGGAAAAATATTAAAAGCTCTTGCTTTTTAAAATTTAAATCATCTCTTTCTAGATCAGTTTGATTTTAGCTTAGCTTTCTTCAGAGGAACATACTAGAAAGCTGTTCTGCTTCCCTCCGGAACAGCATCACAGGAAGCACATGTCCACCAGGCACTATACTCGTTTGCTCTGGAGAGAGATTTTGCTGTCACACGGGATGGTTTCCGCAGCCCTATCTGCTAAAGTGCACCTCTGTGGTTTCCTGACCCAAAAGCATCTTCCAAGTCATCAAAATTCTGGCAGAGAGGAGCCTGTTTTACCTTCATATGGCCATGAACTCTTCCTTTTTTTAAAGGACACCAGGAAGCTGGACATCTGTTTATAGGCAAACCAACCAACCCCAACCACACAGATCTCCCAGCAGGCGAAAGACCTCAAGGAGGAAATGGCCTCCCCACAGGGCTCACAGTCCATTTCCTACCTGATGAAGGAGGGAACTGTTCGTCAGTCCTTGCGCCCCTGGGCTGGTGCCTGTGTGTTTCACATGGACGTTGTTCATGGCTGGCAATTTGGCAACCTTTGTGGGTTTGCTGCTGTTGTTGTTGACGCTGCTTGAGCCGGGCGAGCACTTTCTTTTCTTGCCTATGAGTTTCTCGAGAGGAGTGTGTGAGTGTGAATAACTGTGGGAGTTGACAGGCAGTTCACTGGACTGGTGAATGAATGGGCCAAGAGAAAGCGTGGAATCACTGCTGTTCACCATCACACTCATTCTCTTGATGGATTCCGCAGGGCTCCCGCCGGGGGGGCCCCTCCCTGACTGCTCGTGCCGGACACTCAGTGAGTTCACTTTACTTGCCACACAGTTGAGGCCGATGCCGTGGGAAGCTGTTACCGGTGAGGGGTAGGGAGGCCCAGAGTGAGCCACACAGTTTTTCCTAAAAGACTCCATGGAATGAGAAGAAGAGGAGGAGGAGGAGGAGGAGGAAGAGTGAACTAACAGTGGGGAACTGTTTTTGCGTTTCTTTCCTGAGCCGCTGCTGGTACTGCTACTGGCATTGTGACAGTTAGTGCTGTTACCAGAAGACTCCTTGGGTCTTAAAGACTTGCTGGATTTCAACTTCTGAGGTTTCCTGGACATGGGGGAGGAGGGCACTGAGGAAAGGCCAGAGGGCGTGGAAGGGGATGAGGATGAAGAGGACACTTGTCTGGATTGCATACTGCACACAGGATCCATTGCCCCAGAAGCAGCAGGCTGTGCATTTAATGTGGTTCCATGAGCTGGTACCGATTTGCTATTTGGGGAGATGTAGGTGGAGGACAGCAGGACTGGGGATGTAGACACGGTGGCTGCTGCCAGATAGCTGACCCCACATTGTGATGTCGGCACAGAGTTTGTCCGGTGAGGAACACGTGTGGAGACAGGTGATGTGGTACTCGGCACTGGTGGGATTTTCCTGCAAAAAAGGAGAGGGCAGTGAGTGATATTCACCACAGCCATTCATGGGAACTTTTAGATGGACACCCCTTCGCCTCTGGCACAGAGAAGCACACTCCCGTCAGAGTGACCACTCTGAAATGCAGAGCCAATTCTGTCACTTCTCTCCTTCAATCCCCTAATGCCTTCCTGGGGTTCTCAGAACAGTGGTCTGTAAAGCCCTGTGTGCTACTGCTCCAGCTTCATACCCCCTGCTCCCAGCCCCCACCCCAGATCCCTGATTCCAGCCGCTGATCATCCTTAAGTTCTGAGAACAGGCCATGACGTAGACCCTGTATATCTTCTGGCTAGAACTCTCTGACCCCAACTTCCGCTCATCCTTTAGTCTCAGCTCATCATCACCTAGGAAATCTGTCCTGATCATCCCGACTTGCTCAGTTCCCCATGGACTTGCACTGCCCCCCATTCCTAGACTTCGGAGGACTCAGGGTGGTTTCAATGTGTGATTGTTGATCACTGCCTAATTTCTTTGTAGATGGAACAACCCACAGCTTATTCACCATCATAGCCCCAGTGGCTAGCACAGTGCCTGGAATACGGAAGGAAGGCACTCAATAAATGCCAAGAGAATTCATGAACAAATGAGGAAAAAGGAAGGGCACAGTTGACTAATAACAACTGCTAGGTCTTAACTACTGGTCGAAATGACTGTACAAGGGAATGAAGCCCCCAGATCTTCAGGGGATTTCCAGTCGCAGTGCTGGAACAAGGTATTCTGTTAGTAATGTCTGGGCAGGGTATCCATCTGGGGTAAGGGAGCCATTCAAATAGTCAAACCAGGGAGGCTCCCCCTTTTATCTCAGCTCTGATTTTAAAATGTGACACACCACCAACATTTTAAAAACTTTTATGATGGAATTAACACTGAGGTGGCAAAACAGAAAATGGCCTGCCTGGAAGGCCAACCCTGCCTGCTCCTGACTTCACGGGCGGCTCTGGCTGATGCAGTCACCATACCAGCAGGGTTCTAATTCCTCAGCTTCCAGCGCAAGAGCTGGTCCAGACTGCTGCCAAAGTGCTTTCAGATGCTTCTGCAGAAGAACTACAGGTATTAATGAAAGGACTTAATTGCTGCAAGTGTTTGCACCAGCTTTAAAACCCCCATTCAAGGATGTAGCTTGGCCCACAAGTCAGGGCTTCCCAACTTTGGCTGCACAATAGAATCACCTGTGGAGTTTAGGCCCCGCCCAGATCCACTATACTAGAATGCCTGGGGGTTGGGGCCTGTACATTAATAATTTTGAAATCTCTCCAGGAGATTCCAACACAAATCCAAGACTGAGAAGCTGGGCACTATCCCCATGCTACTCATGGAGGACAAGCACTGATAGTACCTGAGAGGCTTGTTAGAATGCTGAGTCCCTGGGCCCCACCGCAGACCTACAGATTCACCAGAATCTGTGTTTCAGCAAGATCTCCAGGCGAGTCATGGGCACTGGCACCATGGAGAAGCCCTGCTCTCCATGAAGTACAGGTGCTTGCGCTTACTGGGCGCAGTGGCTTCTTGTGGCCACCAGGTGGCCTCTTAGGAAGATGGAGCCTAAAGACCAGGCTGCTGGAACCAAATCCTGGGAAAAGGAAAAGGCTTCCATAGGGGAAGGGATGTGACCTCTCTGGACTAAGCTATTGGTTCCTCTTAAGCTCTTTTAAGTCATTACCTTCTGCATAAAGAAGAGACAAACAATATGTAGTCATACATATTGTCATACACGGACTTGTGTTTGCATAACACAATCTAAAAAGTTAAATTTATCAATCTAAAAAATTAAAAACAAAAAACACCCAAACGAAAAAACCCTTTGATAACCATCCCAGCCCCTCCTCAGGGGATAGTGATTGCAAATCAACAGTGGGCAAGCAGTTGACCAGACACTGAAGATGATTTATTTCATGGTCATACTCAAATTCCACTTCCACTTATCCCCAAATTAACCACAATAAGCAACTAAAGGGTAAAGGGGCCAAGAAGAGTGCTGCCCAAACTGGGGCTCTTCCTTGGCTGAGCCGGCAGGGTGGGACCTGGACCACTTTGAGGGTTTTCTTGAGTGCCTCAAAGATGCTACCTGAGAAGAGTTCTCCTCTGGCTGAGAAATGCTCAACCACTCCCAGCAAATCTCAGGGGCTACGTGAGTCGGCCTACCTCACTCCTGTGTAAGGGAGCATTTCCTCGAGTACCTGGCCCAGCACCTCTCTCCAAGCTCCTGTCTGTCCCAAGCCTGTGTTCCAGCTCACCACTGAACAACACGTCTGTCTCTGCTGTAATGACTTTTTTAAAACCAAAGCTCATGTTAACGGAAAGGAATGGTGTCCTCCTTGCTGGGAGCAAGTGATTGATAAGGCAGTCAGCCTCTGACAGAACAGAGAGGGAGACAGTGCAGTCAATCCCATGATCCTGCTTCTTCAAAAGTTCTCAGCACAAAGAAGAAAAGCTCTCCACACGAGCCACTAAGGACCAAAACCATCTTCACCCAAACTATTGGTCATAAGCCACGTTTCAATGTAATGGGGATAAAATATTCCGAGGACCTTTTAAACGCTTAGGAGTACGCTATGCCAGTAGTTTAGTGATCTCAATGAGCTCTCCACATCCCACCAGGTAGTCTGAAGAAATAAGCAGCTGAGATTTCATGTATCTTGGGGTGGGTGAGTATTGACAGACCCCCAGCGGCCCAACAAACCACTGCCCTGAGTCAGTCTCTGGAAAGGGACAAAGTTCCTTCATTAAGAAGGAACAGGAGTGTCTTATTTAGTAAGAGCCAGGAAGAAATGTGAACCAGAAAAGCAGAGTAACACTGCTCTGGGTCTGGTTTTCGAAGTGAACAAACACAAGTCCTATTAATGATCATGGAGATGGTTCTTTGGATTGTGGACTACCCAAAGCCTCTGACTTTATTAGGAAACCAAGGCAAGGAGGCAAACAGATGTACTGGCAGAGTCCATTCAAGGAGGCACTAGTAAATGATGCCCCAATGGAGGATCTGGGATGACCCATGGATTACTGGCTAGTCCCCTTTAGCAAATCTCAATGTTTCCCAAAGAAGGTTCCACCAAAAACTAGCTCCCCAAGATGCTCCCCTAAAAAAGGTTCCCAGGTCAAAAGAGCTTGGGAAACATTCTACATTCTACATGATACCCCATGCTGTGAGAGTTACAATGGACACTACCCATTAAAGGCCCCAAGCAGTCCTGCAGCAATGAAAACTGCTTTACTTCAGGAGAGGCTGAGACCCTCCTGGCCATGGAACCCTTGTTTCACTTACGATCCTGTTTGGTAAACACTAGCTCGTTGATCACTTTATCTTAAATTGTAAATCAGAGCACATAAACCTTCAACAGCTCCCTGCTGCACTCAACACCAATTCCAGTGTCACCGGGCCTCTGCTGGCCTCTCGGATCTCATCTCGTACTATACTCACTTTCCTGCTGTTTCTCAAACAAGCCACATTCTTTTCTAACTCAAGACTTTCACAAACACAGTTCCCTCTGCCTGGAACCCACTACTCCCCACCACCCTGTGGCTGCTCTTTCTCATCCAGCCATCACAGTTGAAGGGCCGCCTCTTCAGAGAGGCTTTCCCTAAATCCCTCTGGCCTGTTATTTTCCCATCTCAGCTCTCTAGAATCGAACTCCTTCTGGGTCCAAATCCTGGCCCTACCACTACTTTGCTGTGCAACCTTGTTTCTCAGTTTCATTATCTGGAAAATAAGGATAATCAAGCTCATCTGACACAGCAAATTGTGAAAATTTAATACATTTAATAAGTGCCTGGCACACAGTGAGCCCTCAGTAAGTGTTGGAGATTATCACTACATCTATTATCTCCCTTATGACAAGCTATAATCTCTCTTTGTTGGTTTTTTTTTCTTTTGAGGAAGATTAGCCCTGAGCTAACTGCTGCCAATTCTCCTCTTTTTGCTGAGAAAGACTGGCCCTTAGCTAACATCTGTGCCCATCTTCCTCTACTTTATATATGGGACACCTACCACAGCATAGCTTGCCAAGCAGTGCCATGTCCATACCTGGGATCCGAACCAGCGAACCCCAGGCCGCCAAAGTGGAACGTGTGAACTTAACCACTGTGCCACTGGGCCAGCCCCTCTTTATTGGTTTTTGTGTTTCTCCTCAGAACTAGAATGTGATCTCCATACATTTGGGAGTTCCTCTGCCTGAACCACAGTGCCCAGAACAAGACATATTTAATGAAACAGTGAATGAATGAATGAATGATGAGGGGCCTTCTTCTCAGGGTGAGTCATGGCCCTATTCATTTGAGATAAGCTTTCCTTCACTAAATCACTCTCACGAGAAACATGGATGCAGCAGTGAGTAGTGAGCCCCTCTCCTCACCCCAGCAGTGGTGGGGCAGGCACTTACTTCCACAGCTGCGCGTTCAGATGCTTCTCCACCATGAGGTTGAGGGCGCAGCGAAGCCGGTTCCACCTGGAGTCAAACACGTAATAGCCTCTTCCAATCTGCCGGCTCCCAAATGTGCAAAACTGCAAGAGAGAGCAAAACTGCATGTGCTTGCTGACTCTGACATGACGCACCCAGCGAGCACTCTCTCCTTCAGGAAAGGAGCTAACCATGAAAGCACAGCTTACTCTGAGTACCGGAGGCTGTGAAGCATGAGAGTGACAATGCCTAGCCCTGAGTTTTATGAAAAGAAAGGGAAAAGCATGAGACGTCCCTGGACAGGGTGCATGCTGCCCCTGGGGCACCCTGTTCTGAGCTGTTCTCACACCTTGACGGCATCCCCACAGGAACGGGCATGCCAAGGTCCCTGGTGCGCCCCCCTGCAGTGCCCTGTCCCTGCTGCATGGGAAGGGTCAACGCGGGGTGGATGTGGAACTTACAGATGCTGGCTGAGGATGATGACCTGAATAATGACAGTCCAGTTTTTCAACAGACTCTTCTTTGTCATCGCCTTCTCCCTCCTCACTGGATAACCGAGAAGCTGGCTCAGTGGCAGGCAGGGGAGGGTGTGGAGATTCATGGACTGGAGGAGGGTCAATGGGGGCACTCCCACCTTGCTGAGCAGGGCAGCCTGGAGGCCTTGGTGAGTAGAAAGTGGAGCACCAATCAGATCACACGTCTGGGAATCAGCCACCTTAACTCAGATACAACAATGTATCCAAAACCACCTAGAGGAGGTCTGGGGTCCACCACTAGCACTGGGGAAACATGCTGATGCAGGTGGCCTGGGAGTGAAAGACCCTCACTCCTGAACTGCACGATGTCAAATGGAGCCGTCTGCCACATCTAACCAAAGGTAAAGTATACTAGTTCTCTTTTCTATAGCCACTTGGGTGGCTCAGGTCCTCTTTCTAACCTCCCCAAAGAAAGGGGAAACAGACATGGAATTTAAGAGAAGTCTTTCTTTGATTCCTCTTCAAATTTCACCTCGATTTGGGTTACACTAAGATAATAAATGAGATAAGTGGCAAAGGGCTCTAAAATAACCTAAGAGGGACAGGAGGCGATGAAAGAACAAGGCAGTATTACCGCTTCATGTGGATAATCGAGAGCCTGTTACCGAAAGACAGCAATGTGTTTTTCCTACATTTATAGGATTAAGCTTACTTTCTCACAGATGGAAAAACTTCAATGAGAAGATGGCCAAAGAAAAGACTTGCTAAGGAACTGATGGCCGGGACCTGGCCATGTTCTGGGGAGCCTCCTCTGACCACTCGTCTACCATGTTGCTCAGAAATCAGAGGGCTTATGTTGGGAAAGGCTCAAGTACATACTCAGGTTTCCACGAGGGAGCCACCTCCCTCTCTCAGGCGAGCATTTCAAGGATCAGACACGTGAGGGTGGAAAGTGAAGCAGCAGCAACCAAGGTTGGCACATTCCTGAGCAGAAGCCCTTGATGCCAATGGCCTGCACTAAAGGTCCTCATTCTCTATGCCTTTCTCTTTCCTTTCCCTCTGGAAATTGGGTACAAAGTCCCTTACTTCAACTTGGTTAAATAGATAAGCACAAACATACATATAGGCAGTCCACCATCACTGTCTGTGAGGTATGTATATGATAAGCTCTTGGTAAAACCCTCTGATCCATTGCTTACTACAGGGCTAAAATGCCTAATACATGCTTAGGCCAAAGTCCCAAATGGATGAATGAAAAAACATGTTGATAAATGAATGCTGTAAAAACTCAGGCTGAATGCCTGTCCCTAGCAAGGATTCCCACTGCTGTACTTTGCAAGAAGCAAGAAAAATGAATGGGAAATTGCTGCTAAAGCCACGTGCAATGTTCTAATCTCTAACCTGCAGGCAGGACCCAACTTTCAGCCCTGTTCAACGGGGTTAAGAGACACCTAACTTGAGCAGGGGTGGAGCAGATAATTCTAGCTTTATTCTGGGGTCTGCATTTGATCAAGAAGAGCCTTGGCTGAAACGTACTGATGAACTCGACATTTTTTTTTCTTACAGTAAAACCCAATTTAAAAATATCTCTAAAAAACAAGAAATCTCCATAGTGAGCCTGATGTTCATTCCTTCACATCATGACTGCACTGGGCTTTTACAGTGTCTGCAAGTCTGCTTTCTGAAGGAGGGAGAAAGACCTGGAGGACTTGGCTTACCTTGGAAGACTGGGGGTGTGAGGTTTAGGTTTACTAGCTACGAAAGGCTTTGATTCGGAAGGAATCACTCCATGAGAGTTTTGGTGTGGCTCCTGTGAAGTTCTAGGAGGGGTGGGATGCGGGTCCCTGAGAGGCTGCGTTGGTTGCTGAGAATCCAGATGGCGAATCGATTCCTTTTCCCTGGTTTTGTTTTTGTGCTCGGCTAATAACACATCAAATCGTTTTCTTCTACCCTGGACAGCCCTCCGCTGGATTAAGGAATGTGTCTATGGACCAAAAAAATACAGAAACTGAGGAATCTCAAGAATATTTTTTCTCTGTCATATATCCAAAAACACCATTCCCAATAAAAATAGCAGTCTGGACAATTAGCATAGTCAAAAGCTGCTCAGCATTTGATAAGCTAAAAAGCATGAGGAAGATCTCTTTTCTTTAGCTAGAAGCACCTATTCCAGGCTCCAAATGTATGAGAATTTGGAGATGCTATTTCCACCAGAAGAAAGAAGGAACGTTAGGGGTGGCACTCAGTCTGTAACTAAGCGACAAACGGTAGAAACAAACAGGTGACAGGTACTCATGTTTTGAGTCTTCTTTTGGCTGTTTAGAGGTTTGAATGTTAAAAGGGAAGAAACACTTATTCCATAAAATTATGTATTAGAAAGTCTTCTTTCAGTAACTGCCAGAGACTAAAAATTACACACAATGGTTTCTCTCTCTTCCAGTGAAGGTGCCATGTAAAGAGAGAAAGGGGCTGAGGGAATCCTGGAGACAAGGACTGCTATGGCCAAGGAGGGCCTGAAAGAAGTAAAGAACACACGGCTGAGGGAAGGAAGGCTATGAACAGGGAGAGACATGAAGCAGAGAGGGAACTCCAATAAACAGACCCTTGCTGCGGAAATCAAGAAAACGGGACAGACAGCACTACTGGATCTTAAGACAATGTCTAATTTCAGAATTAGGAAATGAGCACACTGAGAAAAAGAAAGGTCAAATTAGAACAGTGCTTTTCAAGGCAACTAATATAAACCTGTGGTTGAAGCACATCTTATAAGAAAATGTCTATAATCCCAATGCACTTGATAATTGCTGGTTTGGATTTTTAAGGCTCACTGAGGCTAATATTATTCCTAGCAGAAGATAAAATCAAGTTACCCTGACCATTCCACAGTGCTGGGGTCTCAGTCTATAAAAAATGCAAGGAGACACTAACTACAGTGGGCCCCCATCACATATCCGAAATATAAGTGAATTCATCTACACAGTTCCTTCTCTCTTTTATGTTACAAAATATTGCAAACAGTACTTTCTGTGTGTTCATGTTCCTGCACATTATACCAATGTATGACACTACAAGTTTACATGTTTGCTACAATTTAAGGGTTTTTTTTTTTTTTTTGAGGAAGATTAGCCCAGAGCTAACTACTGCCAGTCCTCCTCTTTTTCGCTGAGGAAACCTGGCCCTGAACTAACATCCGTGCCCATCTTCCTCTACTTTCTATGTAGGACGCCAACCACAGCATGGCTTGCCAAGCGGTGCCATGTCCGCACCCAGGATCCGAACCGGCAAACCCTGGGCCACCAAGAAGCGGAATGTGCGAACTTAACCGCTGCACCACTGGGCCGGCCCCTAACGGGTTTTAAGAGCAGGCTTCTAACATCCTTTTGAAATTCAGTAACATCACCTATCTCCTTACTAGACACATTGCAAAGTATGCCCACCTAAACTCTACCGTGGCACAATTACGTAGATAAATGTGCTTAGCTTCTTTTCAAATTTTTACTTAATTTTCTTTAATATGTAACATATGCACAAGAAACCTACATGGAGACAAAACATTTTGTTTCATTCAGTGCTGTACCAGCACCCGGCACACAATAAATGCTTCAAACAGAAAGTATATAAAAAGAATGGTCCTCCAATACCTGTTGAATAAAGCAAAGCACGTAGAATGCTACCAGTGCCCCTGCCCCTCTCTCCAGACAAATGTAGAAGCCTCTCTTCATCTTTGAATGTCCCCTGAGCTTAGCATGCAAATCCAAGTGAAGAAAGTAGGCAGAGACTCTACGTATTTTCCCAGCTCAGCCTGAAGAGTAAGCAGGATTTCCACTGACCTCTGAAGAACCTTCCAAACACAGATCTGAGGCCCCCTGCCCAGTCAGAACTCTTCAGTTGCTGCCCAAGGCTCACAGGATAAGGACTATGTAACTAGGCTTCTGGGCCCTGCACATTCTAACTCCCATGCTCCCTGCTCCTTTGGTACCAAGTGCCTCCTCCTCCTTTTGTTCAGCCTCCTGGCGGCCTTTCAGACTCTAAGGTATCTGTTCTGCCCTGTCACAGAGCCTCCACACATGTTGTTTCCTCTACCTCTCCCACTCCTTTGCCCGGATAAATCGTATGGATTTCAGCCCAGTATTTTTATGGCAAAGTAGCCTTCCCCGGCCCAATCCCCCAACTGAAGGCTGTCCTAACACAGGCCTCCCTCCTTTTCATTAGTCATCAGTGCTAACTTATCCTTATTTGAGTGATTATCAGATTAATCTCCATCTCTTTCTCTAGACTGCAAAAGCTCCACAGAGTTGGGATCACGCCTTGATTTTGTTAAAGCCTGTATCCTCTGGGACCTGGAATGAGGCCTGTGCTCACAGATGTATGCAGTAAAAATTTCTACAATGACTGAAAGGACAAGGTTACCAGAGTCAAAAGCCATCTGCAATGGAAGGCACAGAGGACATCAAACAGGACATTAGACAGATGAGGAGGGGACAGTGAGGGTGGCAGGCACACGATAGGGAAGGAGTGACAGGAATGGGCAGCAGCAGACCCCTAAAAGTGAAGAGAACGGAAAACGTTCTAAGTCTAAGACAGGAGAGACCTGGGCAGGAACCTGGGGGACATTACGCAGGGGCACTAGAGAGTGTTTAGCTCTCTACAGCTTAAGAGATTCAGGCCACAGTGGAGACAGGAAAAGCGAGAAGCACAAACAGAACATGGGAAGAACGGAAGCTCATTCTCTGAGAGGGCAGGCCTGCTGAGAGCTGCTTTTTCCGCCAGTTTTATGCTGAACTCATGGCACCAGGCCTGAAGAAATGTATTAATGGGATGACAGGTTTAGCACCATGCCACAGGCAATCATGACACCCTTAAGAGAACACATGGAGAGCACACACAATGTGAAAAGGAAGATGGGAGAAAAATGCAGGATCCACATAAAGTCAGTTAACCCACCAATAAAGGTTCGGGAAGAAGACTAGTCAGACTCCTTGCAGATTCTGGGTTGACAAAGCTTTTGGTTCATCAGCATGCCTCATAGAGTAAAAAAGAGCATCTCAGATAGAGCAAGCATCCTTCATTGACCATAGGTACCATAATACCGAGAAACCCATGTTACTGAGAGTCAGGTAGGCAGGAAGAGAGCAGAGGGAGGACGGCAAGTTCTGAGCAGGATGTGTAGCAGGGCTGAGGCATGCTTTCACAAGTTCCCTTAGAGGCAGCTGCAGTGGACAGAATTCTACAGAGCTCCAATGTCTATCTTCAAACAACAATGACATACCACTATATGTGTTCAATTAATACTATGGAAAACAAAAGCAATCTGTTCTGGGATAGGAGTTTTTAACATAAGAGATTCAAGGGTGGGATTGAGGTGGGAATATCCGTCAACCCCTGAGATAAAATGCAAAATTCAGAATACGTATGTGCATATATATTTTTTCCTCTGAGAAGAGGATTATGATTTTTAAAAAAATTAGATATTTAAAGGTGGTCTCCACTAAACCTTTCCCCAAAAGATTCAGAACCACTGTTGAAGAAAATCTACACACTAAAACTAAATTAGAGATTTAAATTAAAATAACATTTCCCATTTCTCAAGATTGCAACATCCCTCCACTGTTTAGGGGCTGGAGTGGGGCCCAACGTCCGTTATTCAAACGCAATCTTCAGTAAAATTTAAAATAATACACCAGGGGGCCAGCCCTGTGGCCGAGTGGTTAAGTTTGTGTGCTGTCCTTCAGCGGCCCAGGGTTTCGCCAGTTCAGATCCTGGGCGTGGATATGGCACCGCTCATCAGGCCATGCTGAGGCAGGGTCCCACAGAGCACAACCAGAAGGACCGACAACTAGAATATACAACTACATACTGGGGGGCTTTAGGGAAAAAGAAGAAAAAAGGGGGGGAAAAAAGAAGATTGGCAACAGATGTTAGCTCAGGTGCCAATCTTAAAAAAAAATTAAAATTAAATAATACATGAACAATTTTATTAATTTTTAGGAGACAATACTAATTTTTATAATTTTTATTCTTTCTTCCCAAACAAGGGTTTTTAAAACGCATACTTCAAAATAATGATTCTTAATAACTCTTGAACCCTTCTGAAGGGCAGTCAGGGACACTCTCCAGAGAAATGCACATAAACATATATACTCATTTATGTAGAGGGTCCACCGACGCCACCCCAACATCAACAAGCCTTATTTTACAGCAAAACACCACCTTCTTATTAACATACTGGCATTTTAAAGGAGAATCTCAGGACAGAAAGGAGGATCATTACATTTTCTTCACTTATATATAAATCAGATTGCAAGTTATCTAGTATCTTCTTAAAAACAAGGCTTCAAATTTCAAAGTCAGCTTTTTTTAGAGGGGCTCTTTAAAATTTAAGAACCACAGATTACACAAACATCTTGAGAATATTCATATATAAGCAAAGGAAATTTGTGAACTTGTTCTAAGTCAGTACAATTTAAACCACAGTAAAGGGCAGCTTCTCAAACTTCTCCGAAGAAATATTAAAAGTCTTTTGAAAATAATAGACTGATTAGGAAAGAACACTAGTCCCTGGATACAACACTGCTTATTGGAAATAAAACCTCGCCTAAGATTGCAGTTTATAGTAACAGACTTTATATTTTCTGAACTTGAGACTTTTTTCACCAAAACCAAGTTATTCCCTCCTTTACAATTCCAGTTCCCTGTGCTTACCAGAATATTCAGCTCTTTCCAGGAGGCCACCTACCTTGCATGTCAAAGACCGGGTGCAGGGCTTCTTGGTGTCGAGATCAATGACCCCACAGTGTATGTCAGGATCGAACTCTCTTTCTGTCAAGAGCACACAGATGTGACAACAGGCTCACCACTCTTTCATTTATTTTGTAAATAAGAAAATGGAAGAAATCTCAAAACAAATTATAACTTGAATAAAATCTACCATATTATCAATACATATAAAATATATAACATGTGAGCAATGCAGAGAAGTAGTGACATCACTAAGAGAGTGGGGGACTACTGCCATCAGATGACAGGAAAGAGATTGTTTTCGTCAGCATTACTGCTTTACTCCATTCAGAAATATACCAATAGAAAGTTATTTCTACATTACTTACATACGCACATGCACTTTAAAATCAAGAGTGAAGAGGTCTAGCATACCAATTAAGGAATTTCCTCCTAAAGCTGAAGTTGTCCAGTTTTAAAAAGAGAACTTGTAGATAGCAATTCATGTGCTCCCCTGTGAATCCCCAATTAATATACAGAGAAGCATTAAGAGAGAAAATGTGAAGTTACCTGATAATCTCTTATTTAAAAATTTCCTGTTACTGGAATTATCTTCAGACTTCTTTTCCAGAGTGGGCGGTGCAGGAAGCCCTTTGCCATTCAGAATCTGTCCAGGTGAAGGCAAGGGTGGCTTTGGTATTGAGGGGCAGTTAAGGCCAGGCTTGACTGAGGAACTCACAGTAGCAGGACAGGTTGGCCCCACCGCAGATTTCAGTAGTGTGCCATCCATCTTCGGATGAATCTTTTCCACTTTGACAGAGGGCGTCATGCTGTTGTGGGGGAAGTGAGAATACCAGCACCTGAGCACCCCAGCAGCCCCAGGTGAATGGTGGGCCAGACGGATGAAAGCAGAACCTGGGTCTACCCGTACACTGCACAGAGGTAGGCTCCCAAAGGCATTTTATGAATATTTGTTAGGATTATCCAGAAAACTCAGTAAAGTTCACATTTATTCAGTCTATAAACCCTTCTGGTGGGCAAAAACCTCCAGTGAACCATCAAATTTACCTGGTCTTTCATTCCAGAACAATCTTACACATGAGCCTATGGGAGATCTAGACCTGATACCCAATGCAACTGCTACAAGAAGCAAAATACAAGAAGGTCTAAGAGAACCAAAGACAAGCTGTAGGACCTTGAGAGAATATCTTTCAAGAACTGTTTAAGACGGTGCCGGCCCCGTAGCCGAGTGGTTAAGCTCGTGCGCTCTGCTTCAGCGGCCCAGGGTTTCCCTGCTTCGAATCCTGGGTGCGGACATGGCACCGCTCATCAGACCATGTTGAGGCAGCATCCCACATGCCACAACTGGAAGGACTCACAACTAAAAATACACAACTATGTACTGGGGGCCTTTGGGGAGAAAAAGGAAAAATAAAATCTTTAAAAAAAAAAAAAAAAGGAACCGTTTAAGAAAGGATTCACCAAAACGTAAACTGAGCAGAAAAAAGAACAACTGGAATTAGAGAATATTTCCAAGAAATGTCACTAAGGACCTATAAGAACTCAAATGAGCCTGACAATACATCTTCAAGAAGAGGCTCTCTGCTTCTGTCAGTGAGGAAGACCAATGTTTAATTAGCATATGATGTGTCACTGAAGTGATAATCTCCTGGCCCTGAAAAGGTTTCCACGATAGGAGCGTGGAATATAAGTGCCTGGCACACAGCTGGTGAGCACTGAATACCTGTGTCACTAACAAAGAACTGATTTCTCTTGGAATCTTACTGACACTATCATTTGGGTGGCAAATGTTGGTACAAAAGCTAACAGTTGGCCTGGTCCTCCTCTAAAGCCAGGCTCCAAATAAAGAAGACTCGGATTGATGAGGTTTTATAAACTTTGTTCAGTGGACTCAGTGCTCTAACAGCTGTTAAGCTGGCGAGTGACTTACACACTGCACTGGCATTTTCTTTGGCTTTCAGACAGCTCCAGGAATGAAAGACAAGTTTGCTGTACTTGCACTTCTGACAGATGAGCAGAAGCTGGAGGCTTAGCAACCAGGACAAACAGCCCTAAACAGCTGTACCTGGAACCTGGGACAGGCTAACAGCAGCAGAGATACTGCAAGATGCCATGGCCTCTCCCAGCTGGCAAGGTCCTTGAGCAGTAGCAGGTGCTGGATGCTGCCCTGAGATTAACCAGGTTATCAGACCTTGGGACTGAGATGTGTGGCATACTCTCCAAAAGGGAGGTAGGCCAGGGAAAGTCACCCGCCACCAAGGCTGAGGGATGCCATGACAAGGCAAGATATGTTTCTATGGGAGTGCATGGCTGCTCCCTCATGTGACCACAAGAAGCCTGCCAACTTACAGATCTCCCGTGGAAACTTGCCACAGCCTTGCCTAGCGGGTGTGAACTTCTTCCAGTCTTCCCTCATCACTGCTGTGATGGGAACCCAAGACTGGAGGGAGGAAGCATTGCTTTCCTATTTGCTTTGCAGGCCTCAGAAAATCCTAGAACAGCACTTAGGAATCTCTTCACCTTTTTATTTGTACTATTATCAACAGCAGCAGCAGAAGCACCAGCATCCATTCATTTACTGTCTCCTGTGGGCCAGACATTATGCTAGGTGCTTGACTCTAATATATTAACTCTACTTCTCCCAATAACCCTGCACAGTGACTGCAATTCTTAGACTCCGAGAGAAACAATGCCTTGTCTAAGGCCCTGCAGCAAGGAAGTGACAGAGGTGGAATTTGAACCCAGGTCTCTTTGACTTGAGGGCTCCTTGGCTATAGCTCAACCCCCTTACGCTTCCTTCTTCTTATCTGGAAAATAGAAATAACAACAAAATCTATTTCATAGGATTGTTGTGATAATTAAATGACAATACTCTCTATAAAGGGAGCTATCAATAGCTGCATACAATATAGGATCAATAAGTATTATTAACCTTATTATTATTGCTATTACTACTCTGTCAAGTCTCCCAAGATATGACAGAAAAACAAAGGAAACAACAGCACGTGTTTGACTTTTCCAAAGTGAGCTCCCTTTCACATTATTCACAGATACTCTCAGACGCTACTGGTGTACACAGCTCCACTGCCAGCAGGTAAGCTTTAAGAACCCTCTTGGCCATACTCACATTCTACCATGGGGGACTCTACTTTGTTGAATGGGATGCATTGGCCTGGTGTTCCCCCTGAGCTGCAGTTTCTCTTTGGGCGATTTCAACAACTTGGAACTTAATGAGGATGCGCTTAGAACACCTCCACTGGAAGAACGGCTGCTTCCACTTCCACTGCCTCCTTTGCTTTTGGACAGAGAAGGGAAGAAGGAAAATACTGAAGTGGGAGGAACGGTCAAAGAAGGCTTGCTGGATGAGCTATGTCTTCTTTCTGAAAAGGAAAACAAAGAGAAAAAAAGAGAGACATCGTGTGTCAGGCAAGTCTCCAATGGAACCCTGGAAGAGTCCCCTGAAATCAATATTCAGGTTCAAACATGCATCACTAAGTGAAAATATATTAAACTCAGCAACTTCCAGAAATGGCTTATCTAGGCCTCACAGACTTATTTAGGAGTCTAGGAACTGGTCCTTCTGCTTAGGAAACATCTCAGCATAAAGAGGTTTATCATACATAGATAGCCATTAAGAAATTAAGCAACCATTCTAAACCTGAGAAGATTGGGTTTTGCATACTAGAAATGAACCTCACTGGCTCCAACTTGCAGTCAGAGAAAGGAAAATTATTCATTCATCTGCAGAGCTCTGCTAATTGACACCGCATGGAATTCTGTCTTCCTTTCTAGCATAGTATGTCTCTAATTTCCAAAATAGCAGAATGTTAGGAAACAAGTTGTACTTTCATTTTTTTTCTGTCACTGCCCACCAGCATATGACATTAAATAAGAATGTTTCTAGGGTTATCTTATCGTTCCTAAAGAATTTGTGCTGAAATTTTCCAGCGAATCATTTCACTCTCTTTTTTAAATAATCTCCCTTAACTACAGATGGCATAGCTCTGGTTCATGCCACTAAGATGCCAAAGGCGCAAGACAAAAATACCACAAATAGCTACGCCTGTTTTTTAAACCAGGAAGTAATTCGTGGTTAAGTACAGACTACACGGGTTTAACTGAAAATAAGTCTACCCACTGGAGAATCAGGTTTTCTCAGAGTGAGGCAATCCATACTAAATAAATCGAGAGCTCTTGAAGAATGTTACCATTAGAAACAAGCAAATTACTCAGTAACTTTATCTGCCTAATTATCTTGTGATGATAGCTTAGTGGCTGCCTTTAATTAAACTTATAATTGAAAATGACACATTTGCTTAACTCTAAGCTTTAAAATGTATGGGATCCAAAAATTACTTATCACAATATGAAAGCTATATGAGTATTTAAAAAATTAAGCATATTAGAATTACCAACGACAAGTATCACCTCGATGGTTTGTTTCTAAAGGTCTTTTTATACCAGTCCCGAGCCTCTCTGTGAAGCTGTGATGACTTATTTCCAAAGGACATTAGTTCAATGATGCTTTATGAGGTCCTTAAGAACCTGCTCTAAACCAGGACAAAATTATTATGCTACCTATAGACAAAATCCAAATTCTCTAACTGGACCACATAAAGGCTACAACCAAGTTAGGAAGGCTAAATTGATAGTGATTTATAAGTGCCTGTTGCTTTTTTTTCTTGATATGAAAGTTGTGTGTAAGAACAGGAAAACTAAGTTTAATAATTTTCCAAATTTGGCATCTGAGGTTTTTTAATTTAGTTTCTCTCTTCTCTGTGATCCCCAAACATTCTGAATATACTTCCAAGTATCAGCACTTGTCAGCCAGGACTATAATAATCTGTTTCCAGTTCTGCTGCCTGCCTTGGATGGGCGAGCTTCCCTGAGTCATGTCTCAGTCACCTGCCCCTGTAAGGCACGGCACAGAGCAGGCTGTCAATTAACATGTGCACAATCAGTATAGCTTTTCTTGTGAAGAGGAGTGATTTTCAAATGGCCCTAAACCAGCACACTTAGTTACACACTGGCATAACCTAAAGAGCTTAAAAAATACCGATGCCCTCAGAGATTCTGATTTAATTGGTTTGGGGTGTGGCCCGGCCATCTAGACTTTTACAAGCTCCCCTGTATGATTCTACTGTGCAGCCAAGGTTGAGAGTCTCCCTTAGACTAGGCTAATGCCTCAAGAACCATTAACCATGGCTGAATAAGTTAACATTTGTATAACACCGAGAACACCACCTGGCACATGGCACTATATATGAGGGTTCGGTAAATAAAGCTCACCACTACTACTTGTCCTCAACCAGTGTTTCCCAAGCTTCCATCAACTGCAAGCTATTTTCATCATTCTTACCAAAGCCACATAAAATACTATTTTTTACTCAACATTTTAAGTTAAATTATCAACTCTACTGTTCCCTCCTCTTTAATCTAATATTAACCAGTCTTTCATGGGGGCATCACTGGTATTTTGCACAGGACAAATCACGTATGGGATGTCAGGATAATTGGAATTCCTGGTCCCTACCCCTTAATCACCAATGGTGCCCCTCTGCCAGGGGCAACCTGAAACTACCCTCAAACCAGTTTCAGACGGCCCAGTGTGAAGCAGGGTACCACCCTCAGTTGAGAGATTTTTCCAAAACAATATTTTCTCTGAAACAATAGGTTTGATAAGCTTGTCTTATACATATATTTAGTAACTTTATATAATATACATATTTGGATATACATTAAAATAATTAAATATTACCATTAAAATGTTCATCCATAAAAATCATCTTATGTACCCCTGATGGCAGCGTCCTAAAGGAATACTATCATGTCTGCAGCATAAAGAAGGGGAAAAAACTCCAACTAGAACTTTGACTTCTCAGAAATATACTCCTTTTTCTACTCAATGGGTATCAGAATTCGCAAGCAGTGTCTCAGAGTAAACGTGATGTATTTCTCTTGATATCAAATGATATAAAGAAAATTCTCAACCTAGTTAAATGCAGTCAGTTCTACTCCAATGCTTGTTTTGAGAACATTATTTACTCCAAAGTCACTGATATACTAAGGAACACTTCGAATGTAATGAAATTTTGCATTTGCTTTTTACAAGATTTCACCTGCAAGAAGCACTAGGTGAATGCAGAAAACTATGCCCAGCTGAACTGAGCCACGTGGGAACACACAAAACAACTCCCACCCCCCAAACATCCACCATCCGCCCCAGGTCACCCCGGATGTTAGAAGCCACCCCATCCACATCCGATGCTACAACTTTCTCTCTACTTCAGATAACCCTCCTTCTACCACGTCACAATAGCTCACAAGCTGCAACCCTTCCAACATCTACTTCAAGAAGCAAACGTCAGGTTGTCTTCAAGGTAACTGTCACTATTTATTCTTGTAGTTACGTATTTAACTCTTTAATCTATGTAAAACTGTGCTAACACTTTTGTTAGGTTCCTATCTTTTTCTTTGTGTCACTGATGCAGCTTTGAGTGCTGTGCCCATAACCACATTTTCCCAATGGGTCTCATAAGGTTTTTATTGCATAATTTTGCAAAGTGCAGCAATACTTTAGGAATGTGTGTTGTCTTACAGCAGAACTGACTGTAACTTTAAGCTTGTCCTTTCAATTTTCTATTCCCATCATAGCCCACTCTCCCCGTTTTCTTCAGTTAAATGCTTCTTATCTGTTAACTCTTGATATGGGATTTCACACGAGAAAATCAAGATTCAAAGCTTCCTAACATTAAAAATTCGCTGATGTATCAATAAAATTTCAAAAAAATTGTATTTTATACTTCAACAATAAAAGCTATTTAAAAACTAAGAATGGCAATCTATCATGTGAATTTCTTTCATTCACTAAAACTTGAAACTGTGTATGTGTGCAGGCGCATGTGTATGTAACAGATTCTGGCTGAAAAGTGCCAGCTCAAATCCTTGTCACGCTGCTGAATTGAGTTGTTCCTTCACATTATGGTCTGGTAACTTATTTCCTGGAAAGGATGGCATCTGGCTTTCCCGTTATGAAACAATAAAGAGGACAAACCAAATTTATAGTTGGGTTGGACTCTCCTCATTCTTTCACTGTGGGTCCTTATTTTTCATAAGATTTTAAACTGTGTTTCCAGCTTAAAAAAAGTGTTTGTTCTTAGATCAAAAGAGAAATGGGCAAGTTACCGGTAGGGTTAGGGACCTTATATTAAGTGGACAAACTGGTGGCCAGATGCTAAGCACAACTGCAATGTGCTTTGGTGAGGAGTCCAAGTTGAGTTTTCAAAGCACTCCTCTCTCCAGGGTCTGGCCCCAGCCCAAGAGAAAGCACATTCTGTCCCTGAATGAGGAGGGCACTTTGAATGGCTCCAGCAAGAAGGAGAGATGGTTAGGCAGACCAAGAGACAGACAAATACAGATACAGGGGAAAACAAAGCAGAGACAGAGAGAGACAGACATGGGTGACTGTGTACGTGCATGGAGGGGGACTGGCAGACAGACAGACTGGAGACAGAGGAAGAGAGAGAGAGTGCAAGAAATGGATGCACTGGACTTTCTTCCCCCTTGTGGCTTGAACACATGACACGGAAGGCATGGGTGGAATACTGGGGAGGGTAGGGGACAGGACTGCTTTCTTTAAGTCTTCCAAAATGGAAAGCAACCAAGAATACTGAGCTTATAATTTTGGATTCATGCTGAGATTTAAAAAAATATATAAGTATTGACACCTAGGTACAAACCAAAAAGGAGTTCAAAGCAAATAATTAGATCTTTTAAAATCATAAATAAATATTATTTTGAAAATAACTAAAAACAATTTATAATGCACAAGTGTCAAAGTTAGGGCACAAACCTAAAAAGCAGTCAAAGCAAATTGTAACCTAAAATCATTCACACTTGGAAAAAAATCTGGAAGCATGTATGTCAAAAAAAGTTTTAGGTGGTTATCCCTGAGATTATAGGTCTATTTTTGAAAAGCTTTTGCATATTGCTTTTCTATAATAAATACGGTTTACGTGATTATCAGATCCATACTTTAAAAAAAGAGAAATTTCATTTGGTATTCTGGCTTCAATTTCACACACACCAAAATAAAGGCATATTTTCATTTATGAGCATAGTATCAATGTGTCCCATTCTCAATGGGCATCATGTAAGAGCAGGCAAGAATGGCTAACAGCTACTAAAAAACCCCCACAGAACTGTTTTCACTCAGGGCTCTTTTCTTGTTTCTTACTAATAAATCTTTCAATAATCTTTTATAATCCAAACAACTAACTGAAGAGAAGTCTCACCTTCAACAACAACAACAATAGCTACTAGCGTTTATTGGGCAGAAACCATGTGTCAGGCACCACGCTATGAAATTCATAGGGATTATCTGATTCAGTTTAGACCATCATCCTACAAAGCAGACACTGTTATGATCCCCACTTGCCAGATGAGGAAGTCAAGGCTTTAAAGGACGCAAGTCAGTTGCCCAAGGTCACACAGCTAGTTAAGAGGCAGAGTAGGGAGGTCATCCCAGGCAGGCCGAGTCCAGCATCCAGGCTAGACCACACTACAATCCAGCTGCCCTTATGTGGCATTATTAGCAGGTCATAATACCTGGTCCAAAGGCAGGCAGAAGGGAGAGGTAAAGGTGAGGGTTGGGACATACATCAGCAAGAAGCCCATCTTCCCAAGAGCTCAGCAAATGCACGCTAACTATTAGTGTGCAAATGGCTGCAGAGGCTGAACATACAACAAAGTTGAGACAGAATTTTGGTAAATTTGGAGTGGGGACCCAGAGCCAGTTTAAGGGAAACCCAGGTTGTTGTAGATTTCACTTTTCCATTTTGGGAGTTGCTATCCTAAAGATTGGCTATGGGTGTCAGCCAGCATAGCATTTTGTTGTTATTGTTCGGGGCACGGGGGGTGGGGGGGGGGGGGTGGGGTGGGGGGGGGGTGGGTTGTGTGTCTTAAAACATCAAAGATGGTTTGAATAGTGAATTTGGGTAGAAAGCGCCTGTCAGGGCTGTCTTTCTGGCTTGGCTAAAAAGAATCACCATACAAAGTTCCAAGATGAGTATGTTCTACAAAGAACCATCAGGAGGAACAGCAAATACCTGTTCTATCAGATTAGGCTGGCCCCCAGTGACCAATACAATTATATATGCTTCTTGTCACTCTCTGGTCAGTCATGGTCACCTTCTCAGCAGAGGCTCAGGGCTGTCAGGCACAGTTTTGATGTGGGCTAACTGAGTAAAACAAGCCTGAATAGAATCCCGAGTAAAATAAAAATACTTTTTTATAGATCACCTGAAAGGACAAGAACTTTGGAATCAGAGACAGATGGGTTCAAATCCTTGCTCTGCCACTTACTAGCTGGGTGACCTTGGGGAAAGACCTGACTCCATCCACTTTGGCAGCCTCTTCATCTGTCAAGCCTCCCTTGCAAGGCTATTGGGGATTAAATGACAGAGAGCTGCAGAGCCTGCAGCCCAGGCCCGACTACAGACCAGGTAGCAGGAACTCAATAGGGACGAAGACAGAGGCCCTCTGTTAGTTCAGCTGATGCCAGTTACAGACTTATGTGAGAAAGCCCTGCTGATTACCAAAGCTGGCAGAAATCACTTAAGAACAAACCAAAGCCACTTTACTCAAGTTATCTTCTCCAGTGTGGTAAAGATTTAGTTTATATATTTAGTTTATACGTCAGTCCAGGAAGACACTAAGGTCTTCTCAGATAAGAACTCAGAGAAATAACTTTCAGAATTCATTTAAAAATTAATAAAGTCACACCAACCAAAGAGGATGCTCATTCAAGCTAAAATTATTTTATAAATAAAAAGTTGGTTCATTTTCCTGACAGAACTGAGTCACTCAGGAAGAACTGCAGGTGAAATGGAATAAAGTGAAGATCAAGTCTCAAACTCAGTTTACGGATCCAAGGGTGGAAATTTTAGGCAGATTATCAAAGTAATGATTCCTAAAACTCAGAACTTTTTCTCTAAATGAAACTCAGACTTTTGGATGGATTGGGTCAGATAAGGTTAAACAGAGTGTGTACTCTCTAGAGAAAGGCCTTCTGAGAAATATTAATCTATACTTCAGGGAATGTATGATTTCATGGGGACTCTGACAGGCCCATTCCACTAATACTCTATAACTGCTCTCATTTAAAGCAAGGACTTTTAATAATCAAGCTTATACATGGCTATACAATATAAAACGCTGGTAAAAATGTACAGATCCTTCAGCCAGGCATAGCAAGTAATAATTACATATAGCAAAAAGCTCAGTTTAGAATTTCTGGGTCAGTCATTAAGCAGTCCTTTCAGAGAATTAAATTGTTTATTTTGATATCCAGTTTGAAAAATAACTGCAATGTGCTATTATATAGCTCCCAATTAACCCAAACTATCATACTTTACTTTCAGGCCACCAAAACACAATTGATGAGGTGTCAATTGGCATCACTTGTCTTTTACAAGGATTATGACCCCCTAAGAAACATCAGGACCTGAAGCAGACTACAGATTAAGACTGCAAACATTTTTATTAAATCTCAGAACTTCCTTACACATTTACTTTGCTCCACATCAATGTTTTCCACAAACTTCTGACATTCAAAACTGGATCACACTCCAGATCTTTTGTCCTATCTGCACATTATCTAGACTACTGTTTACGTAATATATTTTTCAAAATTCAGTCAGCTTAGTGGCTGGCTAAGCATGTCTAACGCAGCATTATCCTAAGCAATATCTGTGAAATCACAACTTTGGATGTGACATAGTAGTTACCTATTTTTTCCCTAATAACTATTAAAAAAATATTTGGCATACCATTTAAAGTCACACCACGGACTACGCATGGACATAAGGCATTCAATGACGTCTTCTCACTTGACATCATTCACTGTTAACTTTTCTCTGTAAATTTCTCATTCTTTTCTAAAAGCGCTCCCATGTGTCTGATCAGCAAACATGGTCCTACTCCACTCCTTGTTGACACACATTCTCTTTAATCCTAAATCTGCTTTTTTTTGATCCAACTTCTTTAGGGTCCCCAGGCACTTGATTAGACTACCCCAGAGAGAGCTGGGTGTGGTCTAATGCTGAAAGGAAGCAAATAGATGGGAGAGTCCCTGGAACATTCAAATCTCAAGTTGGAGAATCCAGAGCTGACCTCTGACACACATGCCTCAAAGCCTAATTAGACAAAATTGGAGCTGGGAGGCAGCCTCAGAGCATGCTTAGGTGGGTTACAAACAGTACTGGAAAACAGTGAGGAAGAAAAAGTCTTTACCACAAAGCACTCGGCATCATTTCCACTAGAGAGATTTAACTGAAAAGGATGATTTCAGCACTGGCTGCCCTAACAAATTAGTCTCCAACTGCGACTTCTGCCAAATGCATTTCTCCTCCCCCTAATGCAGAGGTGCTTTTAAATTAAAACATAAGGGGAAAGTGCAGAAAAGAGAGTCATTTACAGCACTTGGGCCACTTGAAACAACTTTTCACCAAAGGTCTATAATCAAATTATCAAGCTCTTCCAGTCAGTCGGTGCTTTATGACAGAAATAAAAGCCCCACTAAAGTATTCCGGGTCTCTTGGCATTTCCACGTCTCTGGGCAGGGCGCACTGCAGCATCCCCATTCACACTGGCTGCATGAAAGAGAACAGATCACAAAGGGCAGATTACAAGGGAGAAGGACTCCGACTCCAATGGGGGAAGGGATTGGCGTGAATGGATTGTAAATAATGTTGCTAAGAAAGTAGCAGAAATATGGCAACCTCAAATAATTCTCTTGCCAGGAATTCTTCCCATGAGGACTTTCCTTCTGGACTTTGCTTTCAAGTATGTGAGAAATATGAAAAAATCATTGAATGTCTGGGGGTACCCCCTCCCTTACTGTCTTAACTCGCAGCTCTTTGCAAACATTTTTAAAGTGGCTTAAAAAAAAAATCCAGGGGCCGGCCCTGTCGCCGAGTGGTTAAGTCCGTGCACTCTGCTTTGGTGGCCCAGGGTTTCGCTGGTATGGATCCTGGGCGCAGACACGGCACAGCTCATTAGGCCATGCTGAAGCGACATGCCACATGCCACAACTAGAAGGACCCACAACTAAAATATACAACTATGTACTGGGGGATTTGGGCAGGAACAAAAAAAGATTGGCGACAGGTGTTAGCTCAGGTACCAATCTTAAAAAAAAATCCAAATACTGTATTAAAGGAGATGGAAAGATGGAGAAAAAGAGAGGATACTGAATGGTATAAGAATTGATTATCTCAGTTGCAAGAATAATATCATTTCTTCATAATCACTGTCACGAGACAGCTCGTTTTAAGGAAAATTGAATGGTCTCAGCAACCAATTCATTTCCGTTATGGGTTCCTTCCTATGCTCCTGAAACCCTATCCAATGTGCAGAGTTTGAACTGAGGGTTGTTATCATCATGATCTCAGACACACACAGATGTTTTTAGTGAGAGTACCTTTGGGGAAAGGGCTGCTGCGGCCTTGAGCAAAACACAGCCGACCAACCACCACCTCTGAGATCCTGCTGCCACCATTTCCGACTGCGAGATATCATGCAATGAATGACATGCTGGCTGACACTTCTACTTACTAACAGTCATAAGGACCTCTCTCTGCTGTCCTCAGGAAGCACAGTGTTACCCAAAGATACTGACAGAGTACAGCAAGCAATCATCCTGCCTGAGACAGACGTGCTCTCACCATCGAGTGACGTACACCATTTCTCCAAAATTCACTCCCCGTCTCCTTCCCACCTCATCTCTGACTTGAAATGTTTGTATTCCTCATGTATCAACATGAGAGAAGAAAAAAAGAGCCAAAACCAAAATTCGACAAGTCTCCAGCTACTGTTGATTTAATTCATATCTGTTAGGGAAAAAAGCATCCTGTAAGTTCAGAGACTTACCCATTGCAAGTTTAGCCTTCCAATTTGTTATAGCACTTGCGGTTCAAGAGTCACTGTACTCAGTCCTTACACAAGTATCTCTGTAGTCACAGTTTTTGCCAAACGAAAGATACAAGGCTATCATCAAAATGCAAAAGGGAATTAAAATAAAGAAACTAGGGGGCTGGCCCCGTGGCCTAGTGGTGAAGTTCAGCGTGCTCCGCTCTGCTTTGTGGCCTGGGTTCCGTTCCCAAGCACGGACCTTCACCACTTGCCAGGGGCCATGCTGTACACAGAAAATAGAGGAAGACTGGCACAGATATTATTGGCTCAGGGCAAATCTTCCTCAGGAAAACAACAACAAACTATGCTCTTACCATGCCAATTCAAGTTCAACACACACACACACACACACACACACACACACACAAGGGGGGAGAGAGAATTAAAGGAACCTGGTAAAACTCAAATTAGATGAGTCCTATTTTTGTTTTGGTTATTATTATTATTTTTTTAATAAAAACTTCTGTGCAAGAAACCCCACAAGGAGCACTGTCTTCCCAGACCAAAAAGAAAGAGCAAGTCCAGGGCACAATGGAATGACAGCACCATCTGCTGCAAAGGCTGCGCCGAGTCTGTAAGTCACATCCTTATTCCTATTTTCCACCAGTTTTGTGTCCTTTTTAATTCACTTTATCCTGGATGGGGGAGGGGAGAAGACCGTGAACATGGGAATAACAAAAATCTCAAACTCAGGACACAGCCCCAACCTTCCTTCATTAAGCACTGTTAGTAAGGAATGGGTGATTCATTACCTAACAATGCCAATGTTTTCAATGAGTTCGCAGCACACTTTCTCTTTGCTGAAGACAGAAACAGCATCTGCCCCACCTGCAGGCTGGGCTGTCAACTAATAAACGCCAGAAGCAATATGCAAAAATGAAACCAGAAACAGCAAAACAAACTGATACCAATTTTAAGGAGTTAGCAATTTGATTAAAAGTTTAAGATCTGTTTGTACTCAAAGTCCTTCAAACTGGTAGCTAAATTTCAACCTCAATCAAAACCATCCGGTCAAGCTCATTATTGCAGAAGGCATGAAATGTGAACTCAACTGTCACCTCACTTCCTGCTTGCAGACAGAAGCAGGAGACAGTTAAGGTAACTTTGAAAACAGCCTCCCAACCCACCCAAGAAGAATCAGCTTAGCTGTCCTGGCTACCTTAATAACACAACGGAAAAAAATCGTTTTTTCTGGCAGTCATTCTGTAATTAAATTTTTATACACTCAATTTAAGTTACTGAATGACTTCCCAGGGTTACTGTCTGTATTTTGAAGTTGTTCTTCCTCTTGACACAGTGTGTTCTGTTTGAAACTTTGCTATGGATTTGAAGTATCTGACAAAACAGCTTTCAAACACATTCTACAGGAAACACTGTGAACTGCCTGTCATGAAACCTCACTTACCACAAGTGAGATAAAAAACAAACAGTTAAAGCGTGTTACAACGTTCCTCCATTTTTAGAGAGCGACGTAACCAATGCTCTCCCTGTTTGGAGATACGAGAACTGTTTGGTGCAAAGCTCAGCATTTTGTTGAGTTAATAGCAAACTCAAACTCCTGTCTGTGTTTGAACTTTGTCCAGATCACTCAAATGATATTTCAGAATGGCTCCTGTGGACAGCTTGCCGCAGCTAATCCCTCTTGTTGTGATTACCCACTCTGATCCACTAGCTCTGCAGAGCTCACTCCCTCCACCACTTCAGAGACACACAGCTCCCGGCGTGCCGGCAGGGCAGGACAAACGCCAGGAGGAAAGAGGCCTGCACCAACTCTTCCCGCTCCACTTGGTTCTATTTACTGTTAGCAAAGACCTAACCCACCCTTCCGCAAGCTCATCCAGAACTGGGCCCCGAGCCAAGGCCAGCCTCTAAAAACTGCCTCAGAAAACTTACCCAGTGGAGCTTTCAGCCCTGGTGCGGAGGAAGGGCTGTTCGGGAGCGGCTTCTTGTTACCTTCCATTCACATGATTTGGTTGTGCTTCATTGCACACTTGCTACTGCAGGCTTGCATCATGATTTGGGTCTGCCCACCAACTCCAAATATGCTCCATGTTTGGTCTTATGTAACATTTGCTACTACTGTAAAAAGCACTTCAATTACAAAGGTCCTGGCAGATCAACAGAAAACAAGGGGTGGAGTCTAATTTCATCTAATATGGTCATACAAGGCGTCCTGGCTGGTGTAAATTAATCCTTCTATTTGAAAGGCAACTTGCCCAAACCGGCGAAGACGGAATTTATAAATTTAACTGCTAAAATGTGAAGTACTCACATCCTCATTTTTCCGAATACCTTTAAACTAACACTGCTACTACCAGGTACATTAGAAAATTTACACGATTCATTATACAGCTTACATTTTAAGCCTCAATAGATCTAGTTGTTTTAAAGTTATACATTTCTATAAATAGCAGCAGCCTTTCTCCACATTTTATTTCCCCATGATCTTTAAAAATTTAAAAGTTTACTTTTCCTTCCTAAATCTAGCAAGAACAATCTTAACCAATTTTCAGTGAATATTTGTAAAATGTCTAATTTCAAAAGACTATACACCTGATTGTCCAGTTTGGTGTTCAGTCATTGGATGACTGACTAAAGCTTTTATCCAAAAGACTTTATACCTTTTTTTTTTTTTTGAGGAAGACTGGCCCTGAGCTAACATCCATGCCCATCTTCCTCTACTTTATATGTGGGACACCTACCTCAGCATGGCTTTTGCCAAGCAGTGCCATGTCCACACCCAGCATCCAAACCGGTGAACACTGAGCTGCCGAGAAGCAGAAGATGTGCACTTAACCGCTGTGCCACCGGGCTGGCCCCTAAAACTTTATACTTTTAATCCAAAAACTTCTCTAATTGGCTCGTTGTAAAAGGCATCTTTCTGGTCTGGCTGTGTCCCTATGTCAGCCCTGTTAAGCTCCCCCAGACCTACTCCCCCTCTTGTCAATACCCAAATCTTCCTGTCAGACATCGAAAAAAATGGCCAACTGATTTGAGTTGTAGGATAATAAGGCTGCACATATAAATAGACTCGGGGCCTGAGAGTTCAGAATGAACACTTTTAAATGTCAAAAGGAGGGGGAACGGGGCTGGCCCCGTGGCCGAGTGGTTAAGTTCGCGCGCTCCGCTGCAGGCGGCCCAGTGTTTCGTTAGTTCGAATCCTGGGCGCGGACATGGCACTGCTCATCAGACCACGCTGAGGCAGCGTCCCACATGCCACAACTAGAAGAACCCACAACGAAGAATACACAACTATGTACCGGGGGGCTTTGGGGAGAAAAAGGAAAAAAAAAAAAAAAAAAAAGGAGGGGGAAAATTCCTCTACAGAATCCCATCACCCCATACAGAATATGTGGCAACAAGTCATCAATTACATGTGTGGAATAGATTTGGCTTTGAAGGGGTGGGAAAGAGGTGTGAGGCTTAGGAATTGGCTTCTATTAGAGCAGACACAAACTCTACATTTATTCTAAAACAAAAGAATAGGAGCCACACTGCTTTATTTTCACAGCAAGCATTCAGATACTAACCACGGCAGCAATATTAAGATACAGATGGTTTGCTGAAACCTATTTTTTTTTCCAGATTTACTTATAGTCACATTCAAACAATGCAAAACTATGGTGGTCCTTAAGAGACACCTGAAGAACACAAGGAAAGAGCCTCAGCAGGCCTTGGAAGCACAGGATGAACAAATCTTTCAAAAGTTAATTAGCAAAACCCAGAATTTTAGGTTAATTCATTGAAGGTTTTCTTAAGCTAGAAGAAAAAATTCCATTACAGTAGCACCTGATTGCAACAGGTCTTAGCATTGTTCAACTGCACCCACCACCCTCCCCAAAGGGCGGCTGAGGAGTCTCGATGTCATCAGTTGCAGAACAGAACTGGGATAAGAGGCCCTTTCTCAGCCTAAGCCTCAGCTCCACACTACTGCACCGAGCAGACACCGGAGTCCTTGCTGGTCTCCCAGCACAAACGCTTGCCTTTCTAATGTTCCCTTTGTAGATGGTGAGAGGGCAAGTGGGGAAAAAAATCATTACAAGAACCAGTCAACCCATGACAGTTCCGGGAACCAAATCTTTCTGTAATCCTGATGAAAACGAGGGTTAATTTTAGCAAACATTTTTAAATGATACATACATCTAACTTAATTTCCTACATAAACAAGAGAGAAACAATTTAAACTTATTTTTAAGACATCAAAAAAGGGATGAACGAGAGCATAAGCCAGGAAAATACAATTTTGCACAGTAAGAATATATACAAAAACTGCTTAAACTTTTAAAATCTACTTATTTATTTATTTGAGGAAGATTAGCCCTGAGCTAACATCCACCACCAATGCTCTTTTTGCTGAGGAAGACTGGCCCTGAGCTAACATCTGGGCCCATATTCCTCTACTTTATATGTGGGACGCCTGCCACAGCATGGCTTGACAAGCACTGCATAGGTCCATATCCAGGACCCGAACTGGCGAACCCAGGCTGCTCAAGCGGAATGTGCAAACTTAACCGCTGCACCGCCGGGCTGGCCCCCTGCTTAAACTTTCAAACACGCACATATGCCTCTCTTAATACCCTGAGTAAAATACTTAAGCAAATACCACTTTGTTGGTATGGAAAGCATTGGAAAGCATTATTATTATTTTCTTCAAACCATTTCCCAATATCCTATCTAAACAGAAGTTTATTTTGATATTAAGTCTCTCGATGGCTCATATTTAAGTGTGTAGGTCTGGGGACATAGTCACATTTCTTTTTTCTTATGAAAAAATAAACAGACTACAGACTAAAAAAAGACTACAGACTAAAATATCATTTTAATAGAAAAACACCCATGCCTTACAGACCAAAAATTATAGGTACTGGTCGTGGTGTGGATGGTGTGCACTCATCAATTTTACTCTGGTTGCACAAAGGGAGTCCTGAACTGACACAAATTCTTCTGTGAATTAGCCTGCTCACAGCAAACAAGCAAACCAGCCGCAGCCAGGAGGGGCAGCCAGGAGGGGAAGCAACCACTTGGGTTCAGAGGTAGTCTCAGCACTTTCAGTTGTGTGGCCTTGGGCAAGAGTCTTTGTCCTCCCCAAGAAGTGCTAATACGACCTACGGGGCTGGGGTGAGGAGTAAAGAAAGTGTCACAGGTAATGCAGTGCCTAGCACATTTTAAATGCTCAATAACTGTGAGCTGTTATGGTTAGAAACAAGGAGAAACTGCATGGTGGACATCATTTGAAAGAAAGGAAGAGTAAGAGAAAGACAGCAGTTTCTATTAGAGAAATCAGAGAAATTCCCAACAAATCTTGGGATTTCCTAAATAAAATTCCTGAGAAGCCAGTAGAGGTGTCATCTGGTGTTCTGTAGGGCAGCAAACAAGCTGTTGGCAGTTAGGAAATACTGTGTTCCTGTCACCGGTGGTAGCCAGTTCCCCAGTTTACAAGAGCACAAGTCTCTACTACTCCACTTCACTGTCTCAGCAGGCTGGGCGAGTTATAATTGGCCTTAATTGGCACTTACAGGAGCTTTAACATTCCTTACCTGCTGCCAAGGAGCACTTGAAAGGGGGAGAAAGTATTTTCAAACTTGGAAATACCAAGCAATTCATTCAGCTGTGGGCCTGGCAGTCTGCTATCCAGAATCAGATTAGCTTCACGAAGAAATGTTGCTATGTTATTATCCAGCGCTCATTAGGTACTCACGCCGGATTAGGAGAGGTAGGAGACGAAGTTTAAATGGGGATAATTCACCTTGGGGGCTAATACCACGCAGCAGCCTTCCTCTGGCTGGCATCATCTGATCTTTTGGTGGACGGCTCTTCAGTGCTCAGCCACGCTTCATGTGTGTGCCCCTTTTCAGCTGTTCCAATTGTCCAAAGGCAGGCAAATAAAGTATAACCTCACAGCCTGATTTACATAGGCTTTGTGTTAACCATGGTCTGACCTCAGCCCAGTCATTATTTGATACACAAAGTGCACACTGTTAAAAGGTGACCAATCACACCAAATGCAAGGAGGATAATGAGATCAGCAATAAAACAGTTTTTCACCAGCCCTGCAATTAATCTCACCAAAAACTGTTATCCTCCAGGAGGTTACACATTTTGCAGAGAGGAATCCCAGCCTGACAGAACTAGATTTCTTTCCTAAGGTAAATTCCATACAGAACGAATAGAAATCTCCTGTAGATGCCAGGAAAACTGCCTGTAATTGTTTAAATGGATATTTTAAAAAATCCCTCGTTCTGCAAGATCTCTGCCTCATAGCATTAAATATTGCTCAAAACTCAGAAAGATATGTTACACTGGCATGTAAAAAGGGTGAACTTGTTTGAGAAATTTATTTCCAAGTCAAATTACAATTAATCACATTTGTGTGTATGTGTAAGAGGCTTTAGAAAAAGAAATGGAAGTTAAAAAAATAAAACATCTACCACTGGTGGTGACACTCTCATACATGGCTAGCAGAGATATTACAGCCTTTCTGGAAAACAATCTAGTAGCAGCTATTGACAATGCAAAATAAATATCCTTTTTGACCCAGGAATCCCTTCCTGAGACTTTATCCCACAGAAACAAAACCAGCAGGAGTTAAGGACATATATAGCAGGGTCGTTACTGCCGCTTTGCTCATAGAGGCAAAAAGCAGGAAACAAAGTGCATGTCCACAGACAGAAGGCCTGGCTGAGGAAGTTACCACACAGCCGCACCTTAGAACAGTAAGCGACCACTAAAAAGTGGGGATTACTATTATCCTGGGCTGTGAATGAATTTCCTTGTGGTATTGCTAAGTAGAAAAGAAGCAGAAGTGTGCATAATAAGCATCCACTTCTTGTAAAACTATGACCAAGAGCCCCTACTAATAAAACATAAGATTATACGTGCCTGTATAGAATTATGAGCATTAGGAAAAAAAAGAGAGATGTACACTAAGTTACGTACTAAGAATGCACCAAGTTACAAAGATGGTTTATAGAGCATAGGGGACTATAAACAGTTGGAGAAGGTGGGGAGGCAGAAAGAGCCAATGAAACAAGAAAAAAGTAGGCTGAACTGAAAATAGCATGTTTGAGATTATTACATTTGTGTATCTATGTAACAATATATAATGGGTGTATATATTTAATATATTGATGTGTCAATAAAAAATCCATAAAGAAACTGATTTAACAAGTTTTTGTTATAAAAAATGCACTGTGAAGGGAGCTGAAGAAAAATTTAAACAGTATGAAATCCTGGTATTACATCAAAAAAGTATATCCTGATTATGGCACCCATTTCACTTGTTTGGCTAAGCTGACTGAGATTCTAGTACAACTGAGCACAGTAAGAATCAAACACTCTGGGCAAAAGAATATCTTAACTTTCTAAAGCTCGCTACAAATCTTGAGGATTAGGAGTTCTAACAATCTTTTAAAAATATCAAGCCTAAGAGGCAATGAAACAAATTTCATTCCAGAGTTTCTTTTTGACCCTAGGAGACTACGAATCAAGATCTCTGTCATGTGTGATTCGGGGCTTACTGCTTGTATTTTAACTTATTTTAAATTGAGATAATTACCTGCCCTGATCTGTTTTTAACTTTCAAACACACAAGAGGGAAATGTGTAAAATATCTTTGAAGTTGAATTTGAGAACTGTCGTCTTAGAAACAAAATGTAGAAGTAAATCTAAAGATGAGGATTTCTATACACACCATGTGGAATAAAGGAGGAAACAGCTCGACATAGCCACTGCCTCCTTGCCCCAAACCAGTCTGTTTTATGGGCTTGGACTAGCACATGCATGGAAGGAATTGTCCCAGCCAGGTAGCAGGTGCTTCAGCATAAAGAAGCGATAAAAACTCCCTCTTCTGGTCATATGTAAGACCACAGCTTAACAGGGTTGAAAGAGCAGGTATGTGTGTATCTTAACTAGTCAACACACAAATTAGTCTTGTGAAATAAATGTCAGGAAAAACATCTTTTAGCAAATACAACAAATATGGATTTATATCCTGAAACATCCCCTTTAAAATCTGAAGTACAGCCACTCTAATGATTTCTATATGTAGCAGACACATCCGGAGTAGCACTGGTAACATTAACTATTTATTTATTTACTGATGCTGCTAGAAACTCCCATCTTCACTGCCTTATTCTGGTGACAAAGATCAGAACTGCTACAGTACTTCATTAAATCATAGTAGCACTAACCTGGAGGGCAGCTGTGACCAGACTCCACGTGGAGAATCAACATGCTGAAATACTGACAGACATTCCCAAAGAAGAATGGTCTTTAAAGCTCTGCTGTGATAATGCAACTGAAAAACTAAATGTCCCTCAATAGGGGATGGGTTAAACTAACTTAAATACATTAATAAAGTGGAATAACAGGTAGTCTTTAAAAAGAAGGAAGTAGAGTAATATGCATTAACATGAAAAAATAAGATTAAGTTAAAAAATAAATTTATAACAAATCTAATTTTTCATGTGTATGAGGGAACAAAAAGTAAGCAGCCAAATATTACTTTGTCTTGGGTCTAGAAACCTTCAAGGGCCTATGTTAAACTGTAGCCCTGAAGAGTAAGACGGAGGAGCTGCATCGATTCTGAATCCATATTTATCCTCCTGTTGTTGGTTAATTTTTTCTTTTACAATGTATATTACTATGTTAATAATGAAAAAATCAAAATGCATGTGTTTGTTTTTTAATCAGTAAGTTTTTGTTACCTAAATGAGAGCATGAAAGTGTACACATCCTCTGTTGTTTCCCGGCTTACAGGACTAGATTACTGTTCCACTAAAAAAAACCCAAAAAAACAAAACTGAAAAGAATAAATGATCCCAAAGTTCGGCATCACTGCAATCACTATTTTCCACCCCTACAATCTTTCAAAAATGTCTAAAGACTGAATATAATACATCAAGGCTTTTCATTCAGGTCAGTACATCTCATTGGAAAAAAAGCCCTCTTACAAATTAAACGAACAAACCCATGATCCATTAACTAGGTAAATTCATCCAGTTGCATAAGCCAAAAACTCCACAAGTCATTCCTCCTTCCTTCTTTTCCCTTATCACTCACCCCCAGTCTATCTATCAGCAGGCCCTGCTGGCTTTCTACTTCTGTGCAGATTTCAACTGCGTCCACAGCTCTCAGCCTCTGCTGCTGCAATCCCTTTTTTTTAAACTTATTCCACACGATTATATGTAAATATGTTATTCTTTTTTTGTTTTCTTAAGATTGGCTCCTGAGCTAACATCTGTTGCCAATCTTCTTTTTCTTCTTCTTCTCCCCAAAGCCTCCCAAGTACATAGTTGTATATTCTAGTTGTAGGTCCTTCTGGCTGTGCTATGTGGGACACCACCTCAGCATTGCTTGATGAGCGGTGCCATGTCCATGCTCAGGGGCCGAACTGGTGTAAACCATGGGCCTCCGAAGTGGAGCATTTGAACTTAACCACTTGGCCACGAGGCTGGCCCCCTGCTGCAATCTTAATCTAAGCTTTCTCTCCTGATCCAGCTCTCACCTGGACTAATACAAAACAGCCCACTAACTGGTGCCCCTGCTTCCACTCTTGCCCCTATGCTCCACAGAGCAACCATAAATCAGATCCACACCTCGCTGCTCAAAATCCTCCAGTGACTTTGCATTGCCGGCACTGTCCAATCCTAATCCTTTCATGGTTTGCAGGGCCCAGCATCATGTGGCCCCAGCCCCCTTTCTCCAACCTCAATCCTGACCCTTCTCCTCACTTGCATACTGCTCTTCCACCTCTTCACTGGCCTTTCTGCCAAGTTCCTTCCTGATCATTGTACTTGCTCTTCTCTCTGTGTTGAACATTGGTCTTCCAGATCTTCAAACGGCTGGCTCTTTTTCCTCACTGAGCTTAAATATCAACACCTCAGAGTGGCTTTCCTTGACTGGCCTTCTTTAAAGTGTCTTGTCCCAGTCATTCTCTCTCATATTATTCCTAGCATTTATCACTACTTGAAACAATTTTATTTTACCTGATTGTGTCTTTCTTGTTCCACCCTCCCTAACCTGCATGAAAGAGATATTGCTTTTCTAGTTCACTGGAGAACAACACCTAGAACAGAAAGTAGGTACTCAATAAATATTTGTTAAATGAATGAATAATATCATTGCCAGTTTATTTTTTTAAGTCCCCAAGGCACAGACATTAATAAAGGGACAGATATCAGTATGAGGAAAAATCAATACATCTTATAACTAGAAATTAAAATCTTGCTTTTTACAAATGGCATAAACAACACCACTTAAAGATATCTGCTTATTATATAAAAAAAGATAAAAGATAAAATTTTATTAGCTAGGGACAGAGTGGTCCTTTATCTGATGCTACTGAAGTTATTTGAAAATTTTAACTAGCACTATTTGGCTTGTGGCAAAGAATAAGTGAATTCACTACATTTATTTTACATCATACTATTCAATGACAAGAAGCTTAGGTCAAAATGGTCAACTTGGAATGTCCTTCGAGAGCTAAACTAATGTCCACCTTGACAGCGTTCACATTGTGATGTGCCTGCTACGGTTAGCACCTTTCTCTGGCTCAGCCCTCGACTGCGGGAGAAAGCCTGGCATGTGTCTTAGCTCTGCAACAAGTTTCAATCCTTAAACTGACTGCCGAAATAACTACGCCAACCAATTCTCTAATGAAGCTACAAAATGTTATGGGGCTGGAACAAAAAGGGGAGGAGCTTGGCTGTAGATAGCTACTATGATTAGGGTTAAATAAAAGAGGAGAACAGGCTGACGAGAAATCCAATGACTATGCTAAATCAAATATCCACCTACTATCATTACGTCTTCGAATTACTGAACGTTCTCTCTGAGGTAATGGGTTTACACTGCTGACCCAGCTACTCTAAGCAAACTTAAAATTCTACCTGACCTAGAACATCTGTCACTAATGATAGTTTTGTGACATGTGGAATTAGTTATACTTTCTCTAGGTTTAACTCTATACATCCTTATTATACATAAGAGAAATAGATTATGAGTAGCCAGAAAACCCAGCCTGGTACATTTTAACTGTGTGAATGAAATTTAATTTAGGAGTTTGATCTGTAAACTAGGAATAAAACCATCCATTCAGTGGGTGGCTAAGAATAGGAAATGAGACAATACAAGCAAAAATGCTTTGTGAATCATCAAGCACTATTAGAAATTATCATTAGCTTGTGGACTTTTAATTGAATGTTTATCCTAAAAAGATTAACTATCACTGAAAGTTTCAAAGTAGAAAAAGGCCCAGATTATAAAAATTTAGCGGCCAAATTTAGCTAGCGCATTGGAGAGAAAAAAGAAACATTTTTGCTTTATCCAAAAACAAAGTTACTTAATAGCCAAATAAAATAACTCATTCAAAATACCTGCTGCTGTTACTTTCCATGTCCAAGTCAATCATATCGCAAAAGGTGGAGGGTGTTCTTTATTAAACAGCAAAACCTCTGCTTTGTGATGTAGATTAATTATACGATGGCAATCACTGGTCACAATTATGTGAAGTATTGTCAACATGGGAATCAGCATTTTTGCCAGAACCAGCCCATCAGATCTCATACGTAAGACTCATATTGCTCTTACACTAATGTTCTTTGAAATCAATTAATTAGCTCAAAAAAGTATGAGTAATTTCTGTTTACCCATCCTCTGATGAAAACGACATTTTAGAAAAATATAATTTATGCTGGCATCAAAAAGAATCCAAACCACCTCAGTGCACTTCAAGGAACATTAAGTCCAAGCAATGTTGTGTGGCCGTTAACGTTACAGGATTCATAATATCTCCAAGTGGAGAAAGCTTAAGACCATGGACGTGTTTCTGCTAAAGCTACTTTCACAAAGTTATGGAAAAGCCAGATTTATGACATCCCCATCTGTGAACCTCTGAGGTCTGAGAGAAGGGTAGATGTTTTACACTGAGCTCAGAGTCAGACGCCATTTAAAACAACTGGTAGGAGGTCAGTATACAGTACCAATTGATAAACAGTAGAGTATTTATTTGTGATCCTTTTGCAGATGAACATGAGATTGGAGAATTCTGCTTCCTAGGTATGGCAGTTCCTAGGGGGTAGGGTTGGCCTCAGGAGATAGCTCCCTAAATATCAGAGGAAACCAAATCCAATAGCTTGAGCTGGTGTTTCCCAAACATGGGGTGGGTATCATTTCCCATCATTAATAACATTAAATCGAAAGTGAAAACTTACTCCTTTTCCAAATCTCTTTCAATTCTTCTGATAACATCACACTACCATGCGGATAACACTTGCCTAAAATGTGCCAGTCTCCTTTCTAACAAAGGAAGCAGGCCTCAGGGCTCAGACCTGGCAGTGGCAAGACCATCAATAAAGAATTCAATCATCTTTTTACTATATTCATTTTTACACTTACTATCTATAGCAAACAACACTAGTTTGTTGATGATTCGAGTAAGGTTTTCTTTGTAAAAGATTTATTTAAATAAAACTGGTTTGATTTAAAGAAAAATATTAAGTGGAATTAAGTAAGCAATCATAAAGATGGAACCCAACTGATTAAAACTGGGAAAAGTTGGCAGAGGCACACGTGACCACAGAAGCCTCCTTGCTCGGGGACTCATGGCTAAGCCAAAGATGACCAAGTAGGTGCAGCCTAACTAATCTGGGGCAAACATTCAACAGCTGACATTCAGGCAGGGTTTCAGTTAATTGCAGAGATTCTAAATTTGGCACCTGTCTGAGCTGAGCTGAATTAACGTCACTCATTTATTTCATCAAGGTAAGATCACCCCCCCTTCCCTGTGTCTGCGTAGGACAGGCTGAGAGGAATTAAGGTATTCTTCACAAGCCAAGTCAAAGAGCAGCAGCAGAGCACAGAGCAGTCACCTGGGAAGCTCCTTCCACACACAAGCCTAGAGGCCCCCCCAAGTCATCAGCTCATCCCACCTGTTCAGATCCATAGTAAATGTACGTAAACAGGACTACACATTTTATGCCGCTCAGCAGCTAGTTTCTGACCAACACATGTATTACTAACTAAGTGATCACCTGAGATTCCCAACCTGGTAAACAGCCTCAAAACAAAGGTGCTTCCGGCCCTAGGGAACGTCACCATCTCAGTTCTCCTTCATACTTAACGTTTTAGAGGCAATTAATGTGACATTTCCAGCACATATTACAAAAAGTTAAAAATCAGTTTAAAAAAATAGGGGCTTCCTTTCATGCCATCCTTGCTAAACTCAACAAATCTCTGAGTGCCAATCTGTGTCAGTCACCATGCTGGGCACCGGGAATACAAAACAGCAGCCCTGACAGAGCGGATGGATCTGCTGAGAGTGCAAGGCATCCTGGCCAGCCTGCGGGTCAGAATCAGCTCAGGGAGCTGTTTAGAATGCAGATTCCTGGGTCCTATCCCTGGAGATTCCCATGCAGCTGCTCTGGAGTGGGCTCTTGGAAGCAGCCCACCTAGAAAGCTCCCCTTTGATTCAGATGCACAGCAAGTTTGGGATTCACTGATTCAAATTATATTTTTAAATCTGAAATTAACAGTAAGAAACATCTTGATCTTAAAAATACTGAATAACTAAAGAGAAATATGAGGCATGTTGGATTATTTCAAAACATTAAAACAACACTAAGAAAGCATGGTACTACTATGCAGATTCCAAGAAGGAAAGCCATCTACACTACGAAAGCAATCAGACTACGAGAAACTAGAGATACCAAAACGACACTACAACACTCACCACCACCACTCAGATGGAAAGCTTCGGTAACTGTCATCTCTCAAAAAGGCAGCTCGGCTAACAGTATATGGTCCCTTACTACTCATGATAATATTTTTTTAAATTTTTTAAATTTTTTCCTTTTTGTCCCCAAAGCCCCCCCGGTACATAGTTGTATATTCTTCGTTGTGGGTCCTTCTAGTTGTGGCATGTGGGACGCTGCCTCAGTGTGGTTTGATGAGCAGTGCCACGTCCGTGCCCAGGATTCGAACCAACGAAACACTGGGCCGCCTGCAGCGGAGCGCGCGAACTTAACCACTTGGCCACGGGGCCAGCCCCACTACTCATGATAAGTATTATCTGATGCTCATCAATTCAGAAGAGTAGTATCACCACCACTAACTGACTTACAAGCCTTGCTGCCATTGTAGCTTCCTTCTCTGTCCTGGCAGCAGTGGTTTTAAAAGAACTGCCTATTGGATTTTGCAGCAACTGCTCATTTGTTCATAAAAGTCACAGATGAATATCAACAATACATGAATTCATAAAAGACTGCCCACACATTTTCACCAATTTCATCAAATGATAAGAAAGGAGAAGCCCTACCCTGGCAAGTATGGGTTCTTCCTAATACAGTAATAAACAGACTGTAATGGCCACTGAAAAAGATTTTGAATTTGAAAACCTCTTTTTGGTGTTAACTCTAGAAAACAAATATGTAAGAATGGGCCTTCTGGAATTATTAAAAAAAAAAAAGAATGGGTTCCAAAAGTACTTTTTCTTGTTACATCCCCTGTCCCCAAAGACACAAGAGACACTAGCAGCACTGGGAATGGTTCTTCATCGTGAGGACTCTGCCCACTTCTCCTTCCCTCCAGGTGAGTAAGTGTCACTCCCAAACCACTCCAGGGCCATCACGTGCTGCCTCCCTCCACTTAATGCAGTTGCCCCCAACCCCACACACCTACGCAACTCCAAACCTCCTGTTTATTCCATCAGACTTCTCCTTGGCTGCTGCCTCAAACAGGGAACTCCTTCCACACTGCCCAGCCAAATCCCTCTCTCAAAGCACTTGGCCCTCATCTTTCTGCCAGGGATTCTCTTCTCTCTTACACAGCTTTAATATTTCTCTTGCCACTAGATGGACCAAAGCCTCCTCACCCAGTGGTTTTATCTGTTGCATCTCTAGCCTAGCCACAGAAGGCATTTGCGTATGTGAATCTTACATTCACACCTTCTTATTTCCACATCTGAAGTTACCACAATTCCTTTGTCACTCAACAAGTATCTTATTAGAAGACACCAGTGTGTGCTAGGTACTGGTAGAGAAAAAGGGTAGAAACAGAATTTTAAGACATCCTCCCCACTCCCAATACACCGACATTCTAAGAGAGAGACAGAGGAAGATAATCATCTCCATAAAATGTCTGAAACAACTGAATGAAGTGTTTCTCAAAGAGAAGACCAAGAGGGCCCCTTTCTGCCTGAGGAAGGTAACACCTTTAAGTGGGCTTGACCCAAAATGCAGCTATTTTCACACTGCTGTTTCCTCTCTCATCCCCTTCCAATCTACTTTGCCCATGACCATCTGGAAGACCACTAAGACACGTCACTCTGGCGCTAAAAAACCTGCAGCAGGTCTCCACCTCCACATCAAGGCCAGGGGTGCCTGATGAGCACTGAGGCTCTCTGAGCTAGTCCCAGCCTGCCTCTGCACACAGCTCATCCACACATGAGCACATCAGCTCTGACCAATGGAGACTCTGTGCAGTACATTCCAGACAGCCTGGAATTTCCTGCCTCTGCACTTGCTCACGTCACCCCTGTTGCCAACGTGTGGCCACCAAATATGGCTGTTCAGTGCACAAACTGTGCAGCTGTATGTGGCGGCCCTGTCTATCTCCATCAAAACACTTTCCATTTTAGGGGATTATAGGTGATTTTTAAAAAGTATTTTCTGCATTTTCCACAATGGACATAAATGACAAAAGTTGAGGGAAAAAATTTGCACATGGGAAAAAGAATTCATTATACTCTTTAGAATAGCCAAACATGAAGGCTACTTTCTCTAAGAAGCCCTCTCTAAGTTACTCATCAAGAAGCAATCTGTATTCCTTAGTCTTAAGACTTTGGACTGTTTTATGACTTTACACACGTGCCTTCCTGAATCTACAGCTGTACCTTTACCTCTCTCATACCTAGTATATATCAGGCATCGTATGAGGGGTTTTACTCATGTTATTTCATTTATTCCTCACTGGAGGTTGCTATTACCATCCCCACATTATAACATTCCCACATTATAAGGAAGCCGAGGTTGAAAAACTTGCTCAAGGCAAAGAACTAACCTATGGTTCCTGCAAGTTTAAATTTAAATCCAATCTAGTCTGGCTTCAAAATCCTTAACTCCAAAATACTTAGCAATTGACTAACTGCCTTTTCTAATACTAGCCTCTGAGAATTGTTCCTTTTTTTTTTAAAGATTTTATTTTTCCTTTTTCTCCCCAAAGCCCCTCGGTACATAGTTGTGTATTTTTAGTTGTGGGTCCTTCTAGTTATGGCATGTGGGATGGCACCTCAGCATGGCTTGATGAGTGGTGCCATGTCCACGCCCAGGATCCAAACCAGCGAAACCCTGGGAAGCGAACTTAACTACTCAGCCACTGGGCTGGCCCTGCGTCTGAGAGTCTGAAGCAGGGAGACAATATCTTATTCATCTTTGTACTCACTTTGGTGCCTACCCCAGGTTCTCACCCAGAACCTTTTTATGATTACATAAAAGATTAATTCCTTTGGAAAAAATGGTGGAAGGTTGATTATGATGGTGTGACTCTTAAAACAACTGCTGTCCCGACAGCAAGTCCTGGAGGTTCTAGGTTTAAAAATGGATCTCAAAGCTATGTGGTCTCCAGCTCTCCTGCCCCAACTCAGCCTTAGTCTACTATCTCTTGCCTCTGAACTATTCTCCCTGCTTCTACTCTTCTCCCACAATCTATTCTCAGCAAATCAACCAGTGAGATGGGCCTGCATTGTTATTAGTGTTATTAGTTGAGTGGATTCTGACTCCTAGCGACCCTGTGTACAGCAGACAGGAACACTGCCTGATCTTTTTGTGCCATCCTCTCACCTTCCGGCGCTGTATCAGATAACAGTGCCATTCATAGGGTTTTCATAGCCAATATTTTCATAAGTGGGTAGCCAGGCCCTTCTTCCTAGTCTGCCTTAGTCGGGAAGCTCCGCTGAAACCTGTCCACCATGGGTGATGCTGCTGGTATTTGAAATACCGGTGGCATAGCTTTCAGCATCAAGCAACACGCAGTCGCCACACTATGACAACAGACAGACAGTTGGTGGTGTTCCCTGACCGGAAAATGAACCTGTGCTGGGGAAGTGAGAGCGCCAAATCTTAACCACTAGACCCCCAGGGCTGGCTGGGCCTGTCTTACTCCCTTACATAAACCCTTCAATGCTCCCAAACTTCTTCTTACTTGGCCCTACAAGGCTGTGCCTGATCAAGATCCCTGCCTACAAGGCCAGACTTCTCCAGTTTTTACTTCCCTTTATTAACTACCTCCAGCCACAGTGGCCTTCTGCAGGCCTGGGCACCAGCTCCTCCCTCTGCATCAAGTGCTCTTATTCTAGATTGTCACTTGGGTGGCTCCCTCTAATCACTTAGGACTCAGGTCACCAGGGTCCCTTCCTCAGAGGTTTTGCTTAAACATTCTATCTCAGGTTTGCATTTGTAGTAGTGAGGGAACAACTTGCAGTTATTTAGAAAATATGTCTATTTAGTTTTGCCTGCCTTTCCAGCTAGATTTTAAATTCCATGGAGGTAGGACCCATATTACATCTCCAGTGCCTGAAACAAGGTGGGCACTCAAATACTTCTGAGTTGTTATTGAACTGGCTATAAAACTAAGTTTTATGATCAGAATTTTATCTTAAACACTTTAGGTAGCATTATGACAATACTACCTAAATGCTATCCAAAATCTTATTTGGATTCTTCCACAATTAAACACCCAGATAACAAGCTTGACGCCTAGAAGCCCAGGGATGGCTTAGGGGTTCATGGAACCCCTGAAGTCACAATGCCTCCTTCTAAGTACATGTGCATTTTGATGGGGAAAATGTCAGAGCTTCACCATATTCATAAATTAGAACATAGATCAAGACAGACTTAGAACTACTGAACAACCTGGAAGTTTCAAAGTCACATTTCCTTTAAAACAGCCATGTCTCCATACTTTGTATGTTATGTATAGCTTTGCCATCCACTAAATTCACAGCCATGGGATCTAGAAGGAAACAAACCTTTTACTATACTGACGCAATATTTCAAAAGCAATTTTATAAAATACATTTTTCCCTGTCTAATTTCAATAAAAATCAGAAAATGCACATCACTTACAATAAAATTCAGAAAAAAAACCCCAACATCTGACAGGCATTAACCCATTCGACGAATTAGAAAGCCTGCTTCCTGACAGGGGGAGGGATATTATATCCTGCCTGTGATGTCACTGGCCTTCAGTTTAACCCTGCTTTACCCTGTACCCTCTAATAATGATTTTTAAATGGTTAAGCACTTACCATAATGTGATTGAAATGCCTGCGGTTTGACAACCTGATTACAGTCGTTACACACCACCAAGTAGAAATCATCGTGGGCGGGACAGAGACCAAATATTGGCATGTCTGCAACAGAGAAAGAAAGCATCACTCGCTCATCTGGTTCTGATGAACACGAAACCATTTAGGGTGGTGATACTTTCTAGAGGAGCTGCCTTTTGATGAGGTGCACCAGGACAAATGTTACTCTAGGTTAAAAGTAACTGATGTGGCACATCATGACTATTAAGAGAGAAAGCAAATCAGTCAGGCTTACAGAAACACCTATTACAAAGGGTTAAAATAAAACGCACCAAAAATCATTAGCATGAGGACAAATAGACAAATCTATTAAAATACAAACAACGAATATATTCACACAAGAAAGCAACTTTAGATGAACTTTACCAAGGGTTATGGGGAAGAATCTGCAACCACATACAATGCTTAGCAATTCACAAAGCTGAACCATCTAATGGTTTTATTTGTTTAACTATGCATTCTATTCCGGCCATCTGGTCTCTGAGTTCTATGGAACAGTTAAGAAAGGAAGCAGAGGTTTCACTGAAGAGTAAAACTGCTGGTTTCATCAGCATGTAATACAAAGAAAATTATTTTTATACTCTTTTTTCAGGTCACAACAACTTCTAGTCCTTTTGCTTACATACTGATGCAAGTGGACAGATGGAACCTCAGTACACACACAGTATTTCATATATTAATCTCGGCTACTAGAATAGGGTAAGATACAAGTTGGATTTTTTATAGTAAGAAGTTAACTTAAAACACAAATGTGAAACGAAACTATCTGCATAGACATGAAAACTGAAAGTAACTTGATAGCTGATAATATATGGTTAACTAAAAAGTCCTACCATGAACAATTAATTATTAACAACAATGCAGGGAACAGAGCTAACAGTTCAGATCCAGAATCTAAATCTTTTAAATATTTCAAAATTGGTGATTTTAAACAAGTATTTTACACTATGCACTACCTGGAATATCTGCAATGGACAGATAATTAGCACATTTCAATTAGGCAAATATTTTGGTAGACCAAATACCAAGTTTAAAGGAGGGGAAAACAGATCCAAAAAGCTAATTAGCATCTGCTTTCTTTCCTGTAAAATTTAACTTCACACTTTCTCCAGCTTGGGTGTTCTTAGTGGTTTTAAAGGAAAAAGAAAATGCCCAGAGGAGATGTCAAGTAATGATAATCTCTAAAATATCAAATTACTGATCTAATGTCTACACAAGGTTATAGCTCAGATTTTCTTAAACAGTTTCTATTACACTGAACTTCACAGATAGCTAGCTATAAATCTGAAATATACCAGGGACCAACCTGATTCTGGGATGTGGTAGCAGCATTGAGCAGTTTCTATGTGCTATGATGTCATTCTATCCTCGCATCCGCTGAGGCAGATATCAGTATGACCTCACTCTAAAGAGGAGGAAACTGATCCACAGAGAGATGAAGTACTTTGTCTAAGTCAAGAGCTGAGATCTGATTCTGACTCATAATGATGGCTTGAATTTGGGCCCTTGAAGACCAGAGGAATATGATTTCTAGAAATTCCTTCCAGATTCCAACTTCAATAAGTTAGAATGTCAGGGCTGAACACCTTTGGCTGCATAAACTGATTAGACAAACATAAGAAGCTTCTAGTAGACTGCTGACTTCTGTGACTAAGCTTAATAATTTAATGAAAAGTAAGAGCCAAACAATGTGCTATTTTCCTTGAGAGCATGCCCACATTGAGTTAAAAATAGTACATGTGGGGGAAAGAGAAAGGTTATATCCATACAATGATCAACATGTAATAAGCCATTTTCTATGGCTACAGTTTCTTGCCATGACATTTCATTAATAAAAATAAAAATTTAGGAGCCTGCCTGGTAGTGGAGTGGTTAAGTTCATGCACTCCACTTCAGTGGCTGGGGGTGTGTGGGTCTGGATCCTGGCCATGGACCTACACACCACTCATCAAGCCATGCTGTGGTGGCGTCCCACACACAAAAACAGAGCAAGATTGGCACAGATGTTACTCAGGGACAATCTTCCTCACCAAAAAAAGAAAAGAAAAGAAAGAAAGTAAATTAAAAAATAAATTTAAAAAAATTTAAAGTAGTTTACGTTAAACTACTTTAAATTCCATATATACCTGTGCTAAACACCTCCAATACAGGACAATTAAAAAGGAAAATCTGAATTCCAGAAACAGTGTAACATTCATAATTTACAACTGGAAAGCATGAAATTCCTATGAATATCAAATCAACAGTTTGATTAATGAATCAACTCAATTAGTTTTATTCATTAAACAGTAGTTAAAACAGCATTAAATTAAGAGGTCTCATTTTAGATTTAGGCCTCTGCCATGTGCTGGTTTTTGTGGTTTCCCACAGCACTCAATATCAAACAATGCTGTTTAAAATATATGACTTTGCCAGATATGAGATATTTCTGGGGACTAGCCCCCTGACCCTTTTATAAATAGTGCAATCTAAAAAAATTAAAAACTATACCAATCCTTTTAAGTAATAAGAATTCAATTGACCACAATGATATTTATATAGAAAACTGTTCTTTCTTTGCTTTGATTCCTTTGATCCTTTTGTGAGACTTAGAAACACTAATAAAACTGAGAGAGTAGGGGTCATTCTGTAAGGGATTAGGAATCTATACTTCTGTAAAAAGTTCAATTGCCTCAAAACTTCAGATCATCTGCAACTGATGATGACAGTAATGATGCTAATCATAATGATAAACAGTTGGCATTTACAGAGAGACTACTATGTGCCAGGACCGGTACTAAGCACTTTTTATATGGTTCATTTATATGGTACAATATAACACTCATTTTACTGATGGACATGTGAACTTTCTAACATCACCCAGCAAGAAAGCATAACCAGGACTCAAACTCAGGTTTGCACTATTTGCGAGTTCAGTTCTTAATCTTCTCACTAGCATATCACACCTCCCTAAAAAGCCTGCATATGTGTGCGTGCACACACACACAATTCCTGTGGAAAGAAAGATGGTATACTTAAATCCAGTTGATGCCTCCCTATGAAATCAAGTTCCTGTTATGAAAATCTACAGAAACTTTAATTTTAGCTTTCTAAATTCTTTATTTTCAGATATCCATATTTGGAAGTAAGCCAGAGGATACAAAATAATTTAAATGTCTTCTTCAGCAGAAAAAAAGATAAAGGAGTTCTATAACCTTTTTCTGCACTGGGACATTCCAGAAGCCCTAGCAACAGGAAAAGAGTGTGGAATGTTGTGGCAACAGAGAAAATGAAATATTTTTTGTGAGAGACAGTATGTAGGTTTCTGAATATTTTTAAAGCTAACGTTCACAATCAGCCCATGTACAAATTAATATATGGAACTTGCCCAAATGTAAAGCTTGATTGACAACAGAAAATAAAAGAGTTGATAAAAACGAGTTCCTACTGAATTAACAAAAAAAAAATGTTTACAAGATACACTTTAAATATGCAACTTAAACCACTATATACTTCAAAATAATGAAAAGTTTTAAAACTGTACTTGACCCCATGGACTCTGAACTAATTTGAAAGAATGAATTTTATTGCATGTAAGCCCTAAATCTTTCTCAGGATTCAGGTCACCCCGATCTCCCAATTATGAAGTGGTCCAGCATCCACATCTAGGCCATTGTATACTTTGGAGACCCCAGGCCTGCACAGTAGGAGAGATTGGGTTTAAGTACATGGGCACGTGAGCACATGTGTGCAGAAACTCCACAATCACAGAAGGAATGAAGGCTCTCTCCTTGAAACCAGACCCTGAACAGGAGCGAACGTATTCAATTACTTTGGTGCTGCTATCCCCATTCGGAGGTCTGTACCCAACAACAAAAGTTGAGGGTTGTAGCAAAGCATTTCACCTTTGCAGTATCCCAGGTGTCTCCCTTCTCCCACAGTCCCAAACGTCTACATGCCAATGACTCCCACGTTTCCATCTCTAGACCAGATGGCTCCCGAGCTGTCTAGACTCACATATCCAACTGCCTACTAGACATTCCCATCTGGATGGCTTATATACATCTCAAATGGAACAAGCGTGCCCAAGAGAACTTCACTTCCCACTCTGTCCTGTTCCCCACCCCCAAAAACCTTTTTGGGTAAATGATAGCACTCATGCCCCCAATTGCTCAAACTAAAAACCCAGATATCATCTCTGACTCTTCTTTCCCTCATCACATCCAGGCCACCAGCGGGTCTAGTCAGCTCTACTCTAAAACCTGTCCAGTTCTCTCTGTTATCTAGGCCACTGCTCTAAGAGCCTGACACCACCACCTTCTGATGGACTATGGAAGAGTCTCCTAAGTGCTCTACAACTGCTTCCATATAGCTGCCACGGTGAATCTCTGAAGTCCTCCACAGATCCCGTCATTACTGTTAACATTTCTCCAGTGGCTACCCACTCGTCTCAGAGCAGAATCCCAGCCTTTACCGTAACCCCCAAAGCCCTGCCAGATGTTCATCTAGCTCCCTCATCGCCCTCTCACTATGTTCTCTTATTCCCTGCTCCTCTCTCCTTGGCCCACTCTGCCCCAGGCACAATGACCTCCACTCTCTCCTTAGACCCAGAAAGATCTCTCACCCAGGCTTGGTGCATTCTTACACATCAGGTCGTGGCTCAGGTGTCATCTCTTCAAAGGGCTGCCCTTTCCCCATCCTCAATTAGTTATTCTGTATCACAGGTACTTAAGCAGAGTGGCTAACAGTGAGTCACTCCCTACCACTCTGAATCCAATGAGACCTTGGGCAAGTTCTATAATGCTTTGAACTTCAGTCTCTTCATCTGTCAAATGGTGATGATCACAATACCTAATTTACCTGGCACTTCACAAGGTAGAAAGATTAAGAAAGTTAATACAGGGGCTGGCCTGGTGGCATAGTGGTTAAATTCACGCTATCTGCTTCAGCAGGCCCGGGTTCACAGGTTTGGATCCCGCATGCAGACCTAGCACCAGTCGTCAGCCATGCTGTGGTGGAATCCCACATAAAATAGAGGAAGATTGGCACAGATGTTAGCTCAGGGAGGGAGGAAAGGAACGAAGGAGGGAAGGAAGAAAGGAGGAAGAGAGAGAGGGAGAGAGGGAGGGAGGGAGGGAGGAAGGAAGGAAGGAAGGAAGGAAGACAGAAAGACAGACAGACAGACAGAAAATTAATACATGCAAAGCCCTGGAAGGCCCTAGGAAGTACACACTCAACATCATCCCACAACCTGTGAGATGAGTTATGCATCCCCATTGTATTGATCAGGAAACTAAGGCACACAGACACTGAGATCTAACAAGCTAGGAAGTGGCAGAGTCAAAATTTGAACCCAGGCCTGTTGGGCTCACAAGCCCAGGCAATTCCCAACATTCTTCCAGAAACTCTGCCAGAATCTTGCGCCTCCATGACACTCCCACTGCCAATGCCCAGAGCTCAGGGCCTGCTGGCCTCTACACACCACGACAGATCTCCTAACACGTCCAGAGTTTCTACCTTCTTTAGCCTTCTCCACTCTGCTGCCAAAGCCACCGACCTACAAAGCAATGATGCCGTTTCTCTCCCTGAAGACCTCTGCTGGCTCCAAAGTGGGGCTTGGACCCCTGACCTACCTCTCTGTAAGCAAGGCCCTAGCATTCTGGCTCTTCCCATCTCTCCAGTCTGAGTCAACCTGCTCCAGTCTCAAGACTGTCTCAGCCTTCTCAGAACCTGCTGTGTTCTCCCACAATCCTACCTCTTGACCAGAAGAGTTCCTGTAGCAGGGAAAGCTTTTCCTTCTTCTTTCTGGAGTTCCCACCATTCAACAAGAACCAGCTCCAATGGCCTTTCTGCTTTGCTCTCACTTACACCATTCATACCTCCATTATAGTCCTTCACTCACTGATTTATCATGTATGGATGGTAATTTATAAGTGGACATCTCTGAAGCCCTGTCTGATGGCAGACCCCTTGTCTTACCTGGCACAGATCCTGAGAAGTGAGCTCTCACTGCATGTCTGTGAAGTAATGACTGGCATTTGGAACTCTTCTGTAGCTTCCAGTTAAAACATTAAAAACTAAGATCCCTGACCTCGCCCACAAGGCCCTGAATAACCTGGACTTGCCTCTCTCCCCACTAGATCTCTGCAGCTTGCCCCTCTGGTCTTTGTTTTGTTCCTAGAGCACACCATGCTCTCTCCTATCACAGTACCCTGGCACTTGCTATTCCATCTGCCTGGATCTTGCTTCCGCCAGATCTGTACCTGGCTTGTTGCTTCACTTCATTGTGTCTCAGCCTCAATCTCACTTCCTTGGAGACTTGGCTAGGCAGGACCCTGTTACATGTTCTCAGAGCACTGGCTTAGCCTTGTCACACAGCACCATCCTCTGTTTCTAAGTATCCATCTAGCTCTGTGGGCCTTAATCTCTTCCCGCTAAACTAAGTTCCACATTTGTCTTGTTTTCTCCTCTAGTGACAGAGCCTAATAACATCTAACTTGACAGATAGGAAGCAGCAAATGACTATGTGTTAAATGTTGTTTGATGGATCATAACTGCAGAGTTACAATTGTTCCTTTATGTCATTTAATGACATACAGTCATCCTCTAGAATTGGGTATGCCCAGTGAGACAGAAGTTCAAGGGTGAGAAGGCTTCCCTTGAACACACGATCCTATTCCTAGTGGGAGTTTCCAGTAAAATTTCATGTTTCAGGGTCTGATTGTCTAACATGCATATTGGCCAATTCTCTTTTGCTAGTGTGTGCAGTTCAGTAACTAAGAGCAGTTCTGCAGTCAAACTACTTGGATTCAAGTCCCCTATTCTTCCTCTTACTAGCTACGTGAACATGGTTAAGTTATTGAACCTCTCTGAACTTCAGTTTCCTCATCTGTAAAATACAGTTAACAGGACCTATATTTTATAGTGTTGTTGTGAAGATTAAATGAACTAATCCATGGAAAGCACTCAGTTCTGAGCACATAGCAAACACTCAATGTTAGCAAAAGAAATAAAAAGAAAATATATGCACTAGAAATGTCAGCTGCAACGGCCCCAGCTCTCACCAATTCAACTCGCAGGAAAGATATATACGCCAAAGAGCAACTGACTATTTTACATTGTGAGCCTAACTCTTAAGGAGTCTTGTGCTCAAACTGCTGAAGATACACTCCTCCCTGTAAGCAATGAAAGGCAGGGGAGTAGCAGAGGAGATTGGCTGGGGTTCCCCCTGCAGAGAATCAGGGCCCATGCTTTGCAGTTTAAGCTCTACCATGCAAGCCAGGGAGAACCCAACCAAGATCTTAAGCAAGGAAGAAACATGATGCAAAAGGTCACTCTGGCATGAGTGAGCATCGACTTATGTAAAGGGGGGAAAGTGGTCCTCAAGGGCTGATGCAAAAGTCAGAGTGAGGCAGGAAGTTCCTGTGTGATGAAGATGGGGGAAACTAGACTGAAGACATGCTCTCAAGGACCCTGCAGAGAGCTCAGGAGATGGTGGATGGAGGGTGAAGCAGAGGGAAGAAAAGCTAAACAGGGGTCGACAGTTTCTTGCTGCTTCATTGCAGCTAATGTGGATGCATGAATGGTGGGAGACACAGACGAAAGAACTTAGTTTGCTAAGGCAATGGTGCCTAGCAGTTAAAAGCACAAACCTCTGGAGCCAGACCGGCTGTGTTCAAATCCCAGCCCTGTCACTTACTAGCCTTTACTTCAGTTTCCTGACCTACAAATGGGTAAAGTAATAGTACCCACCTCAGAGGTTGTTGGGAGGACTAATGAACATACATAAAATGCTTAGAACAGTGCAAATTACTTTGTAAATGTGAGCTTTTATCATCTTCCCCATCACTGTCCTCCAGTCTTCTTTTTTTTGAGGAAGACTGGCCTGAGCTAACATCTGCCAATTCTCCTATTTTTGCTGAGGAAGGTTGGCCCTGAGCTAACATCTGTGCCCATCTTTCTCTACCTTATATGTGTGATGCCTCCCACAGCATGGCTTGATGAGTGGTGCATAGGTCCATCCCTGGCATCCAAACTGTGAGCCCCAGGCCACCAAAACAGAGTGCACAAACTTAACCACTACACTACCGGCCGGCCACTGTCCTCTGGTCTTTGATCTAAACAGCACTGTGCTCCCCTCTGTGTATTCCACTTCCCCACCCACATACAGTAACCAGTGATATTTTAAATCACAAATGTTACCTGGTCTGATTAAACCCCTTAGTGGTCCTCCAATGTAGTCAGAATGAAAACCAACATTTAGAAAGCCCTGTACGAGGGAACCAAACCCGGGCCACCAAAGTGGAGTGCACCGAACTTAACCACTAGGCCACCAGGGCTGGCCAGTCTAACTCTCTTCTGACTACTGTTTGCATGGTCTATCTTTCCATTAACTTTCAACTTATTTCTGACGTTGAATCTGAAGTATGCCTCTTACTGACAGCATATTGTTGGATCATGATTTTTTTTGAGGAGGAGGATTAGCCCTGAGCTTACATCCATGCCCATCTTCCTCTACTTTATATGTGGGACACCTGCCACAGCATGGCTTAATAAGGGGTGTGTAGGTCTGTGCCCGGGATTTGAACCAGCAAACCCGAGAACCCTGGGCCACCGAAGCCATGTGCATGAACTTAACTACTATGCCACCGGGCTGGCCCTAGATCACGATTTTTTTTTAATTCACTCTGTTCACTTCTGCCTGCCAAATAACGTTTAGTCTATTTACATTTAATGTAACTACTGATGAGGTAGGACTTATGTCTCTGATTTTGCTATTTGTTTTCTATACGTATTGTCTGTTTTTGTTCCTCTATTCTATTACTGCCTCCGTTTGTGTTAAATTGAGTATACAAGTATACCTTTTTAATTCCTCTTTTTTCTTTTACCTTTCTCCCCCCCTTAAGTTATTTTCTTAATGATTGTCCTGGAGTTACAATTAACATCTTCAAACAATGTAGGGTTTGAATAAAACCAACTTAATTTCAACAGTATACAAAAGCTTTGCTTTGACATGGCTCCATTTTGTGCTTTTTTTCCTCTGCATATGGACCATGTCTTGCTGCTTCTTTGCTTGTCTTATAATTCTTTGTTGAAAATTGGACATTTTAAGTAATATAATGTGGCAACTCTGGAAACTAGATCCACCTGTCCTTTTCGTTTGTTTAAGTGATCTACTGGTCTAATTGTGTAAAGTCTGTATTCTTTGTTCTGTGTGGTTAAGTCAAGTCTCTGCTTGGTAAGCTCATTATTGGACAGGGATTTCCTTAAATATCCTGAACCAATAAGTCTCCCAGCCTTTGCTGAGAGGCTCTGTGTGTATGTTGGCACATGCCTTCAATGTTCTAGCAAGCAGTTGATAATTCTGTCTGAGTCTTCACTTCCTGCTTGCATAGAGCCTCAAGGTCAGTCAGAGGGGAGAGATTAGGGCTTTCCCAGGTCATTCTTGGGCATGTGTATAGCGACATATCTATCTATCTATATATCTATATATATATATACACACACACACACACAAACATACACATACATGTGGTTTTCTAGATTCCCAGGAATAGCGTTGGAGTTCTTTAAAGTTCTCAACTGACATCTCATTCCCCAGTGTTTCCTATTTGGTTTTTTGGTCAGCCTCTTGCTAGCCTCAAGTGGTATCAGCACTTCAGACCAACAGCAATGTTCAATAATTGCCACTAATTGTTTTTGACAAACACCCTAGGGATAGGGCACAGAGTGGGCTCCGAGCCAGCTCAAATAAAGCCAAGTTTTGAGAATAGAACTTTTTAGGGACGTACTACACTGGAGATAGGGCTTTGAGGGGACCCAAACTCATTCTGTCCCCTCTGGTGGCTTCTAAGTAGCTGGTTTTCACAGCTACCATAGTTGTCAGACTACTGGTTTTCAAAGTTAATGTAGAGCTTAGGGGAGGGGGAGGCGGGCAGGGAGAAATAGGGTGAGTTAAAACACCACAGAGTTTTCTGTATTTACAGAGATTCAGTCATTTTTCTTACATAAATGCTCAACAGATCCTGTAAGCTTTTAATTTTCAGAATTATGAAAAAGTTAATTTTGACATTTCCTGCCAGTATTCTCATTGCTTTTATAGAGGAGATGATTTTCGGAGGTCCTTGCTCCGCTATCTGGAAGTGCTTACTGGAAGTATTTTAATGGAGGGTAATATTATCAGATTGTTTATTATTTTCAACATTGCTCAGACTGCAGTGTGGAAAAGGGAGGTTCATGGTTCAAAAGGAGAAGTGAGACGGCCAATCAGTTGCTGTTTGCAATAGTACGGGTTGGAGACATGGGATAGCTTGGACTTGGGAACAGCAGTGAGATGGCACAGAAAAGATTCAGAGATATTTAGAAGGAACTGTTGACATGACTTAGTAATGGCCTGGATACAAGGATGGTACAGAGAATGATGCTAAGTTTCCCATCCTGCAGGACAGGATGGATTGCTGGTACCAGTCTCTGAGAAGGAATCCTGGAAGAATGCCAGGTCTGAGAATGAGGATCATACACTTGGGACATCTGAAATCTAGGTGCCTCTGAGATTTCCAAGAAGATACCAAGGAAGCCACCATTTTGAAGACTCTCCCCTAACTTTAGAGAAATGTTTTATAAATCAAGTCCTAAAACATTATGTCTTTCATATGAAAAAACGAAAAGAAAAAAACAGGCAAGGCATATATGTACTAAGCATCAATAATTTAGTCACCCAGGAAATAAAAAATGGTTCCAAGAATGATGAGAACCACACATAAATGTCTTAAACTACTCATTGCTTACACTCAAGTGAATTAAAGCTTTCCCTAAAGGCAGCTTTATTTAAAGAGAAGTTACAGTAAAAATAAAGATCAATCTTCCTTGTGTCTAAAAAGATTCTGTTGCACTCATACATATATGTCAATTTAATGTTCTCATTGATGTCTGTGAAAATAACTCAAATCAATCAGATTTGTTCACGCCTCCACTAGTTCCATAAATACCCTAATGTCTCTCAGTTGACAGCACTTGGTCAGACCTAGGAGACAGGTGGAAATAGGTCAGACTAGGTCCCTGAAGTGCAAACTGTTCTTTTTTTGTCTTAATGCCAACTTCACTGAAAATCATACTTTTTTACTTCTATATAATCATTTCCATTAGGCCTCGCTTTATGCAGGAAACTCACTTGTTCTGCCGCTTTTTCTGATCGGGTTTGGGGAGGGACAGATTTGTAAGGGAACACAAGGGGGCAAAGAGGAGTGTTGGCTACTGGTTAATTACTTCTACTCTTAATCTCTCTTATTGTCACAAAGGCTTTTCCTGTTTAAACAGATTAGGTGTTTATTACCACTGGGAAACATTAAAGTATTTCAAGTTTGTTTCGACTGTTAGCTCTTTTACTCATTTCTGTTTCAATAACTAGAAGACCTAATGGGCAATATTTTCACAAGAAAGTTTATGCATTCTCTTATCTCGGTTTTACTTCTTCAGAATTCACAGTTTCACTCCTTGTCCTTCCAGGGGAAACTGGTCAACATACCTGGACAAGGTGCTCAAAGCTCACTTACCACAACCATATGCAAACAGATGTGGTTGGCAGATAACACCCTGCATGGCCACAGTTCAGAGTGATGCCTCAAGTTCAACACCCAATTCTCCCCAGGTGCTTGTTTTTTTGAGTGCTTCTGAAGTAAAAGGTCAGGCAAATGTTTAAAATACAACATACAGTCATGCGTCACTTAACGACAGGATCGACAGGATCCGTTCTGTGAAATGTGTCATTAGGTGATTCTGTGGTTGTGCAAACATCATAGAGTGTGCTGAAGGGGAACAAAATTTGCCACCCCCAAAATGTGTCTCTTTAACATGAGGATTATTTTAGGCTAATTATTTTTAAGAAACAAAAGACTCAGAAAGTTTTTCTCGTTACCTCTCCCTTAACTGCCTAAAAGAATTCAGATAAAAAAACATGTCTCAGGAAGTGAGCTATCACCTTAGTGGCATAACATTAACTAGATGGTAGACAGGGAGGAACCTAGAAAAGCTTGTTTGTTGGGCTTCCCTCTGTTGTCTTCTGTTTTTGTGCGGCCAAACATTTATTTACCAAACATTTGCTCCTTTCCTTCTACCTGTGAATTGCCTTCCTTCCCTTTGAAGTCCCTGACTCTCCCTACCCACAACATGTTCTTTTGTCTTTAGCTGAAGATGGCCTTTAAGGTGAAGGCTTTGACCATTTAGGCGAGTTACTTGCTTTTCATAGGTTTCTCCCCTGCATACATGTTATTAAACTTTTGTTTATTTTTCTCCTGTTAATCTGTCTCATGTCAATTTAATTCTTAGATCAGCCAGAAGAACCTAGAAGGGTAGAGGAAAATTTCTTCCCTCTCTAATACTTACACAAATCTAGACGGTATAACATACTACATACCTAGGCTATATAGTACTAATTTTATGGGACCACAGTTGTATATGTGGTCTGCTGTTGACCAAAAACATTGTTATGAGACGCATGACTGTAACAATAAGAGACACTGTGTCAAACATTTATTGAAAACTTACTGGGCCAGACAGTGTGCTAAGTACTTTACACTCTTTCTTATGTAATCCTAACAACAATGCTGTGATACAGGTACTATTATTAGCCCAAGTTTATAAATGAGGAAATAAGCGTGGAAAGATTACGTAACTGGCCCATAATCACACGGCTGACAAGAGGTGGGGCTGGGGTTAAAGGTTAAATCTAGTTGACTCCAGATCCTAGTTCCTAACCAGCATGCAATGACATGGCACTGGTCACACCGCTTCCCTCCTTCCCCTAACAAGCATTTATTAAGGATCCTAGTAGTGTCACCTCTGGGGAAGAGTAAACTAGAAATATAAAGATTCAGCCCTTACAGAATTGATACAGCTTCTTAGATTATAAAAACTATTTACTTTAAGATACTCACTGGGCAAAACTATTCACATACGTTACTTTATACATAATACTACTTAAAATTCACCATTAGCCTAATACATCCCAAGTACCCTAAATTATGGTATATAAAAAATTACATTGGAAATGATTTTAGTGGGTGGGGGTGGGATCCAAATATGTTTAATAGAGGTACAAAGCATTCAATTATATTTTTAAAACACTAACATGACAATTCACACTTTCTTCGCCCCATTCAACACACTAGGAAGCACTTAAGACAATAGGGAAAAATAACTTTATATGCTAATAAATGGAAACTAACAGAAACCATACTTTTCCCCCACTAAGCGCTTGGTCTATTTTTTAGTTAACATATTTCGGTCCTCCTTCATTTCAGAAAAACAGCCGACACACTGCCTTATTTATGCCTATGCTTATCAGTAATGACATGGCCATATCTCTGCAAACAGTTGGTTAATTAATTTGTACCCCTATCTTCTGGCAGTCTGCCTAGGCAACCAAACAGCAAAAATAATTACACTAGGCTAAAGCGGGAACATTTTCACTCTTCTTTTCGAAATTTCTTACTGTGGGGCCTGTTGCTTTTCCTTAAATGGGTATAAGTTGTAGAACACTTGCAAATCAAATTAAGATCATTAGAAGACAAGAATGTTTCCATTCTTTACTATAGCATAAATATTCAATCAGGAATGAAAGGAGCAGACTAGAACTGACCAACTAGTCAAAGGCACAATGTATGGGCTGAGTAGACTCAGGGATGAAGAAAAATCCAGCTCTATTCCAGAACAGACCTTCATCTTGTTGATTATGTTAGATCTGAGGTTACTCTATCAACAAATATTTACCTAGAACCTACCACAGGCAGTCCCCTACTTTCCTACACAAACCTCTATGTAAGAAAGTCAAACAGGAGATTACCAGGGTCCTGTACTCAGTGCCATAAATCACAAAATTTCTAACTAGATACCACCTGTGAAACTCAGTCTCTGGGATATATTTCTATCACTTCAAAGGTACACACAACAGTCCCTTGATCAGCTTAAGCCCACCTAACATGCAACTGATGTCCCAGCTTTCTGCATGCCTGACGATTTTCATCTGTCTAGATTTTAATAAGGAAGTTCCATTTTAAGAGAGGAACTGGTTGGTTAGCTTCTAAAGTCAGCTGAAGTCATCCTTGAAAATTTCTCAGACACCACATGGAGCCCAACCAGTAAGTCCTACACAGCCAGTTGTGTCACTGATGTTAGAACAGATGGCTGTTTCTACCAGATGAAACAGTTTGCTTGTGTTTAGGGGCCTTATTGTATGAAAAACCCCCATGTAATTAAACACCAGAATCACAGGACAATGTGATGCTTACACTTTGAGACACCTGTGGGAACTGAGACCAAATAAAGGAAAAGCAATCAAAAGTCCATGATTATTTGTGTGCTTACTATGTTCAAAGCACTCTTCCAGGATGCCATTATCTTTCAGGATAAGAGCAGTGAGCAATATCTTCTCCTCGTGGAACTTATGCCTTAGTTGATTCACCCCTCCCATTCAAGCACATTTCAGGGCAACACACATTGAACAACTGGTGAAATTAGCCACACTATTTTTCTGTTTTGTGCCATCGTATAATTTGCCTAAGTTACAAGCATTTATGATGCAACCCTCCTGTAAAAGTTTGAGATACATGTTTCTTACCACCAGTGTCGGAAAACTAGTTTGTACTGTATACTCATCTTTATAGTGAGCAAAATGCAGTAGAACAGTCAAATAACCACTCAAACACACTGCTGAAAGGGCAAAATAGGGACTACTGAAAAAACACTGTTGGCATCGACATCATGTGAGAGTCTGCACTATTCTTCGCCCTGATCTGTATCATGGTCCAAAACCATATGAAAAGCAGTTTAAGGGCATCATCATGGAACCCTGGAAAGTGCAATCTATTCAAATGTTTGAGACTCTGTGCTGAGTACTGGGAAAGAACGGCACGGTCAGACAGCCTCTGCCCATATAGAGCTTCCAAGCCAGGTGTGAAGCCCAGGCATTCACAGAAATACCACACTCCATAACTTCAAAGCTGCCATCAAGTTATGTCAATATAAGCCTTTGGGGAGAAATAAAATAATGTGCCTTTTAACTTTATAACCCATTCTGATTTCAGAAATATTGAAACAAGAAAAAGAGGCATCTTGGAATCAAAGATAGACAGGAATAGTTACTCTGGCACTTTCTGGGTGCTGCTGTGGAACATCAGTAAAATTCAGGATGGGAGGGAGTGCTCCTCTTGGTAGGCACCCAAAAGAATTTAGTTACTGCAGTGCCATAAGAATCTCAATAAGGGATCTCCTCCATAATATGATTTCTAAGGAAGGAGCTAGCACTCTTTCAACAGCATAACACCAGCAACACCAACACTCATTCATTCGAACATTTATCAAGTACCTTCTATGTATTAGACATTGAAGAACATTCCTATATGGCAAGCACTGAGGAGGGACTTTACATAGATTAAAGTGGTGGTTCTCAACAGGGGGCAATTTTGCCCTCCAGGGAACACTGGAGAGACATTTTTGGTTGTCACAACTGGAGTGAGTGGTGCTACTAGCATTCGGTGGTAGAGGCCAGAAATGCTGCTAAAGATCCTGTAAAGTACAGGACATTACCCCATAACAAAGAATTATCTGGCCCCAAATATCAGTAACACTGAGGTTGAGAAACCCTGCATTAATTAAAGCAGCCTCAAAATGGTTCTATAGGGGGGACACTATTCTAATCCATGCCTACTTGTGAGGAAACTGAGGCTAGGAGATGTTAAATAACTTGCCCAAGGTCAGCGGGGAAGTGAAGGAGCAGAGACTGTAACCCAGGAAATGTGATGCTGCTGGACAACAAGCATTAACACCCTGGATTACAGGAACCCAGAGAGGAAGTACTTAAAAAACTGAGTCACTAGGACATAACACTTCTCATTTAACCCTCTCTTCTCTCAGTTACCATCCAAAAGTATTCTCTTTCTCTCTCTCCCACAGGTCATTTCTTTCCGAGTGCTCCCCCATCCCATCTTGACGTCTGGAAGGAGGTGTACACAGAGGATGACTGATTTCTGATTTCTCCATCCATTGTTCAAAGAGTGGCTCCCATAAACACAAAGAAAAACATCCCCTGTCCCCAGGAACCCAGAGAACCAGGCAATTCTTTCTCTCTGTGAATTTTCTTCCCAGAAGTGGCGAAACTTCAGCACACAGTACACCAAAGAAGCCAGACTCAATCATAGCCTCCGAGTAGAGAGAAACGAAGAGGCTATGGCAGGTGGGAGAGGCTGCTGGCTGGAAGGCAAATATGAATGGACAGGACACATGGCGGCAGTTTTCAGACTTCCTCAGCTCCTAGAGGAGTTAGTCTCTGGCCTCTCAGTACAAATGCAGTGCCGACCATTAGCTGCAAAGGAGTTAGAGCAAGTGATTCTGAAAATAAGGATGAAACATCAGTAGCTTTTCAAGTGCAAAATTTGTGAATGTATCAACCACCTATCTTCCAATTACCTTTTTTTAAAATTTAAACTGAGGGTTTTATCTTAAAATAAATACTATACAAACTAATACAAAGAAAAATATCAACTAGCCACTCCCTCCAATAGACACCTGAGAGGCATCAACTTCATTATCCCTTCAGAAGGAACATTACCCCCTTCCCAGAAAGGTTCTCAAACTACTCTGCCCAGGTTTATTTCAATACCCAATAAAGAATATCATTTTAACAAGAGTGAGGACAAGGGAGATTACCACAGACACAGGGAAATTATATTTCCTCTTTTTCTGTAAAAGAAAAGTAGCTGAGACTACGCAGTCACTTAACGTTCTGTTCCTTCTTCAACCCCAAATCCTGTACAGTTCATTCATCGTGGACTTTCTCAAGGCAGGTAGGAGACAGCTATTGCCTTTGCTTGAGACTGTGGAGGCCATGGGTGCAGAGCAGATGAACAAAGTCAACAATAAGACGGCAAAAACTGTACCTCAGATTTTGAGTGGATTAAAGAGTGAATATCCTGGATACTTGCTGATTCTCAGATGAAGAACATTATGGTTACCAGGAAGCCTACAATTAATTCTTCCTTTAACAACAACACTTTGAAAGTCAGACTGCATTTTCAAATCAGGGGGCTCTAAGTTTCTACAGATAATTTCAATAGCCCAAAGCTTGGGGAGCAGGAAGACAGGGAAAAAAGTTGGATCCTGCCAGTTCCTTAAGGAGAGACAGACTCCAGAGAAAGGAACTGTGCCCCCAGCCATCATCATACTTTTCTGTCACCTAGATGGACCTCTGACACTTGAAAAGGCGTATTGGAGGGTATTTTGGCATTATCTACTTAAATATACCCTCCATTTGTCTGTTTATTTACAAAACGAGCAGACAAATAGAAATTTCACTAGTGCTAAGAAGCTTGTAAAAAGTATTCCAACTGTAACACTGTTAGTAAAAGCAGCAAAATGGCCATCAGCTTAAATATCCATCTACAGAGGTCGAGTTTAAACCACCATAGTATACTCACAATACAAAATACTACAGGTCGTTTAAAAAAACTTAGGCAGAGCTATACTCGATGTCACGGGAAGATCTCCTTCCGGCTGAACACAAAAAGCACGCTGCAGACATAAAGCTAGACCAGAGGCCCAGGAAGGCTGCCTGAGGAACTAATATGGAAGCTGAGACCTAAGAGATGAGGGTTAATGTTTTTTCTGTTGGGGAAGAGGGTTAGGGGAAAGAAGGGAGCACGGGAGGGGGAAGCGTGTCTGGGGAAAGAGTGTGCATAGAGACAGCAAATAACCAGAAGGGAGGAGCTAAGGAGCAGAGAGGATGTGGTGGGCTCTGGACAAATACAACCTTGTCCATCAGCCACAGTAAGTAGTTTTCACTTTACCCTAAGGGCAATGGGAATCAGTGAAGTCAGTTAAGCAAGAGCAAGTCATTTAAGCAATAATAAACACTATCAGATGTGAGTTTCAGAAAGATCACCCTGGCTGCCACCTCATGTCCTGAAGTTTGTCCCTCATTTGCCCTTAATTTATGAACAGGTTCGATTATAAATATCACAAGGTATCATTATGACAAAAAATGATCATCTTCTCAGGCTGGCCCACTTATGGCTCTTAAGCAGCCAGAATACTATATGTTATTAATAAAAACTATAGAAAACAATACTGCTGTGAAAGCATTAATTAAGCAAAACAAAAAATTTACAAACTTAATAGGAAAACAAAAACTATCTTCAACAGGGGAACTTAAACAAAAAAATCTGCTTTAACTACAAGTGAAATAATAATGGAGACTTGCCACGATCTCATAAAAAGACTCCAGGTATTTTTCTTTTTTTTTTTTGAGGAAGATTAGCCCTGAGCTAACATCTGCTGCCAATCCTCCTCTTTTTGCTGAAAAACCAGCCCTGAGCTAACATCTGTGCTCATTTTCCGCTGCTTTATATATGAGACGCCTACCACAGCATGGTGTGCCAAGCAGTGCCATGTCCGCAGCTGGCATCTGAACCGGCGAACCCGGGGCCGCCAAAGCAGAACGTGCGAACTTAACCGCTGTGCCACCGGGCCAGCCTTGACTCCAGGTATTTTCATTGGTGGTGCTGAACACTATTGGGTCATGAAAGCCTCTGCATATCTGCTGAAAAGTATATTTTCTGCCCCTAGAAAACTGTACTTAGGCAAATACAGACAATATTTTGCAAAAATCTATGAAGGGGTTTAAGGACCTCCACTGCTCAAATAAACTTAGTCTGAGAAGCTCTCATTTCAAAGCCCATGCATTAGTTCTTCACGTGTCTACTTCCACTTCTACCCTTAAGGTTTTTCTTTCCTTTGAGACACGTTTATCACAGCCACAATTTACATCTGTCACCCATGTTATGACATGAGATGGGAGACATTAAAAGAGAGCAGGATTTAATGCTAACACTTCTCCTGAAGTAAGAGTTAGCAGGGTAGAGGGACAATTTAAAGCGGATGTGGGTGTACAAAGGAGACCACCTAAACCAGAAGAATATAGCCAGGAGCGTTGAAAACAAAGCAAAAAAAAGATATGGCAATGATGTACCTTCTTTCTGAAGAGAAGGCAAGAAGGCCATAAGGGGGGCTGGCCCCGTGGCCAAGTGGTTAAGTTTGCGCACTCCACTGGGGTCGCCCAGGGTTTTGCCCGTTCGGATCCTGGGCGCAAACGTGGCACTGCTCATCAGGTCATGCTGAGGCGGCATCCCACATGCCACAACTAGAAGGACCCACAACTAAAAATATACAACTATATACCAGGGGGCTTTGGGGAGAAAAAGGAAAAATAAAAATAAATCTTAAAAAGAAAAAAAAGGCCATAAGGAAAAAGGAACATTTGATCAGTCCCTCAGTGGCCACAGGCCAGGGATTTGGCGTGTTTTCTGCAGCAAGAGAAAGTCCACGAGTGCCCTCTCTGGTCTTCAAGGGCTCTTCCTTCCTGACACCCTAGTCAAGGCCAGACACCCTATAAACATAGATTTCACATACACTATCCACAGCTATTGCACACAAAACCTTTAACAGAGCTAAGCTACAATTTTGAGTAATTAAGCTTAACGCTTTCTACTTTTTCAGAGGGTTCTTACAAGTAAGTAATAGTAAGAAGATCAGCAGTACAAACAAGAAGTCAGAACTTCCACTAAATATTCCATTGATTCCAGTTTTAAGGGCCGACCTCTTCTAGACCCCTCTGTGTTTCACTTTAATTCCTCAGCAGTTCTTTGAAACAGCACTGCTCTACTCTTCCACGCCCCATAGGGCACTCAATAGCCGTATTTAACAAAACCCACTCACGAGCTCTTACTATGTCTCCACAGAAGTAGTCACCTGCCTAGTGTCTTAAAACTTGGTACAAAAATCCTCAAGCAACAGGGGTATGTTAGAACTCATCCCAAAATTTCACACTGTGGGATGTGAAAAAGATCAGGTGGCTGTTTTTCCCCACTGGCTCCTGTCTTCACTTGACAGTGTCCAGATAAAGACATAATTAGGGGCAAGGCCTTCCCGGGAAAGCTGGGGAGGGGCTGCAAACTCAGGGGTCTTATTATGAGGTATTTTCATCAGGCAAATAAGAACTTGAGTGATAATGCCAAACCAGTCGCTTGCAAGACATATTCCTTTCTCGTTCCTTATTACCTTTTCATAAAACTGACAGCACTTAAAATTTCCTGGGGATCTGGGAATAAAAATAAAAACTTTTAAAATGGAAGGAAAAGCTATCTCTGAATGGGGCTGCTACATTTTACCGAAATCAACCATTAAAGTTTAATGTCTCAAAGTAATCAGCACTATTTGAAAACCATTAAAATATATATTAAGACCTACTTTTCCTGTAAAACAAACACACAAACTCCGAAGTTATGTCCAATTTAGTCAGAGCCATTTCAAAACCCTAGATTCCTACCCACGGCTATTAAGCAGGTAATTCCCAGTCCCTGTGGATGGCTGAGGAGCTTCTCAGTGACCTCTCCACTGCCTGTTAGTCGCCTCACTGACAAGAGACAATGTGAACCCACTGTGTGCAGAGCAAAGACAGGAGGCTGGGTGGGGCTCTGCGGCCAGGAAGAGCAAGCTGGCCTGGCCTGCAAGCAAACTCCCCTTTGCCTTGTGCCAGTCGTGTCACATGTAGGCAAGACCACAGTAATGCAATATGACCAAAGAAAAGAAAAACATCTGAGGGAAAGTTTTGTTGTTGCTGTAACCTATTTCCCTTTTGGGAAGCACCACCAATAAGACAAGCAGAGATAGGAAACAAAGAATGAGAGGTCAGACCAATCAATTCAGCTACTTAATATCAAGCAGAAAATGGTTTGGTGAGGGAGACAGTAAAAGTTTGTGATTCTGATTTTCTTTCATTTTTTTTTTTTAAAGATTTTATTTTTCCTTTTTCTCCCCAAAGCCCCCTGGTACATAGTTGTGTATTTTTAGTTGTGGGTCCTTCCAGTTGTGGCATGTGGGACACCACCTCAGCGTGGCCCGATGAGCAGTGCCATGTTCATGCCCAGGATTTGAACAGGCAAAAACCTGAGCCGCTGCAGCAGAGCGCACGAACTTAACCACTCGGCCACAGGGCCGGCCCCTATGATTCTGATTTTCAAAAGAGAGACTCCTGGATAATCTTTTGAATTACCAGAATCTCCGTGCATTATTTTAAAAAGTTATATTAGCTTTGTTTCTCTTCCTAGCTGAAGACACTACCCTAAAAGGTTAGTATACATGCCACTTCCCTGATATGTTCAAAAAATTTCTCAATTATTTTCACCTGTTTCAGCTAACAAACTATTAGGATTCGCTTTCTGAGAGTTAACCATTTCTCCACCATGCATTCCACAAATTATGCTCACCATGGATTTTAAATGAATCCTTGCCTGGCCTAATAGACACACATATTCACCCCCCTCTCCTCAAGGTTTTAAGTCCAAAGTTGTCAGACAATACTCCCACTCTCCCCACCAGGACTTTACTGCTGCTGCTATTCCCTAAAACACCAATCAAGCAACATCCTTGATTTTAAACTGCTTTCTAGAGTGTGCTTTGATACTTTACTTGTTTACTCATAAATTAAAGCCTATTCCAAGTGTCCCCAGATAAATAGCAGCTCAACAAGCAGAAATTAGCCACCACTGAACTGACAAATCAGGGAACCATCTGGCTCTGGGGTCAGCGAGACCAGAACTCTCAGCTCTGCCACGTATAAACTGTGTGATTTGGGGCAAGTTACCTTCCCTGGGCCTCAGTTTTTTCATCTTTAGAATGGGCATAGGTACCTGCTTTGTAGTACTGTTGGAAGGACTGAGGGAGGCAATCCCTGTAAAGTTCTCAGCACAGTGCCTGACACAGATGAAGTGCTTAAATAATGAGTACTGCTATTACTCAGTACCAGGTAGTGGCTAAGATGCTTAATTTTTCAAGCTCTCAAATACTGTTTAAATAAAATGGGTATGCAAACCATATAGCTATCAGATTTTGACATGTTTTCATAATTCTTAAATGCCATCCATCGAAATCCTGTATTTAAAGAGTTGTTTTTATTTCAGAATTACTACGGAGGTAAAAAGAGGATCTTCGTGAAATTTCTACAAATACTTACCCGGCACCTGATGAATACTAGTGCTTACCAACTTAAGCTATTAATCTATCTGGATGGTTTGGTTTTTAAATTAGGAAAAAAAATCTGTATTTTCGTTACTATAAATCTATATAATTTTTTATCCTGTCATAACTATCTCGTCAATGAGAACACTATGATTTATGGGTAGATTATAAACTCATACAACACAGATTATATTCAGCAACAATCACTAGCTTTTAAAAAAACATCCACCAAACATAAGATCTTTTAAAGAAATAGCCACTGCAGCTGCCAGTCAACAATGAAAAGCTCATCAGACATGGGGCTAAGTAAGATAAGAGGAATAGAAAGTATAGCACACAAAATCTACAGTCAACTCTGAGCCTGTCCCCAGTACAGTGGTTCATGAGAACAGAGAGAAAAAGACCTAGAAACAGTAATAAAGGGAAGGGAGAAAATAAATTCCCTATTCAGAGACCAAAAAAAGCACAAAGTTTACCTTGGGGAAAAAAAACCCTTGCGATGTAACAGAGGGATTCAGGCACATTGTCATTTGTTTGTACATAACCAGTTATTCCAAAACCAAAACCATTTCTCTTCACAGCATATTCCTACTCAACCAAAAAGAGGGTACTAGAACACTGAAAACAAAAGATGAGCAAGGTCTATCAAACTTTATAACCAACAAGGGGATGAAATGTTATTGCAGTGAACACTACCACTCCTGTCCCAACAGGAGGCTGAAGAATATTAGTGGGTAGTCCAAACTGCTTTTTCCCTCCAGGCCAATTTTGCAAATTTAGCCAAGACCTATGTAAAAACTTGTCATGATAATCCTTCTACCTGGCATTTATACCCCGAATCTAACAGTAATGATAGATTTTAGCAAGTGATGGCTTGCTTTATATCAACACAAGATACTTACGGACAATTTTTGATAAGGGCTACAAAGCGATAGTGATGTGAAGGGCTCCTTTAAGAAGGTGATATCTAACCTAAGGAAAGGGTGGGGGCAGAAGGAGAAGCGGAAGCCCAGGCAGAGGGAACAGCACATGCAAAGGTTCAGAAGCGGGAAAGAGGCACTGGCCCTGTGGCCAAGCAGTTAAGTTCGCTCGCTCCGCTGCAGCGGCCCAGGGTTTCCCCAGTTCAAGTACTGGGTGTGGACATGGCACCGCTCGTCAGGCCATGCTGAGGCGGCATCCCACATGCCACAACTACAAGGACCCACAGCTAAGAATATACAACGGGGGGCTTTGGGGAGAAGAAGGGAAAAAAATAAAATCTTTAAAAAAAAAAAAAAAGAAGTGGGAAAGAGCCCAGTGTGCAAGAAGAACTGGAAGGAGGCAGCTTGCCTGAGGCATAGTAGGCAAGGGGGAAAAAATGGAAGGTCATGCGGTTGGACAGCTTGGCAGAGGCTAGACCAAGCAGGGCCTGCAGGCCACAGTAAAGGGATCTGGATTTTCAATGGGCTACAAGGCCCTGTGTGATCTTCCTCCCCAACTTACTCCCAAGCCTTCAGCATCTGACTTTTACTAGCACACTCCCCCTACTCACACTTCTCCAGTCACCCGGCCCTCTGCTGTTCTTTGGACACTCCAGGATCCTCTCCCACCAGACCCTCCGGATTTCCTGTTCCTTCTGCCTGAAGGTTCACCCACGATATCCACAGGGCTCACATCTTCATATCCTACAAGTCTTGGTTCAGAAAACTCCTTCTTACTCTATGTTAAATTGTACCCCTCCACACTTTATCTTTCTCTGAAACACCCATCACCACCTAACATATATATATATTTCACTTTTTTTTTTTTTTTTTTTTTTACTGTTGCCTGTCTCTCCCACTAAAATAGAAGCTTATGGGGGCAGTTCTAAAACATTTGCTGTTTTTCTGAAAATCACAACAATATCTAGCACAAAGTGGGTGCTCAATAAATACATGCTGACTAAATGAATGAATGAATGCAAACAAACAGAAACCATTAAACGGTTTTACCAGGGAGAAACAATCCATTTTAGATTTTAAAACCTCATTTCCTCAGTGTATCATCACCCAGACATTTGAGGATTTCACATTAAGGCGTTAGGCCACATGCCCCATTGGCCTCCAATTTCCACTTTAGCCACTGCCAATTCAATTTCCACGCTGCTACCATGGTGATCTTTTAAAGCCCACCCTCTGGACAAAGCACAGCCTCTTTTCAGGAAGACTTGCCTCCTGCTGCATCCAGCTCCCTCTCCTGCCCTCCAGTACCCACCTCCCAGGGCTGCAGCCGAGTTCCAGGCTCCCTTCGTAGAGACGCCCCCACCTCAGAAGTTGCTCCCACATCTGACTGGCAACTCCTCCTTCAAGGCTTAAGAAAAGCTCCAACTCACCCCTTCAGCTCCTCCAGGAAGCCTTCCTCACCTGATCCCTGCTTCCCCAGCCACGTTCTGACTGCACTCCACTTCAAACTGCCGAGAGTCCTGATTTTCTAGGCTCACATTCCCAGCACCCTAGGTATCACAGGCCTTGCCAGAAGTCTGAATTTTCTTCTAAGTACACTGGAAGGCCTCTAAAGGATACATAACTGCCCATTTTAGTTGGCTATTCCCCCCAACTAGATACTTTGAGAAAAAGACAGACAAAATTCTTCTTCCTAGCCACTCTCAACCAATGCCCTTCTAACTTCTCTCTTCACAGAAATGACAAGAACTACCTACTTTGTTTTCCCACAATTCCATGTCCCTACCTGCAACTGAATCCACATGCTCTTCCTCTCATTACAACAGAAAAAAGTCTCTGATTCTATGCAAAACTGACCTGTCTTCTTGGGCTCTGATCCCATTCCCTGATCCCATCTCAAGGTATTACCTTTGTGATGATTCATTTTGCACATGTGATCAATTATCCCTTACTCCTGGATCATTGTCAGTGGCAGACAAACATGTCCTAATATTATTCAAAATAAAGAAAATAAAACAAACCCTCCTTTTATTCCCTTTATTTATGCCCCCATCCTGCTATTGCCTCATTTCTCCATGCTCTTTCAAAGCAAAACCCTCTGAAGACCTGCCCACACTTGCCCTCTCCACTTCCTCAGCGCTGGTTCTTACAGTCCCCTCCAACCAGGCATCTACCTCAACTCTCCTGATTAAGGTCATTAACAACCTCCACACTGCCAAAGCCACAGATCAATTCCCTGGCCTGGCTTTGCTTTGCTTCACAGCAGCATCTCACACAGGCGATCACTCCTCACTTAAAAGTGTTTTCTTGTCTCAAATTCTATACCCACCACACTCACCTGGTTTCCCCTCCGAACTCACTGGAGATTCCTCACCCACCCACCCCTTCAATGAGGGCTCAGCCATTGGCCCTCTCCTTTTCTTTATTGACACCTGCATCTTAGAGGAACTCACCCTGTCCCACAGTTTTCCATGCTCTCTGTACACTGATGATGCAGATTCACCCAGTGTATCCAGCCCAGGCTGCTCCACCAAGCTCCAAAGTGTATGTTCACTTGCTGACTCCACAGGTGCATGTGAATGCTAGGTATATCAAACACAGTGTGGCCAAAAACAGAGCTCTGACCTTGAGTCTCCACGTTCTCCATCATTCCTCAGCTCATTAAATGGTACCAGTCAGTTGCTCAAGCCTCAGATCCCAATCCTTATGTTTCTCCCTCATCCACATCCAATTTTTCACTAAATCATGTCAACTCTACCTCCAAAACATATCCTTAACAAGGCATCCTCTCTGCACTGCCACTGCCATCATCAGGATCTAAGCCACCATCACCTTTCACCTAGCTGCTGGTCCCTACACCCTCCCCCTAATCCATTAGCACACAACAGCCAGTAGTCTTTATACATCACGAATTAGATCAGGCCTTTCCCCTGCAGTAGGCTCCCATTACACTTAGGATAAATCCAAATTCCTCTCCTCGGCCTCTGTTATCTGACCTTTCTGAGCCTCATTTCCCTCCACTCTTCTCCATTCCTATCTCAGAGGCCATGTACTTGCTTTTTCTTTCCACTTAGAACACTCTTTTCCCCCATCTCAGATGATCCAGTGGCCTCTTCTTTCTCACCATTCAGATCTCAGCTCAAATGTTAGATTCTCAGAAAAGCCTTCCTTGGTCATGTTTGCTAGAACCCTCTCCCTCCCCCAACTCATTAGCCTACTTTATTGACTTTACAGCACTCAACGTCCTTGAAAGATGTTTGTGTATTTACTGCGTCTCACTTCACCAGAGGGCAGTGGCTCCTTCTGGCTTGTTCACTCTACTCCCAACAGCCATGAGAGAACCTGGCACTTAGTGGGCAACTCCGTAAGTATTTGCTGATCAACTGCCTGACTTGGGGGTTAGGGCTCTGCTTTCTCACCTTGTTTGCAGATGTACCCTCACACTCTAGCCCTGCAAGAGGCACAGAGATCATGCCTGTCATATGTTTGTGGGATAAAAGCTAAAAGAATGAAGGCACAACAGCCAGAGGATTCACAAGGCAGAAATCACGCTGGACAAAATATCCCGAGCCTGCTGAAGGACAGGGTCTGGACCTTGTCAGGAAACAAAATGACCAGGCTGGCAACTTTGAGTGCTACCTATTGATAAGTGCCCAAAGTAGTTACATAGGTGTCCTTGGTCAAGTATGAATTGCCCTAAGTCCAAATCCTGTAATTTAAGATTTAAAATTGGCCCAGAGTGGAATTAAAGAGAATGATGGTTTTTGTGTTCCTTATTTTCATTATTAGTAAAATCTTTATAATGAGCATATATTAACTTCTATAATGTTTTTTTCCCATTATCTGTCTATATAGTTTCCAAAGAGAACAAGGTAACTTAAATGGAGAACTGCTTCAAGTTAAGATGGAAATTTCCAAGAATTGAAAAGGCAGTTTTCTAAATTCCCTCATCAGGCAGAAAACCCCCTGTGACTACCACCACACACACATAAAAGCATGTAAGCAGTGGCCTCAGTTTCTCTCTCTGATCCATTTCCCAATTCAGTGAGGATGACTTTATTCTACTGGCTATAATTTACCTTTCTTGCCCAGAAAAAGAGGTTTGTAAAACATTATAAGAAGTTACCTAAACAAACACAAACTACAGGCTTCCAGAAGAGAAGCAAGTGCAACTCTGTATAAACAGAGGAAAGTAAATACGCACACTGAGCTTCTCTCTGCAAGTCAAAAGAGATGACTAAAGGAGGAAATAAGAAATGTCAATTCCTACTTCTCATTTTTACTAGAGTCCAAGAAAGCTCAAAACTCGGGTTCACTCGCTACACTCTGTTATCCTGGTCATGCTGAGGTTTCCTCTCACTGCCCACACACTGCCTGCTAAAGGAAAACTGGCATTTCACTTCCTCATGTTCCCCCGAGAGCTCTGGCTAACTACCTGATGAGATGTATGCTTACAACACTGTGTTTTCTTGGTGGCATAGTGGTTAAGTTCACGCACTCCACTTTAGTGTCCTGGGGTTTGTGGGTTCAGACCCCAGGTGAGGACCTACATACCGCTCATCAAGCCATGCTGTGGGAGCATCCCACATACAAAATACAGGAAGACAAACACAGATGTTAGCTCAGGGCCAATCTTCATCACCAAAAAAAATTAATAATAAAATTAGCAACTAACATTTATTGAGCAGTTACTTTGGTAGACACTGTACAAAGTGCTGAAACTGCATTATACATTTAATCCTCCCAACCACTATGAGCTACTACCACTATTCCCATTTGACAGGTAAGTCAACTGAGGCTTAGCAAAGTTATGTCATTTTCCTCAAGTTAGTCACCTACTGGAGCTGAGATTTAAACCCAGGTTTGTCTAACTCTGGAATTGGAGTTCCCAGTACTGCCTCTATTTAAAGCTGTCTTTTGCAGACTTACCACATGCGAACCCTTTTCTGCATAACATCTACAAACACCAGACAGAAGCAGGGTTACATGTAAGACACTTGGGAAGCTGATTTAAAACAGTAGTTCTTAAATACTAAAATACATACCAACCTCCAAAAAGTCCACAAAGAAATGAGAAATATAAGGACAGTGCAGAGTTTTTCCTAAACATAAACTTTCTTCAAATTGAAAAGGCTGCCCTTTATTCCAAAACAATGGTCCTCATACTTTTATGATGGTAAGAATTATATACGTATCTAATTATATATATTATAAAATGCTAGCAACCCTATGTTTGATCCCCAATTTATTTCAGAAACTCCCTGGTTTGAAACAGAAAAGCCTGGGACCACTGGTTAAAAGCATTCTTTTTTTTCCTATTGCATTACTGGAGTTCAGGATTGTGGAAAACATCTGTATAACCTTGAAGGGGAATATTTTCTCTTTTAAAATAGTGAATCTAACTGATAATAAACTATTACTTTTTCTTGGCCGTAAGCTTACATATAAGAGAAAAAGCATTTCATGTTAGCAGGGTCTTTATTACAAAGAGGAACAAGAACATTTAATCTAGTTTTATGTTATGAGTGCCTAAAATGCAAAAACCATTCTTCTCCTTCTTTTGCTCATTTATAATAATCCCTGCTGTACAAGATGAATACAAATGTAATCCTCTGCCTTTTTCTCAAAGTACAGTAACTCCAAATGTTAGGTCTACTAACAGGTTCCTTTCTCTCCTTAGAACTTCAATCAAAAAATACTTTAATAATCAGAAGGGCACATTTATTAGAAATACTGCCATAAACTTTCAATATCAATGTGATTAAAAGCAATCTTGCACTGAAATGCTATTTAAATAGTGAAAATTCACTTCTCCCTTTTTAAAGGATTTTTTTTTTAATGGCACAAATCCCAGATGATTTTGTTTGCTTTCTGCTGTAATCTTAGCTTTCATTTACTTTTTTTTTTTTAAAGCCAATTACTTCTAATGCAAACCACACATACCTGCCCTCGCCCTCAAAGAAAAGATTTTTATAAAAGAACTGCTAAATACAATATATAGGCTGTTGTAAGGTGCAGCAAGGAAAAGGCTCTGATATCTTTAGTTAAAAAAAAAATTGGGGGTAAAGGTCAGTTTTTCTAGCCAAGGATAAGGAAAACAAAGCTCATGGCAACCTGCTCAAACTCATGAAAAGTGGGTGAACATTCTGGAACAGACCCAGCACAGCAGAGGGTTGAGCATGTGGGCTGTGGAGTTGGGCAGGTCTGGGTTACAGGTCTCTTACATGCTTGTGATGGTGGTGAGGTACCTCACTTTTCTGAGCCTCAGTTTCCTCATCTGTGAAATGGAGATAATGATAATACCTAGGTCACAGGATTGCTATGAAGATTATATAAGGTAAAACTTGTGCTGGCACAGAGTAAAAGTGCCCACCAAACTTGAGCTGTCCACACACATATAGGAACATTGTGAGATGTGGACATGAAGAAGTAGGATGTCCTTATAAGAAAGAAAGAAGACCACATAACATGTAGGTCAAACTCAATAATGATGCATAAATTCCCTACACTTCTCTCCTGTGATAAGAGTTCACAAGAACCAATCAAAACTGTAAATGGGGTACAGCTGGGGAATCCCATCCTACTACAGGCAACATGCATGGTTTCCATTAACTGTGAAGCCTTCAGGGCTGAGGAATTCAGCATGGATTGTGCCAGGTGTTGCACTTTTCAGTAAGTACAAAATCGTAAAGATGTGGGAGCTAAGGACACTGTATGCCCTTTTTATCAATCAAAATGTAAATTCATTTTTTGGTGAATCCGCCTTATAATTCCCAAGACCTCCAATGGGGCTCCGGTTTCTCTAAGCCAGCTCAGGGGCAGAAATTACGAAGAGTTTCAGTCAGGTACCCTTTTGAAAACCCCATGAAAGTTCTAGATTCTTTCTCCAGAATATTTACATACCAAGCAAGGGCTTAACAGAAGCCAAGCACCATCCTCACAGTCCAAGGCTCTTGGAAGCTGGGACAGTAACAGCTCTGTTGATGCTCTGTATTTGAATAGCCCTGAAACAGGTATACACCCTAGAAAAGTGGCAGTTAATGACAAAACAGAACAAGGACAGGAACTTTCTTACACAAAACCATTTCTCTCTCCATGTATTTCTTTCTAGTGCAACAGATTTCTTCAATATTGAATAAACTTTTGGTTTCAGAATAGTTGATTTTACTATTTTGAAGACTCACCTCCTCAAAACAGAAAGTTCAAGAACTAGATTCACATCCTGCAGAATGAGTTTCCCTTCACTAACCAAGGAGCTCATTAGAACAGGGAAGGCAAACTTTTCCTGTAAAGAGCCCGACAGTAAAACCTGGGCTTGGTAGGCTGTATGGTCTCTGTCATATCTACTCAAACTTGCAGTCCCTTGGACAGAGATGGCAGCCATAAACAGTAAGTGAATGAATGGCCATGGCTATGTTCCAGTGAAACTTTATTTATGAACACCAACATCGGCGTTTTTCACATGTCATGAAATAACCATCTTCTTTTTAGTTTTTACTTCAACCATTCAACAAGGTAAAAACCCTCCTTAGCTAGGCTGCAGGCAGGATTTGGTCCCCAGGCCGTAGTTTGCATTAAAATAGCTGCCACCAGCGGGGAAAGAATCCCTGCTGTAGGAGTGTCTGTCTAGGTCTCTGGCCTCTTTCATTCCAGGGTTAGCGGAGCCTTTACAAGTAGACTTACATACAGGAACTGTGAGCAAGGACACTGTCACTGTCACTGCAGCCCTAAAGCTCATCCAGGGGGCGTCCAGTGTGGCAATCTGCAGCCGTCACTGGAGTACTCCTTCAATGTGTACTAATGATATTCTGATGCAGTGAATTTGGATCTCACTGATTCTTGTCCGAGGCTGTTTCAGTCTCCACTTGACATGAGGCGACTGCAGGCACTGTCACCTGCAGAACCCTTACACACCATGGAGGAACTCAGAAATGGCAGCGTGACTTGCTTCAAAAGAAGGCACACGCACATAAAGCCTCCATTTTGCAGGAGACAAGATGAAGTCCGCATGAGCAGAAAAACAAAAACCAAAAGAAATGATCTGATGTCTGAGACATTCTTCAAAATATTCAGTGTGGGGAGTAGGGAGGGTAGGGATGAAACAAGATTGGGCCATGACTCATTATTTGTTTAAGCTGTATGATAGATACAAGGAGGCTCATTAAAATATTTTCTCTACTTTTGTATATTTCAAATTGTCCATAAGACACAGCTGGAGAGAAGAGACATAAGGGAAACTCAAGAGAAAAACAGAAATGCTCTTTACTTCAGGGAGAGGGGTTTTATGGCTATAATGCAGTTACTGTAACAGTACTTCACATAAACACCTATTTGTTTTCAGTTAACTGACTATGAACAATTTTTTTTTTTCCTGGGAAAGAAAAAGGTGGTATTGTTATGTTGACTCGGACTATGTTGATTGAAGTGGGCCTCCCTAGTCTTTTTTTTTTTTTTTTTTAAATCTAGCTGCCTGTAGGTGCCAACCAACCTCTTTTGCATCTTGCCTGGGCTCAATTATGTCCCTGTTATTATAACAGGGAAATCACCTGTCATCAAGTGTGGATATCACCCTGGGTTGCCATCTTACTCCCTTAGCCTAAATATCAGAGATAAGAGAGGTGGTGTCCTGTCTGCACCCTTTCTGGAAAGTGTAAATGGAGTGCTAAACTCAGGAGACAGCAACAGGAAGTGCTGAAAGACAGCCTCTGGCCTCCCCTGGGGCCATAAAGCACACCTCCCCACAGAATAGATACCTTTTTTTTAAGAGTCACGACACAATGGATAATTGGTCACTTAAATCTTTCATCCTTGAGTGACTCAGTTCAATCTTCTTGGTAGCCCAATTAAGTCATATATTGGCCAAATGTTTACTGAGCACAATCAGTGTGCAGGAGCTGACTATACCTTGACCAATAATGCCCCTGTCCCCTAGGAACCCACACTCTAATGAAAGAGTCATCACATAATACTTACTTTCCAATAGTGATAGATTGCTTGGAGGAATGAAAAATACAGAGTACTTTGATACTGTACAACAGGTGGGCTTAAGAGAAGTTGGGGATGGCATCCCAAAGAAAATGTCACTTTTCCAATTCCACAGTTAACTCCCAAATGACACCATATATATTTTTTTAATTTGACGTGAAATTAAGGCGTTTAATGTTTTCAGTTTTTAAGGCTCCCTGTATGTTCATACACTAACATGGAAACCTTAATCAGCTACCTATACCAATTAATTTCATCTAAACATTATTTCGTTAAATCGAATTTCACACATCACCTTTGGAAAAAAAGGTAATTTGTCTTCTAAGTTTAGTCATTTGAAAAAAGTCAGATGTATTATCAATCTTCTCCCACCAAAATCAACTGTACTGTCAATTAATATAAATTACAAAAGAAAATAAACAAGGCAATAAAAATATGATGGAGATGAAAACCAGGCTGACCTCTAAAAGATAACTGAAATTTTATCTTAACATTTGCCTATCTGTGCTAATAGAAAAAAGAGGGATGATAAATTAGTTGAAGCACAGATAATCTCACTTCCATCTAAATCAATAATGACAAGCGCCCTCACATTACCTCTTGGGTAGTCTTGTCATGAGGGAATTGGCCAAAATAAGCTACAAGAGGAGAAACTGAGAAAAAAAGGCAGAGATCCTTGCTTAGCAGTTTTGAATTTTGAGGGTAGAGATATGTGAAGGATTCCTGAGAATCCAAGAGAAGCTGTGGACACTTGTCCTAGAAAGTGGACATAGATACTATTTTGCGTACAATTTCAGAGGAACTATGATCCCCTGAAGCCCATTCAAATCCCAGATTAAGAACCCCTGATCTAGATAAATATCAGATTAGGAAACCAGGTCTCAGATTATCAGCAGTTGAAATGAATTAGTACGGACTGAGTCATTTTCCACACGTTATCTAATTTCAACCCCTACAACCACCTTCGGAAATAGCTATCACCATCTCCCTTTACAAAGAGGGAAAGCTAGGTTCTGAGAGGTGAAATAACTAACGCAAGGTTAGGTGATCTTCTCTCACACCCAGGTTTCTAACTCCAGGTCCTCAAGTGGAGGAGAATTCAAGTCTGGCCCATATTCCTAGACACCTTCCAAGATGGGGAGTTTCTGACTTCTAGTGCTTCATTCATATGATCCCTCTATCCACATATTTCTCCTCAATTTAACTTCATTGACGAGAGGAATCAGTACAGATTTAATTCGAAAACACCTTTTCTTGGTAGGAAATAACCTTAACCAAAGACAAAGGATAACTGTCTAATAATTTTTGATAATAGTTATTTTCATTTCTTAAGCACCTGACATGAGCTGTTTGTTAGAAAAGCAAAGGCCCACTGCGTGTGTGCTGAACAACCTCACGCTTAGATTTTTAAAATGTCCCGGAAAATCCACAAAGTCACAAATGAATCAAGAACTGACTGAATTAAAAACTTGAGTTTCTACTCAAAACAGCCAAGCAGAGTTTCAGATGACCTGGCCGCTTCGGTATCCTCTGAATGGTTAGCGCAGCTTAAAAAATAAAAAAGATACCACTAACAATCACTAATAATTTGACAGGTCAGAAGCACACAAAACCAAATCTATGACCCCTTTGTACCTCAAGACAGTGGTTAAGAGGTCTTAGATTTTCATGCTAAAACCTACTGATGAATATGTCCCAGCAAAAAAAACAATAAACATAGCAAAAATGGGGTCCAAGTCACTAAATATGATTGGGTCTCCGTCCACACCAAGTTGCCCAGGGAAACACTAATTAACTTACTCAACCTCTACAGGGGAATTACCAATAATCAGCACCCTGTTTTAACACAGATTTAGAAACCCTTTATGGGAAATGTATCCACACCCAGAGAATGAAAACTAAGAACAAGAACGGGTCAGGTCCTCTAAAGCTCTACTCCAACTGCTTCCTCTGAGAGTTGCCACCTAGTGATTTCAATTTTTTAAGCCCAGGCGGGCTGCCAATTCAACGCTAAAACCGGACTAACAACTGATTTTTCCTATTGCAACATCGCCAGCAAGTCCTGTGCTTTCCCTCTCTTTCCTTTGCTCTCAAATAGCAATTCTCATTTTCAAAATCAACTAATTTGCTCTATAATCTGTTCCAACTGGAAGCTCTCAGAGAGCTGCCACTGGTATTACTCTTCCTCTTAGTGCCAAGAAGCCAACAAGTGGCCAATTCAAAAAACCAAAACAGCAAACGTGAAAAGTCAGCCACTAAAAACAAGAAGTAAATGCGGAGACAGAGTAACAACGAGCCAACTCTGAACTTTAAAATGTTCCACTTGCCAAAGTTCTACCTATTCTTGGGCCCTGGAGAAGAACTATGCCAAAGTAAGTGGCTACACATGAGAAATAAAATTGCATTAGGGAACAGAAACTCAGTATTTTGGATGCCAAACCTCACTCAAGGCCTTGTCCTTACTATCACTGAAAGAATAACTTGAACTGAACCTAAAGCTGACTGGTCTCCGGAAGGCCTTTCTGACCAGTGTGCCCAGGCCTGGCACAGGCATCGGACAGTTAAGGGGACTATTCAAAGAAAAAGAAAATCTGAAGGAAAAGTCTGACAGTTTCTAGATACCAGACCTGACTTTCATTTGCAGTCACACCTTTAGCTACAGGTATTTCCCTAGAGTATCCTTCTACCAAACAGTTTTAATAGAAATTGGCCAATAATTAGTCTCTGATTTCACTAAGGACAGTAAAGGCTTATCTCACCATACCAATTCTGGTCACCCAGCGGGCCCCCTCCCCATCTAGGCAGCTCACAAAAATATCTGACCAACTTCTCCTCCGTTCTGATGATCCTTTTGATGAACCTTTGTAATTTAAGTCTCGTAGAAATAAGGCTGCACAGGTAAAGCGTCATCTTTTTTAAAGTTCAAAATTCAGTTTGACCGCCAGTAGAAAATTTGAGGTGGCAAGGTTCCCTTTCCAGAGCCCCTTAAAACATCCGTGGACATGCTTTCGGAAGCTGCGAATTCCTTCCTCCACTCACGTTTTTCCGTAAGGAGGTCAGACTGAAGGGATCTGAGTTAGACTCACTGCCGGTCCCCCAGCGCTCATCATTGAACCACGCCGCTCATGCTGCACCACGCCAGGCCTCCAGTGAAGGGTTCCAGGACGCTCCCCATGACAGGAAGCCCCCGGAAACCAGATTTTCCAAACGCTCCATCCTCCCCCTTATTCCTCCTCTGGCAGCATCCTCGCGTGGAGGGAGGAGTGGGTAACGTGGGCTAAAGTTCCCCGCCCCGGTGAAGCCAGCAAGGAAACTTCCCTGGGGCTTGCACAAACTCCTTCAGGGGGCTGAACTCACCTTCGCGACAGAGCCCCATGACTTCTCGGTTTTTCCCAAACTCCTTGAAACTTTCGTCCAATTCCGTCCCTAGGAGACACACACACACAGGAGGAGGGGAGAGGCAGGTCAGTGGCCAGGAGTGTGACGCACGCTCACGCACGCACGGAGAAGGTGCGGGCACCTCCGCGTTCCCCGACCAAGCGATAGCATCTCTGACCCACCGAGGGGGAGGGTCACAGGACGGGGGGAGGGGAGGAGAAGGGAAAGAGGATGGGGAGCGCTGGGTGGGGGGGCGGCGTGGGGAGGCGGGGGGCGTGGACACTCACCGTCCTTCCCAGGAAGTTTGGAAGCCTCGACCCACAGATTCCACGACTGCCCCAGCATCGCTTCGGGACTGGGCAGGGGCCTGCGCTCTCCGACGGTCGCCATTGCGGTGGCGGCCGAGGTGGAGGCGGCGCCGGGGCCACCGTCCTCCGGCCGTAGGCGCCGTGGCGGCTGCTGCCGCTGGGGCTGCTGCGGCGGCGGCAGCAGCTGCTGCTGGGGCTGCTGCTGCCGGGCGGCCGCGGCCGCCGCTCCGCCCGCCGCCGCCGCTCGGCGCGGCTCCCCCCTGACGTCATCCGCGGCCCGCTCCGACATTCTTTCCGCTCCTACAATGTAACAAAAAAAGGGGGAAAAGAGTCGCGCGGGGGCCGCTTTTAAGGAGGCGCCGGGGAGTTCCGGCGGCGTGCGCGGCCCGCGGGCCGGGTGGGGCGCGCTGACAGCGCCCCCCGGCCGCCCAGCCCCCCAGCCCGCGTCCTCGCGGCCACCCCCCGCCCCGGGAGTAAAGTCCGCGGCACCGGCTCGCTTTCGCTTTCGACTCCGGCAGCCCCTCGGGGGAGGGGACGGGCCGCCGGCGGCCCGCCACCGCGGCGCAGGGTTCCCTGCCTGCTCCACCGCGGAGACCCGGCACAGAGACCGGCGCCCACCCCAACCCGGCGCCCCACCACGGCGGCCCGTGGCAGAGAGGCCCGAGACGCACCCCTGGCCCTCGGGCTGCCCACCCTGAGGCGGCTCGCATCCCCGGGCCAGGCCCGGCGGCCTCGCTCCTTCCTTCCGTCCGCGCGTCCGTCCGAGCGGCGGCGCCCGGCCGGCTCCCTTAAGCAGAGGCGCCTCCCGCCGCCTCCTCCCCCTCGCCGGTCCCTCCCTCTCAGCTCGCTCCGGCGAAGTTTGCTCGTCAAGCCCCCGGAGTGGAGCCAGGGCGAAGTCGGAAACGCAGCCGGCTATGGAGGAGCCGGCCGGCTGGCCCTGAGACACCTTCGAGTGTCGTCGCCGTCGGGCCCTCCCGCCCCGGGGTCGGTTCAGGGAGCGCTTCGCTCTCCGCTCGCAGGCGGCCGCGCAGCTGTCAAAAGCATGAATGGGAAGCCGCCGCCGAGCGGACGCCTAGCGTGGAGGAAACCGCGGGCAGGCGAGGAAAGGCGGCCCAGGTGCCCGCCCAGGTGTCAGCCCGAAGCCGGGTTTCACCCGGTGCCCCCCACTGGAGGTCACGGCGTGCTCCCGGGGGACGTGAACTTCTTGTCCAGCAAAGAGGAGACCATGAAATCAGTGTAAGATGGAGTGCAGGAAAGATAAGGAGGCGAATCCGTTTACATCTTTTGGAGACACTATCCCAAATTTCTCTATTTCCCCTTCCACTGCTGCTGCAAGTGATTCATTCGGACCGAAAATAAAATCTTGTCATTTAAAAACCTGGTTGATTTTTAACTCCAGTTGTTAGTCTCTCCCTCTTTCTGGTTATCTTTGCTTGGGCACGGCGAGAACCCAAGGATTAGGAGAATGTACAGCATTCCTAGAAAATGTGTTTAGAAAATAGTTTTTTTCAGATTTTGTTCACTAAATTAAGCATTGGCCCATAAAATTTAGCACCCCCCCCAACACACACATACACTGCGTGCAAAGCTTTTGCTTAAGTGACAGGTAAAGATGGTAAAGTAAAGGTTACTTAATGAACTAAAGCATGCCAAGTACTTGAAACAGTACCAGACCACACTAAGCACTTTCCATAAATGTTGGTATTATTGGTTATTTCAAACTGATGTGAAAATCTGAAGCCTGAGACAGAAACAATGATTTCAATCATCATGTTTCACATGGTAGTAATATCGACACTCCTGTGGCACGTGTGTCATAGCTGCTTGCTTACATGGAGTGCTTTCTCCAGGTGGGGAGGAAGTGGGTTTATTCATGTTTTTTATCTAGAACATCTGGTGTGACAGAGGTGACCAAGTTCTCTGCTAAAGAAACAAAGTCCGATTTACAGAAACATAAACGTGTTTAAATAAGAGGAAAAATTAATAAGGAAATGTTACTGCAACCTAAACTTAATGCACGGCTCTTGTAGAAAGGGTTTGTTTTAGGTTCAAAATTTAAAATCTTTAGAAAAAAATACATGCTATATTAATTTTTTATTTTAAAAAGATTCAGAAATAAGTGCGCACAGTTTTTTCCTGGATTGCATGCAAACATTAAGTGTTTAAGTTCACATTAAACAAAAAGCGAAACTATGGATGCTTCCTGTCCTTATCTAAGAAGTAATAAAAACAAAATAACCAAAAATAGTAGAAATGATTGGAAGGATAAAAAACAAATCATTCATAAAACTTTAACTTCCTACATAAGAGTATCAATGGGAAAAATGCATGAGTAAAATATATAATTCCCTTGGTTAACAGTAGGGTTCCTAACTCTGAACATAGGCCCTCAATCTTGGATGAACCCAAAGCAGACTTTCAATTTTTCATTCATTCCAAATAACTGAAAAATCTGTAGGATTACATAACAACATCCAACTTCTCTGTTTTCCTAGATTAAAGTACACAATTTATCAATTACTTTGAATTTTGTAACTCTACATGTAAGATAAATAAAAATTTGAATCTTAATGGCATTTGGAGCTGCCATTAAAAAGCACAGCTCAAGGGCGACCGAGCGCTATTTAGATACCAAAGGCAGCCTGCCTATTGAGTGCAGCTCTCCAGATCCCTGAGAGTACAGGGTGAGAAGGAAAATAAGGGGAAGAATGGCAAATGTGAGGTACAGTCCCACTTCCTCACGATGTTGCTTGATTTCCCCCTTTTTACATGTGAAAATACTTCAAGATTCACTAATTACTTTTAGCCAGTGGGGGTCAACATGGCAATTTATAATACTTCAACTTCTGTCCTTATTTCTACTTGATACTTTTTTTCCTTCCAAAGTTTTGATTGGTTTAATAAGAAAACACAACAGGGCTTAAAATGCCATATCTTCTTGGCATTATGATAGTTATTAAGAGAAATTATTACTGATAGCAGCTGTCAATTATTGAGCACCTACTAGATGCCAAGCATTGCCTGAGGTAGCTTGCTGCATTATCTCAATTAATATTCACAGGTGTGTGTGTAAGGCAGAAGTTGTATTACTTACAATTTACAGATAAGGAAAATGAGCGATGGCTCTGGAGTCAGTCCCTATGAATTCTTTCTGGGTTCATATACCAGCTCTTCCACTTACAAGCTGTGTAAACTGAGCTAGTTATAACTTCTCTGTACCTCAGTTTCCTAATCTGTAAAACAGAGATAAAGCCAGGCTTCTTCTGAGGATTACATGACAAGATCCATAGAAAGCACTTGATACAAATCTTAACACAAAATAAACATTATAGTACGTGTCTTATGTCAAACTGAGCAATTCAGATCAAATCTTATCTGGGAAATGTATCACCAAGTTCAAGAAGATGTGGGAACCAACAGAATGACAAGCAATACCTGGCATCACCTCATCAATTCTCTTGTGCTGTAGCCAATGCATTTTACCACCCTCTCTTCACCCATAAGGAAGTCCTAACCACTTGTAGAGCAGGCAGTTTGTGATACCCATAGTTGGTGTGGGTTTCCCAATAGTTCGAATGAGTCATCAACAAAAGTCAAAACTGCTAGCTGAGAAAGTACAGTGTTTTGATACTCAAATTTGGGCAACATTTTAAAAGTATTCCTTATACAAAGGGCACTCTGTAGAGGCAGAAAGTCAAGTACTCAATTTTACCTACCAGGCCATAATAAAGAACCAGATGACTTCTTACCTAAATACCCCTCTTCTACACCCAAAAAATATAAAAAGAAAATGACCAATACAATTTATATTGAATTAATATAATTATTTTAATATAGTAGTGTGTCTTGTATGCTATCAATCAGTTCTCTTGCCAGCGTACTTCTGATGATATCTTTTAGCTGAGGATCTTCAGTATCTGTCTGCACAGATAACTGATATGTTTTATAAAGTTTAAGTAATGAGGAGTCAATTTATCAAATAGTTTCTGATTGCCTACCACATACCAGGCACTCTGCTAGGCACCAGGATGAACAAAAACAGCAATTTCACTGAGGACATGGGAAGAGTAAGAAGTAGGGGAAAATTTAATTCATCAAAATGCTCTTATGGAAAAAGCTGTCACCACCAATTAGATTGTATGTGGATTAAGAACTAGGCCGTCAGAAGTGAAACGCTGCCAAATTCTGAGCATTTCATCCCTTCCAGGGATGTATTTAAAATATGGCCTTACTTCACCATCCAAATTTAGGGATGTTCCCAATAGGTGCCAAGGGTAACAAGGTCTCTCTTTACAAAAAGGATTCTTTGCACAGCAGATTCACTTGTAAAATGTTTTGTTCAAAGGCCAAAGGCATCACTAAGTGAAAACAAAACAAAACAAAAAAAGGTCGATCTTTCCAGTCTGTAAATCCAATTTAACGTAAAATGGTTGAAACTGTCCAAAACTTTTCTAAGATTTAAGACCCCACATAACCAGCCTTTTTATTTGGAAAAAACCACCAGTCCCAATACAAAACTTAATAAACTTGAAAACCAGCAACTGCAGTATATTTCTCTGTGCAAATTACAGGCTTGGTAACAGAGATTCTCCATTATCAACCCCAAAGGGCTGCAGTCATTTGAGTAACAAGAAACTCAGATCCACTACATTAGAAATGTGTTGGCTTTAGTTTATTTCCTCCTAAAATTGGCTGAGTCTTTATTCATATTTCTGACTACATCTCTGTCTTTCCTTCTTTCTTCTCCAGATAGACCCAGGGCTCTCTTCTGCATATGGGGTACAGCAGGCAATGCCCCTCAACTGTGCTCCCTCTAGTGAAATCCTTTATAATCTGTCATGAATACATCAGTTTTCCAGTAGGGGGAGAAGAGTGGAAGGAGGAAACTGAATTCATCAGCTTAGTGGCTGGAATTGCTGACAGACAATCAAGTGCAAAATTAGGAATAAAAAGGATAGTTGCAGAAGTAAAGACTTAAAGATGAGGGTAATTATCTTTTTAAAGACTTAACCTGTACTCGTATTCATTCTACAAACTCCGTCATTTGCTAAGAAGTTCAAAGCTTTGAAGTTTTGGTTTGTTTTTTTAATTATATGTGTGCAGCTGTGTACAAATTCTCCCAAAGAAATATTCACCAGTAATAGCAAGCTGTTTAAAAGAGAGAAAAATTTTAAAATATACATATAAAAGGTAATAAATTATAACTTTAAACTGAATAATGCCCAAATGTTTCTAGGGATTTAATACTGGCCTGTAATTTTAAACTAATGACAAACTTGATTTAAAAATCTTCCTTTAAAGTCTTTAGGTTAAGTAGTTTTTAAAAAATAGAGAAAAAGGATTAAGTTATAGAAAAGGAATGCAAAAGTTGGACCAATATTTAGCTATAAAAAGAGGCTGACTATATAGTTAAGTTCTAGTGCACTGCCTCAGATGCAATAAAATGCAAAGATTAAACACACTGTTAAAAATAATTCCCTGTGTCACTTTTGTACCAATACAGCTTTCACTGAAGTGACTGTAAATATCACTATCTTATAGGCCCAGCAGTTAAGAGCATGGTTTCTAGAGCTTATCTGCCCAGGCTGAATCCCAGTTCTACCACTTAATAGCCGTATAACTCTGGGGAAATCATTTAACCTCTCTGTGCCTGTTTTCTCATCTATAAATTGAGTAAAACAGGAGTATCTACTTTATGAGGAAGATTAAGAAAGTTAACAGTACAAAAGCACCCTATAAGTGTTAGCTATTACTATTAGTACCAAGCCTGTCATATAGAAGCCCCCATTCTAATCCATCCATGCTATACTACCAGATCAGTCGTGCAGAACGAAGCATGGCTCTAGTTACGTCAGTCCTTGCTCCAACACTTTTTGGGGCTCCCCACTGACCGCCAAATTCAATAAAAACTTCTCTCCTAGCACTGAAGGCCCTCTATAGTTGGCCCCAGCCCCAGTACAGCATTCCCTCCAGCAGGTACTCTACAGTCCAGCCAAAATGACCAATTCACAGCTTCAAACATGCTCCCCACTCCAGATCCCAGCTCCCAAGCTTTGTTCATAAAGGTCACTCCGTCTATAATACTTATCCCCCCTTGGCTGAAATCCTACCATTAATCAAGTCCCTTCTCATGTCTCTCATTTCTTTAACAAAATCCTTCCTAATCCCTCACACTAAACACATGGGAACTCATCCCCAACTCCAAACCACAGGACTTTATGGCTTGTGCTTAAGAGTATATGCTCTGAAATCAAAGTGGCAATGAGATATATGCTTAGTCTCCCAGGGATCATCAGTTTCCATTCCCAACATAAAGGGTGTCATTTGGAACTTGGAACCCACCTCCCCACAAACTCTAAGATGTGTCGTGGCCAGGTACCCAAGCTGGTCAGCAAATGCCTTAGGGCTGAACTCTAAGACCAACAGTGCAAGTGTGTTAGTATAAGAGAGAAGGAACAACATAGACCTTTCTTCCCCCTTTCCTCAGCAAAGTTCTAGCTCTAAGCAAAGTTACAGATCCAGCAAACACGCCGCCCCGACTTTTCCACATTCTTTGTGGGCACCCTAATCCAGCAGCCCATCTGGGTTTGTACTGCTTCCCAAAGGACAGATTGTTCCACAAAGTTTTGCATTCTCCTTCCACCCCCAAAATAAAACCTTCCTTTTCTCGGTAGAGATAAACAGCATGCAGATTTAACTATTTTTCACTAACCTGTGAATGAATGACTAGAATACAGTTCCCTGTCTTCAACCCCCAACCCAAACAAATTTTCTCTTATAAAAGGGGAGACCTTAACCCAAATGACTTTCTAGATGTGATGGCCTAAAACTTTCTTCCCAGAAATACCCAATTACTAAACTCCTGTGGCCATCCTGATTTTAAATGGCACCATCTATGACTCAAGGTACAGTTTCTGACCTTTTATTTTAACCTCTCTTTTGATCAACATAAAATCTGCAGGACCTGGAGACCTTGATCCTCGTCTCTACTTTCTGTGGCATCCTCCTCCCCACCAAACTCGTCTGAGTGAAGGAACTTCAGGAGCAGGAAAGGTTAACGGGAAGAAAGTTGCTACTGCTGAGAAATCTACCTTTGCTGCTTTGCAGAGCTTCTTGCCTCTCTCCACTTTAGCAAACAGGTACTTTCACAAAGCACTGGGATTTTTCCAAATGGTTTCTGGGGGCAGTGGCAGCAGAGCAGCAATCACAAGTAGGTGGTTAGTAGGCTGGAATCCAACTTACCAGCTATTTCTTTAAAAACAGAGCCAAACAGATAAATTGGACTTAATCAAAATTATTAAACTTTTGTGCTTCAAAGGATACTTTTAAGAAAGCGAAAAGACACTCTACAGTACAAAGAAAATTTTTGCAAATCATATAACTGATTAGGAGCTTGTATCTAAAATGTATAAAGAACTTTTACAACTCAAAAAGCCCCCTAAATAATTCTATTTTCAAATGGCCAAAGGATCTCAACAGACATTTCTCCAAAGAAGATAATACGAATGACCAAAAGCAAATGAAAAGATGTTCAACATCATTTGTCATTAGAGAAACACAAATCAAAACCACAATAAGATACCATTACACACCCACATAATTGCTAATAAGTAAATAAAAACAAACAAAATCAGAAAATGACAAGAGTTTGCAAGGATGTAGAGGAAGTAGAATCCTTGTATATTGCTGGTGGGAACGTAAAAGAGTGCAGCTCCTGCAGAAAACAGTTTGTCACTCGGAAGCCAAAACACTCACTCAAAACAGCAGTCACTCAGAAGGTTAAACACAGAATTATAATATGATCCTGCAATTCCACTTCTAAGTATATACTCAAAAGAATCAAAAGCAGGGACTAAAAGAGATACTTGCACACCAATGTTCATAACAATATTATTCACAAAAGCCAAACGGTGGAAGCAACCCAAGTATCTACCAATTGATGAAGGGTTAAATAAAATGTTGTATATCCACACAATGGAATATTATTCAGCCATTAAAAGCAATGAAGTACTACTACATGCTATAACGTGGATGAACTTCAAAAACAAGCTAAATAAAAGAAACCAGACACAAAAGACCATATATTATACGATTTAATTTACGTAAAATATCCAGAATAGGCAAATCCGTAGAGACAGAAGGCAGACAAGTGCCTTCCAGGGCCTGGGAAAGAGAGGAGGGGGAGTGACTGCTTAACGGAAATGGGGTCTCCAAACAGGGGTGATGAAAATGTTTTAGATCTAGACAGAGGTGATGGTTGTGCAACATTGTGAATGTACTAAAAACTATTAAATGGGTAAATTTGTGGTATTTGAATTATATCTCAATAAAGCTATTATTTAAAAAAAAGCCAACATTACAACTCAGAAAATTTCACACAAAATTATGGATTGATTTCTCAAAAAATCTCTACGATCTCATATCATTAGCCATAAGGTCCCTCATGTCAACCTAACTCTGGACCTTAACAGGACATGTTTGTCTCTGCCTCAGTTAGCTTCTCTGTAAAAGGATGATCATAACAAATAACAACATCAGTCTCATCAGGTTATTATGGGGAGTCAATGAATTAATATACAGAGAACTGAGGGCTGGCCCAGTGGCTCAGCAGTTAAGTGCACACGGCCCAGGGTTCGCCGGTTCGGATCCCGGGTGCAGACATGGCACTGCTTGGCAGGCCATGCTGTGGCAGGCGTCCCACATGTAAAGCAGAGGAAGGTGGGCACGGATGTTAGCTCAGGGCCGGTCCTCCTCGGTAAAAAGAGGAGGAGTGGCAGCCGTTAGCTCAGGGTTACTCTTCCTCAAAAAAGTAAAAAAAAAAAAATATATATATGGAGAACAGTGCCTGGCACACAGTAAGTGCTCATTGAAAGTTAGCTACTTTCATAGTTTATGATACCTCATCCTATTTGTAATAGAGGTAAATAGCATTTGCTTTTCAACTTTTTTTGTTTTCACAAATGAAAGCATAGCATATAATGTAGCAGTCCAAAAGAAAGAAGTGGAAAGACAGCCAAGATATAAATTTTTAAAAGGCAACATGCAAAATACTATGCATAATATGTGCCTATCTTTGTGAAAAAGTAATGATGATGATGGTAAGTCTGTGCACAGAAAACAGACAACTCTGGACTTACGGAGAGCAGAGAGTGAAAGAACGTAATTAAAGGGGCTTTTTATCGACATACATATTTACATAGTGTTTACATTTTTCCAGCTTTATTGAAATATAAATGACTTTTAACATTGTGTTAAGCTTAAGGTGTACAACGTGATGATTTGATATATATACATATATAATTGCAAAATAATTACCACGATAAGGTTAGTTGACACATCCATCACCTCATACAGTTACCTAAATTTTTCTTAACAACACACTTGAATAACCAGAACCTATAATAAGGATATTTTTTAAAAGAAAAAGAAACTCTAAATTAATTTTGTTTAAGACTTTTGTGAGATTGTCATAAAATTCCATCATGTGAGTAGGAATATCACAGATTGATAAAACCAGAGGCCATTTATTTTGCTTTGAAACCCAGAGGCTGGGATTCCCGAAGTGCCAAAATCTCTTTAGTTTCTTTCTCCCTTATGGAGTATACACTGCTAAATTTTACAGCTGCCAACAGAAGAGATTCTAAACTCCTTGGCCTGGCAGTCAACACTTTCACCATCTTGCCCAACATCCTTCTAGGCTTTATCACCCATCCCGCCCCCTTGCAAAGACTCCACTCCAGCTAAACAAGCCATAAAATACACATCCCTCAAATGTTTTTCTGCATGCCATTCTTTTTTCCTTTTTAACTGAGGAAAAATTCACGTGACATAAAATTCACCATTTTAACCATTTTAAAGCATACAACTTAGTGACACTTAGTACATTCACAATGTGGTGCAATCATCATCACTATATGGTCCAGAACATTTTCACTGCCCCCAAAGGAAACTCTGTACCCATTAGGCAGTCACTCCCCATCTCCTATCCCTAATCCCGCCCCTTGAAACCACATTTATTGTCTGTCTCAACAGATTTGCCTATTTTGGATATTTCACACAACTGAAACCATACACTACATGGCCTTTTGTGTCTGGCTTCTTTCAGTTAGCATAATGTTTTTGAGCTTCATCCATGTTGGAGCATGTATCTGTAATTTATTACTCTTTGTGGCTGAATAATATTCCATTGTGTGGATATACCACAGTTTGTTTATCCATTCATCAGTTCACGGACATTTGGGTTGTTTCCACCTTCTGGCTATTGTGAATAGCTGCATGCCATTATCTTTCCCTTCTTTCAGTTTCATGTGCTAATAAGCAAAGTCTGGTGAGTTTCAAATCAACTCTTACCTCCCCCCAACTTAGTCTGGCCCAAAGTTCTCACCTTTCTCTGAATTGTTTTACCACTTGTATACCCGAGGTAGCAAACTGTCAGTGATGGCAGAATCCCACAGACGTATTTAGGTTGACTCAAACTGTTTTCTTTTCTTAAATTAGTTGCTAACATTGAAAAAACTCAAGAAAAATCATTAAAGTCAAGATTTCAGTTCCCTTAAAGTAAGTCTGGTAACATCATCATTTCTTGTCTGGGTTATTACAATAACCACAGTTTAACTGGTCTCACTGCTTTACCCTCGCCCCCCACAGCCTATTTCAATACAGTGGCCACAGTGGTTCATTAAAACAGAAGTCAGATCAAGTCACTCCTCTACTCAGAAACTTCCAGTGGACTCCCACTTCTCCCAGAGTAACAGCCAAGGCCCACTGGATGGCCTACGAGGCTGTGCACACTGGCCTTGTACCCGTCTGACTTTATTTCCTACCACTCCCTATCTACTCACTCAGCTCTGGCCTTCTTTCTGGTGCTTGGGCAGCCCAGGCAGGCTCCTACTTTAGGTCTTTGCACTGCATGTTCACTCTCTCCCCAGATAGGTCAGTGGTTCACTCCTTCACCCTTAATGCTCAGATCTCACCATTTCACCTTTATTTAAAACTGCGAGTCTGATCCCTCCTCAGCTCTCCTGATTCTCCTTATCCTGACCCACTTTTTCTAACCAATTATCATCATCTAGTATAATGTATAATGTATTTACTTATTACATTTGCTATCTATTACCTGTTTCTTTCTATGAAGAGATAAATGCCACAATGGTAGGACTTTTGTCCCTTTGACTTACTAATTAATCCCCAGTGCCCAGAAGAGAGCACAGCATGTAGATGGTGCTCAATAAATATTTGTTGACTGGCTATTGGGTTTACAATCAGCTGGTGCTGAAAAGGGGCTGCCCTTTTAGCTTGGTCATGAATTTTTTTTTACACTTTTTTTTGCTGAAGAAGATTCACCCTGCGCTAACATCTATTGCCAATCTTCCTTTTGTTTTCGCTTGAGGGAGATTAGCCCTAAGCTAGCATCTGTGCCAATCTTCCTCTATTTTGTATGTAGGACGCCACCATAGCATGGCTGGTGAGTGATGTAGGTCCACGCCTGGGATCCGAACCCACGAACACAGGCCACCAAAGCAGAGCACATGGAACTTTAACCTCTTGGCCACAGGGCTGGCCCCTAGATTGGTCATGAATTGGACAGTTTCTCACAGTTCCACTTGGCCCATTTCATTCCTCTGTCTGGTCTCTGCAGACTTGAGTTTGTGATACTTCTTTTCCTGCCACTTGTCACTGACTTCCTGGTATCATATTAATCTTTTCATCAGAATAGTACTCAAAAAAGGACGTCATAATTGTAGTCTGTAGAAATCACCTCCTGTTCTCTTTTCCTCCTCAAGGACAATCCCTCTGCACATATTAGAAGCTCAATAAACAGTTACGGGCTAAAGAACTCCTTTGACATTTCTGTCAAAGGTGTCTCTTCTCTACCTTCCCCCCAGACCCCACCACTGCCAGTTGCTGATCACCCTCTAGCAAAGTCCTGCTTCTCTCTTCTCTGGCACTTTCCAAACATTCCACAATGAATGCCATCCTTTGTGGTAACTTTGATGATCACTGAAGAACACTTCTGCATTGCTGGTCTTTCAGCTTTAGGTCACAAAATTCTAAAGACCTATTTTGAAGGTGGAGACTTCAGAGCTGCCCAGTCCAGTATTCTTCTAAACATCTAAACAGAACTGCCACACGCTTTCTAAAGCTCCTGTTTCTGTGTGGTAATGGTCAAAATGTTATCTTTGCAGATGTTCATGTTGTCCAAAATGTTTCCATCTTTACTATAGTTGCCTAAAACCTGATTGAGGCATTGCATTTGTTGCCTAAATATGAAAACTGCTCAATTTCAGAGTCTGAAACTCCTCTGGTCTTTCCTGTTTGGATTCTGCTCAGTTTATCCTCCAATGATGCATCTTAAACTGCATCTTACCTCATTAACCCCCTCATTGCTAAATAAAAATTCCTCCAGGAATTTTCCCTCTTTTTCACATTATGCGAAACTTACCACCTTCCTCCCCAAATAGTAAATGCACAATGGCAAAAGTGTAGTGACAAACTCAATTAATGATGGCTGCTATTTTTGTAATGATCTGGGACTGCTCATGAGCACAGAGCTGTCTGGCAGGCTGGGCAAAAGCACTTGCCCCAGAAAATGTGCCTGAAGATCTCTTGCCTGCTTTACAATTTGCTTAAGATCTTCCCTGCCCTCATCAGCTGGGTCTACGTTGCTTGTGGAGAGAAGAAAATAGCAGCTGGGGAAGGTGGAGCTGGACAGAAGCGCAAGAGTTTATCTTTGGACAACTTCCTAGGAAAAGGTGGATATGGATTTGGCCGGGTGGGGGGTGGTCCTATCTCCAAAGTCTTCCTGCAATTTTAATGAATTGGCGGGAAGGGGGTGGTTATCCAGCAGCTTTTGTTTTGACAAACATCTAATAATATTGTACTCTTAAATTCACTGTCATTTCACATTAGTAAGATCATACTCAGGCTTACGCTTAAAATTTGAAATCTTACTCAGATACCTTAAATTTTAAAAACTATCATCCTTTGGTAAAACTCAAGCGCCATTATAATGGGAAGCATTGCATTTGTTCAGCTGTGCTATGTTAGAACAACCAGTTACCTTTTCTTTAGAGGGCAGGCCAAAAATCCTGATCGATTTACCAGTGGATCTTCATCTGCTGTGATTGTAGAAGCTCTTTCTTCTTAATTCTGTTCAGATCTACAAAAAGAGAAAAGGGGCAACAGGATGAAATAATGGATAAAGCTAATCAGAAATCTACAATCTCATTAGTTGCCAGATGTCCAAAAATTATAATATGTGCTTTGAAATGTCAAAGTATTAAAATTCAAGGCACTTTACCAATTTTACAACAAACGCAATTCGGTTTTTTTTTTTTTTTACAATGAACTTAATTGGCTATATTTACAATGAAGTAAGAACAAATGACTATTCAGTATGTACACAGAATCAGCCTCCTGGGGCTTAAAATCATTGTGTGTAATTTGCCCTAATGAGTTTTTACTTAATTTTTAAAATGGCTATTCAGAGTCTGCTCCTATGAAACCTGTCAGAATCACAGATTTTAAAACACACACACACACACACACACTGAACGAGATTATTATTTGGAGAGTTCACTCTGTCCTTGATCATTTAGCAGTTTATAAAAGCAATTAATAACATTATAAACAGGAAACAAAAACTCAATTAAACCATCCTCCTAAAAAGCACAAGGAAATTATGCATTCCATTATCTACATATTTTTGTGCATATGAGTACATATATATTTCAACTGGAATGTGGCTACTATTCAAATTAATTTAGGGAGGAGCACTGAGTTAAGAAGTCAAGGGATTGGAGATAAACAAATCAGAGTTAGAAATTAAGCTGGTTTTCAAGTTTGACATGCAGCAGAAGAGAAAGAACAGCAAATATGGGCAATGACACAGCTATGGAACAGATGCTGTCAAAGGATATAGCACAGGCAGGCTGATTTCATATGAAAAAAATCACTAGTAATACACTACTCTTCCTATAATCCTCACTGGCTCTGCACCAAGGTTGGGTGGTGGGAATATTGCTTCACTCAACTTTTATTTATTTTCATATACTCTAAAATGGTAAACCAAATATTTCTATGGTTTGAGATACTAATAAAGCATCCCTGAAAGTCAGTGGCTAAAATTCTATGCCACGTTTTGAACATTTATTCAGTTATCTTTATTGACTTTTAAGCTATTCCTGGATCATATCCTTCCTCTCTCTGTTTTTAAAAAAGTTTCAGTTTTATTCACCCACAAAATACTATTCAGTAATGCAATCATTCAGTAAAGTAATCATTCCTACAATCTTTATAAGCCACACGTTTCTCTTCCCCAGACTTCTAATTCCTTCCCAGTCTCCTATCTTTTAAAACTTTTCTCTGATTTCCATTTTAGTGCTCATTTTCTGCCTTGTTTCCAATAAAAGCCACTATCTTGCTTAACATGTCTGTCCTGAGCCAAAATTCATTTCTTTGCATCCTAAACATTTTACAGCTATGCAAAATCAATCAAAGAAGCTACAAATTACCAGGATAGAGACAGCCAATAAAGATGTTACGTTAGAGATAACCATTCACCTCGCTGCTGGTGATTCCTTCACAGCAGACTGCAAGTGGGGGGGGGGGGGGGAACAACACTGACAGGAGATTAGACTCTGTGCTTGATCTTATTTCACTAGGTCAGACTATTTTTCAGTTTTCCACCTGGATATTCTAGCTAATCTCCAAAGTACCCAAGAAAGTCATCAGATTTTGGGTGCTATGAGATTGCCCTCAAGATACTGTTTGCCTTTAAAAGAATTCACTATTTACTAGCCTGCATATCTTAAAAATGTTTAAGGAAAATCTTATTCTTAGAGAAAAACAGTAGTGGCAGTTACTAAAAATAAGCCTTTAAAAATAGTAATTTCTCTACTTAGAACAGGGGGTCAGAAATCTTTCTTTAGTAGGAAAAAACCTATCATATGTTTGTATGTATTCTCTCATTTTATCTTCACGATGACACTGTGCTCAAAAGAGCTGTTATAATCCCCATTTTACTACTGAGGAAACAGACAGAGAGAGGTCACAATTTGCTCAAGATTACCCAACAAATAAATGGTTTGAAATTGGAGCTAGAATGGAGGCCTCTGGTGCTGTTTAGTTCCCTTTCCAGTACCCTAAACTGTCTAAACAGCAACTTAATTTGTTTTGCAGAGAAAGAGAAATAGTTTAAAAGGTAGACTGGAAAACATTTCTAAGAATAGAAACATAAAACTTGATAGCTTTTATTCATTCGCTGCCTACTATGTAAGAAACATTCAATAAATAAAATTTTTTAAAAGATTTTTTTTTAATGACAGCCAGTTAGAGGTGGGAGAGAAGGAAACAAGAAAAAAAAAACACATAACTTGAATGTTCTCCAAAGTCCTGAGAAGTATAAATTTAATTTATTTACTCTTTTCTTGGTGGAGAGATGAGATTGTAGAAGACACCTTTTTTTCTAGAGGAGCTGCCTAGCCCATGGTGACCCTTTTCTCTAAGCACTATGGAATTCTCAACCCCACGTCAAGTCTTATTTGTACTACAGGAGTCCAAACTCCTTCCCTGTCTTGGCCACAGCTGGCATGACCCAAGCTGAGACATTCATTTGTTCTCCTTGGAACTAGAAATTGGGATGAAGAGGGTCTACTCTGGTCTACACTGTAAGCTGCCCCAGGTGCTCTCAGTCTACAGGAAAAAGCCAGCCAGCAAAGAGAGAAGAATAAACATGCTGCTCAGAGTGAATCGGACCCAGGGGGCTTTGGAGCCCTAGAGGAAAGAAAGGGAATGAGTTTCTGCTCAGGGGCTCTAGGGCTTTCCTATCCCAGGTATACTCCCCCAGAGGCCCAAAGCACTTCCTTCCCTAGGGTTTTAAGAATCCCCTGGACCTTAAGAGTAAATGGCTCCCCTCTTCTGAGCTTAAATTTTTTTAACTGATTTCTGATTACTGCAACAAAAATAATCTTGTTCAAGAGAGTAAAGACTTTTGTATTAAAAAAATAAAAGGAGAGTGGCCAGCCTGGTGGTGCAGCAGTTGAGTTCACACATTCTGTTTTGGCAGCCCGGAGTTCGCTGGTTTGGATCCGGAGTGCAGACCTACGCACTGCTTGTCAAGCCATGCTGTGGCAGGCATCCCACATATAAAGTAGAGGAAGATGGGCATGGATGTTAGCTCAGGGCCAGTCTTCCTCAGCAAAAAGAGGAGGACTGGCAGCAGATGTTGGCTCAGGGTTAATCTTCCTCAAAAGAAACAATAAATAAAAATAAAAGGAGGGCCAGCCCGCTGGCATAGTGGTTAGGTTCACATGCTTTGCTTTGGTGGCCCAGGGTTCACACACAGACCTACACACATGGCTCATCAAGCCATGCTGTGGTGGCATCCCACATACAAAATAGAGGAAGACTGGCACAGATGTTAGCTCAGCGACAGTGTTCCTCAAGCAAAAAGAGTAAGACTAGCAACAGACGTTAGCTCAGGGCCAATCTTCCTCGCCAAAAAAATAAAAGGGCAGATACACCAGAATTTGTTTTAAATGAAGATCCTGCAGAATGTCCAAGCTTGGGTTCAGAAAAATTCTCATTAACTTGAGACAGAGAAAAGCCCACACTGTTACATGGGCAGTACTATATCAACTTTTACAGAGACAATGACTTACTTTTCTAGGAGTAACATTTCTGTGTAATTTTAAGACTCTGAGAACCTTACTGCAATTTAAGGCATACTCTAGATCACTTCTTGTTATATAATCAACTCTGTCACAATTAAGCAAAAACCTATTAACCATGATAGAGGAAAGAAAAAACGGGCTAAACTGAGTCAGTCTTGTTTTGAAGCATAATAGTATAACCTTTCTTTTTGTTTCTTAAAACTTCTTAAATTCTAGGCAAACCACACAGCTTTAATGTGAGACTGGCACCCTAGGTGCTCGGAGAGGGCACGAAAGGGGAAGCGAAAGGGCCAGAGTGGTGGGCTTGACAAGGAGGGCAACACCAGTTCTGGCTTTTTCCTAAGGTAGAGCTGAGGGAAGGCTGACTCCAGTCTCTCCATTCTATACATGAAAAGACCTAAACTCAGGAGAGGTTTACCCCAGCGAGTTTATTCACTAAGTAAAAATGTGCTGAGTACGTGCTCCGTGCCAGGTACTGTACCTGGCACCAGAATCAGCACTGTATTCCGCTGAGCTGCCTAACTCCAGGGTTACACATTTTTCTCTCCATTCTTTGACCCTCACTGGAAACAGAAAGTCCACAGGCCTAAAATAGTTCACTTTTTGTCTGTTTGTTTGTTTGGGGATCTTAGGGAAAAAAAGAAATTTGTTGTTAATATTTAAAAGGTGGGAAGATTTACCTAAAATTCTATATTCTCATTTTCTTTTGGAAAGTCCAAAAATCTGGCCACCGAGGCCAGCTGTCCTGCCTCCGGATAACTGGCTGATGCTGTGTCGTGACCTGCCTCATCACAGGTATGTACTTTCCAAAACACCCACCTGGCTGCATGACACTTATTTGCCTTCTAGGCCTGACTCCTGTAGGCAGCCATGCTTGTGACCCTGAGCCTATGTTGTTTTCCTAAGTCTCTTCTCCCACATGAAAAACCACAAACTAAAAATTTTAAAAGCAGATTACATGTCAGCTATAGGCATATTCTCCAGAAATATGAATTAACGTGGTCCCTGGTTTACCCTCCTACCCAAGTTCCACCTTGCTTTCACCCTGACAGGCTTCCTCCTTGGCAAAGCAAATTTAAGAATGAAACTGTAGGGGCCAGCCTGGTGGCGCAGTGGTGAAGTTCCCATGTTCCGCTTCAGCGGCCCAGGGTTTGCTGGTTCAGATTCCGGGTGCAGACATGGCATTGCTTGGCAAGCCATACTGTGGTAGGCGCCCCACATATAGAGTAGAGGAAGATGGGCACAGATGTTAGCTCAGGGCCAGTCTTCCTCAGCAAAAAGAGGAGGATTGGCAGCAGAAGTTAGCTCAGGGCTAATCTTCCTCAAAAAAGAAAAAGAATGAAACTCTATACTCCACACAACCTGTCTTTTCAATTGTGCTGCTGAATATCCCCCTCTTCAAAGGTCAGCTGGAGTTTTTGCACCTACTGAGCTACAGGGACTGCTCTTGGGTCAGAGTCATTCCACTGAACAAATGAGAGTTTGAAAACATAACCGGCAAAGGCACGAGGTCACTTAGAAGGAAGGGCTCTAACACTTCTGGCCGAGGTTTCAGGAATACATTTTAACCCCTGCAGTCAGTGCCAGGGCTTTCTGGACCCTCCCTGGAACTCCTCACATAAAGTCTTGATATTTTTAAAGGAGCCTCCATTTTCTGACAGCTTCTACATAACCACACACATTCAGCCCCTCTGCTCTCTCTAAAGGGTTCAATATAGCTATCCCTCTCTCCCTTTGCCATTTCAGGTTGCAGGGCTCTCCATCTCAAGCCCTGCCTCTCTCAGGCTTTCCTGAAGTTAACCCAGGCTCCATCTCCTTTTAGCTGAAGGGTCAGCAAGCCATTTTTCCATCAACTGTGACTACAGTACACTATTTCACCATTAGCCTAAGAGAGAAGCAAAAATATAGTAAAATTCCCAGTAGTTCTCCAATTTGTCTTTGTAAAATCCTTGGTCAATTCAGTAGACTTGCAGGTCAATTTACAAAAGCACACGAGTAGTACTAGTTGCTATTTACTAGGCACTTACCATGTGCCCAAGATTAACACATAGTAAGCCCTTTACATGCATCATCCTACTTAATTCTCCCAGGTCTGTGATGTAGGAACTTTTACTATACTGCACACCTTTAACTGAGAGAAAACTGAGGCTTGTGAGATGAGGTCAATAAAGGGTAGAACTGAGGCAGTTGCATACTAGAACTGAGTTTAAAACCATTCCTTCCACTGCTACCCACAACAGCAATTCCTACCTGTTCCTTGGCACCTGCTGTTCCTGCCACCTTGGATTCCTTTCTTCCTGCCATCTCAGTAACTCACAACCCGCCTTCAAAACTATCTCAGATGAAGCCTCTTCATGTCACCACGCATACCTGCCTCAGTGGGCTTCTTAAAGGCAGGGTCTGAAACATTTTATCCTTGTATCTCCAGGGCCTGACACCGTAAGTGTTAATAAATGCCTGCTGAATAGAATTGGATTAAATGGAACCACAGATTCTGACAGCTACCCATCCACTCAGGTTAATATGTTTCTGGGGGTGGGATGTTTTTGCCTTGCTAAGGACTTGCAATTAGGCCTGAGCAATAAGTAACTGTTCTGGCATTTGCCCTGTCTACTCCCAGCCAAACCTATAGACCTCAACACTGAGGAAGCGGAAAGAGGGATGAGAGGTAAAGTCCAGTACTCTTGTTGTCCTCTTAACAGAGGAATAACGTCGGCCGAGTTGACTGTGGGGAGGAAAGCCTGGGGGGACAGAGAAGGTTTCTCTCCCAATATTGCGCCAGGGCAACATTAATCTCCTATTACTGGCCTGAGGTTATAGAGCCCTAAAATTCATATAAAAATCCTCAGTCGAGTCATTCTTTGCTAATCTAACATGGTCCTTTAGGAAAGATGTCAAATAAATGAACAGCTAGCAAGCATTTAACTCTGGGGTCATACTTGCTAACACTACCAATAACAGCAATTTTTACTGAGTGCTTACTCTGCACCGGACCCTGTGCCAAGTACTGTACATGCACTATCTTGTTTAATCTTCACCACAGCCCTGTGAAGAATATTTGTGAGGAAATAGAGGCCTACAATAAATGGCTTGCCCAAGGTCACTACCAAATGGCTTACAGTAAAGGCAGTGGCTAGTGGGATGAATGTGTAAGTTTGATCAAGAATGCTTGCAGGGATTTTTCATTCTTCTACACTTCCTCTTTAAATAAACTTAAAGGCAGGCTGGGCAACCTATCACAAATTTCACTTCTCCAACAGATCCCGAGAAAAGCCCTTCTATTAAGCCTTTCTAAACATTATTTGTCATAGAGATTGGCAATGCTCACCACTATCCACATTTTTATCTTCCTGAGGACACAATTAGACTAAGTTTCCCAACATTCATTGCAGTTAAGGTTAACTATGCAGTTAAGTTAACTACGTGACTGAATCCTAAAATGTGAACAGAAATGTTGAGTGTCACTCCTAGGCTTGGCCCATACAAACCTCCTTGTCTTGATCCTCAGTCTCTTGTATCCTTTGCTGGTCAAATGGAGAGGGCTGCAAGCAACTAGGGGTGAGCAGAGCCACAAAACCTCACTCCTGAATGACTGGGTGAAGCAAGAGCCTCCTTGCTACCCCGCACTGAGCTGTGACTGGAGCAAGAAACAAACTGTATTATATTAAGCTACTGAGGTTTTGGGTAGCTACAGCAGTCAGCCTATCCTAAAACAGTATTATTGTTGTCACTACTTTTATGACAATCTTCATTATCAACAGCACAGCTACAATTTACTGAAAGTATGCTAAGTAATAGGAAATATACTAAGTCTTTTACATATATTATTTTCTCACTATGAGGTAGGTATTACCTGTATTTTCCAGTTGACAAAATCAAGGGTCAGAGATCAATGATCTTTTCCTCCTCTGAACATTTATAGCAGTTACATTCTGAAAGATTTATTTGGTAATTAATTATGGATTGCCCTATTATCCATGTTGCATGGATAAATTAAGCAGTTCTCATCTCACTCCTGTAGTTAGCTGGTTTTTCTTGTACTTAGAACTTGTTTTCCTCATCAGGAAAGAAAGCTGCTAAGAGGAGGGTAGGTCTTATATCTCTATATTCCATATCACTTCACACATTGCCTCATGAATATACAAATTAAATGAATAAATATATACTTTAAATTATCTACATATATATATATATAAATTAGTGCATATGTGTATGTATGTGTATATATATATATATACCTTAAAACACATATATAAAAAATATATATTGTGTTTTGGGGAACAGACTGCTTAAGTAAATCCGACCAAGAAAACTGGCGTATTTGCTATGAAGAGTTACTTAGCATGCTGTTTATTTCAGATTCACTACTTAACAAGTATCATTAACACAATTTTTCAATACCGTAATTACATGTGCGAATGTACATAAACACTTAGTGCCTGGCATACATTCAACGATCAATAAACCATCATTTCCCTTCTCCTCTATCCCAGTAGCTACTTCAAGTACAATCACATCCTGCTTGAAGAAAACAAAGACGATCAGAAGAAAAATGTTAAGCCCGTAAGTAGAGGTTGATTTTAATTACAAAGAGTATTTTCCTATATGAAAGGAAGACCGTCACCTGGCTAGAGCCAAAGGAAGATCAATTGCCAGTTACAAGATTATATCATTTATAAAAATCTGTCCTGACATGACCTTCAGGAACATGAATTCTGGGCAAGTCGAGGAGCCAGTGCTCACACCCTCACCTTCACTGCTAGTGAGCTATAACAGTGCCTTGGGACTCCCCTTCTATTTGCTCAGTTTCATAGGTCTGGCCACATGGAATTCCCTAGAGCCATAGTATCATTATTTGTAGTCAAACACTAACATGCCCTCCTACAGCTCCTAGAATATTTTTTATATTTTGTTAGAAAACACACCGGCATCTGAGGAAGATTTGTTCCCTCTGAGGTTGTCTGTTCCCAGCTCTCACCCACCCACAGGACTCCATTTCCTACTCAAGACATTCAAAGAATCTCATTTACACAATGCAGACACTGGCTTTCATATGGTGACATTTCATACTAACCACATATAGCAATTCTGTGACATGACCTTTACATTAGCTAATTAATGTGAATATTTCAACTGCTGTTCATTTAAATATCGTGTTCCAAAAAGTCTTTCTTCTTTGAAGAGTTCTATCAAGATGAAATGGAACACAAATGTAGGTCAGTTACTTTATTTGGTATAATTAAACTATACATTTGGACTTCTTACTCCTGCTCAGCAATCAATTATAATATTTACTTTGTTGACGGGATAGACTTCTCCAGGGGTAATTTTCCCTTTAACTTCATGGTATCACCCTTAACAGTAGGCAATAAGGTTAATGCTATAATCAGCTATGACGTTGGTACATACAAGACTTTAGCTGCTGTTCAAATATAGCAACACAGAGTATAGAACACCCAACCTAGAAAAATACAGGTTAGAAAATTAGTGAACCAAACTCTGGATAACAACTTCTTTTAAAAATAAATGTTCTTTAAAAACATTGAACATAAATATTCTTTTTAAAATAAAATGCTTTTTAAAATGCTAAATGAAAAAGCCAATCTGAAAAGGTCAGATTTATGTAAGATTCTCAAAATGACAAAATTACAGAGTTGGAGAACAGATTAGTGGTTGCCAGGAGTTAGGGATTGTGAGGGTACTGGGAATGACTATGACTATAAAGAGGTAGCACGAGGGAGATTTTTGCAGTGATGGAATAGTTCCATTATCTTGATCATGGTAGTGGTTACACGAATCTACACAGGAGATGAAATGACATAGAACTACACACATACTTCATACCAATGTCAATTTCCTAGTTTTGATATAGGTAGAAAAGACACAATCAATGGGAGGAACTGAGTGAAGAGTAACCAGGACCTCTCTGTACTATCTTTGAAACTTCCTGTGAATCTTTAATTATTTCAAAATAAAAAGTTAAAAAAACAGCTAAAAGTATGTTGGATTATAAACATATATCACAGAATAATTTATTCAACCTATAATATTAAACAAGACCCAAGGCTGTGCAAACATATTTTATCATCTGACTTTCCATTTTGTATACAAATGAACTCCTGATTATCTTGATAGCGGCAGAGAGCGAGTGGAAATGGAGCAGGCTTTAGAATTGGTTTTGCTGTCAGGATGCTTCCTGTCCATGACAATATCAGTAACATGGACCACTTTGGCAGCCAGTATCTGGATGTCTTACAAAACGCAGCTAGTATACAATATGTAAACAGTAAAAACATATTTAAAGACTTATCTTAAAATCTGTAAGATTTTGCCATTAAAAAAAGAGACAGCCATGGAACAGCATACTTTGAACATAACTTAAAAATAAAAAACAGGGACTGGCCTGGTGGCATAGTGGGTAAGTTTGACTGCTCTGCTTCAGCAACCCAGGGTTTGCTTGTTCGGATACTAGGTGTGGACCTATGCACCAGCTATCAAGCCATGCTGTGCCAGGCGTCTCACATACAAAATAGAGGAAGATGGGGACAGATATTAGCTCAGGGCCACTCTTCCTCAGCAAAAAGAGAGAATTAGTGGCAGACGTTAGCTCAGGGCTAATCTTCCTCAAAAAAAATTAAAGAAAATAAAAAATTTTTTAAAACCCCATATTTTGTGATTTCTCTATGCTAATCAAGATCCCACTGAGCATATAATTATACGTAATTTGCAAAATACATTATTAAACTTAACAGGATTACCAAATGAGATTTTTTTCACATACACATGACAATAGTTTCTACAATTTAAACATCTCTTAGGCTAAATTAATATAAATTGCTGCAATTTGGAATAATAAATAAGAGACAAAAAGAATTACAGAAGCTGGGAGATGCAAATTAAACAAAGCCAGTGTAAATGACATTCACTAGGGCTTCAGACAGTGATTTTTGTTTAATTAAAAAAAACTTTTTTATTGAGTTCATAATAGTTTACAACACTGTGAGATTTCAGTTGTACACGATTACTGTCCGTCACCATATATAGGCTCCCCTTCACCGGCTGTGTGCATCTTCCAGCCCCATTCCCCCGGTAACCACTGAACTGTTCTCTTTGTCCATGTGTATGTTTATCTTCCACATATGGGTGAAATCATGTGGTGTTTTAGAGATCTTTTTATCAATGATTAAAATGTAAAATTCTGGGACTATATGAAAAATATGACTGCCTGATTCCCTGTATCTCACACCTAAGCTGGCTCAACAATGGTTCATCATGACTAGGAATCTAGAGAGGTTGGCAGCACTTGATAAATACCTTCCTGTTCGCTCCTTTCTACAGTGATGCAATTTGACCTACATTTCCAGTGCCCATTGAAACTTCGTAGGAGGGGGAAGAGGAGAGTTTTTCATTTCTCCTACCCTCTGATTAACTAGGACAGCAAATGCCACTCAAGGGACTGCTACTGGGCAGAAGCAAAGGGGGGGAAAAAGTCATGCCAGTAGGAAATTCCACAAGAGAACATTTAGAAATACTGCATTCTGTGATTCTGCAAGCAAACTGTCATAGCTTTACAATACAACAGCAAGGAAGAGTTGCCCCAATTTACACTGTAATCAGTCTAGAACACCAAGGGCTGTTTTATTTACTTCAGGCTCCCAGCATGATGAAAATTAAACTTGAACTATAGACTCTCGTCCTTGCCACAGTCTTCTTTTTAAATAAACTGTTAATTTCAGAATTGTTTTAAGTTTACAAAGAAGTTGCAAAGATTATACAGAGAATTCCTATATACTCTATATCCCTATCGTTTACCTCTTACATTAGTATACTACATTTGTCACAACTAATAACCAATATTAAATACTATTATTTTTTTTGAAGATTGGCACCTTAGCTAACATGTGTTGCCAATCTTTTTTTTCTCCTTCTTCTCCCAAAAGCCCCGCAGTACATAGCTGTATATTCTAGTTGTAAGTTCTTCTGATTCTGCTATGTGTGATGCTGCCTCAGCATGGCTTGATGAGTGGTGCTAGGTACGCGCCCAGGATCCAACCGAGCAAAAACCCTAGGCCGCCAAAGTGGAGTGCGGGAACTTAACCACTCGGCCATGGGGCCGGCCCCTAAATTAGTATTATTAACTGAAGTCCATAGTTTATTCAGATTTCCTTAGTTTTTCCCTAATGTCTTTTTCTGTTCCAGGATCCCATCCAGGGGATCACATTACCTTTAGTTGTCATGTCTCTGTATTCTTCCTCTAGACTTGATCTTGACACAGTTTTGAGGAGTACTGGTTAGGTATTTTGTAGAAAGTCTGCAATTATTTGGCCAATGTTTTCCTCATGATTATAATGGGATTATGAGATTTGGGGGAAGACCACAGAGATAAAGTGCTATTCTCATTACATTATATCAACTATACATTTGATCACTGTTTATGTTAACTTGATCATCTGACTGAGGGAGTGTTTGTCAGGTTTCTCCACTGTAAAGGTCCACCTCCCCTTCTATACTGTCTACTCTTTGGAAGGAAGTCACTTGCACAGCCCACATTTAAGGGATGGGCAGTTGTGTTTCACCTCCTTTCGGGGGATTACTGACATAAATCATTTGGAATTCTTCTACATGAAAGACTTATCTATTCTCTCTCATTTGCTTACTTATTCAATCACTTGTTTATATCAGTATGGAGTCATGGATATTTGTTTTATACGATTATTTTATTACATTTATATTACATATTATTTATATTAGTATTTATTATATTATATATGCATATTGCATATTTTATTTATTTTATTTGATATCTTGGGTTATAATTTAAAACTATTATTTAGTTGCTTAAACTGTCCCAGCTTTGATCATTGGAAGCTCTTTCAGGCTCTGGTGTCCCTGTGACATACCCCATCATTATGTGGTGTGTGTCTGTGTGTTTTGTTTTGTTTTAGCACTTTCTTGCTTTCTGGCATTGGAAGATGCTCCAGGGCTCATCTTGTTTATTCCCTGCCCCAGTCACAGAATTAAGTCATGTCTGGTTCCTTTTATTGGAGAACGGTAGGTATTAGAAACCAAGATCTGGGACTTGGTCTTACCATAGTCTTTTAATGTTTGACACTTTAAAATTTCTACATGAACTACTTCTATAGTAAATCAACACACTTATCTCTTTTAGTAGCTTTTTGTGACATAACATGACAAATCATAAAGAGAATGCTTAGTAATCAAACTACCATCTGACTGGCCACCTTCCAGGTTTGATAAAGCCAATAAATGCCTTGTTATAATGAAGTTCCTCCCCACAAAATAGAACAAAGATCTTTTTATGTTACTGGGGGGAGGAAGAGGAAATTTAGAATTCGATGCAGCATGCTTGCTGTTCTATGCAGGTCTCCTCCTTTCTCCCCTCAGTACCATTAATTAAATGGTACTTCCTTTATGTCAACTCTTAATTACCTGAATTAAAGGAAAACACAAGTATCAGTCAGATCTGGCTTTGAAATACGTTAGTTATGATTTATGGCAGCAGCTACACCTTTCTATTTATGGTTTGTATATTTTAATGTTACACATAGTTTTTCTTCATTGAGACTAAACTAATCAGCCCAACACAAGGACAGAGCCAGGAGCCTCTCGGCCAGTGGGGGCACCTAGTGGAAGCAAAGAGATTTCTGAAGACTGCACAGACCGGAGTTAATCCCATGCAACACACGCAGGAAAATTCTGCACCTCAGACTCCAACCATCAGTCTATGTAAACAGGCTATGCTAATAAAATCTTTGGTGACCTCAGACTTTTTTTTTTTAAAAGAAAATAAGCTGGGGCCAGCACCTACTACTGCTTTTTTCTGTCATCTTTTTCTCACTCAGTCTGATTAAGATTTATATTCAATAAACATTTCTTGAACCTCTACTAGGCACTAGGCAGAACATTATGCCTGACGCTTCCAATTAATCCAATAGATTAGAAAAAAATTAAGAGCCCTGTGCCCATTTTTCCCTCCCAGCAGAGCAGAGCTGCTGAAGTTGTTGGAAGATAAGTCAGGCACTGAAGGCACAAAAGGTTTGGAGAAGCACGTGGCTTAATGTTTGCTTCCACAGTTGTCTGATAGCATCTTAGAAAGAGACAATCATAATTTCCTTATCTGTAAAATAAACATAATCAAACCTACTTCTCAAGGAGAATGCATGGAAAGCACAGCCCTGGCGCATACAATGGGTTCTACAAGCATTAGCTCATGTTTACATTTTGCATTTCATCACAAACACATCTAGGAAACACTAGGCCTGCCCTACTAAGGTGTTTCATTGCCTATTTTACTATCTTTATAAATCCTAAAATCATGGTCTTTAAAAAAAGGTCAGTTCCTATGTCCCAGTCAATCCATCTTTGATAAATAAACAATGCACATTCATTCAAGAGGCATGGGCCACAATGGACAGGATCTATTAACAATGACAGTTAACACTGCCTGAAAGCTTATTTTGTGCCAGGCACTGTGTGGATGTCGCAAAACAAGCCTATGAAGTAGATATTTTAATTATCCCTAATTTTAAAATGAGAAACTGAGGCTAGAGAGGTGAAGTAACTTGTGCGAGGCTGCCACCCCTCTGGACTACATAAACTACTCTTACAGAAAAACAATAACAAACAACAGAATTGTGCCAAACAACTGAACATACACATCCATTCCTAACCTCACACTGCTGATTCCTTTTCAAACACTCTTGTGCTCCATGCTACAGTAGAACCAAAGAATCAGCTAAAATGAGTCCTTTACTACAGAGTAGACGCAAACTGGCAGAGGGCTTTGGACAATTCCACCCCCAAAAGGGACTCCAAATTGAGACTTCCTGTTTCCAAAATATTTCAATAAATAAAACCCATCAAGGTCTCCCTACTGTGTTTTATAGAAAGTAGCAACTTCCTCGCAGAGCCCCCAAGGCTCTTCACTCTCTGGCCCCAGTTACTGCCTCAGGGCATTTGCACTACAGGCTGCTTCTGGACCCAGCTAACTTCTTCAGAACTCAGTTTAGAAGTCACTTACCTCTTTATCTAAGTGGAGTTAATCCCACACTCTGATTCTCTAAAACTGCTTTAAGAGATCTCCAGCCAGCTTCTTATTAATGTCAACATTCTCAGCAGGGGCATCTCTACTATCCTGTGTCAAGGACCTTCTCTTCTACAGGTTTTACCCCCAGGGTAATCACATAAAGGCATGGAGAAGAGCAGTCTGTTTTTTGAATAGACCAGGATTTAAATCCTGTTTTCTATTTACAAACTGTGTGACCCCAAGTAAGTCATTTCACCTGATGAGGATTAATTGAGGAGAAAACACAAGTAAACCACAGTGCCTAGTACCTACTAAGTGCCAGTCATCATTGTTATGCCCAATTTACAGATAAGAAATTGAGACCCCAAGTAGTGAAATACCAAAGGTCACAAGGTTGGTGAGTGGTAGTAGTCAGGGCTTAAAACGAGTTCTTTCTCCTTCCATCTACAATTCTTTACTGGGAACCATTATTAAGCATCGTGCTTGGTGCTAAGGACATAGCCGTGAAACAGACAGACATGTACCCTATTCCCATGGTGCTTACATTCTGGTAAGGAAGCCAGTCATCAACGTTTACAGAAGTAAATTGGCAAGGTGCTTGAAGGAGAAGAGCAGGGTGCCTGAATATGGGTTTTAGAGCACGTAACAAGATCCCTGGATTTTGTCTGGAAGGTCAGGGAAGTTTTCTGTGAAGGGGTGGCATTTAACCTGGGCCCAGGAGGCAGAAGAGGTGTTCAGAGATGAGGGCTGCAGCAAGCACTGCAGGCAAAGGGAATCTCAAGATAAAAGACTCTGAGGAAGCAGGGAGAATCTGAGGAACCAAGAGGCCAGAGCACCTGAGGAGGCTGGAGGTGTAGGAGGGGCCAGATCAGAGGACCACGGAAGGACATGTTAAGGGTTTTGGATGTCATCCATCCTTGAAGCAGTGGGAAGGTGCCAAAAGACTGGCTGCCCTTGATGAAACAGTAGTAAAAGGCTCATTCTGAGCCCAGCTCCCTGCTGAGGTCAGGGCCATTTGGCAGCTTTTTGTCATCTGTACTTCTATGGCATGGCAAGTGTAGACTTCTGATAAATATTTGTCAGTCATATGAGAGAATCTCCGGTAAAGACAGACTAAACCACTTCTCCCTTTTTTTAATCCCACAGTTGATGCTTCTATTAAAGTACCTATCGCTGATTGATTATAGTTGGGTGTTGAACTCTTTATTGTTTAGTCATACATTTTCGGAAAGCAGAGTAAATATCTTATTTACCTTTCCATCTCTCAAAGTCAAATGCTCAATAAAGTTATGAATTGAAACAGACCCTCTTTTAATAGCTAAAAATCTCTTCTTATATTTCCACATTGGCTGAGTAAGAATTTTCTTGCCAATTCATCCCACCTTAGTTAAAAAGATCTGAAGGGATAATATACAAGGACTTGAAAAAAAGTTCTACTTTCCCTTTCCAGCTTAACTTTAACAACAAAAACCCATTTCACCAATGTGTGACTAAAAGTACAATTTTTATAATTTAGGATAAATCACTTGTACAGACACATATATAATTTTTAAAAAATCTTAGTTTAATTTTAACCAAGAACAAAATGCTCCAACAGAAGGTCTTTCAGTGATTTTCCAATTCTTCTGAGAATCATCAGATTCTCTCTTTGAATATTTAATTACTCTGATAAGGGTAGGGAAACTATTTATATTAAAAGATAAAACTAAGCCATAATCAATAGTTCAGAGGCTTTAAGGTTTATTTTAGGATTTCAGGAGATGACGATGATGAGATGAAATGATGAAAATGGGATTATGAATATGCTACTAGCGTATGCTAGTAATTTCCTGTTTGATCTCCCTTTCCAATCCCAGATCAATTTTCCACCATTCTGGCCCTGCTCTGTGCCCCAAAGGCTGACCTCTATGGGTAGCATCACTGGGTTCCTGCAGGCAGGCTTCCAGGCGGGTTTGGCCAATAGAAGGCACTGGAAGGAGATCAAAGAGGGAGAAAACAAAGTGGGGGAGGGGAGTATTGCTTCCTTATTCTCTCCCTGCTCTGGGCTGCATTTTCTGGCAGTGGCTGAGTCCCTCTAGGACTATAGCTCCTGTCAGACAGCCCCTCCTCTATGGCTCCAGCTCTCTCACTGGACTCCAGGAACGAATGCTATTTCTTCTCTTTGCTCCTTTGGACCTAGCGTTGGTAACAGCTTCCCATTGCTGTTAGTTTCTGGGTGACAGGAACCCCACGTCACCCTTAACTCTGCCCACTCCTCTGAAAATAATCCCTTGATTAAAGTCTCCTGAACCATCTGAGTTGGACTGTTTCCTGCCAGACTAAGAATTTAAACCACAGAGTTGTAAAACCAGCAATCGCCCTCCTTTTCAAGTGAGAAGTTATTACAAGAGTTATTCATCTTCCAAAGCAATTCCTTCATACCAAGCACTGCATGTAAGCTCTTACGTTTCTCAGGCAGAAATGACACTTTTTAAACTGGTCAGTGCAGAATGTGGGAGGGTGCTCCTGAAAGACAGCTGGCAGAACAGAGGGGCCAACACTTAGAATTCTCTAGGCAAGAGCCTGTTACATGTCAAGAATATAATGTTTAGAAAAAGATGCCACTTCCTCCTGCTTCTTCATGGGTTTCCTCTCACTGAGGGCTCCTGAATCAAAGTCAGCATTGTATTTTCACGCTGAATGCCATGAAGTTGTATCACTGCCTGGGGAAGTTGCCCTGTGTGTCATTTCACTTCGCTAGTTTCTCAGACCTGAGAATCTTTCTTACCACGACCCAAGGCACACAAAAAGAGAGCTAACCATCTCGTATTACTAGCCACTTGCCCATGATCTTTCCTTCTTTCTCTCTTTCATCTCAGGATAAATTTTTCTTTTGCAAAAGACGAGCAGGATGAGAAAATTCTGCTTTGCTCAGCCTTGCCTGTCTCTTTAATAGATCTGACCAGATTAGCACTTTTCCACAGGAGAGGACAGGCATATGCTTATACCATAATCTGCTCAGAGCTCCTTGTTCGGATTTTTCTTTTACCAAGGCAACTGGAGGTTAGATGTTAATTGAAATCACCTGGGAGTCTCTAAACACTTCACCTTGCTCTCACTTGGCACTAGTATCCTGGAGCTTACTAAATTTCCGAATATTGGGGCATTCTTTCCATCAAGAGCTGATTTAAAGGATTCTTCTAGGGAGTTGATAAGAACTGATATGGCTGATGTCAACAAGCTTCTCCAAGAAGGACTCCAAATGTCTCCCTCTGCAACCAGCAGGCATTCAGAGCTGACAGAAAGAGTTGCTAAAATAAAGACACAGGCAGACAGACGGCAGTCTGCAGAAAAGATGCTCTGCTACACTTCAGCCAAGGATGGCCTAAGGGCAAGAAGGCTCTCTTCCATCCTGGAGGGGAAGCCCTTCTCCACAGCCTGAAGGCAACACATGAGAGGCAGTGGGATTAACAAAATTTGGTTCACACTATATAACCATTTCTACCACTCATTACCCTTACTTCTAAGCATTCATTTCAAAGGATATTTTATTGGCGAACTCTAAGCAGCTGGGAAGATAAACATCAAAAGTTAATAGTGGTATCTCCTCTGGGAAAGAGAAGTATAAGTAACTTTTATTTCCTTCTGTGTATTTGTGAAAATTTCCAAATTTTCTATAAACACCTATGATTTCTGCAATCAGGGAAAAATTATTAAGCAAAAACTCTGTAAGCATTCAGGAATTTCACTTTTCCATAAGAACCAAATTTATGTAACTTGAAACTCAAAATCCAAATTGCATTTTTTAGCTTTTGTGTATTTTAGGATTTTCACTAGTAAAATCATTTTATGAACTTGTTTTTAAATTAAGAAAACATTCAAAATGTGAAAAACAAGAATGCTCGATTTAACATGTAAATTTTTTCTAATACACATCACAACCTTAATTAAGATAATTTAGATACTTCAAGGTCAAAATTCACTATTTGCACACTCAGAAGTACTTCTAATACAGATGAAAAAGAATGGAATTGTTTCTCTTTGTAAGAACACCGCACAGATGATATCATATGCAGTTATACAGCTAAGAGACTACAGATAAAAAATAGACTGGTGTCCCCTCTACCACAAATCCTAGCCAATAAAAACTTTCTGGCCTAGAGCTGATTAATACTTGACATCAGATCTATGGAAAAGAAAGCTAATCACTGCTGTTAGCTAAAGCAGCAGACACACTAAGAAACTTGCCTACTACCACATCATGACTACTGTTTACTATGACAAGTCATTTTTCAGTTTAGTGCCATTTATAGTTCTATAAACAGAAAACTGGAATACTGTCTTTTCTAGAAGCTACATTTCTCATAATCCATATAGCTAAACATGCATTATTCAGTGTCTTGTATTGAAATATATTAACAAGGGATCTTGGAAACCACAAACATCTTCACTAGCTTCAGGAAGCTAGTAAACTTGACCAAGTGATTCCTTTTAAACTGTCCTAACTTAATGGCAAATGGTCTCCTTTCTAACTTCGATTTCCAAATGATTTATAAGTACCAGAACAATAATAATCAAAAGGGTGGGGAATGGAGTGAGTAGAGAATGGAGTCTTAAATAGCTCCTCTCCTAGCAGCCAAGAGGAGCTATGTGCCAGAACACTAAAAATGCCTTTGTGCTATGTTAAAACTTACAAACACGAGTGAATAAAATACAAAAAAAAAAGAAAAGAAAAGTATGCATTTTTCAGTATAGAACTTTGCTGGCACTCTTTGCAAGATTAAGTTCAAGTATTCTAAAAGTTCAAAATGTCTGCAAAAATGAGATCATGAGATAAACAAGAAACACAAGAGAAAAAAGACAGTTTTTTGACTAGCGTTAAGTGTTAACAGAACATAGTTAAAAGCTGTAGAAATCAGTGCCTGAAACAAATTAGAAAAAGACAATTTAAAAACTAGTGTTAAATACTAGGATAAGGTTCTAAAAGCTATGGAAAAGTCTTGGGATGTCTCTATTTACACATAAGTCTGGCCAAACAAGAACTACCATATTACCACTGTGATCACGTTGATGGTTCAGACTATAATGAAACTTTAAAAGCAAGGGGGAAAGGCCCTAACATACAACCCTATTGTTAACAGAACACAGCCTGGAGACCCTAATTAAATGAAAGCTCAGTGCTCCTCTCAACATTTCTTGTAGCGGTGGACCTGAACAGCAGAAAAGAGAGCAGGCCATTTAAAAGAAGAGTCCAGGGGTTGGGAGGACAAGTGACTACACCACAAGGTGGTAATTACACTGTGGGGAAGTAAAACAGGCCAGACTGAAGGGCTCCAAGAGGTACTTCAAAACCAGCTAATCATGGCAAGAAGAGGTGGGATGAACGACTCCTAGACTAGCTATCTGTGGGGAAATAAAAAGATATTTGGCCTCCAAAGCAACAGTAAACAAAAGCAGTTGCTAGTGACCAAGGTGACTACTAGATACCTCCATCACACACGAATGTCCCCACAGTAACAGAGGGCAAAGATCAGCTCATTCATCTGCAATTTGGCCCAGCACCTTTAGAAACCAGAAAAGGGGCTTCTGTAGTTGGTAAACCACTGTTTTAGAAGCTCCCTCAGCAAAGGCATGGGTAGTCAGAACACTGAGCTCTCCTGCCAACAGTCCTATATCGCGGGGGAAATTGCTTACCTTTTCTAAATCATATGCTCAGCTGAAAAATAGGAGAAAATCTGCTCTTCTCTGACTTCAATAGATAACACAGGAGTTTGCAGTTAGTGCCATTGAGCTGATTCCAATTCCTAGCAACCCTGTGTACAGCAGAGTGGAACTCTGCCTGGTCTTTTTGCACCATCCTCTCACCTTCCGGCACTGTATCAGACAATGCTCCACTGCTATTCATAGGGTTTTCAATTTTTTCAGAAGTGGGTGGCCAGGTCCTTTTTTATACTCTGTCTTAGTCTGGAAACTCCACTGAAACCTGTCCACCATGAGTGATCCTGCTGGTATTTGAAATACCAGTGGCATTGCTTCCAGCATTTCGGCAACGTGCAAGTGCCACTGTATGACAACCAGAAGACGTGTGGTTTGGGTCCCTGACCAGGAAACAAACCAGGGCCACGGGGGTGAGAGTGCCAAATCTTAACTACTAGATACCATGGCTAGCTAAAACAGAAGTATACATGTGAAAATGCCCTGAATAAAATCACACCATATTTGTACAACATTTTACCATTTGAAACATAGTCTAACGTACACTACAAAGGCTATATAAATGTAGGTTGGCCTTTCAGCCTATAAACTGAAGGTGTAAAATGTTTACAGTATTAGCAAGGTTACAATGAAAGCAACTAGACACCAGGAGAAGACACTATGCACTGGGTAAAAATGTTAACAGGGACCCTGTTATCAATAAATGGTTAAATCACAGTCCACATGCTTTTCTTCTAAAAAATCAGAGAAATGCATAATATGTTTTAGAAAACATTACCATGGAAAAAATGGATGAATATGTTACTGAATGTACAGTGGTAGGTGCTGATTAGCTGAAATGGAAATAGTATAGAGCCACAAGAGCGCGTCTCAAACTGCGGTTTAAGAACCCTCGGAGGCATGTGGGGTGGGAGGAGAGGGAGGAACCAGGGGTCATCAGGTATTGCAAATATTAAATGTGATAGATAATACACAAAGCAATACACACATAGTGGCCCACAAATGTTTGGATAGTGGTTTCAGTGGTTTTACCAGGTCTGCATCCACTCCTCGTGCTAGAGAATGACAACTCCCCCAGTAGGTACTTTCTTGGTGAGGCAGGAACCTAGGGACTTGCCAGGACCCAGTCTGGGCCTGAGAATATACTCTCAGTAGAGAGTGGGGTTAAAAACAGAGAAGGTACAAAGTCCTGAGGAGACGATCCGTTGAGTCCTGCTACCTGGATCCCTGAAGCTGCTCTGGGGCTGCTCTATTCTGAGGCCTGGTTCTTCAGCTCTACTGCCAATTCTGGGAACTACACCACATCCTTCCAGCAACCTCCTTTTTTGCTTAAAGTCACCAGATTTAGTTTCTACGGCTTATAACCAAAGACCTTTAGCTTATTAGCTATTATTTTGAGCCTAGAAGAATTCATTTTCTCAAAGATTTGGGGGATAAAATTTAATTTGATTGGCAAGTAATTTAAACTATTAATTTTATGGTAAAACAAAGGGACGGAACATAGCATAGAATACAAAATTCATGTAAAATTTTAAGATATTAGATTTTTCTTTTGAAATTTTTAAAGATATGCTTCCTCCCACTTCTCAATCTCTCTCCTTCCCCCATGAAAGTTGTTCAGCAATGGGTTTAAGAAGCACTGGTATAGGGATAAGCTTTCCTTAACTTTTAGGATCTGCCCCTAACTAGCTAAAGGATCTAGGGCAAGTTACTTAATCTCCCTAAGACTCACTTATCACATCTTTAAAATGGGGATAATAATAGTATGCATCTCCAAGTTATTATTGCAAGAGACAACACAGGAAAGCACTTAGCACTACTCTTCACAACAGAGTTTATCAGTCCCAAACAAGGAGAGTTTGGTTAACATAACAAAAGCAAGGGGCATACTGTTTGCAAAGATGGCTGCAACAGTGCACCCCCACATCCCTGTAGGCAGGATCAGACCTGTGAGATACACTTTGCAGCATCTCCCATCAACAGCTGGTGTCTCTTTCTAACCACTTGAATCTGGGCTGGTCTTGTGGTTTGCCTTGACACTAGAATGTAGCAGTGACACTGTGTGACTTGTAAGCCTAGGCCTCAAGAAACCTCACAGGACTCACCTCTTGGAATATGGTGCCTCCATGTGAGAAAATCTGGTCTAGCTCCTGGAAGATGAGATCAAGTAGAGCTCAAATGAGCTGTCCCAGCTAGACATCCCTAGGCCAAGGAGCTCCGACTAGAGCCTTCAGATGACAACAGCCACAGTGGTGACCTCAGGCCAGGCAAGACCAGCAGAAGAACTGCCCTGCCCTAATTGTGAGCAAATAAATGGTCACTGTTTTAAGGCACAAAGTTTTGAAGTGGGTTGTTTTTACTCAGCAATAGATAAGTGATAGACATGCTGCATGAATTGTCATAATATTTCTATATTTTTTTATTCCATCTATTTCCTAAAATTTCCTATGAAGAAACTCAAAGCTCCAATGTCACCAAATAACTACATCACGGCCAGATGTGGTTATACTTCTCATTCTTCATGGCCAGGTCAATATTTCTAATTCTATAGAAATACTGAAATGTATCTCAGTCAGAACTTGGGGGTTTAGAGTGGGGAGTAGAACATACTCCAAAGCCAAAATAACTTAAGTGAAAATCTTCTAAAATTATCATAGTTATACCACAAGGATGCAGGTGTAAACATAGTTGCGTTGAAATTGAAGGTAACTGGCTGAGAAGAAAAATGAAACAAAATTGCTATGATTCATTCAAAAACTAGAAATCAAAACAGATTCTCCCTTATAACAGTTTTGTGCCTGGCATTTTCTTCCATACACTTTGAAGATTACCAAAACGCCCTTTGAAAAGTGCACCACACACTGTCACGAGGCAATGCTTGCCTTAGGTCATCATCAATTCAACAAATATTTAGAGAGCACCAACTCTACGCCTGTGAGTTATTAGCCCCTGAACGCTTTCTTTTTTTTGATAGTGTACACAGAGATACCACGGTAAAGGGAACACGACTGGGTGAAACTAGACCACACACCTGTCTTGGTTGAGGTGCCTGGTCTAGTTAGAGGGTTTAAAGTGGAATGTGGCAAACAAGGTTTTGCCCTCATGCAAACTTGTATCCAGAAGAGGAGAAATATTAACAGCCAATAGTATTATCAGCACAAATATTATTGCTATCATTACCATCATTATTATATACCCTTGCCCCTCCCACCACTATTCCTCCTCAGTTACTGCTAAATATCTGCCTTCTGCTAAGCACTTGCCTCATTTAATCTTCACAATAACTTAGCAAGGTGTTACCCACATCTCACAGATGAGGAGACTGAGGCTCTGAGTGGATAAAAGCTACACAGACAGTAGGTGGTGGAGCCTACACTTTTAATCACTACCCTACACTCCCTGCGTACTATGAATTCCTTATAATTTTATAGGAATTTGAACAGGGGAAAAAATCCTTCACAGCAAGAAATGAGGCACAATATACTATCTTTATCAATGTAAACGTCTGTGTTTATGTGCATGTTTTCAGTGAGTTTCTTCTGAAAACTAAGTCCTGTATGGAATTTTTTCCTTCCTGTTGGAAGAGTCTGAAAAATATTCTTGTTTCTCAGTAGTACACAAAACATTTTTAAAGGTATACAAGAAAGCATATTTCACTTCTCATTCAATACAACACAGACTGCAAAGGGAATTAGTCATCTCAGGGAATGAGGACTCAGCCACAAATAGGAGATGTTTTCAATTACTATGTTTAGTCTTTAATAGCTTTATCATTTTTTCCTGATTATACAAGAAGTGCATGCTAGCTGAAAAAAACAGAAAAACATTAAAAAGATCACTCACCATCCTATTACCTAGAGATAACAAGTTACTATTATTTGGTGTCTATCTTTTCAGATACTTTCTTTTAGGTTTCTATATACAGGGCTTTTGTCCATCTTAAAAATCACACATTAGGGGCCGGCCTGGTGGCACAGTGGTTACGTGCGCACATTCCGCTTCGGTGGCCTGGGGTTTGCCAGTTCGGATCCTGGGTGCGGACATGGCACCACTTGGCAAGCCATGCTGGGGTAGGCGTCCCACATATAAAGTAGAGGAAGATGGGCATGGATGTTAGCTCAGGGCCAGTCTTCCTCAGCAAAAAGAGGAGGATTGGCAGTAGTTAGCTCACGGCTAATCTTCCTCAAAAAAAAAAAAAAAATATCACACATTATACACATTCTCTTGCTGTTCTCTTTTTTCTAAATATCACTCCATGTCAATAAATATTGACCTCCATCATCCTTTTTAAAGACTGCATATTATTTCACTATATAGACAGGCACTAGTTGACTTAATCCTTTATTAACAGGCATTTAGATTACCTTCTATGTTTTGTTATCATAAAAAAAAACGGGGCAGTGAGCAGTCTGGTACACACTTCTATGCACACTTGACCAATTGTTTCTTTAAGATAAATTCCTAGATGTTGGCTTGTCATTTTATTTTATGACTTTGGATTTGTATTGCCCACAGTGTCATCCAGAAAATATGTACCAAATTTATCTTTTTAAAAAGAAGTTAACTCTTAAATGTTAAGAGTAATAACATATTTTACATTTCTAATTATCTAGATAAAATGGCAAAAAGCATTTTTTAATTGCATTTTATCTCCAAATATTTAAAATATTGATTTATATCTCTGATATTGCATTAGGTTTACATTTGGAGGTGGAAAAATTCTAAAATACCCAGTACCGTCTAGTGGTTTTATTTTCAGCACCATGTTGTTGTTTTAGAAAGTTAAACTCTCAAAAGAACATACTTGCTGCAAAACGAGCAAATTAGTAGAGAATGTTAAAAGGCAGGAAGGGAGGCAAAAAAATAAACCAATCAGTTATAGCAGTTACCAAGTCACCAAATCTGCATCCTATACAATGACCAAGAGAGAAGGTCCAAGAGTCAGGGAAGAGGTAACACTAAAAGAAGCGACCCTCAGAGCTTCAGTGATGGCCAGATGAAACTACACACAGTCAGACATCTACATGTCCTGTACACACCAATCCTGGAGCTAATCTCCAGGGGTTAGAACACAAGAGGAATCTTTGTGTGCTTCATTTAACCAATCATTCCGAAAAAGGGTGAGGGAGGCCGGATACAGATTTCCTTAAGGTAAGTGTGTCTAGTGAGCAGCCTGAGGGCCTAGTATCAATTACTTCCCCTACAGTGCAAGGGGAGGATAATCGGAATTTGAAACATACTCACAGCTCCAAAGGCACTGACTCCCTTCAATACCGTCACACACACGACAGGGTTCAAGCATCAGGCTCTATGGAAAACTGCACAAGGTGACAACATTTTTAGCAATAAATAAAACTACCTGGTGATACAGTATAATGCGTGTGCTAAGAAGGGAAGGCCACACACTATAACTAATAACAAGTAACCTATTGGAATTTCATCCTAATGGGGAAGATGGGGGCATCAGACTAAGCTGCCATACCAAAAGTATAGAATACTTGAGGTGGCGAATGGCAGTGTGTGTGTGTGTGTGTTAGCGGGTGGGGGTAGGGGGTGAGAGGGGAGTGTTGCTTGGTGACCCCACAAATGTATAGGACTTAGGGATCTAACAGGCTTCTAGGCAAGAGGTCAGCAAACTATAGCCCATGTATGGGTCAAACCCAGCTGCTGCCTGTACATACCATTTTTTAAACGGCTGAAAAAATTTAAAAAATATTTCATGCCATATAAATATTCTATAAAATTCAAATACCAGTGTCCACAAAGTTTTACTGGAACACGGACACTCATTCATTTATGTCTATGGCTGCTTTCTTGATAGACTGGCAGAGTTGAGTAGGTGCAACAGAGACCCAGGTGGCCCGCAAAGTAGAAAATATTTACTATCTCATCCTTTGCTGACCTCTGTTCTAGGCCATAAAATCATGCAGTTTTTGAACCTGTGCATGCTTGTTGGTTTGGCCCCTGACATACCGAGGATCTAGACATAACCTGCTAGCCTAACAGAGAATGCAATCCCATTGTTAAGAAGAGTGGACAAGTCTAATAGGTCCTATAAATGCTGGGGTACCTGCCCATATTAACCAGAAAGATGTGAAACGTTTTTCTGAGTTAAAAGATGAATGGTCCCAGAAGGCTTATGTGGGAATGAGTAGGATTAAAGGTTTTCTCTTTGAAAGAATGCATTAGCTATCTCCTTCTAAAAAAGAGAATGAAACCATTCTCAAAATGGCTACCGCCTTTGAGCATTTATTAGGCACCTAGGACTGAGCAAAGCCTTTTGATTTTATTATCTCATTTAATGGTCATTTTCTCCAGACTCAGAGAGACTGGCTGGTTCAAGTTGAAACAACCAGAAAGTTCTGGAAATGGGAGTCAAACCCAGGTACGAGTCTAACGCCTGTGTTCCTAACCTCTACCCAACTTGAAAGCAGAATGTATGAATGCTCATCATGAATAAATGAGAGAAAAAGGGAAAGACCACAGAAAAGCAGAAGCAAGTTTATTCTTAAACGGCTGTGAGCACTCTATTTTATTCATATATCACTCTCTTTTTACTCATAGTACCCTCTCTTTCTTCAACACTTAAAGAAAGGAAAATACAATTCAGTTCTTCCAGACTCTTGCTTATTGAGAAAAATCAATGCAGGTACCCAATTGTGGAGGCATTTTAAAGATGTCAGAATCAGACAGCAAAAGTCATAGGTGTAACTTGCACTAACGCAATCTTTGGTGTACCTTTGAGGGTCCCCAAAAGGAAAGGGTGAGCAAGCATTTCCAGAGGTGATGGACTAGAAAGTACATGCACAGTTGGGTTTTTTGGTTGTGTGTGAGAGGAAGATTGGCCCTGAGCTAACATCTGCCACCAATCTTCCACTTTTTGTTCGTGGAAGACTGTCCCTGAGCTAAGATCTGTGCCAATCTTCCTCTATTTTGTATGTGGGATGCCACCACAGCATGGCTTGATGAGAGGGTATGTAGGTCTGTGCCTGGGATCCCAATCAATGAACCCCGGGCTGCCAAAATGGAGTGTGCGAACCCAACCACTATGCCACCAGGCTGGCCCCTACATCTGTAGTTTTTAAATTTAGATTTGTCATTTACATTACAAATGAAGAGCAAAAGTTAAATGAAATCTTACCCAAAGAGAAAGCTATGGTGCTAGTGGGAGGGTAGTGTTTCTTCCTGCCCAGCATCCATGTCCTTGGCTTTACCAATTGCACTACCATTTCCCTTCAATTTCCCCCAAATGTCTACAATATAAGGACCACTTAATCCTAACACATTTTTGAAAACCTTATTTTTAAAAAATGTTTCAATTTGTTAATATTTTCACCATACTTATTTGGAAATAATGTACATCATTATCATATACCATGTTTATACATACTCCCTCAGATGTTTATTAATGGTTACCCACATTTTCTTCCAAGTCCTTCCTGTGGGCCAAATGAGGGTCTCAGAGCTTTATACAGGAACCTTCACACCAGGCTCCCAACACCTCTACTAAATAGGCTTTATCCAGATGAGGAACTGGAGGGTGAAGCAGATTAAGTAGCTAGAGTGAATCAAAGAACTCAGATTAAAACTTAAGTCTGTTTTGACTCAGAAACTATCTTTCTGCCATCATGCTCCACTGTCTTGCCAAGGCGCAAACACATTTTCTTACAATGATTACCTCCCAAATTTGCTGGAGAGCAATAAGAAAGTTGAGCTAAATGAACCATTTGCTCCAAGAGCTGGTTGTCCAGCTCAAGTCTCTGCTTAGTGACCATCAATCTATCTGGTCTAAATTTTTTTTTTTTTAGGAACATTAGCCCTGAGCTAACATCTGCTGCCAATCCTGCTCTTTTTGCTGAGGGACACCGGCCCTGAGCTAACATCCATGCCCATCTTCCTCTACTTTATACGTGGGATGCCTACCACAGCATGGCTTGCCAAGCAGTGCCATGTCCGCACCTGGGATCCGAATCGACAAACCCCGGGCTGCCAAAGCAGAATGTGTGAACTTAACTGCTGCGCTACCCAGCCGGCCCCTAAATTTTTCAATAGAATCTAAAAACAGCCACAATGCACCCAGTACTAGCATGTCAAACCCTTTATATGTGTGTATGGTTTATCAACCCACAGGCAATGCTTTGCTGTGGGAACAAAATGGAAGTGCTTTTGCACCTCTAAGACCACAGGACTAGGTTAAAGACAACCTTAAAAGTCAAACACTAAGCACAAAGATCTACTTTCCTTACTTTTTTTCTCTTAAGAATTATTCTAACTCTCATTCTATTGAATAAAAACACGTATCACTAACTTTTTTGGCCCTGGACCTCTTTTATAAAATAACTATAGATCCTCACCCCAGAAAAATACACATACACAAAAAGTTTTGGTCACAACTATAGGGGGTTCAGGAATCTCTTGAAGCCCATTCATGCATCCCTGGAGGTCCACAGATCCCAGGATAACCCCTGCCCTAAAAGCTTATTACAGAAACGCCTATCTCACAGGACCAGGGTAAAGACCATATAGCTAGCTCTCTAATCATCCTTTACAGGTTCAGAAGGCTAATATTAAATAAACTCTCAAACGAACTTCCTTAACTAGACTCTCATACTCTCAAAGAAACCAGGAATCTAATGATGGGTAAATCACCAATTTCTAAAGTCACATAAATTCAAAGTCCAAATCAGTTTTGTTATAGCTTAAAATCTGCTACGTCTTTCTGCCCACAGAGATTTCCCTAGAAAAGAAAGACACATTAGAATGACATAGAGCTTGAGTCTTTCCTACTTTAACATTCACGAACATGTTAATATATAATTAATTATATGAAAAGAAGACCACTTCTAAAATTACCAAAAGATGGTCTTTCATTATATAAGACACGAAAAAAAGTCAATTAAAAGAATTCTTAAATTTTCAACACATAGATCTGTGTCACACAATTTCAAATAAATTACAGGTTGACAAGACAGATTTTAAAAAATTCATAAAGGCTCAAATTGTGATGTGTTTTCCACCACTTGAGTCAAGAACTTTGAGGAATCTTTATTTTCAGGTGTACCTCAAACTTCACAGTCTTTCCAATCTCTCTTGGTCTTATTACTCCAGAAAATTTCTAGCACTGTCCAACAAAAGTCTAAGTTACAAAATGAACTTATAAAGTGTTTGGCCAGGACTCTATCAATGAATAATGAATAGAATGTCTCATGAAAATTTAACAGTTACAGGGGCAGTGATACTTTCCTATATACAACGTTAAAAATTATTTTAAATCACTAGATACTGTTTCAAAATCAATATTATGATGATAAGACTGGGTAACAAGTAACTTAAAAAGAACATCACTTTACCACTTGACAATTACTTTTTAAACAATAACGATCCCCACCAAAATGCCACTTGGAATAGACAGATAATCAATTGGCACTTTCAATTTGCAGTTTGTAGTACTTAAGACTTAAACTAACTCTTCTTTTGGTTAGAGAGAGTGTCTTCTCTCCTCCTAAAATCAGAAAATGAACATGCTCTGATGCCCATACACACAGCCAGTGGAAGGCCAATATTATTTCAATGCCAGGGGAGCTTTCACACTCTGAGAGAGGGCAAAATCTTCACTCAAGGTAATTTTTTTTGCCTTTGTGCCAACAGTCAAAGGTGCTAATTCTTGAGAGCACCGTTGAACAGCATTATTGAAGTTTCCACTTCATATACGTCAATAAAATTTTACATATACTGATTTCTAGCTAGCGGTCAAACTCACTTCACTGCTACACATTTGCATTTACAACTCTTCCTCTTTGAAAGAACTGAGAGAAAACAGAGAATGAACCTAACTTTAGTACGGAAACTGAAACAACCAAATCCATCCTACACAAGTGCTTCATCCCGGATACGAAGAGGCAGGGTACTCGGAAGGGCAGGAAAATTAGAAAATAACTCTATGCTCCATAAAATACCAAACCTTGCTTCAAAACTCAGACACTCTTCTTGGGGTTGAATCTATCCCACTGGAGAGCAAATCGGCTGTATTGGTCCTGTTTTCTCTGGCCACCTAAATGCTGCCATTTACGAGAAACTCGTTGGAGTTGAATCAAAGTGACTTTGGGACGAAATGCCAATATAATCTGCAGCGTCTAACTCTACACACAAGCCAACGTTTCTCACTGAGCATCCCCCTCCCCCTTCGCTTTTAACTTCCCCTTAAGATGGGGACAGTCACATAGACATTTTTTGAAAATCAAAGAGAAAAATAAATAAATAAATAAATAAATAAATAAATAAAAGCACCCCATCTTGATCACCGACGGGACTCCGGCGCCCGGTGAGGTCGGAGGGCACAACGCTCCCCGTCGCTCCGCGAACTCCTCCTGGAGGTCGACAAGTTTCCCCTTCCCCTTTCCCGGAACCCGCCGCAGCCCAGGGGGAAGGGGAAGGGGAAGGGGGCGGCAGCTGGCGCCGGAACCGCGCGACCTGGAAGCCGGGGCCTTTTCGGCTCGCCGGCCGCGCCCGGCGCAGGGGCCCGCGTTCGAGCGCCGCCCGGTCGCGCGTGGGCGGTCCCTCCGCTGGGCCCCTCGGCCGCGCCCCCTCCCTGCCCGCGGGCCCCCGGCTCCCCGGCTCTGTCGGGGCCAAACGCCCTGCCGCCTGCCCCCTGCCCCACCACCCCGGCGGCGAGCCCACCCCCAGCAGCGGCAGCGGGGATGGGGCGGCGAGGGCCACGGGCCCCTTCCCCGGGAAGGCGCGGGGCCCGGCCCCGGGCGGCCCGCAGCCCCCGCTGCCGAGGCGGCGCCCGGACGAGCTCACCTGGCGGCTGGCGGCGGCCTCCGGGGCGGCCTCTGGGCGTGGGCCGGGCGGGGGCGGCAGGGGGGCGGCGGGGGCCGGGGCTGCCGCGGGGGCCGCCGCCGCCGCCCGCCGGGCCTCGCCGCCACACGCGCCGGCCGCGGCCGCCCCCGGGGAGTGCGCGGAGCGCGAGTAGCGCGGGTCCCGCGGCGGCGGCGGCGGCGGCGCGGCGCGGCGAGGCTCAGGCGTCGGAGCAGGCGGCCGCGGGCGCCGCCGTCTCCTCCTCCATGGCTGTTTACCCGGCTGCATTGTGGGAGTTTGACCTCCGCCGCCGCCAACCGCCGCCTCAGCCTGCGCCGCCGCCGCCGCCGCCGCCGCCGCCGCGCACGCCATGGGAGCCGTGACTGACGGTGAGGCCCACTCGCCGCCGCCCCGGCCCGTTCCCTGGAGCCCCGCGGCCTCCCCGGGGGCCCCCGGCCTCCCCCGCCGCTTCCGGGACCCCCTCGGCCTCCGCGATCTGACCCCTGGGAGCCGCAGGCTTCCCCAGCCACTTCCCCCGAGCCCCTCATCCCCCTCGGAGGCCCTTGGACTCCCCGGCCCGCACTCGGGAGGCCGCGCCGGGAGTGGGGAGGGGGCGCTGAGAGCATCGTCGGGGGGCTGGGAGCACACGTGGGGGCCCGGGAAGCGCTGCGTGGGCGGGTGGTACCCGGAAGGGATCCGGGCTGTCGGAGCATGTGGCGAGGGAGCTCTAGGTAGGGGTGGCGGGGTCCGAGGAGCAGCGAAGGGGAGAAAGTGGGGCAGGTCCTGGAGCTGGGGGTCCGGAGGGCCTGTGGAGGGCTGGGAGGGAGTGGGAACTCCAGGGATGGGGCGGGGGTTTCGGGGCAAGCCGGGAAGGAAGGGAGAGGTTCCAGGATGAGAGCATTAGGGGTGTCAGCGTACAGAGGGTGACACCTGGAGGAGTCCTCTGGACAGACTGGAAGGGCCCCAGGCAATGGGGTGGATCGCAATGAAGTACAGAAATTAGCCCTGCATTGGAGGTGGGGAGAGGGAGCTGGGGACCAGATCTAAAAGAGAATAGATGTGGGCAGCGTATATCTGGAGGACACTCGGAGTGTACATGGGGGATTTGAAGAGTCAGTATAGGGATGGGGACACCTAGGGTAGATCAGGACAGTCAAAGAGGTGTGTGTGTGTATGTCTTTGGGGGAGGGTGGATGTTTTTGGTGTCAGCTGGAAGGAGGGGGGTAAAAGGCTGGGTTGGTGAAAAGTTGTGAGGGCAGTTTAGGAAGGTGGACTGATGTGAGGAGGGGCCCAAGGTGTGGTCTACAGACTGAGAGCAGAAATAAAATAGAGTGATCCTTGGGGAAGGTGGACAGGCGTGATGAGCAACTGCGGGAGGAACCTAAGAAGGTATCCAGTTGAGGAGGAAGGAAGTCCTTTGACATCTGGGAAGGGGAGATCTCGGGGTACTGGGTCTATTTGAAGAAAGGATGACCAATAACTGTAGATGCCCTTGAAGAGGCCACTTCTGGAGGGTTAGGGGTAGACGGGGTCTCCATATTAAGGGACCAGGCAATGCGAAGAAGAGTAATAGGCCCAAATTTGTGGATGTGATAAGAATAGTGAAGTGGGAGGCTCTGAAAGGTCCAGGAACTTGATGAGAAATTTTTAACTCTGCTTTATTACAGTTTCATTTATTCAGTAGATATTCGTCCTACCTGGGCTAGGTTTTGGGATTGGCAGAATGGACAGGCAAGACTTTTTTCCCCTCTGAGTTCCAGTCAAGTGGGAAAGACCCGTGGATAATTAGTTTTAAGGGTGGCAAATGTTACCACAAGGGAAGTCCAAGGTTGGGGACTGTAGAAGCATGTAACAAAGATTGCTCATCCATTCTCAGAGATCAGAAAGCCTCGCTGGAAAAATTACTCTTAATCCCTTTTTTGAAGGATAAATAGATGTAGTTTGGACTGATGTGTTCCAGGTGGGAAACCGTTTGTGCAAAGGCTGTGAAGTATTGGAAGAACTCAAAGATGACAAATATTGGCTAGAATTTAGAAAATTATGAGCCAGAGATTTCAGAAGGCAATGGGAAACCACTGAAAGTTTTAACAGTGGTATGGTGTGATCAGATTTGCTTTAAAAAAACAATCACCACGTTCTACTATGTGAAGAATGATGCCGGGAAGAGAAAATGAGGAGATAAGTAGGTTCCCTCTCTCATTTCTAACATTTGTGTAGTGTTTACCATATGTCAAGCAGTATTCTAATTCTTGTCCCCACTTTACAGATGAAACTGGGACACTAAGGTGTTCAGTAACTTGCTCAAGGCTGCACAGGTAGTAAGTTAAAGAGCCTGGGTTCAAAACCAGGCAGTCTGGCTCCAGAATTCTTGCTCTTCGCCGTTATGCGTCTTGTCTCTCAGCTACTGCTGCAGTGGTTCTAATAAGAGGTGATGGGGGTGTGGACCAAGAGGGAATGCAGAGTGACGAGGTGGGAGAGAAATTTATGAGGTAGAATGTTAGGACGTCAGTGAGTGAGTGTTGTGAGGTGAAGGGCTGAGGATTATCCCAGGTTTCTGATTTGAGTGACTGTGTGCTTGTTACGTGCTACTTCTCTATTCATTGAGGTAGAAAACTCCAAAGAGGTGCTGGCTGGTGGCACAGCGGTTAAGTGCGCACGTTCCGCTTTGGAGGCCCAGGGTTCGAGGTTCGGATCCCGGGTGCGGACATGGCACCACTTGACAAGCCATGCTGTGGCAGGCGTCTCACATATAAAGTAGAGGAAGATGGGCACGGATGTTAGCTCAGGGCCAGTCTTCCTCAGCAAAAAGAGGAGGATTGGCAGCCGTTAGCTCAGGGCTAATCTTCCTCAAAAAAAAAAAAGGAAAACTCCAAAGAAGGGATAGGTTTTGTCAGATGGGACATGGGGAAGGAAGATGAGTTCTAGTAAACATACTGACTGCTGTCAAGTGCCCCCCCGCCCCGACATCCCCACATCGGTGGAGTCCACAGGAACCCCCACTCTGCCACTTAAAAGCTGTCTGACCTTATGCAGGTTAATTAACCTCTTTGAGCCTCAGTTTCATTCCTTGTAAATGGAGATAATAATAAAATCTACTTCATAGGGTCGTTTTGAGGATTAAGTGCAATAAAAGTCGTAAAGTGCTTTGCATTGTGTCGGACACATAGTAATGTTCAGTAAATACTGTTAAATGTCAGAGTCACTTTCCTTTGTCCTCCACTTTCCTTTGATGAGGACTGTGCCTTCTTCCTCTCTTTATCTGCACAGATTGCCCTTCCCTGACTTTTCTACCCGGTGCCCGACCATTTATTCTTCAAGACCCACCTCCAATATTTCCCTCTTCTCTTTTCTAGAACCAGTTGATCTTTCACCTAATAACCATGTTATTTTATGCATATTGCTGCTTAATTTACTTATAGTGCATATTCCAGGAAATGCCTAAGGCAGCTCACCATAATGAGAAAACATAAAATAGATTGATGAGGAAACAGGGCATAAAGAAAATTGAGATTAGGAAAAACAAGAGGCAGTTAGAAGTGTGGGTGATCCTCAAAATGCAATGGGGAAAGTCTGGCACGTTAATTAAGAAAGCTGCAGGCGCCGTTGTTTCTGTAGCAGTCTATACCAAGGGGCAGGAGCAGGTCCCTTCTGTGATCTAGTGTTCATGAGAGAAGGCAACATTAGATATCAGGACAAGCAGTTTTTCTGATTTAAACACTAGATAAAAACGTTCTCTTTAGGGTCATCATAAAGAAAAGCCAGTGTCATATCTGTAACTTCTTTTCAGCGCTGAGGATCATAGCTGATGTGTTTCTTAGCACATCCCTTACTAGGTCAGAGAAGGCTAACTCAGAGTTTAGGAAGGCATTCTCAAGTCAATAGACCATATGGTTTAGGTGGGTAGCTCTGCTGGACTGCCTTAATTCGGGACAAGGTTTTTTTGCTTGTTTGTTTTAAGAATATCTAGACCACAGAGAAAAGGAGGAATTACACCTTCTTCAGGTAATCTTCTATAAACATTGTTTTTCTCAACTGAGCTTTGAGTAAAAAGCAAGCAGAAGTGAGTAATATGTGTGATAGGTCAACAAATCTATTGCATACCTTCTAGGCACATTGTGTGGTGCTGGTTACAGCAGTAAACTATACAGAGGAAGGCCTGGCTCCTGCCTGGGGAAGAGAAGCAATAGTGTACAATAAAATTAGTAAGTAAGATAAGTTCTGAGAAAGAACGTAATTGTGAAATTAAGTACTGAGAATGAACTAGATGGAATGATGGCAGAGAATAATGGGGGAAGGCTGCCGACAATTAGGCTAAAATAGGGTAATCAGGTATGACCTCCCTGAAAAGTGAGATTTAAAATGACACCTGAAGAGTCAACTGTGTGAAGAGCCCAGGAAAGTATTCTAGATAGAGGCCACAACTAGTGCAAAGGCCTGAGGCGAAAACAAGCTCTGGGCCCTTTAAGGAAGGCCACTGGGGCTGGATCCAGGTGTGCCAGGATGGATGTGATAAAAAAGGAGGTCAGAGAAATAAACAAGAACTCATGAAGAGCCTTGCAGGCCATGGAAGGGAAATTGGATTGTCTTCTGTTGGAACGCATTGGAAATGATTGGAGGATTTTAATCAGGAGAGTTAGTGATCTCATATGCCTTTTAGATCATTTCAGGGTGCTGTGTAGAGAACGGATTCTAGGAAGGCAAGAATGGAAGCAGGGAGGCTAAGGAGAAGTATTCCAAGTAAGAGACGAGGCCGACTTGGATTAGAGTGATGGCACTAGAGAAGACTGAGAAGTGGATAGCCTTGATCTCTCAGTCATCCACCTGAAAAGTTCTTGGAGGAGTACCAGTGCCTGCCTCTGGAGCTTAGAGGAGGGCCAATGTCTGCTCACAAATTTGGGGTGCCTGGCAAGGTGTATGCCCTCATGTAATCCTTACATATGGGTCTGCATATCCAATTGGACTGGGAGCTCTTTCTTTCCTGCACCCAATACAAGGACACTTCGGTTAATTTGAGGAACTGTCCTACCTCAGAGGGAAGGAAAGAGGTATTATCTTGTTTTATCTATAGCTACTCACCTATAGATATCAACAACACTATCATTTCATAGATGGAAAAATGGAGGTCTTGAGAAGTTAGTGACTTACTGTCACATAGCTAGTTATTGGCAAAGCCATTCTCTCTCCCCATGTTGCCACCCCAGCATTTTGGCTAACTGAGAAACAGTTTAGATGTTGTCAGTGTTAATTTAAACTCGGTTCACAGTATGTATTTTCTATGCATTAATTTAAAGGGTGTTAAGCAGTGTTAGTACCCTGATAAAAATCATTTCAGAAGCACTCTTTGTGGCACAGAGAACATTAAGTAGGTATATTGATATGCCAGAGCAACAGATGGGAGGTGAGAACGGGGTGGTGGGGAACTGGATGTGGCTGTACATTCCATTTAATAGAGCTTCTTGGTTTTGACAGAGCTTGTTGCTGTTGTTCTTTTTAAATTAGAAAGCATAATGCATGACTATCTGCTTGTTAAACCTTGAAATAATGGTTTTTAATATGCCTGTGAACAATATGACAGAATAATGGAACTGTACTATGACTTTCTAATAATGTAGTTGTGTATATTTTTCTATGACTGCAGAGGTGAAACTACTCATCTGTAAAAGGAAGATAATACACACTTTATAGGGTTGTTTCAAGGATGAAGTGTGATAATGTATGTATATCACTTCGAAGTTGAGTGACCATTTAATTTATTGTCCAAACCAGGACACTTTTCAAAGTGAAAAGAAACAAACAAGAGGTATGGCCATTAAATAGGAGTGTATAAATGCCGTGTAAGTGTCTGCTGCTGCTCTTATTCCTGTTTCAATTGCTGGTCCAATGTTAATTAGACATTTGCGGGCACAGGATTTGTTTAGGTTTTTTTTTCACTGGTGCCAGTGGATTTGCCCACTTTGTTCCCTCATCTGTGGCCCTAATGCAGGGATTACTGATGCAGTTCAACTATTAAAGGGTTCTTTAGCCAAGATAAATGGTTTCTCAAAGCAACATTGGACTTTCAACCTTGACTTTGTTAGCACTGTACTCTAAACATTTAAATAAATCTAGAGAAAGACAAAGGACCCCAGCACCATTTTTTTGCTTTTCTTTTTTTAATTTTTAATTTAATTTTGGTTTAAGTAATTTACTTTGGCATCAGCAATTTCTTTAGACTGGTCCTAAGTATCTCACGAGAGATCAATATTTACATGGAGGAATCAAACCGTCTTTTTTATTGTTCTTTCCTTCTGCCTTTTTTGTGTCTTTTTAGTATTGTTGACCTTAGAAGTTGTTTTAATGATTTTAATTATGCTTCTTGAAAGGAGGGGCCAGATGTTATTTTACCATAAGGAATGTAACACACTAGCATATATGTAATTTATCTTAATAATTTGTGAGTAGTGGCAATCCAATGATAAATCTAACAGGAATCTGCATGCTCATTGCTTTTACATGGCCTTAGTCTCTGCTCTTAATAAGTCAGTCCAAGCCAGTTTTCTTTTTTCTCACTAACACGTCATAGATTTATTAAAGAACATTAATTAGAATTTTTAATACAGAAAAAAAAATGAAGAAAAGTACCTCAGAATGACCAATAAGCTCACTACTGGGATAACCACTGCTGATTTTCTTAAAAATAATACATCAGAAAATTCAAGAAGAAATATACAAAATGACAAGTGAAGACTTTCTCCTCTAAATCTTTCACTATTAATCCCTCTCCCCAGAGGTAATCACTGTAAACTGTTTTTGTGTACCCTTCCAGAATGATTTTTAAATGCCCATAAAAGGTAAAAAGCACCTTCTTTGATGTCAGATTCCTGAGATTGAGTCCTAGCTCTGCTGCTCCTTACTTCCTGTGACATTTAATTTTTGGCAAGTAACTCAGTTTCTCCATCGGTAAATGAGGGGTAATGCAGAGTAGCAGCTACGTTATAGAGCTGTTGAACGGATTCAGTGTGTTCGTATGTGAAAAACCTTTAGAACAGTACTTAACATATTGCAAGCGTTATGTATCTGTTAGTATGCCAGTGTGTATACACACTTTAAAATTTTATGTAAATGCTTCACACTTTTCTGTGTTGTACTTTGATTAATGATATATCTTGGACCTCTCTCTAATTCGTCTTGGAGCTCTTTCTACCTTATTCTTTTGTATCAGTGTGTGGTATTCTATTTTTTTAAAAATTAGTCCCCTTTTAAACATTTAGTTATTTCTAGTTTTTTACTCTTACAAATATTATTACAATAGAGATATTTGTATAGATGTCTTTACATACTAATGAAAATAATTTCCAGAAGACAGGTCCAAGGCTTTATTTATTTTCATTTTTGATACCTTTTTTTGATACACGGCCCTAATAGCCAGCTATTTTTTCCACTGTCATCCTGTCTCAAATTGTTACCCCTTCCGGCGCTTTTCACTTCAGATCCAGAGTGTTTCAGAAACCAAGAAAAAGTCAGTGGTGGCTTTGCAAGTCCTTGCTCAACTGCCTTTAGAAAGGGCATGCTAATCCTCATTGGTAGATCACAGGATTACCAATTCCTAAAGCAGGTGAGGTTGTACTGCCCTGAGGTCTAGCAGTTTGGGGAGGCCCATTGGACGGTTGCTTAGCCCTCTGAGGAGATTACATAACTTGAGGCTTTTGCCACATTCGTCAAGCCTTGACCTGTCCCTAAAGAAGTAAGTATTTCGGAAATTGTCCCACCATTATCTTCCAAATTGTTTTCCTCTTTCCTTTTTTGAGTATTTGCTCCATGATGTCCTGAAAACTTGTTTTGTAATCAAGGTTTTAATAGCTACTGTGAGGGAATAACAATTATGAGTTTTGAAAGGAATGTTAGTCTGGGTTTGTAAGAGATTGTCCTTTCCATGGTAAAATGAGAACACAGTTAAAATATCTGTGTCATCTGACCAGAGGCTTGGAAATGGAGAGTTGGTGTAGTGACTGTAAAGGAGTCATTTCTGCCTGTTCTCCTTTTATGGAAAATGGGGAATTAAAATCTAACCCCATGGAAGGACTTTTTGAGGCTTATTTAATGTCATAAGTAAGTTTCTATTTCTTCTAGGTATAGGTTGGCATAGAAGACAAGGAGTCTAAAATACACCCCAGTTTTGCAAGTGAATATTTGCTTATCAGCATACATGTGTCGTAACTGATTTTAAAGTGTTTTGAATGGCAGACATTTTGTAAGTGTAATTATGGTACAACATATAACTGAATCCAGTGGGAAATTTTCCTACAAACCTAAGGTCAGGTGGAAACCACCATTCTTAGGGCAGATGTTGAGTATTTTGATTTAAAAGCTCTTTCCAGATGGCATTGATTCTCGTAGTCAGCAAAGAAAGTAATCATGACAACTATGGAATGATGTTGATAACATCACTAAAATAATTTCTAAGTCATTTTTACTGTTTTTATATGGTGGACCAAGGCCCACCAGAATTATTAATATTAGCATTCAAACTGCTTACAGAGCACTTCAAGCATGTTAGTAATTTATGAAGTCAATGCGTATAGTAAACAAAGCATGTTTTAGGTGTGTTCACTCTAGAGCTCATTGATCAGGTGCTATTAAAAGTGATAATACTCATGTCGTACATGTTAGGAATCAGCAGCAGCAGGCCATCTTTAAATTTAAAAAGAACAGAGGTTTTCAAACTAGCAATTTCCCTTTTTGTTTTATTTGTTGCTGTTGGAGCTATACTCTGTACTTTATATATGTTATTTTAGTACTCATCTCTAGAGAATTTCCTTTTTTAAAAAAATTTTTTTATTGAGGTAACACTAGTTTTTTACATTGTATAAATTTCAGATGTATGTCATTATATTTTGACTTCTGTGTAGACTACATCATGTTCACCACCAAAAGTCTGATTACCATCCGTTATTGTACACATGTGCTCCTTTACCCCATTTACCCTCCTCCTTTCTTACTTTCCCTCTAGTAACCACCAATCTATTCTCTGTATCTATGTGTTTGTTTGCAGTTGTTATTCTATCTTCCACATATGAGTGAAATCATACCACATTTGGCTTTCTCTGTCTCACTTATTTCACTTAGCATAATACCCTCAAGGTCCATTGATGTTGCAAATGGCAAAATTACATCTTTTTTATGGCTGAGTAATATTCTATTATGTATATATACTATATCTTTATCCATTCATCCATTAATGGGCACTTAGGTTGTTTCCAAGGCAATTGTTGGCAATTGTTAATAATGCTGCAGTGAACATAGGGGTCCATATCTTTTCGAATTAGTGTTTTTGTGTTCTTTGAATAAATACCCAGAAGTGGAATTGCTGGATCATGTGGTATTTCTATTTTTGATTTTTTGAGAATTCTCCATACTGTTTTCCATAGTGGCTGTACCAGTTTGCACTCCCACCAGCAGTGTATGAGCATTCCCTTTTCTCCCCATCCTCTCCAACACTTGTTATTTCTTGTCTTTTTATTTGGTAATAGCCTTTCTGGTGGGCGTGAGGTGGTAGCTCATTGTAGTTCTTTTTTTTTTTTTGAGGAAGATTAGCTCTGAGCTAACATCTGCTGCCAATCCTCCTCTTTTTGCTGAGGAAGACTAGCCCTGAGCTAAGATCCGTGCTCATCTTCCTCTGCTTTATATGTGGGATGCCTACCACAGCATGGCTTGCCAAGTGGTGCCATGTCCGCACCCAGGATCCCAACTGGCAGACCCCGGGCCGCCAAAGCAGAATGTGTGAACTTAACCACTGCACCACTGAGCCAGCCCCTCATTGTAGTTCTGATTTGCATTTCCCTAATAACTAGTGGTGCTGAACATCTTTTCATGTGCCTATTGGCCATCTGTATATCTTCTTTTGAAAAATGTCTGTTCCGATCCTCTGCCTGTTTTTTAAATCAGGTTTGCTTTTTTGTTGTTGAGTCCCAGAGAATTTTCTAAGCAGCAACTTTCTATACAGTTTAAGCCAGAAATACCATGACCTTGCAATATGAAGCTTAAGACAAAAGCAGACTGTGAGAAATCATAACTGGGCAATCCTTTATTTGCATAAATGCATAATTATGTCTACATAGGTATATAGATATATCTATAGATATATCTTCAACATTTACTCACTTTTTAACATTTTTAGGATGACGTAAGTTGTGGATTCAGTTTAACATAAAGATAAAGATAGGGGTTTTTTTGCTTTCCTACTATGATCAATCATTGTGCTCCTTTGTATACTTTTATTTCCATAAAGTTTCGCAGGAGTCTTACAAAGTAGATAGATTTATTTCCACTTTACAGATGAAATAAAATGTTGGTCACACATGTACATACACGCAAAGTAAACACTAACCAAAACATCAGCCCCCAGTTTTTGACCTCTGGCCCGTGGATTTGGCTGTAAAGAAATGCTCTTAGACGAAAAAGGGATAGGGCTGAAGTGGAAGAAAGACCTACGAATGCCTTGACAGGGAGTCCCCTGTGTCCCCAGAACTGGTTGTAACACACGCCTGCTCATGCCACCAGTGTGGCATTGGCCCCTACCTTTTCCAAACCACGTCTGCTCAGCCCTAACCAGCCGCTCGGGACCTGTGATTCTAATCTCCTCAACTTTTGTTTCATACCATTTTGCTCCTACTCTGCGGCTTTGGTAGCCTCCTAACTAGCCTCTCTGCCTTTGGGCGTTTCGTAGTTGCAGTCCATTTTGTACACTGCCTTCAGCTTAATCCTCCAAGAAAGTCTTGCCCATGAACTTATAGCAACTCCCAGTTGCCTCCCAGCAAGGTCCAAGTCTACTGGTATGGCATTTACTAGTGTGGACTCACACAATCTGACTTCTGCCTGCCTTTCTATCCTTGGTCCCGCTGTTTATCTTCACTCGTCCAGCCTCCCCAGTGTTCTAGTGTACTCCTGTCCCAGATCCAGCCTTTCATCCCCTGCCTCTGTGGTGGCTCACACCTTTCTCCTTGCCTCGATGGGGGCTGGGAGAGGACTTCAGCTTGCTTTCTTTTTTCCTTTTTTAAAACAGCTTTATAGAGGTATAACTGATATACAAAGAGCGGCATATATTTCATGTGTACAGTTGGATGTGTTTGGACATAGGCAAACAGCTGTGATGCTGTCACCACAATCATAGCTTTCTTTTGCAAACAACAGCTAATAGATTTTGAGTACTCATATTGTTAAAAAAAAATCAAATAATATATAGATATTTCCCCATCTTCTAGCTTACCCTCCATCTACCCTACTTATACTACCTATCTCCCTTGGTAACCCCTTTTATTGGTGTCTTGTATGTCATTCCAGGGTATCTATGGGAATATAAGCACATATGAATATATTCTTATTCCTCATTTTTATATCAAAAGAAGCATACCATACATACTGTTCTTTACCTCACTCTTTTAACAAGTTGTCTTAAGTGATCTCTCTATATCAATACATAGTGTTTCCTTAGTCTTTGTTTTTTATAGCTTCATAGTATTCCATCATATTTTTATACCAAAATTTGTTCAACTAGTCCTCTGTTAATGGACATTTGGGTCGTTTCTAATCTTTTGTTATTACGTTTCAATAAGTTATCGGACATGTCATATTGCATATGTGCAAGTAAATCTAAGATTGTTGGGTCAAAGGCTGTATGTTAGTTGAAACTTTGATAGATATTGTTAAAATGCCCTTTAGCATTTTTGAGTATCAGAAAAGTAGCTCAAATTCCACTTCCCTTGATGCCCCAAGCCAAAGAGGGGCATTCTCCTAGTCTCTTCTGCTGTGTACTGTGTCACTCATTTAATGATCACAGCCTCTTCTGTGTGTGCATTCCTATGTGTGGTATTTCTCCAACTAGAGTGAAACAGCTCAGGTCTTTATTTGATAACCTCAGAAATTAACTCTGGTACCTATGGACACATCTGCTCATGGATCAAGTATTCATGTCTTTTGTACAAGTAGAGAAATCTCTGCTGTGGACCTGAAAATAACATAGTTGACTCCTAGTCCTTGTTAGTGTTTTATTGAGACAAAGCTCTTTGGAGGGCGGATGGTCCCATGCAGGCACCACAAATCCAATTTAAAAATATTTATTGAGCATCAGAAATGTGAAGACACAGTGTGAGAGGCTGGGGAGGAAACAGAATGGACAAGGTCACTTCGTAACCTTTTCCCCAAGATTATTTGGCCTGTACAGTGTTTTAAGCACTTTTCAAAAACTTTGTAATTGGGATATTGCATACATATATAAAAGTGCACAGAGCTTAAGTGTACAGCTAAAATGGTCACAAAATGTGTTTGAAAAATTTTTAGTTAGTCACCAAACTTTAAAAATCTCTTGAAAAATCAGCTCTGTTATAGCTTGCCCCTTAGTCATAGTACTTTCAGTTTCCCTCCGATGTTATCTCCCTATTCCCTGAATGCATTTGCATTTGAAATCCCTGGTCCTCAATAAAGTAGGAGGTGCAGGCATTTAGGAGGATGATGGGGCTCCTTGGGGACTTGACAAGAGCAGAGACCACTAAAGGAATCACAAAGCAAAGCAAAGCAAAGGAATTGAACAGCATCGATGCTACCAGACTGCTAACCCAGAGGATGTTTACCTTTGTTTTAACAAAGTTAAAACATGTTTGTAATAAATAAAAACCTTATTCATTTTCTGCATTTTAATCTCTTCAAGGAATGTGTTTTATTTCTCAGTCTCCTCAAATAACATTGTTGTTGATTAAAAACTGAAATCATTAGTTTGTGTTTTAAAGTATAAAATTAAAACACTGAATGAATCTGTAGCTTGAGCAGCCGGTCAAAGCCATGACTCAGAGAACAAAACCCAATTCTAAAAATGTTTATCTGATGTTGTCATAGAATAGATTTTAAAACTGAAGCCATCTGCCTTCCAAAGTTTATCTCCGCTGCACCTGCGCTCAAAAATACTTCTGCCTACACACAGGAACTATTGTTTAAAGATTTTGCTGTTGATTCATCATGCACACTCTCCAGGAATCATTCACACTTTAAAATTTATTTTTTAAAAAATAATGCATGTACATGGAAAAAACAAACTCTACAAAACCGTATAGGAAAACTAAATATTTTCTCCACCTCCATCTGTAGTCCCTCTCACCAGAAAAAAAACACTGTTACCAGTTTCTTGTGTATCCTTCCAAAGATATTCTCTGAATACATAAACACGTACATGTGTGATGCGCACAGACACACACACATACATACAAAGCCTGTCCTTTTTCTATACAAATGACAGCAAACTGTATGTGCTTCTCTGCACCTGTTTTGTTTTCCTTCTGCTTAACATATTTAAGGAGATTTTTTAGGCGTCAGTATATACATCCACACTATTCTTTTGGCTTCATGACAATACATTATATGAATGTTTCATAATTGAATTAGTCTCTTAGTCGTGAATGTTTAGGTTTGCAATCTTTATACTACAAACAGCACTGTTAAGAACATCCTTTATCTTTGCTCATGAGTGCACATGTGTCTATAGGAGGAATTCCTAGAATTGGAATTATGGACTCAAAAGGTATGTGCAGTTTTTGTATTGTTTGTTGTTGCCCAGTTGCTGTACAAAGGGTGTACCGGTTTACATTCCTTTGGCGTATGTCAGTGTAGTTCTCAACACCCTTGCCAACACTTTTATTATCAGCTCTTTTGTCCCTGAAAGTTAACAAGAGCCAGAGGGTCATTTTAATTCACATTGTTCTTCTTTCCTCCAGACGAAGTCATAAGGAAGCGTCTCCTAATTGATGGAGATGGTGCTGGAGATGACCGGAGAATTAATCTGCTAGTGAAAAGTTTCATTAAATGGTGCAACTCTGGATCGCAGGAAGAGGGGTATTTCATTTCCCCATTGTGTCTGTACCAATGTCCTGATGTGGTTTTAGACCATCTATATATACAGTCTTGTTAATATTTCTAATTTTTCACTCACCATAAATGTCCAATGGAATCAACTCTTGGTTAATCAAAAGTAGATTTTTCTAGCCTTTACTTCTCTTCAGAGGCCTGCTCTATGTTTATTAAAATGTGCTGAAGGTGTAAGGGTAAGAAGAAATGAAGATTAGATTCAGATTCATTAACTTGATCACTTTTTGCAGATAAGTGTTTAGTAAGACAAATATCTAAATCAAATTTTCTCCTTTTTTTTTTGGAGGAAGATTAGCCCTGAGCTAACTTCTGCTGCCAATCCTCCTCTTTTTGCTGAGGAAGACTGGCCCTGAGCTAACATCTGTGCCCATCTTCCTCTACTTTATATGTGGTACGCCTGCCACAGCATGGCTTGCCAAGCAGTGCCATGTTTGCACCTGGGATCCCAACCAGCGAACCCCAGGCTGCCAAAGCGGAACATGCGAACTTAACCACTGTGCCACAAGGCTGGCCCCAATTTTCTCCTTTTTAAATAAGCTAATGAAAAGTGGCTACAAGGTTTTATATGTATTTAATAATTTTGTGTGTGTGAGGAAGATTGTTCCTGAGCTCACATCTGTTGCCAGTCTTCCTCTTTTTGCTTGAGGAAGATTGTTGCAGAGCTAACAGTTGTGCCAATCTTCCCCTATTTCATGTGGGATGCCGACACAGCATGGCTTGATGAGTGGTGCTACGTCTGTGCCTGGGATCTGAACCTGCGAACCCCTGGCCACTAAGGCAGAGTGCATGAACTTAACTGCTATGCCACTGGTCCAGCCCCAATAATTTTTTAACTTAGGGAAACTTTCCTCATTTGAATTGGCTTTTCACGTATATAAATAATTGTATAGAGTGAAAAAGTTGTGAGAATACAATTGTGAAGATAAAAAACCATGTTAATCAAAACATTTTAGAAAGTATTTTAAACAATATTCAAACAAATAGTTGTTTGAATTAAGCTTATATTGATAAGAACAACAGACACATCTTTGCGTTTGTAACTAAAGCAGTTTATAAATTCAAGTATACCGCATTTGGAAAAAGAAAACATAAGGGACAGATATTCTAAATTATTTTAAATAAAGTAAATGATTCTCTCAGAACTTGGTATAATTTAAGTAGCAAATATTTGCCTACACTATAATAGTTCAACTTTGGCAGTCTACAAAAAATCTTTATTCTATTTCTCTTTTTCATCAGATACAGCCAGTACCAACGTATGCTGAGCACACTGTCCCAATGTGAATTTTCAATGGGCAAAACTTTGCTGGTATATGATATGAATCTCAGAGAAATGGAAAATTATGAAAAAATTTACAAGGAAATAGGTAAAGAAACTTAAAGTAATAAATGTTTCTGTCTGTAATTTTAATTTTATGGCCTAAAGGAAACAATATCTGATAATACTTTTTTTTTGGTTACTGGGAGAATAATAACGATAACACTATTAATAGAAAAAATATAGTAAATGTTAGCTATAAAAATATATTCTAATATGATACAATACTTTGGGTTACAGTGGTTTTTTTAAATTCCAGCATCTATTTAATTAGCAATGGAACTTAATTTAAAAAACACATTTTAAAGTTGAAAATGTATGGAGATTATACATGTTGTCGTATCTGTCTTTGAAAAACCTTTTTATATAGAATGTAGCATTGCTGGAGCACATGAAAAAATTGCTGAGTGCAAAAAGCAAATTCTTCAAGCAAAACGAATACGAAAAAATCGCCAAGGTAAGGGTTTTGTGGGATTTAGTGTGCAAACATTTTGTTACTGACTGGTACTTTCATGCAGTTTTTAATGTTGTGCGGGAAAATCTTCAGCTAGAATCAACCTGAATTATAAAAAAAGAATTTGGAGCCAAACTTAATTCTTTAAAACTATATTATTCTCTAAAATAGCGGAGAAAGAAGGCTGTGCCAAAAAAATTATTTTTTGCTGGCTTGTATTGATTATCTAAGTATTTCTCAAGCTCTCATTTTTTCTCACTGTCTTCAGACACCTCTGTCTAAATAACGTGGTGGTTAATCAGCAAAGGCAGTTTACACAGATACACCAGATTTAGGGTTTTGTTTCTTGTTTGTTTAATGGAGCAACTTTTAAAAAAAAGAAAAAAGAAAAGAATTTAACCCCAGTGAGTTTTTTATTAAGTACAAAACAAGCAAACATTTACAAGCTGCCTAAATATCAAATAAGAGGAAGGTAAAGTTTAGTTTTGTTCTGATCTCTTTTGTTTTTAAATTAGGGTATGTCTTTATTGTAGCCTATAAAAACTATTTTAAAATGATTTTTAATGGAGGGGCTTTGCTTCCCCTATAATGTAAATTGAAAGAAAGAAAGATAAAAAATATAATGTATAATTACATTGTGACATATACATGAAAAACTAGAAGGAAATAGAAAATGTTGATCAGTATTTTTGGGTTGTGGGTTTTTCTGGCTTAGGTTCTTCTTTTTTAAACTGAGAATGTATTATTTTGTAATCCAAAAATTTTTTATTAGAAATCATACTTTTATTGAATTAATATGCTGATTTCCAAGACAATGAATTTTACTTTTTAATGAGCAAATTAAGATGATATTTAATTCCTTATTTTAAAAATTGGTTTTTGAATTCAGTCTAAAATGCATGTGGTCAAATTTCACTGGCCAATTTATTGCAAGATATACCAACTTATTTAACAATTAATATCAATTCTAAGATCATTTAAAAATCATTTACAGTGTTTTTCTTGATTTATGAGGCTTTTAAATGAGTGCTGCCTTTCATCATTTCATAAGAAAGGTTAACAAGAGATACATATTAGAAGTCTCAACAGAGCAGAAACAGAGTCCCTGAATTTTAAATCCTTTCTAAGTTTCTGAAATCTTTACCTTTAGAATGAGGGAGAAGTGTAATTTGCTTTGTCTAAGATCTGAGATTCATGGTAGGATATTTACCTCACTGATCTTTTATTTGCTGGGCGAATAGTGAATGAAATCCTCTTCAGAATCAGTCCACTTGATGATCAATAATGACTTAAGTTTGCTATGCTTATCTGGCCTCTTATATTCTGCCCAGCGATAGGTGAATGGAAAAACAGAGTGGGAGCTAAAGTCAAGCCTTGTTTGGAACACTTGTGCAGTCCTGTATCATTACAGTTATGGTTGAATCAAGTGAAACTGGCAGTATTCTTTCCATCCTTCAATATTTTCACTTCTGTTTGTACTGGGAAAGTGACTTGGAGAGATTTGTGATATTAAATATTCTATTTTGATATCCAGGTTCAAAAATCTTAATTTGGTAAATATTTTTATATCTTTCAGAATATGATGCTTTGGCAAAAGTGATCCAGCATCATCCAGACAGGCATGAGACTTTAAAGTAAGTTCAGCGCTTTACTTTGAAAGGAACTAATCTTTGTACATAAATGTTTACATACGAGCCTATGCATTCCATTTTTATGGGAATACATAATATGTTTCAAAAGGAGGGATCAGATCTTCAGTATTACATGTTCTAATACTGTTGGTTAGATTCTTCCTTCCTCTTGCTTTATTGACTATAGTTGTAAAGTAAATGCATCAGTACAGAATGGGATAAGTACAACATAGTCTACTCATATAGTAAATACTAAATTGCAGTTAAGAAGAATAAACTAGATATACACTTTTTTTTTTAAAGATTGGCACCTGAGCTAACATCTGTTGCCAATCTTTTTTTTTCTTCTTCTCCCCAAATGTACAACATAGTTGTACATTCTAGTTGTAGGACCTTCTGGTTGTGCTATATGGGATCCTGCCTCAGCATGGCTTGATGAGCAGTGCCATGTCCACGTCCAGGATCCGAACTGGTGAAACCCTGGGCCGCCAAAGTGAAGCGCGCGAACTTAACCACTCGGCCAGGGGGCCGGCCCCTAGATATACACTTTTTAAACACGAATCTCAAAATCAGTGAAAAGAAAAACAGAAAACATATAATGAATTTTAAATTATTCCTAAGTTTCTGAAATACAGAATAATAACCATTTATAAAAGTTAGAACCCCCCAAAATATTATATACTAATACTGTATATTATTCACAGATACAAATATATGCATAAAAAAAGGATTGGAATGATATAGTGATTGCCTGAGTGGGGGCTAGAGGAAGAAAAAAGCCTGGGATAGAGGATGAGGGGTGAAGTTCAAAGGGTATTTCAAGTTAATCTGCAATGTTTTCTTTCTTTTACTGAGAAAAAAGACTTATAAGTAAGTATGATAAAATGTTAAAAGTTATCAATTTGGGACGTTTGTTATTCTATTATCTATGATTTCCTGTACTTGAAAAATTATCTAAAAATATAATTTTAATGAAAATGAGTACGTATTTAGGAGTTAAGAAGAAATCATTCTTAGTTTTAAAAGTCTCACCCTAATGGATGGTTATCACTTCTTATCCTTTTTTATTTTTAAAATACTATTTACTAACTAAAAAGTTAGATATTGTGAATTCTGTTCCCCCAATTAGCAAAATATGACACTGTTTTATTTTTTTCAGGGAACTAGAGGCTCTGGGAAAAGAACTAGAACATCTTTCACATATTAAAGAAAGTGTTGAAGATAAGGTAGTTGCATATGAATATTAGCCTTGTGATATGTATATATTCATAGATCAATGTGTATTAATTTTTTCTTGTTAACACAGCTGGAATTAAGACGTAAACAGTTTCACGTTCTTCTCAGCACCATCCATGAACTTCAGCAAACACTGGAAAGTAAGTGGGAATAGTCTCAAAATGAATGTTTAACATCTTTAAATGATCCAGAGGCATTTCTTCTAAAATATACATCTTAAAGAGAGAGTACACCTTCAGTTTCAGAACAAGGGTATAGCTAGATGACATTAGGAGGTATTCATACTGTTCTGTTTTTTGAATATACGTAGAAAAGCCTGAATTTGTAGTAATATATGATTTAAACGCACATGTAGTGATTTAAACTAAGAGAAATTCAAGGATCATAGATTTGGAATTTTTCTTGGTTTATTATAGTTTATTGCTATAAAGTTATGATTCAGGACCCACGCAGCAATAGGTGAGTGAAGTAATCAGTGCCTTCTCACATCTGCACACTTAGTGAATGAACGGTGTGTGCTTTGAGGAACTGGAGACTTGCTCTTGGTATTAACTATGGCTCGTTGGAAATTTCTGTGTTATCTGATCTTCTGATTGTTTTTGAGAAAAGCCTAAGACCTAGTTTTGTTTTTTTATTTGTTTAGTGAAGTCTGTCACATAAGTTTTACATTTTCATTCAACTAATAAACAACCACCACCAAAACAGCACTTTTAAAAGCAAATACTTGTGTGAGCCAATTACAGTCATAGGTTGTCATTTTGCTGTCTTTGCTTTAAATAGATTGGCTAATAAAGGATAAAAATGTTTTAATGTATTCATTAAACATGCAATTTAAGCAAATTTGGCTATGATTTTATGTCTCTTTCTCCACTGCAGATGATGAAAAGCTCTCAGAGGTGGAAGAAGCTCAGGAAACAAGCATGGAAGCAGATCCTAAGCCATAGACAGGCTGGCACGCACCATTCCCGAGGGTATTGAAGTGGCAGTGTGGTCTGATTATGTTTAGAATTTGTCGTGCTCTTCAGATATTTAAAGTTTTGGCAGTGATCTACTTTACTTTTAAATATTAATGCACAGTTCATTCATATTTCTTCACACAAAGGAAAATGACTTCAGTATGGATCTGTTTTTATTGAAATGTCTTTTTTTATTCTTAAACTTCAAAGGTAGAAAGCAGCATCCAAAAATATTTAATAAGATATCTTCAAGCCAGATATATTTTTGTTCTTTAGTATTGTAGGTAGTTTTTAACTGGTAACATTGATTTGTCTACGAAATAAGTTGAAGATTGTGAGAAAGTGGTGTTTTTAGGATGTACATGAGAAAATGAGTCAATTTCTGGAAACTGTTACCACTTCTGTAAATGGAGTCCATGAATAGGCTTCAGGAGGGCTATGAACTTGTGAAATTATGTGCAAAATGTTTGTGGCATATGCTTATTGTGGGAGAGGTTCCATGATATTAAGAATCACTAGTATAAGAGGTAATTACAAAATGCAAAGTAAATCAATATGCATCAGTCTAGAGCTCTCTCCTTAATACTTGAGAAATGTCATTATTAAATGTTTGTTGATATGTTTTCTCTCCACTGTTTTGTTCTTTAGGAGTCATTTTCAATAGAAAAAAATGTATTAATAAAGTGAAGAGTTGTTTGAGATAAATAGTCTAAGATGATCTTGAATAAAGGATTTTGTGACTTTTTTTTCTGTGAGGAAGATTGGCCTTAAGCTAACATCTGTTGCCAATCTTCCTCTTTTTCTTTTTTTCTCCCCAAAGCCCCAGTACATAGTTGTAGTATCGTAGTTGTAAGTCTTTCTAATTCTTCTATGTGGGATGTCACCATAGCGTGGCTTGATGAGTGGTGTGTAGGTCCACACCAAGGATCTGAACCAGTGAAGCCCAGGCCGCCGAAGTGGAACACGTAAACTTAACCACTATGCCAACAGGCCGGCCCCTGTGATCTTTTTAAAAATTAAGCTAAGGCTGAATCACTTGTAATTTTCTTAAATATTGAATTACATGTTCAATACTTGTTAGGTTCCATCCTTATCCATTTATTTTAGTTCAGAAACATGATGCTTTGCATGAGTCATATCTTAATAATGTTACATTTTTGTAATTTTAATAAGAATTCTTATCTTTAAAATGAGAGTTTAAATTAGCTCAGTAGTAGTCGTATTAAAAGTGTCATAATACCTTTAAATGCTTCCTCTAATTTCATCTACTAAATCATGGGAGAAATTTCTTCGCAGAATTGCTATGCTCTGAGAAATGTTTCTATTTTCCATTATTAGTAAGAATTATGAAGGAAAAATTGCTTACATTGACTCAGAATTAAAACTCAGTTTTTCACAAAGGATCATTTTTTAAGGACTGTTGGGCAGAATATCCTAAACCACCCCCCACTGATTAATTCACTAGAGACATTTATTCAGGATTATGTATCAAAAGATAAGAATCCTTATAAGGGGCCGGCCTGGTGGCACAGCGGTTAAGTCCACACATTCCGCTTCTCGGCAGCCTGGGGTTCACCGGTTCGGATCCCGGGGGCGGACATGGCACTGCTTGGCAAGCCATGCTGTAGTAGGCATCTCACATATAAAGTAGAGGAAGATGGGCATGGATGTTAGCTCAGGGCCAGGCTTCCTCTGCAAAAAGAGGAGGACTGGCAGCAGTTAGCTCAGGGCTAATCTTCCTCAAAAAACAGAAGATAAGATCCTTATAAAGATAACCTTTATGTAATCAGGAACAAAATCAGAAGCAGCAGCAGGTACATGGGAAACACACAGTTTTCAATTTATACTTCCTCATGGTTTTCTTGGCTATCCTCTGAAACAGCTTAGAAGACTGAAGAATTTCGTCCCCTAGAAACTCACACTGTTGAAGCTCAGCATGTCTTTGGGCCAATAACTTCGTGGATTTATCTGTCACCGTTTCTATGAGGTCATCCACCTATGACAGACAGATACAAAGAAATGAAGCCATGTGTTAAAAGCCTTGTCAAAACCAAAGGGATGGTTGTTTTTCCTAAGAGAGGAGTTCAGGATTGTTGGACGTTTTTCAAGTCCCAAAGTATTATTCTAATTCAAGTCATAGTAAACAGAGCTTGAAAACATACATTTACCACCAAGTGGTAAAGATGATCTCATTTCTTCTCAAACGAAGCCTATGTGCATGCCTTCATTTTAATTGAATTCACTTAATATTTATTAGGAGCACAGCATCATCCTACGTGCCCTTAGCAATCCTTTAGCCACTCTCAGAATGCCCCCCCACTAACATTATTTCTTCATGCTAATCATTAGTTTCGTCCCACATCCATGCTATCTAGCAGGACTATGCATTCAGTTAAGCCTGGCCCTGTGATGCTTTTGAAACACAAAAATAAAAGCCTTTGTCCACCACCTGCATTTGAAGCTTTCCTACAGTCAAATCTGATTTTTGGAGGATGTTTTCCATTCTATGTTTCCTTTTTCTAAGGGCTGCAAAGTGTGGTCTCTTTTTTGATGAATACGGAACCTATCATAAAAATGCAAAAACACCTCCGATTAGGCAGTACCAACGTTATTTCTATGACGGCGCTTAGATAAGAATTCTTACCCTTGGGACATTCTCTTATAAACTGAACATTTGCCACATAACAACGTTGGATTGGAGACCGTATTCATATTATTCTCCACGCCCCATGTATCTCCTTTGTGCCCAGAGCTCTCTTTGAAGAGATCTATAGGGTGCGGAGAAATGAGATTGTCTGGTTCTGAAAGAATATACAGTGTCAGGAAAAAAGCAGATCATTCGTGAGGGGAAGAAGAAGAAATTGGCTTTGCAGCTGCTGAGCACAGAGTGTGGGGCTGTTGTGGACCAGTGCCCCAGAAAGCTCATTATCACTGGATCCAATTGTTAATTTGATCTCTCATCTGCAGGTCTCCTTATTTTCATGGCAGACATAGCTCCAAACATAAAAAAGAAAGCTCTGGGTTCTTTTTGCCCCATGCCTGATACTTTTCCTACCATCCTTGGCTTGCTGCTTACAAGTACCTGTCCTAATAGTGTTGCTATTGGAAATCATCCCTAGGTCATGGCTCCTGGCTAATAAGCCCTTTTTATTCTTATTGAGTTCGTTCTTCCTTCCCCTTGTGCTTAGTAATTAGCAATAGGACTATTGTGAGACCTACCCAAAGAAGGATATAGGACTGGATCTGGGTCCTACCCTTTACCTGATGAAGGAGTTTACAAATGAGCCTGCTGAACCTCCACTTGCCCTGCCAGCTTGCCCAGGCTCAAATGTCACTTGTGGAACCTTCCAAATCCATCTAAAGTTGGGCTCCTCTTTTTTGTCTCTCATAAAACTCAGTGCTTTCTCCTATAAAGTGCTTACTGCATTTGGTAATCACTAAGTTATTTCCATGTTTTTTGAATACAACTATTTTAAAGTCAAATGCCCAGAGGGGCCAGGCAGCTTTGGTAAAGCAGGACCATTTAGGGCTGGTGTGAACTGGAGAGAATGTGCCTCCTGCAAAGGGGGCAGCCTCTGCATATCTCCCACTGTTGCCATGAGGAATTGTGGGCCTAGTTTCCAAATATTCCTATTTTTCAAAATAAAGCTGAAAATCCAGATTTTTATTTGAAATATTCTAATTTTTAAATGCAATCAATTCAAATAATGTTTTTGAGACGATTCTGAGAGCTATACAAAACTCTTCTATAGATAGTTGATAATCTTTGATCTGATGTCTTTTTTTTGAGAAAGATTAGCCCTGAGCTAACATCTGCCAATCCTACTCTTTTTGCTGAGGAAGACTGGCCCTGAGCTAACATCCTTGCCCATCTTTCTCCACTTTATTTGTGGGATACCTGCCACAGCATGGCTTGACAAGCAGTGCATAGGTCTGCACCTGGGATCCAAACCAGCGAACCCTGGGCTGCTGAAGCAGAACGTGTGCACTTAACCACTGCGCCACTGGGCCAGCCCCTGATCTGATGTCTTTTGATGAATAGAAATTCTTAATTTTAATATAGCCAAATGTAGCCATCCTTTCCTTTATGGTCAGTGATATTTGTATTCTAAGAAGTCTTTCTCTGTACTAAAGTCATGAAGATATTTTTGTTACCCCTCAGAAGGTTTAAGGTTTTACCTTTCCACATAGATCTCTAACCCAACAGGAATTAATTTTTGTTTGTGGTGTGAAATAGGAATCAAATTTCATCGTTTTCCCCATATGGATGTCCACTTGTCCCAGTGCTACTTACTCAAAAGGTTATCCTTCCCCACTGCTCTGTAGTGCCATGGTTTAATGTCTATCTCATCTATTAAACTATAAATTCCTTAAAACAGGACCATGTCCTTCATAGCCCCAAATCTAGAAATTAATGGCCCAACACATAATAGGAATAAAATGAATATGAACCTAGCACGCCAGAGGCAAAATTCAAAACTAACGTTGGCGCACTCTGACAGTGATGCTTTAGAGCAGTGCTGTTTAATAGACCTTTCTGTGAACATGGAAATGTTCTTTATCTGTGCTATCTAAAACAACAGCCACTAGCCACATGTGGTTATTGAGCAATTGAAATGTAATTGTACAATTGAAAGACTGACCTTTTAATTTTACTTAATTTAATTAATTTAAATAGTCACACATGGCTGTTGGCTGCCATATTGGGCTGTACAATTAGTACCTAGCAGAATAATTAAGCGTAGGACTCTAGAGCCAGGTCTTCCTGGGTTTGAAGCCTGGTTTTGCCACTCATATGGGAAAATTACTTAACCTCTCAGTGACATCCCTAAAAGAATGATAGAATTACTACCTACTGTACTGAGCCATTGTAAGGATAATTTGAGTTGATATTTTTAAAGTATTTAGAACAGGGTCTGGAACATAGTCAGCTTTAAGTAAAAACTTGTTATACTTAAAATAATATTAATAGTTCAGGCTATTTAAAAAAATAGTCTGAGCAATTTAGGCTGAAATTTACATACCTACAGATAAGAACAAGCTTTCGACTGGAGAGTCCTGGATTGTCTCATGCTGCACTGTCTATACAATACATGTGGCTAATGGCCGCTATATTGGACAAATGTACACTTGCATCCTCGAAGAAAGTTCTAGAGGGCAGTGCTAGCATGCATGATAGGCCAGATGCTAATATACTAACTTAATATTTGAACAGTTAAAAAAATTAATATAAAACTCAAAATTCCATTGTTGCCCAGGTTGTAGTAGAAGCTGAAGAGTTCGAGCTCAAAAGTAGGGGAATCAGATCTGGAAAGCCACTTTCTGTGGCCTAAATTCTTAGAAAGGAGACACAAGTAGCAGATTTAAAGGTTTTATTAGAAGTTGGCTTTTACAACAGGCTTAAATACTGACTTGTGTGTAAGTCTTTAGAGGCAAGTTTTTGTAGCATTTTACCTTTGCAGTCCTGAAGGAAGGGATGGCACAGATAACCTCTTGATGGTTCTCCTGGCCTGGAGAGGTGTATTTCCTCGGGTTATTTCCTCTGTCTCTGCTCCTACAACATAAAGTTGTATAGTCGCTTAGAGAGGGGAAAAAAAAGAAACTGTAAGGATCACAATTATAGACATATTCTTCCTATTAGAAAATATTCTGAAAAGACGGTATTCCATGCTGCCTCAGTAGCTTTTTTTCTTTGCGGTTAAAAATCAAAAATGGATTTGCTTTTCTGAATCTTACACTTTCTCCCGAACATTTGCCTTTTCTTGGGATCATGACCTCAGTAGTCACCAACCCATCCTGACAAGGTGCTGACCTCTCTGTCTTTGAGGCTTCAGTTTTGCTCTCCATTGCTTTTCCCTTTAACTACTGTGGAATTAGAAAAAGTAACCATCTAACGTGTAAGGTGACCCCTTGAGTATTCCTTGTTGATTGAAGCAAAGTTGAAATCTAGTCTCCAGCAACGTGGCTCAAAGCTCATTCACACACCATCTTAATAGTTTTTCCCATGTTTCAGCAGCCATGTGAACCCTGGACTCCTTAATATATTTCTTTATATCAGTTCAATTCTTAATGCAAGAAACGCATTTATAAAGGAAATCTTAAAACACCATAAGTTGAAAACCAGTGTCAAAAATAGGCATTAGGATTAATATGGTAAAAATAAAACCATGTTATTGCCTGCACAAGGCACTAAACTTGAGGTCACTCTCCTTTTTGTTAAAAAAGAAAAAGGAAGGAAATGAGACTTTTTCCTTGATGTATTCGGAGAGATTGACAGGAGCACTAGGGAAAAGATGTTTGCAATTTGCTCTGTGTTTCAGTGTCTTCACACTGTGCGCAGCACCTAAAATCTTGTCCTGCTTGAGGTCTGTCGAGGACTTCCCTGGGAGCCATGGCTCCTCATTTCAATGAATGGTGGCTCCGCCTCCAAAGCAGGTGGTCAACCCAGGGACACTTCCTTCTCTCCCACTCTCCACTGTCCAGCTCTTTCCCAAATCTTACAACTTCTACATATGAATGTTTCTCTCTTTATCTCCCCAGCCCCGCTGCCATGAGTAACCGAAGCTAATATCATCCCTTGCGTGAACAAATGTAAGAGCCTGTTTATTGTTCTTCCTGCACCTGCTCTTGCCTTCCTCCAATCCAGTCTCTACTCTGCAGCCTGAGCTAGCTTTTTAAAATGTAAATCAGATTATATAAATCTCCAGCTTGAAAGTATTTGATGGTTTCTTCTCACTCTTGGGAGAAAGTTAAAAATTCTTAATGTGGTTTACAATACTCTTACCACTTTATTCACTAGCCTCTCCCTGGCTGGATTACTCTCATTTCTTAAATATGCCCAGTGCTGTCTGGATATCAGGACTTGAGTATGCTCTCCCCTCTTCCTGGGAAACTGTTATCCCCACTCATTCCTTATCTGACCCTAGCTGTCCTTCCGGTCTCAAGTGAGTTGGCCCTTCCTCAGGGAGTTCTTTCTGGAGCCCTCTCCCCTAAAGTATAGAGCACACAGATGTGTTTCCATAGTGCCCTGTACTTCTGCTTTGCATCAGATGTAATCATCTGTATAATGTTGGAATGTCCTTATATACTATAACTCCATGAGGACAGGGACCGTGTCTGTTGTATCTGCTACTCTATCCCTAATAGTGTGGTTAGAGTACAGGAAGTATTTAGCAAATATTTGTTTAAAAATGTTATGAGGGTCAACAGGGAAGAGCAACTGTCTTTGAGCCACAGCTGAGACAGGGTCATATTATTTGAGTTGCAGCCTGAGGACGGGCAAGTTTTCTGGAGAAATCTTAGTGTAGAGATTTTGCACTCCAACTAGGATGAAAATAAGCCAATGCACACGGATGAGGAGGAGGAATTTCGTCCTCTTTTCCTTCTGGACTCTGCAACTCCAGCCCCATCAGTATAGAAGCATGTCTTCTTTGTTATTTTCAACAGAAATAGATAGGTCAATCCATACCAGGTAATTGCTAGATGCTTGGATGCTTGCGTTAGTGACTGCTTTTTCCAGAAGACAGAGTGTGTTTGAAAGGACAATCAGTCAGCTGGAAGACATCAGTTTTGTTTTTTTTTTCTGGAAAAAGTATTCACCAGGTTTATAGCCTTATCCCTGTGTGAAATGTGAGGTTGTATGTGGATTCTCTACATATACATAAGGGCTGTATATGTTTCCTGATACTGTGCTGTAAAGGACATTAAAAAGGTACACAGGATATTTAGGGCAGTGAAGTCATTCTGTATGATATTGTAATGGTGGATACATGATACAACATGATGAGTTTTTCAAATCCAAAGAATTCTGCAGGGCAAAAGGTGAACCCTAATGTAAACTATGGACTTTAGTTAATGATATGTCAATATTGGTTCATCAGTTGTAACAAATGTACCATACTAAGGCAAGATGTTAATAATAGAAGAAACTCTGAGGGTGGGGTAAGGAGACATATGGGAACTAACTTGGTATTTTCTGCTCAATTTTTCCCGTAAACCTAAAACTGCTCTAAAAAAATAAGGTCTATCAGTTTAAAAAAGCTACAGAGGAGAATGCTAATATTAGTGGTATTGTTACTCATCACTCATAGGACGCCCCAAAACAGCATTACCACATTGCAAGAAAGACTTAAAGTTAACAGTTCAAATGTTGATTCTTCCACAAAGTACATGGGAAGTAGATACAATAAAATAAAATGTCCTTTGTTACTTACCATCATAAATTTTATTCATAGAATTCTCACCACACCCTCCACTGTTGGAAATAGCCATTTGAAAGGCCGCATCACTACTTTCTCCAGAAACAAAACAAAAAAATCCCACTTTAGATTTTCTACTGTGTGTAGGTATATATGCATATACATATATACTTATGTATGCTTATATATTTAAATAAAAAGTGACTTTTGACTGATTAAATCACTGATTACTTGGACTGGGAGGGACCTCAAAGGCAATCTAATTCAGAGCCTCTCAAAATGTATGTACATACGAGTCACCTGGGGATCTTTCTAAAATGCAGATTCTGACTCAGGACACCTGGGTAGGGCCTCAGATTCTGCATTCCAGACAAACTCTCAGGAAATGCCATACTTTGGGTAGCAAAAGAAATCCATTCTAATTTCATTATTCCTCTTGGCCTTGACGCTTAACCACATACTGCCTTTGATTACCATTCTGTGAGAGCTTTCTCATTCTTGGTTTGGTAAATAACTTGGGCGATGGGAGCTCCTTGACAAGCCTAGGAAGAAGACTCTGCGTGTTGGAAAGGAGGGTTTCCCTGTGGCTGGTGGAGCCTGCTCCGCTGGGACTTGCTGGCTTGCTTCTATACTTGCATGACAGCATCCTCCCCCAAACAGTCTTCACTTTCTTCATCAATTTTTTTTCTGATTTTGTTGGCTTTCATGAAATTCCATGTCATTATCACTGGATGATTCTTCTTTGGGGACCAATATATTCTGTTTTACTAAGTTGATAGACACAGCTCTATGCCATCTAAACAAAATAAAAATAATCTGTATTAGGGAAATTGAAAAGTTAGAAATGAATGATTTAAATCATTAAAATTCACATTGCAAATGTTAACAAATTATATAATTCTCAAAAATAAAATTGAAGACTAGGAATCAAATCACAGGAAAACGAAGCCAGAGCAACTACTTGGTGTTTTGTCACCAACCTGTAATAAGTGCATTCTGGCCACCAGCTCATTTAATCCTCATATCAGGTAGGTTATATTTTTATCTTCATTTTGCTAGTGAGTAAACTGAAACATTGAGAGGTTAAATTAATTGGCCAAGCATAGAATGCAGATTTTAATCCTGGTTTATGACTGTTAGAATATATTACCTCATTTGGCAAATAGGCAATCTTATTTCAATGATGATTTGAGATAGTTTTTGCTGAATCTGGGGGCTCCAAGGCTACAGTGATGAGTGATGAGAGTCTGCTAGTGTAGTTAATAAAGAATATAGTCTCTTAGGGCTGGCCCAGTGGCTCAGCAGTTAAGTGTGCACATTTCGCTTTGGTGGCCTGGGGTTTGCCAGTTCAGATCCTGGGGGTGGACATGGCACAGCTTGGCATGCTATGCTCTGGCAGGCGTCCCACATATAAAGTAGAGGAAGATGGGCACAGGTATTAGCTCAGGGCCAGTCTTTCTCAGCAAAAAGAGGAGGATTGGCAGCAGTTAGCTCAGGGCTAATCTTCCTCAAAAAAAAAAAAAAAAAATATATATATAGTCTCCAATGTCCCATAAATGCTGTATTTACATAGAACATTCATTTAGACAGAGTAACTCTAAGCTCATATTTCCCAAATTCCAAATAGTCATATTCCATCTTCATCGTTTGGCATATTTTGGTAATAAAAATAGATAACCTTTCTTAATAGCTGTCTATGCGGTAAACACTTAATAAGTTCTTCATACATATTATGTAACTTAACCCTCATACTGTCATCTCTATTTTACAAATAAGAAATTAAAGCTTGGAAAGATTAAATAACTTATGCCCAGACAATCTGATCCCAAGATTTGTGTTGTTATCCTCTGTGCTAGAGTGAACATCCCCCATTCCATGACACCATTATTTACCTAGTATTCTTCCTCAATTAAATGTTTTTTGTTAGTCTTATCCAGAGCAATAATATCCATAAAATCTCAGGGATTTTTAAAAATTAAACTTTATTTTGAGATAATTATAGTTCCACATACAGCTGTAAGAAATAATACAGGGAGATCCTCTGTGTATTCTTGACACAGTTCACCCCAATGGTAACCTCTTGAAAAACCACAATACATTATCACAACCAGGATACTGACATTGATGCTGTCAAGATACAGAACGTTTCTATCATCACAAGGGTCCTTTGTCTTCTATAGCCATACCCACTTCCCACTCATCCCTACCTTTTCCTTAACCCTCGGCAACCACAAAGCTGTCGTCCAGGTGTGTTACTTATGTCCTTTGAAGAATGTTACATAAATGGAATCACACAGTATATAACCTTTTGGGATTTACTTTTTTCACTTAGCATAATTCCCTGGAGATTCATCCAAGTTGTCATGTGTATCAATAATTTGTTCCTTTTTGATTGCTGAGTAATATTCCATGATGTGAATGTACCACACTTTTTCTGACCATTCACTCATTGGAGGATATTTGGGTTGTTTCCAGTTTGGGGCTATTATGAAAAAAGCTGCTATAAACATTTGTATACAGGTTTTTGTGTGAATATAAATCCTCATTTCTCTGAGTGAAATCCTAGCTTTTATATTACATTATGTCCTGTTTATTATATATGTAATATACATTTCTTACGTGGATGTAAGTACATTCAAACCATTAAAAAATTTTCTTCATATACTACCTAAAATCTCTCCAGTACCACCAGTAGCATGTCTATTATCCTCCAGGATAACACTGTTCTAAACTGGACCTAAATCATCCAGCTTCTCTGTAATTATACATGGAACGTAGTTCAGTAAGAGCCCAGGCACTGGAGTTAAATAGTCTCGGTTGAACCTAGCACCACACTGCCTAGCTGTGTGATCTTAGGCATGTTATTTAACCTCTACAAGCTTGGGTTTTCTCATTTGAAAATGGGTGTATTATTCTCAGAAATGTGCAAATAAAAGGAAATAATTTACAGGTTTGGAACCTAATGAAACATTCAATAAGTGATAGCTTGTATTACCACGTGGATCAGATCTGTGTGGGAAAAATGTAAAAGGCAAGGGAGACCTTGTGGGCCAGCAGCCTCCCTTCTGGGATCAGGACATAAGTTCTGCCAGCTGTATGTGCTCAACTTCTAGGGGGCGCTATTCACATTTAGTCATTATAGTAGCTTATGGTTATTACAATAACTTTCTAGCAGATGGCAGTAAAGTGTCCTGAGGAAGGAGTGCCATTTCGTATTCACTCGAAGATCATTTATGGGCTAAGATTAATCTCCCATGGACCCCTCCTGGAATCTTTGTTTGTTTAAGAATAAATGTTTGACTATTGTGAAGTAAAATAATGAACTCAAGTTTTGGTGTGCACAATGGGAATGGGACAGACATAACTAAATTTTAATTTTTTCCCCTACAAAAAGATATATTGCACAGATCTGTAAAGCCTACATGATTACTTTTAGCTCTCATGGGAAAGTTAGGCAGATCAGGTTTAATGTAAATAACATACAGACAAGCTACTACAGCAAATGTGAAGGAAAAAAGTTAATCGACTGCTGGTATCCAAGTTGTAAAACTCAGCTCAATTCTGACTGTGCATGGCAATAGACATTTCACTGCTCCTCACTGTCCGCTTTGAAAGCATCAAACTCTGCCAGAACCACTGGTCTATCAGTTCCTGCTGCACATTCTAACATTGCCTTTGAAAAGTTAAGTCTTGCAGAATCCCATTTCTTCTGGGGCCACATCCTTTTGCCTGGCCTAGGTAGTTAACTCCAGAAGCTTTCTTCTTCCTATTTCCTGCACTGTTTGAGTCCAGCCTTTGTCTCAGCTTTGAGCCGTAAATACTGTCAGAATTTATTTATTTATTATTATTTACATAATCTTATTTTATTCAGTCTTTCACAGCAGTCTTATGGGATATTATCCCCACTTCCCAGATGAGGAAAGCTAAGGCTCAGAGAGGTGAGGATGCTTCCTCAAGGTCACATAGCTAGGCTGTACAACTCAGTCTGGTGCTCTTTACTGTATCACTGGCAACCACTGATGTCAATCCCTGTGACCTGAGTGATGGGCCTAGTCCTTTATCATCTCTTACAATTAAAACTCCATCTTATGAAAACATTGATTAAAATATCCTTAAGTGTTTAGGCCAGGCAAAACCTGGAATTTACTGTTACTTGTCCTTCAGTGTGGCTGTTTTTCCATCTCCTCCCTTCTCCTGCCTCCTTTGATCCCCTCGACCCCGCCCAACATGGGTCACAGGCATTTCACAGGTATGTGGAGTCAAGATCTCAGGGGAGAACAGGGAGGCCATCTGGCCCACCAGCCCCTCAAAGCTTGGCTCTCTGACTTCCCATTTGGTTTTAAACCAAAGCCTGGTACAGAAGGCAATAGCAAGAATTCACATTAACTCGTATTAGAAGCCATGACCAAATTCTGTTTGTGAAAACCTCCACCTTCTTTTTTAAAAATTTTAAAAAATATTCTAGCCCTTTAACTTCTTTCCCCCTTTCCCTCTTCCTTCCTCCTTCCCCTCTGGTTACCACCAATCTATTCTCTGTGTCTATGTGTTTGCTTGTGGTTGTTTGAGAATCTTATAATAAAGCCATCAATATTTACTACCATAAATATACACACACAAAACAAACAATGGAAATACAATTCAGGAGGCTCGTAACCCCTCAGGTAAAAAGCCCAGCTCTAAGTAGTCTCTGAATCTCTAGAGTGTGTCTCCCACTCCCATGCCCCCCACCCTTATTCCCAATCTATGTTGAACAGAATTAACAAACGCAGTTTTGCTCCAGGGCCTACGAATAGAAATGCTGCAATTTCTATTATGAAAAGAACACTTCTCTTCTTAAGTTTTTAAATATCTTGGCTGGTAGTAAATTTATTTGGTTGTATTGCTTCCCCTTTTAACTCTCATTTCTTAGTGAAAGTGGAAATCTCTGCAATATTTCATTTTGTCCGTGGAAGTTCAGAAGTTTGGTCTTTGATGCCTCAGGCCTCATGAATACACCTCACTTGTACGTGTCTGGGCTATTACTCATGAACCTGGTAAGAAGAAAGCCCCAAGAAATTGGAAAATAAATCATCTCCCTGACTTTCCAGATTAAAATGTATTATGTTTGGAGTATTTCATGCCTGTCTTTATGGTTTTGCCACTGGCAAGAAATATCAGGTATAAGACAGTTTTATGGTTACGCTAAAGAGCCCACACGTGGGTGAAGTACAATGAGTACCCATCTCAGCAGCCAAAATCGCTGGGAAAGGGAACAGAAAGCGCTGGCCACAGATCAGCTTGAAGAACGTGCTCCTGAGTTTTCGAAATGTTAGTATTTGCATGGGACATGTGATGTCTAAAATTCTGAGACTGAAATATCAACTTAATATCAGTGCTTATTTTAGTATCATATGCCACATTAATACTCAATTTCAGGTGGAAAGGAAAGGTTTTCCGTGTTACAATTAAGACTTTTGTGATGGCAAAATGAGGCTTCCTCTGTGACACTAGGCTTCCTGACCCAATGTATAAATGCATTGCCCTCTCCCGCTAGTCCCTACGGAGCCTTCGTTTCTAAACGCAGAGCTTAAAAAGAGATGCTACCCTTTCTAATCATTGTGAATATTGTTCAATGCAAAATCCAAAGACTCACTCAACGGAAAAGAAAATGAGTCCCAATTACCTACCTTTGAATCCCCTTCCTTTTGAATGAGCCATATTTCTGTCTGGGTTGCTGAAATCTTTGGTACTGGCCCACTCTACCATAAGCGACCTTAAAGGGCTCTGGTAGATATAGTTGAGGTTGGTCCATCGCCGTCAACTTTCCCTGTAGTAGCCGTTTTAGATTTCTTTAGCTCTTGAGCTCACAAACTTCAAAACAAAATCATCCAGTGACTGAGGCACTTTTAACTTTTGGGCTGTTTGGGGTAAAGTATGTAGGAAATTTTTGGAATCTCTCCTCCATTCCCTTCCAGGTGTTAGAGACATCATTGGTGGGACTGGCCCTGTTTACCACTTCACAGAGGTCGCCAATGATGCATTTGACAGAGCCGTGGGAAATTCCGTTTCACTTTGTGAAACTCGTGGTAGATTCCTGGGCACGGCAAATGCAGAAAAGGGTGACCTGATTGTCTCACCACTGCCATTTGGGGTGGTAATAAAATAATCACATACCAGTTGATTATCACATCCAGATGAGCATGTTTGAATTCCAAAGAGAAGAACCTATAAGGAAATCAGTGATCTCAGCTTTTGTTAGATCTCTAACTAGAGCTGATGAACATTCTCTTGTTCTGGCGGACACACGAAAAGGCCAGTTGTTATTTGGCCTTCTCACAGTACACTCCAAGGGCTATTTTAGTATATCTTGGAATTTTGTACCGGTCACTCAAAGCACATGGCTGGAAAAATTGAGTACCTGGCGCATCCCTCCTTTCCAGCATTTTCCCATTTATTTCATGGAGAAGAGCAAATTCTGGCTGGGTTGGAACTTCTCACCACAAGGTGGCAGCAGACACTAGTATTTATTCCCATCACGCTCATTGGCACTTGGAGTTTTTCAATCCGAAATAAACTGGGTGCTAAGAAGGAAAACTCTAGAAAATTGTTGGGAGATACAAGAATTACTCTGCTTCAATACAGTAGGTCTGAGTGAGACCCAAGAATTTGCATTTCTAACATCTCCCAGATGATGCTGATGACTTTGGTCCACAGACTACACTCTGAGTCTTGTATGTTCCAGTACTGAGGGAAAGAGCTTAAAAATGGTCAAGAATGAAATGTATAACATTGAGGGGTTAAGAGAGTGGGTTTGGGAGTTACACTTAGGTTCTTGTTCCAGCCCAGCCCTGTGGCCTTAGTCAATTCAATTAACCTATCTGTGCTTGTTTTCTCATCCACAAAGTAGGGATAACAGTAGCACCCAAGCCATAGAAGAGCAGGTGTAGGCGGTCCTTTGAGAAGCACTGAAATACATACCTGATGTGCTTTAGTCAAATGGGTGTGTGGTTCTACCTGGTCTCATTTTCCTCACCTTTTGGGACCCCCAGAGCACAATAAACAATAGGTGCTCAAATGAAGGAGTAAATGCATAAGCATTTCTTTAACCACAGGCCAATTATTTTAACTCGACTATTGGAACAGCTATCTTAAATCTGTTGTATTTTGTCAAATATCTGGATGAATAAGATTAATTTTACATTAGGAAAGGAGCTCATTTTACTTCGTGTATGTATGTGTCTGCGTTTGCACACGTCTGTGAGTGTGGAAGTCTGTGGGGGGGGGGGTGTGTGACAGTCTGAAACATTTGCTGCTTTGGCTTCTGTGACAAGGTGCATGGGTTCTCCAAAGAGTCCTGTAGCAGGTGATGGAGCTCAAGAGAGTGGAACAGGGAGCAGAGCAAGGAGAAGAGCTAGGGGCACAGACACACCCTCATCTTGAACCAGATTTGTTTTTATTTATTTATTTTTTTTGGTGAGGAAGATTAGTCCTGAGCTAACGTCTGTTCCCAATCTTCCTCCTTTTTGCTTGAGGGAGATTGTCCCTGAGCTAATATCTGTGCCAATCTTCCTCTATTTTATGTGGGATACTGCCACAGTGTGGCTTGATGAGCAGTACTACGTCCTTGCCCGGGATCTGGGCCTGTGAACCTGGGCTAATGAAGCAGAGCAAGCGAACTTAACCACTACACCACCGGGCCAGCCCCAGCCAGATCTCTTTAAATTTTACGTCTGACTCTTACAAGCTATAGGTCCTGGGCAGGTAACAAAACCGCTCTGAACCTACATTTCCTTATCTTACCAAATAGGAGTAGTAGCAGCTACCTTCCAGGGATGTTTTACTCATGCAGCTACCCGGCAATTATTTGAATGCCTAGTGGCTGCCGGTGCTACCCCAGGCACCTGGGATACTGCAGTGAACGACACACACAAAGTCTGTGACCTAATCTAACTTAAAATGCGGTGGGAGAGGCTGATAACAAACAAGAAAGCAAACTAACTTCAGCTAGTGGTAAGAGCTATGAAGGAAATAAAAGAGGGTGATTGGATGGGGTTACGGAGGGAGAGGGCCAATGTTAGATGAGGCGTCGGGGAAGATAGGCTGGCCCAATGAGGTTAGCCGACCTGAGAGCTGGACAGGGAAAAAGAGTCAGTCGTGTGAAGATCTGTCTGTTCCAGGCAGATGAATCAGCAGGTAGCAAAGCCCTGAAATGGAAGGAGTCTAATGCCTTTGAAATGTGTAAGATAGTCAGGGTGGCTGCAACAAAGAGATGATGTGTGTGATGAGCTGGAGGGCGAGGCAGGGCCAAACTCGCTGGATCCTACAGAATGAATGAAAGATTTGGGTCTTGATCTTCAGAGCAATGGACAGTTATTAAGGGTTTTTTTTTGAAATCATTAAACATTTTTAAAAATTGTGGTAAAGTATGTCATATGAAATTGACTATCTTAACCATTTTTGAGGGCACAGTTCACTGGCATTAAGTACATTCACATTGTTGTGCAATCACCACCACCATCCACCTCCAGAACTTTTTTCATCTTGCAAAACTGACACTCTGTACTCATTACACAATAACGCTCCCTTCCTCCTGCTGCCCCTGGCCCCAGCCTCTGGCTGCCACCATTCTACTTTTCTGTTTTTATGAAGTTGATAAGGGTTTTTAAGGAGCTAGTCATTGTATAGTCGTTATATATTTATTCTGGGCGATGGGGATTCAGCATTGAGCAAAATAACTGGAATCCCTGCCCAGGAATACATTCCAGTGGAGGACACAGACACCGAATGTGTTAGCAAATGGATAGCATTTCAGGCATTGATAAGGAAAGCTATGAAAAAACTAGGAAAACATGGTAAACAGTGAGCGGAAGTGGGCACTTCTGCCAGAGTGATCAAGAAAGACCTCTTGAAGAGGTGACATTGGAGGGGAGACATTTCATGTTGAAAAGGAGGCAAACTATGGTCAGATCTGGGACAAAAAGTATTCCAAAGATGGAAAACCACCAGAGCAAAGGTTCTGAGGTGAGTGGGAACTAGGCCAAGTTTGAGGGCAGAAAGGAGACCAAGGTGGTGGGAACACAGGCGACAAGGGAAGGCAATGTTATACTTGTGTTTTAAAAAGATTGCTGCATGCAGCTTGGAAAATACATTGAAGAGGAAAAAGTATAGTTTTTGAAAAGTCACTAGGTAGGTCATTGGTCCAGGCTGGAGATGATGGTGTTTAGGAGTAGAATGAGATAGAAGTGCATAGATTCAGGAAATATTTAGGAGGTATAATACTGAAATGAACTGGGTATGGGAGTGGTGAGTAGAGAGAGGGAGATACTAGACTGGGAAGTTAAGTTGTCAAGTAGCTCAAGTGTGAGACTGGAGTGGTTTAAGTAAGGGTAATAGATCTAGAGAGAAGAGCATCAATTCAAGAGCCCCATAAGTCTACTTTTCTTTTCAACTTGGAGTCATACCCATACTATCATTTCCTGAATATTTGTAAATGTCCCTCCGAAAAGCCAAAAAGCCAGAGCAGGGCAAAGTCTGGTCAAAACACAATCTCCCTTGTTCTCAACATTAGCCTCCTATGGAACACATCTGAGATTGCTTAAGCCTATTTAGGTAACCATAACAACAACATCTCCTATTGAGATAGCAATTGATTAAAACCACCAAGTCAGAGACTGCAAACATGAATGCCTGCAGGAGCCAGGCAGGTAAATGTAAGAAACTGGGGTGTCATAGGGAGAGGTGGGAGTTGTGGTAAACTGTAGAGTGCCAGAACAACCAAATGCTAGTGAACTTCAAAATTTTTAAGAAGCCTCATGTATTTAAAAATGTGGTCTGCGGGTCACATTTAGCCTGTGGGTCACCTATTTGTTGCCCCCAGAGATCTTTCTATGTAAACTCTCCATTCAGTCAGTCGGGTCTTTCCCATCAGTGGTCCTAAAGCTGATTTTTCCCCAAGTTTTGACTTAAATGTATTAACTGGCATTCTATTGGCTTTTGGCCAATTCTTAAATTGTTTTTGCATCTTATCTCTACCTGGTTGCATGCTAACCTCGCCTAGCAACTTGTAAGCCCTTTGAAAACTTGGTAAACAGAGATTCTCCGTCTTATTCCAAGTCTGAGAGTGATAAACACATACAACAGGGCGGGACAATGTGCCTTAGTGACTTGGAGCCATTTTAAAACAGACTCTTTTTGAAAATAAATGAGTCTGGCAAGCTGATTATTTTCTGAAGAGTTTCCACCAGTTGTGGCCACTCCAGATCTGTCAAGGTGTAGGAGGCCTTTGCATGTTTGCACGTAGAGGAATATGAATTGAGGACTTTTTCTCCTTGCTCAAACAAATCTCCTTACTGGAGCTTTTGCCTTTCGAGAGAAGAAGGTGTCACTTTACAGGTCACTTAGCAAGAACTGTGTCATGAGGAAGTGTATACATAATGCCCAGGGACAGAATGTTTCTCTGGAGAAGACTCCTCACCAAGAGAATGCCACTCCCCAGAAGCCGGCCAAGGTGCCGGCTGGAGCAACGTGTCTCTGAAGAGGCAAGGGGCTTTCACATAAATGACACTTTTTTTCATTTGCTTTTTGTGTTGGTTGCTGCCCCAGGTTGATATCTACAACTGTGGATTTTATCAGAGAGCTTTGGAATAATCATTTGGCTTGCTTTTCCTCTCTTTTCTTTTCTTTTTTTTTTAAGATCGGCACCTGAGCTAACAACTGTTGCTAATCTTTTTTTTTTTTGCTTTTTCTCCCCAAATCCCCCAGTACATAGTTGTATATTTTAGTTGTGGATCTTTCTAGTTGTGGCATGTGGGACACTGCCTCAACATGGCCTGACGAATGGTGCCATGTCCGTGCCTGGGATCCGAACCGGGGAAACCCTGGGCCGCCGAAGTGGAGCGCCAAACTTAACCACTTGGCCATGGGGTCGGCCCGCTTTTGTTCTCTCTGGCATCTTCTCAGTGTTGGTCTTAGAAGTCCAGTGCTCTGGGCTGTACCACTTTGGAAAGTCTACATTTCAATAAAAATATCCTCTCAGATGTAGTTGGTATGAGTGTAAATTAGTACAAACTTTTTGGAGGGCAATTTGGCACTATCTACCAGCATTTGAAATCTGTGTAGTCTCAGAGCCGGCGTTCCACCTCTGGGAACCTATTCTATAGAAATATTCACTGGCTGGCCCGGTGGCGCAGTGGTTAAGTTCCCGTGTTCCCCTTCAGTGGCCCGGGGTTCGCTTGTTGCTGTGGTAGGGGTCCCACATATAAAGCAGAGGAAGATGGGCACGGATGTTAGCTCAGGGCCAGTCTTCCTCAGCAAAAAGAGGAGGATTGGCGGCAAATGTTAGCTCAGGAATAATCTGCCTCCAAAAAAAGAAAATTCACATAGTGGTGAGAGGATATATGTAGGTTTACTTGTAATAGCAAAAACTACAGGAAACCTGCACGTCTATCAATAGAGGATTAAATAAATTGTCCTACAGACATACTACAGATATTGGAGACATTCAAAGAAGGAGGCAGATCTGTGTGTTCCGATGTGCAGGTAAAAAGGTAATTCATGGTGTATTGTGGAGTGGAGACGGGATGTCTTAAAACTATGAACACACGAAGATCCCCTTGAAAACTGTATTGGAGCTGTCCCGGTGGCATGGCGGTTCAGTTTGCATGCTCTACTTCAGCGGCCCAGGGTTCATGGGTTTGAATCCTGGGCACAGATGTACGCATTGCTTATCACGCCATGCTGTGCCGTTCATCCCACATATAAAGTAGAGGGAGATGGGCACGGATGTTAGCTCAGGGCTAATCTTCCTCAAAAAAATAAAAATAAATAAAATAAAAAAATGTATCTATATTCATATGCTGATACACATAGAAAGTTTTGGAAGAATACATACCAAAGATTTAACAGTGATTATTCTTCGAGATTAAGAGTGGGAGTGGTGGTAGAGCAGCTGAGGTGGAGAGGAATAAGTAAATTTAAAGTTGTTTACTTTATATTGTTTGATTTATTTATTTTTTTGAGGAAGGTTAGCCCTGAGCTAACTGCTGCCAATCCTCCTCTTTTTGCTGAGGAAGACTGGCCCTGAGCTAATATCCATGCCCATCTTCCTCTACTTTATATGTGGGATGCCTGCCATAGCATGGCTTTTGCCAAGCGGTGCCATGTCCACATCCGGGATCCGAACTGGCAAACCCTGGGCTGCCGAGAAGTGGAACGTGCGCACTTAACCGATGTGCCACTAGGCCGGCCCAATATATTGTTTGATTTTTTTAAAAATTAGCAGGAATTACATTTACACCAAAAAATCAAACCCAAGAATTTAAAAATCACCCAAATTTTGAATGCATAATACCAACACGTTGGTTTAAGTGATTTTTTTCCCCTCACTGTTGCATGGATTGGTATCATAAAATAGCTCAGTCGGTGAGTTTAGCCACTTGCTTTAGAATCAGTCACTTCTGGGACTGAATAAAGGCAAACTATCATTATTGCCAACAAAGTCATGAGAAATATGTTTAATGTTCTAAGAATAAACGATGAATATCTTAAAACCGAAAAAGCTGTCTGAGATAATCTCTCACTTCTTAGTTAGGCATGATTATATTTGATATTTCCAATAAAAATAAATGATAGTGTTTGCCAAAATAACAAGAAACTTCTGTAGCTGCACTGCCGGCTATGGTAACCACCATCCACTTATGATTACAAATCACTTGAATGTGGCTAGTCTGAATTGATACGTACTACAAGTGTAAAATGCATACTGGATTTTGAAGATTTCATAAGAATAAAAGCATGTGAAATATCTTATTAACATTTAAAAATGTTGATTATGTGTGAAAATAATATTTTGAATGCATTGGGTTAAATAAATATAATATTAAAATTAATTTTACCTTTTTTCGTGTGAGGAAGATTGGCCCTGAGCTAACATCTGTTGCCAATCTTCCTCTTTTTGCTTGAGCAAGATTGTTGCTGAGCTAAAATTTGTGCCAATCTTGCTCTACTTTATGTGGGATGCCGCCACAGCATGGCTTGATGAGCAGTGCTAGGTCTGTGCCCGGGATTTGAAGCTGTGAGCCCTTGGACCACCAAATTGGCAGGCATGAACTTAACCAATACACCACCAGGGCAGACCCCTAATTTTATCTTTTTTTATAACCTGATTTAAATGTGGTTACTAGAGATTTTAAAATTACATATTGGTAAGGGCTATTCTCTAGTCCTAGAATTCTGTAAACACAATCTTTCTTAAGGTATGGAATTCTCTACTTGAATCCATTGCTCCTGTTTTGTATACATGCATCAGTCTTTTTGAAATGGAAATAACAGGTGACTTGATCACATCAACTCAGTGGGTGGGATATGTAGTAAAATAAGGATATAATGAAATCTAAGAAAGGTTTTATTTCAATCTAATTTGTCCCATTTTCCTTTTATTGTGTGTTTGCGTAAAGATTTTTATCTTAAACCTGGAGTCACAAAGTAGAGACTTTCAGATGCATTTGGTATACAAAATGTTTTAAATATCAGAAGATTTCACACAAAAGTCCCTACTTTAGGATCCTCACACAAAATAAGATCTGGCAAGTCAGTCCACATTCCCAAATGGGCTGAGTAGTGCCTGCCCCCATTAGATGGAAACAAACTTTCAGTTTCACCACAGTCCCCATTACTCCCCAATTCCAAACCCAGTGGTTAGGCATTATTATACGATCTCCATTAAAAAACTTCAACTAGTGTTTTCAAATCTCCTCTTGTCCTTGAGTACAAAGATGAACCCTCTCGATCTCCATCATTCTATGAAGTCACAGGCCAGCATTTTAACACAGCTTTAAGTATTTTTTCACAATTTCCCCCTATGATCCAGTTATGGGCCTACCATCATTTGTATCCTTTTTATTTTGACTTATTGACTTAATTTCAGAAAGTGGAGAGTTTATTATGGAACTATTCTGGCAGGAAATGCATAATAAAATGGCAACTCTACATATTTAAATAACAATTGGTTAATATCCTCTGAAAAGTATTGTTCTCTTTCCTAGAGATTATTCTATCTTCAAGGTATTGAGCTGTTTTTCAGAATACACCTTTAGTGGAAAACCAAGTACTCCCAAATTTCTCAGCACATAAAAATATATTAAATAAAACTAAAAATCAATTCACTCTTTAATGTGATGGCAACAAGCCATCATCAAATGCAGAAGCCACTGTTGACATGGCCCAACCTGTAGAATTGAACAGAAAATCTGAACCAATGAAATGATAGGTAGTTGCAAGTACCTATCATGGCCAGACACTGTTCTTGGTCCTGGGGATACAGCAGGGATCAAACAGATGAAAGCCCCCAGTTTCAAAAAGCTTGTATTCGATTTGGGAGGAAAGAGGCAGAAAATAAACATATAATATAGATAAACAAAATAAAGAAATAATATATGAAATTTCATGATTTCCACCTGCAGGGGTAGGAGATGTTGCTTTTTTATATAAGAGTGGCCTGGGAAGACCTCCCTGATACAGGCACATTATATCAAAGCCCTAAGGGAAGTAAGTAAATGAGACATGTGGATATCCAGGAAAGATGACTTTGACAGCGAGTATGGTAAGAGCTAAGGCCCTGAGGCAGGATCTGCTTGAGATGTTTAAGGAACAGAAAGGCTTGTGTGGCTGGAGCAGAGGGAGTAAGGGCAAGAGTGTTGGACTCTGAGGCCAGGTAGATAAAGGGGGACTTATCTAACATGTGGGGCCTGGAGGCCAGCATTTGAGCTGGGCTTTCACTCAGGGTGAGAAGAAAAGCTTTTGGAGGATCTTGAGGAAAAGAGTGATGTTGCCTGGTTTCAGTTTTAACGTCTTGTCATCTCCACTATGGGTAGCTCAATCATGGAAAGTGTGCTTATTGATATTTTCTAACATAATCTAAATAACCCCTGTATTAGTTTTCTTTTGCTGCTGTAACAAATTACCAGCAGCTTGATGGTGCCTTAAGACAACATACATTTAGGACCATATAGTTCTGTAGCTAGAAGTCTGACCTGGGTCTCACTGGGCTAAAATCAAAGTATTGGTGTGGCTATGTTTTCTTTTGAAGACTTAAGAGATGAATCCATTTCCTTGCTTTTTCCAGGGTCTCGAGGCCACCCACATTCCTTGGCTCATTACCCCCTTCCTCTATCATAAAAGCCAGTAAAATTGCATCTTTCTGACCGTTCTTCACATCTCCTTCTGACTGAGTCTCTTCTGCCTTTCTCTTCCACTTTTAAGGACCCTCATGATTACATTGGGCTCATCCATATAACTTAGGATAATCTCCCCATCTTGAGATCCTTAAGTTAGTCACATTTGCAAAGTCCCATGTGCCGTGAAGGTAACGTATTCAGAAGTTGAGAATTAGAATGTAGACATCTTTGGGGCGGGGCCATTATTCTATCACAACATCCAAGCACCATACTTTGCTAAATAACCACAATCCCCTACCCCAACATACACATATATCCTTAACAGAATGCAAATTTCAGCTATGGAGAAAAAATTATGAATAAGACTTTGAAATACTATTCCAGAGGGGAAACCAATGAGCGGAAATCAAAATTTTCTGTTTACAAATTTTATGGTTCAGAAATTTTCAGACCATTTCTTCAACAGAAAACCTGTATTGTGACCAAAGGACACATTTAGAAGCAGAAGCGAATTTGTTGACATAGGAAAGAGGATGGTGAAAATGTCTATGATTGGAGAGAGGCTTACAACTATCTTTAGAAACAGATTCATGAAATAACCGAGAGTCAAGAAAGGCTTCTTGGATGCAGACACAAAAAAGAAGTATTAATTCTCCAGCACTTCAGGGCTAGAGGGTGCCATCGGGCAAGAAGGTGCAGGTGTGGCAGATGGAAGCTGGGCCTGTGTGCCCTGAAATGGGAAGAGCTGAAAGGATATGGGCAGGTCACTGACAGTGTCTGCTCATTCCTCTTCCTGAATACATCACACCTCCTGTTAGACTGGGATTGCCTGGTATGGGAGAGAAAAAGCAGGTACGAGGTCCTGTTCATCATTGTATACAAGCATATATATATTCTCTTACTGTGAATGGCCATTGCTATATTCATTGCATTTTGTTGTGCATTGCAAAAAGTGATTCTATAACAATACCCGGCCTACCTCCTTAGCACTCAGTAATTGATTGACCAACTAAATTGGAACAGAGGTTTAATTTGAGAATGGAGACGCAACTAACGTCAGGGCACAACCTTAATCTTTGCTTTTTCCAAAGAAGTTTTGAGAGTCTAGCCTTGGTGCACATTAGCTAAAATCTTCACCATAATGAAAAGGTCCAGCTAAAATCAAGGGGAAGAGAGAACAAATAAAGAGAGGGAAAGATAGAAAAACAGAGTCAAAGTAGGCCAGTCTAGTAGGACGTATAATGACTTCTGTCTGTGAAAGCATTGTGACTCTGAACATTGAGTAATTTTCTGACATTGCAGGGTTAGACAGAAATTGTATGGAATAATGTCATTTAGGGAATTATTTTTACCCACATTTCATGCATCATGTCTAATAAAACTTATAATGAATTGATATAAAAAGAAATCTTACATTTCTTATGAGAATGAATGGCAAATATTTATTAAAATAGTGCCATTATCCAAACCACTTATCTCTTAAATACAGTGATCTGCTCCTGACCTAGTTCAGACAAAGAGGCTTCTTATCAAGCAACAGTTGACTTCTAGCTTCAGAGAAGATGAATTGCTTGCCCAAATGGTCATGTGGTCAGTAAGAGGCAGAAGTGGGATCTAAGTCAAAGTCTGCTTGATTCAAAAGCCCATTCCCAATGTGGTCCCTTTCCTTCCTCCCCAGAGCTATTGCTATCAGTTTGGTGAGGGCCTTCGCAAAATTTGAAATTCTGAGGACTTGTGCCTTCCCAATTTTTACCCCAAAGAGCTTCATTCTGAATCATGAACTCATCTCTATCATTTAAGAATATGTGATTTGGGAAAACTGGACAGCCACATGTAAAAGAATGAAAATAGACCATTCCTTTACGCCATTCACAAAAATAAACTCAAAATGGATCAAAGACTTAAGGGTAAGACCTGAAACCATAAGACTTTTAGAAGAAAATATAGGCAGGTACACTCTGACATCAGTCTTAAAAAGATCTTTTTGGACACCATGTCTTCTCAGACAAGGGAAACAATAGAAAGAATAAACAAACAGGACTTCATCAGACTAAAGAGCTTCTACAAGGCATGGGAAAACAGGATTCAAACAAAAATGCAACTCACTAACTGGGAAAAAATATTTGCAAATCATATATCCAACAAAGGCTTGTTGTTAACTTAGCACCCACCCATTGGGATCCCATTATATACCCAACACTCCAAAACTCCTTAGGGACATCAAGATCTATCTATTTTACAGGTATCTATTAAGGACCTACTCAGACACTGGGCAGGGCACTGGGGTTGTCATAGTGCAACATGGTCCTTGCCCTCGTGGTGTTTCTTGGTTCATAGGGAGATATGTTTTTTTTAAGTAATTTTATTGGGATTATAATGGTTTATGACATTGTGTAATTTCGGGTGTACATTATTGTTTATCAATTCCTGAATATACTTCATCGTGCTCACCGCCAGTAGTCTAATTTTTATCCATCACCATACATATGTGCCCCTTTGTCCCTTTCGCCCACCCCCCAACCCCTTTTGCCTCTGGTAACCACTAATCTGTTCTCTTTATCCATGTATTTATTATCTTCCACATACGAGTGAAATCATGCAGTGTTTGTCTTTCTCTGTCTGGCTTATTTCGCTTAACATCACACCCTCCAGGTCCATCCATGTTGCTGCAAATGGGACAATTTTGTCCTTTTTTATGGCAGTAGTATTCCATTGTGTATATATATATATATATATATATATATATATATATATATATATAGCACATCTTCTTTATCCATTAATCTGTAGAAGGACACTTGGGTTGTTTCCACATCCTGGCTATTGTGAATTGTGCTGCAATGAAAATAGGGGTACATAAATTTCTTTGGTCATTGATTTCAAGTTCTTTGGATAAATACCCAGTAGTGGGATAGTTGGATCGTGTGGCATTTCTATTTTTAATTTTTTGAGAAATCTCCATACTGTTTTCCATAGTGGCTGCACCAGTTTGCATTGCCACCAGCAGTGTATGAGCATTCCCTTTTCTCCACATCCTCTCCAACGTTTGCTGTTTTTTGTCTTGGTAATTATAGCCACTCTGACCAGTGTAAGGCGGTATCTCATTGTAGTTTTGATTTGCATTTCCCTGATGATCAGTGATGATGAGTGTTTTTCCATGTGCCATCTGTATATCTTCTTTGGAGAAACGTCTGTTCATAACTCCTGCCTATTTTTTGATTGGGTTGTTTGTTTTTTGTTGTTGTTGAGTTGTGTGAGTTATTTATATATTTTGGAGATCAACTTCTTGTCTGATAAATTATTTGTGAATATTTTCTCCCAGTTGGTGGGTTGCCTTTCTGTTTTGTTCATGGTTTCCTTTGCTTTGCAGAAGCATTTTAGTCTGATGTAGTTCTATTTGTTAACATTCTCTTTTGTTTCCCTTGCCTGAGTAGACATGGCATTCGAAAGATGTTGCTAAGACCAATGTCAAAGAGCGTACTGCCTATATTTTCTTCTAGGAGTTTTATGGTTTCAGGTCTTACATTCAAATCTTCAATCCATTTTGAGTTAATTTTTGTGTATCATGCAAGATAATGGTCTACTTTCACTCTGTTGCATGTGACTGTCCAGTTTTCCAACACCATTTATTGAAGAGACTTTCCTTTCTCCATTGTATGCCTTCAGCTCCTTTGTCAAAGATTAACTGTTCATAGATGTGTGGTTTTATTTCTGGGCTTTCAATTTTGATCCATTGATCTGTTTGCCTGTTTTTGTGCCAGTATCATGCTGTTTTGATTACGACAGCTTTGTAGTATGTTTTGAAGTCAGGGATTGTGATGCCTCCAGCTTTGTTCTTTTTCCTCAGGACTGCTTTGGCTATTCTGGTCTTTTGTTGTTCCATATAAATTTTTGGATCCTTTGTGCTATTTCTGTGAAGAATGTCATTGGGATTCTGATTTGGATTACATTGAATCTGTAGATTGCTTTGGGTAGTATGCACATTTTAACTATGTTTATTCTTTCAAGCCATGAACATGGAATAATTTTCTATTTCTTTATGTCTTCTTCATTTTCTTTCAATACTGTCTTATAGTTTTCAGTGTACAGGTCATTAACATCTTTGGTTAAGTTTATTCCTAGGTATTTTATTCTTTTTGTTGCAATTATAAATGGGATTGTATTCTTGATTTCTCTTTCTGCTAGTGCATTGTTAGTGTACAGCAATACAACTGATTTTTTAAATAGATTTTGTACCCCGAAACTTTGCTGTATTTGTTGATTATTTCTAAAGATTTCTGGTGTATTCTTTAGGGTTTTCTGTATATAGAATCATGTCATCTGCAAATAGTGAAAGTTTCACTTCTTCCTTTCCAAATTGGGTTCCTTTTATTTCTTTTTCTTGCCTAATTGCTCTGGCCAACACCTCATAGGGAGATATATTAATCAAGTGAATACACACACAAATATAAAATTGTAAATGTAATAAGAGCCATGAAAGACAGGCCCATGGGTCTGTGAGAGCATCTAAAGGGGACATTTGATTTAGTCAGGCTTCCCTGAGGAAGAACTACGTGAGAAGCAGTCTTCAGAATGAGTAGGAATTAGATAGGTGGAGAGAGAGAGAACTCCAAGTAGAGGGAACAGCATGTGCAAAGGCCCTGTGGCAAGAAGGAGCATGGTGAACAGAAGGGACTGAGAAGAGGTCAAAGTGGCAGGAGCCGAAGGGGAAGTGGTAAACGATTAGACTGTAAAGGAGGAGGGAGGCAAAGCCTACAGGGCCCGTGAACCATGTTAGGAAGTTTTGTTTACCACTCAGTATAATAAAGCTAACTTCTCCCTCTGGGGGAAAGTTCAGGCAGTCTTACTGCTCATTTTAGATAATTTGGGCTCCCTAAGGTCAGGGTTCCTCAAATATGAGGTAA